>NC_060145.1:159905425-160530425 GCF_021461385.2 Schistocerca piceifrons
TGCATAGCTCAGAGACTAAGTGTGAAATCACAAGTCTAGAGGTTCAGGGTTCTACTCGCAGTCGACGCTAGAACTTTTTTCCCTCGCATACTGCTTATTTCCGCTTTTCTAATGATATGAGTGTGTGAAAAATGCTGAGTTACCCCCGAGGGTCGAAATTATTCCACATTAAACCTTAGATCCACCTATTACAGATTCGATATGTCTGTTCAGAGGTCGGAAGAAGGCAACGATGTACTACCCCTAGTAAAGCACTGTAATGTTCAAACTAATCTTGGTGTTGACGACAACTTTACTTCTTTACGTTTTTTTAATGTAATGGTGAACTTTTCATTGTATACTAGAGCTTTTAAAAAGAGTATGAAGTTTTCAACTTTTGTTAATGTGTGCAGTCTGACGTGTTGCTCAAAGAGGCGGACTCTGGCGCTGGAATGTTGAGGCCAAGACTGTGGGCTCAGTGCAGTATCAGGACTGATGTGCAGTGTTTACATGTCAGTGGAGGCGAAACTGTGGTGTTCCTGCAGCCTCGGTGTTTGGTAAACAAGCGTTATGTCATCTGCTCCTGAATTCTAGAATAAAATAAGGTGAATCGTTCCAAAACAACAGTATTTCTTTTAACATCACGAAAAGTAATACACAGAGCTAATAAGAAGAGTCATACAGCAAAACACTCGCTCCCTTGCAAGCTATAATTTGACGAAATCGTTTATTTTTTAATTTTAAAAGTAAGCGAAGCCGTTGTCAATGGAAGCTCTGGTCTTGAACAAGGAAGTATGAATTGAAAACATTGGGAGAAGAGAATAAAAATTTTTCGGAAAATTCTGGAACCAATGAATCAAACGGAAGATGAAGAACGCATGTTAAAATTTCACTGCATTGACAAGAGAATGACACCTGATAGTGGCAACAAACGATGAATTTCACGATAAGAGCAATAGGACAATAATGAAATTACGTGATGAATTATGAAATTTTAAATCTTGAATTGGCACGGATCACACAAGAAAATATCTAAAAAAAATGTGGTATTTTCTAAATCTAAAATTCAGTAATGGCATATTGATTAAGGGGAAACTCGACTCCCAAAAACATAATAATAATACGTACCATGCAATATCAAGATCCCCGTCTAATCGGAAATGAACACCACAAGAGGTATAATGTGTGTGTTCATACGCTCATAGGCAAGTATGAAGAGCCCTAATAGTGCCGGTCTCAGCGACAAATGGTACGACCACACGTCTAAAGCGGTCACAGTGTCCTTGACAACCAACAAATACTACCCGATCGATCAATTATGACAGCGTTATACGCCAGTCAGGTGAGAGACAGAGATTGCCTCTTATCGATGTCTCTGTCCTGGTGACGGGAACATTAACAATAAAACGGCTCAATAGAAAACGAAGTATAGCCTATGTACATCGAGGTCAGTGGAGTGTGGAATGTAGGAATGTAGACATGATGTCATCCCCGCCATTACTGATGATATTGAAAGACCAGTACTGTCTAGGATTCCAGGAGGTAACAAAGACAATGACAGCGAACTGCAAGATGCTGTTCACAACCGCCCACATCTTGAGTGAAGTATTATAAAGTCACTTAAGTCACCAGGCATACTCTTCAGGAGCCTGAAGCGAACATGAGGTGTACTTGGCTGTAACCAATAACGTAATTCATTTTGCGAAAAATAAAGAAAATAATAATAATCAAATTGAGTAATTTCAATAAACTTCCAGAAAAATATGAATGTCTTCGAACTGTCTTAGTGTGCCTATGAGAAAAAGCAGAAAGCCGATTTATTACTGAAAAGTAACACTATTTGAAAGTTTTAGACGACAGAAGCGGGTGTGTATTGAGGTAAGATCTATATTCCTCTTCACATGATATAATAATAAATGATAGTGAAGTCACCGACGTTAGTGATTTATGCACTTTTTGAAATGATTTCCTTTCTACTGAAAAACTACAGAACTTGTCGCATCCACAGCGAATTGTAAATGGTAAACGGAAAATCCTCAATGTACGATCGTCGCCGGCATGGCGTACAAAACCTTCCCGTGTAAAGAGGAAAAGGGAGGAAGTGAGTGAGAGAGAGAGAAGGTTAGCTCCGTCAATACAATGCTCCGGGGAGAAGGCGTGAGAGGGTGGGGGGGGGGGGGGCATATTGCAGCGTAGTGGATTTCTTGAAATGCCGTGGCGTTTCGCAAGAGCCTTTGTTTCTAACCAAGTACTACAGAGCAGTATTATAGATAATATCTCTTTAATACTGCCCACTTTATTTTGCAAACATGGGGCAGTAGTAAATGAAAAGCTCTATATTTCACAACTGCAAGAACAATTGACACATATATTTAGTTATTTGTATAAGTCGCTGATTTCTATTTCTGCTTCGCGTTGCTTGCTTTTTAATTACGAAGGAGATAGGTTAATCGGTACTTAACCTGTCTGCTGAAAGAACCGTAAGCTTTGGTTGATTGTCGAAATTTCAACTAGAGACATTGCACAACGTGTTTAAACTTTTGTTTAGATGTTGCGGTATTTAGTGCTGTCTTAAAAATTAATTTTCTCAGCAGTGTGTATTGGACAGACCCAAGTGGAATTTTGTTCCGTTGGTTGTTAACCTGATCACTCTAATTTACCTGAAAGGCAGAGCGCTGGATCTCTGGCAATAAAACTGCTCTCGTATGAAGAGATCTTGCGAGTGAAGATAGTTAGAGACTACTGTCCACTTGTAAGTGTCGCATTGGTCACACCTTGCAGGTAGTCCTTCGATGTGTGTCCAGCACCTAAATGTACAGTGAAAATTTTAAGTGGTGTCTGTTACCTTCCGAAATGTGACGATAGCATGTTACCCTTTGTGAGTGACGCTACAAAAATACTTTCAAAAGTGACTGGAATATATTGCACTGTGTTTACTCTTCGCGCGCGAAAGAAAATTTCATTTCTAGACGAGACTCCGTCATCGGTTTTTGCACGCCCTATACTTGACGTCACTTCGGCGGCTTACGAGTCAATATTGCCGCTTATTTACTCAAGCAGATTCTCGTTTAGCCTCTTGAGAATGAATTCCTGGACGAATGCCATGTCCTTCTAACCTAGAGAAGTCCGAGGTTGTCACTGATAATCAAACCCAGAGCGTTCGATTACGCTATTGGGCATAAATCACTGGAAACAACAACAACCGTAAAATGCCCAAGAATAACCATCCGGAGCGACCTAAAGTGGAACGATCAGATAGAACTAGGTCTAGGAAAAACAGATGGCAGGTTGAGGCTCATCAGAAGAATATTAATGAAATGCTGTTCATCTACAGGAGGAGTTGTAACTTACCGACCTATTTCGTTTGCCACTATCTCCAGGAATTTGTTCTTTGTGCTTGCTTCTTGTTGATGATTATTACGAAATTTGCACACTTGGACAGTCGTTGCACACAGCCTAGATGAGATTAACTTACAGTTAATTCAATTTATTGTTCATAAATATTTTAGGTGATCAGTTTATTAGACATTAACTACTTCAGCTGAACGTCACAAGTGTGGAAGCCACATAGAGCTACCATTAGCCTACTCAAAATGTATAAGTAGCAATAAACAACGTGATAACTATGTATCTCCACCGCTGGCAGACAGATATTAGCTTATTAAATGATGAGACACGACTGACAGACCCCGAAAATTACGTGATTATTATCAAACTCCGTCTGACTGACGACATGGTAACTATGCCGCTTGGTAGTTTGTCGAGGATTAACTACTGCTTTGTACGAGAAGCTTTTACGTTGTGGTCAGAACAGTCTAGAAAGCTTGTAGGAATGTTGCAGGTTATGTTGTGCTGAGAAATAATCGTCAGGAAAAAAATTCGACATGGTGCGCGGTTTCCGAGTTAATTAGCATTGTAGTTAGCCGATCAGACCGTTGCGCGCCAATTCAAGCGGATCGCCAGATGCAATTAGTGTCAGTTGCTCAAAGCGTAGATGATAGCGCACGAGACTGCTCAGCCTTTGGCTCGGGTTCGGGTTCGATCCGTACTACCGTTCCATATCGAATTTTTGTATAGGTTTGTTGTTCGGTTTTTGGAAAACAAACGAAGAACACGTTTGGCGACACCATTTCAGGAGGACCGCTTGAATTCGCGCCCGTAACGGACTAGCTAACTTTAATGCTAATTAACTCGGAAACAGCGCAATGTATCGAATTTGTTTCTTAACAATTATTTCTCAGTACAACCTAACCTGTAACAACCGGACAAGCTTTACAGACTCCTTTTGACCACCCTGTACACAGACTCGCATAGTACGTAAGTTACAAAACATTAGACTATTTCACTTTAGCTATGAACATAAAAGATAGAAAAAGTAATCAACACGCAGTGAAGTAAATTTGTCCAAGCAAAAGCTACATAGTTAAGAAACAGAAATGTAGTAGGTACTGTTTTATTAGAGGGAAGTTTTAAGGTGCACGATGATTTCCCGAATTCGGCATCAAATTTGTAGAAAATGTGGCTTTCTAACTGGAATAATTAATAAATGAAATTGTTATTTTAGTGAAAGTATACATTTTGGAAATATAATAACGGAGACTACGAAATATGACACTGGATTACGGAAAGAAACATATCTTAAGAGTGGAACATTCTGGGAACAAGAAAATTTTAAATGAGAATACCTTTTGGGATGTGAAGTTTTTAGAAAAACTAAAATGATTTCTTGAAAGAAGAGAATGAAGGCTATAGCTGGGTAGAATTTTGACGTACTTGTGGTTTACAGGTATCGTAAGGTATGAATATATCTTTGCATAAAATGGTGTTTCGATGTAAACGAAGTATACCATTGTCATCAGCAATCGGTAAACTAAAGCGCGAATAAAATTTCAGAAAAGATGGGAAGAACAGCGTCGCGTCTCAACGCAACATCGTTTAGTAACTGCGATAATGTTACGGACATGCTCATCAACCTACCACATACATCACGCCAAATGGCTACGACGAGAAAATCAGAGGAACTAGAGACCATACAGAGCCTCAACGACAGCCGTTCTTACCACGTCTGGGACAGGAACAGGAATAGGAAAGGGGGGGAAACGACAGCGGTGCCAGAAGTTTCCGCCTCTACACATCGAAAGGTGGCTCGCAGAGTATAGAAGTGGACGTACACGTCTGGGTCCGTGGTCAACAGCCACGCATCCGGTACGAGTGGTTCGTGCAGCGTCCTGTTCCTGCGCCCCTGGAACCTGGCAGTGTTCTCACTTCGTAGTGGGTTGGTAGGCGTGCGGCGGCGCTGCCGTGTGCAGCCCCTAGGGGTAGACGGCTCCCGAGCGTCTAGCGCAGATAACCCGCGCTATCTGGGCGCCACTCCGTTTCGTTAGCACTTCCCCTGTGTCTGTCTGCTAGCCGCCTCTCCGCACTCTTCCCAGCTTCCCTCCTCACGTTCAAAGTCCAGTCTTTCTTGCGTAGGACGGCGCTAAGGTTAAAATCACATTGCCTGTGTGAACCGTAAAATTACTACTGGTTCACCAAAGATTATTCATCTCAATCAAAACACAAAATGTAAAGTGCAAGTAGGTGCCAAGGAATAACTGGTGAAATTACACACAATTTTCAATAACACTTTTTATTCAAATTTGGTGCCAGACTTTACGATATTTTTTTTAAAAAAAGACCAACAATCATTTAACAGATAAGTCACTATTTACGATAGGAAAGGACTTTTAAATTATAAAATTATTATAAAAAAATTTCACGCCAGTAAAAGGCAAGTACTGGTAAGCAATTTAATGTATACAACGCGACGCTGTATAATATTTCAAGCTCAGCTAAATTACAGGTGAATTTCACTTCATTCATTAAATAGCGCAAAATGTAACTTGTCTGCAACATATAAAAACAATCCTGTTTACAAAAGTTCTCAAAATAGAAAAACCAAAACGCATGAGTCATGCACATGGGGGGGGGGGGGGGGACACACTCACAGTTAATAACACTACCATTTTCAAAACATATAAAAAAACAATTTCTGGCACTTAACGGCAAACACACACACTCGCCAGGTAGGACTTGCGAACTTTTACAACATTCTCTTTCAAGGCAACAATTTTTACCCGTAATGAAATGGCAAACTTTTGGCATGGCAACAAAACACACTAATAACCAACTACCTGTATAAAACACATAAGCACGTTGAGTAAAAGCCTTAAAAGGTATTGAATGGGAAAAAACAACAGTTTTTGCTGACTAGAAACAACATAAAAAAAATCCACTACGGCGTACATTAACGTTGCTTCATTATAGCCAAATATACATAAACACAAATTTACGTAAGTTACAGTTTCCAGATGATCAGGAATTCGTTATGCAATTGACTAGTTCTTACCACGAGGCAAAAGGAATTTTTCTTCTTTCTTAGAGTACCTTTTACAAGTGAGTCTAATAATACTAGTTATGGCAGGCGAGAGAATGGATCAGGTCTTAGTGCCTTGCATTTTAAACAGTACAGCCATTGGTGCCTTAGACTTTCACAGACATGGCAGAGGCTAACAGTCGAATAAACCCTTAGTTAAGCTGGGAGGGGAAAGAAGCAATCCGAACCACAGAAGCAATCCCCCCCCCCCTTTCGTCCTCAAAAGGGGACAATCGGACCACCTTTTCTAATATTACCACCTTCCCGCGAGTGGGCAGACGAGAATGAATGGCGGGAAACCCCCAAAATAATACGGCTGGTATAATTAACAAGATTAAGTAAATTGAATTCAATTAAACTTCATAAAATCTCTTAACAATTAATACTCAACTTCTGATGCGTTACGACTCCCTGGACTGAACCAACGCAGCACCTCCAAATGCTCTGCCGAGCCGACCGCTGCCAACCCTTTCAACGGACGCAGGAAGGCGCGCCGATTTTCAGAACCTCCTCGCCGGTCGGCAGCATACGACCGAACTGCAGATTAGGACTCTTGCGGACCCACGCTCAGGAAGATTCCTCTCGCGACGAGCAGTTAACGCCCCATACCACGGAGCCGCTGCTCGCGTCGCTTACGCTGATGCCGCGGTCTGCGTGCTGTCCCTCCAGCACCGGCAGAGAAGTCGCTTCTTGATGCCCCGACTGCCCACTCTCCACGAGCGCCCATCCAGCCACCTCTTAAACCCACGCGAACAGCCCACTTTTCCCCTTTCCCGCTAGAGGGAGACACCGAAGCCTTCAATTGCGACAAAGGCGCCACCTCCAGGAAACGGAGGGCAACTGCTTCACGCTACGTGCTGCGGCGCGCTTTTCAAAGCTAACTTTACTACGGCTCACTGTGAGCCAAATCCGACTAGCTCGTATGATGGAGAAAGAAAATGGAAAGGGATCGGCCAAGGCCGTATCACAGGAACTCCACTCAATTTACGAAAACTCTGACGAAACCTGAATCAGCGTGACCAGAGGAGAGCTTGAGCAGCATTACACTCTCGAGTTCGAGACCACTGACCTAGCCTCTATACACAAATAACTCCGCGCAGCCTTTCCGTTACAGTTCACTGTTAAATTAGGACGATGCTCACCTCTCTGGCGTTCCACTTTCCAATGACGTTTCGGTTATTACTTCACCTATGTACTGTAGTCCGAGTTGACCTGTTAGTAACACAAACGATGTGGGAAGAGGAGGAATTAGGGTCGTTAGCTCGATAGATGACGACCTTCAGCTTAGCGCCTAAAAGTGGTAGTAGCAATTATCACAGTAAAACGCATGGCTAAGACTGTACAGTTGTACCAGCATCGTTAATACTCTCACTCTCCTCTCTCCCTCTCCCTCTCCCTCTCCCTCTCCCTCTCCCTCTCCCTCTCCCTCTAACCTCGAGAGGAGAATCGACGCTAGTAGGTCTCTCTGATTCATGTTAACTTGGAAATAACGAATAACGAATATTCCCTAAACGGTTGTAAAAGCGAAAACAAAGTTTTTGTCGAATGATAGTACGCAAAGTGGCAAGTACGAGACGAGTTTTTTAAGTAAGTACCGTTTTGAAATTGAAAAAAGACCTGCTAAAATATCTCAATAATTTAAATTTTACATGAAAGCCTGTACCTTAATCTACTTTTCTACATAGCTTCCGTCAACATTGAGGCACTTGTCATAACGATGTACCAGTTTTTGAATACCCTCCTCATAGAAGTCTGCCGCCTGACTTGTTAACCACTGCATCACCACTGTTTTGACTTCGTCATCGTCTTGAAGAAGCTGGCCGCCCAGGTGTTTCTTCAAGTGCAGGAACAGATGGTAGTCACATGGTGCAAGTTCGGGGGCTGTACGGAGGACGATCTAGAGTTTCCCATCGAAAAGATGTGATGAGATCTTTGGTCTGATTCGCCACATGCGGACGGGCATTGTCTTGCAGCAAAACGATGTCCTTGCTCAACTTCCGTGGACTGTTGCTTTGATTCTGGTGTGACGTAGGCCACCCATGTTTCATCGCACGTAACAATTTGGCTTAAGAAATCATCACCGTCGTTGTGGTACTGCTCAAGGAAAGTCAATGCCCTGTCTAAACATTTGGTTTTGTGCACATCAAAAAATGGTTCAAATGGCTCTGAGCACTATGGGACTTAACTGCAGTGGTTGTCAGTCCCCTAGAACTTAGAACTACTTAAACCTAACTAACCTAAGGAAATCACACACATCCATGCCCGAGGCCACACCGGCCGGCTTTTGTGCACATCCGTCAACATTTTCGGTACCCAACGTGCGCACAATTTTCGGTAATTCAAGTGCTCGGTTACAATGTTAAACAAAACACTACGAGAAACATTAGGAAAGTCATCTCGCAAGGAGGAAATCGTAAAACGTATGTTTTCTCTCACCTTATGAATATCGATCGCTTTTAGGCCTTTAGCACTTAGCACTAAGAAGTCTTATAACAGTCTGTACTTCACAGTCGGCCGGACTCACAATTGTCGGAGGCATCTTAAACACTCAGTACACAACGTAAACAAGAAGGAATCAGACTGTAATGGCCTCAGTGCGTAGATTAAGGTACAGGCTTTCATGTAAAAATAAAATTATCGAGATATATTAGCACGCCTTTTCTTAATTTCAAAACTGTACTTCCTTAAATACCACGCCTCGTAATTTGCTGTAATTGTAACCCTTGTATCGCTTTTATCTACCGAGCTATTGAATTAACTCTGATTTCTTTTGCCAAGGTTTTCAGCGCAATTTTATTCAACTACTTAGGTAATGTTCTATATTGTCCCGTCACATTAAGTTGAGCACCTATCAGAAGGCTTAATAACAACCTCTTGCAGCACGGAGCGCTGCGAGAGTGCAGGAGGAGAGTCCGTGAGGTTCTCTAAAGTACCGACAGGGATTTGTAACTATGCCATCTCGTGGCCAGCTGCACTTTTTCTCAGCTCTGGATTCATGGCGCGAACGGCCCGATCGAGGTGGCCCTACAGATTCTCGATTTGGTTCGAATCCGGGGAGTTTTCTGTCCAGGGAAGTACGGAAAACGCATCCTCGTGCTCTTCGACCCACGCACGTACACTGCGAGCTACGTTGTCATACTGGTAGATGTCATTGTCACGAGGGAAAACAAACTGCATGCACGGGTAGGCACAGTCCCCAAGGATACATACATATCTGTGTTGACTCACTGTGCCTTGCACAATGACTAGCTCATCCAGGGAACGCCACGACACGATTCCTCAGATCAGAATGCTCCCTCCTCCAGCCTAGGTCCTTCCGATGCAGGGTGTTTGTTTTCAGACGCCTTACGCCGACGGAGCGTAAACCGTGATTCACCTGAAAAGACCACCTGTCGCCAATCAGTGGACGTCCAGCTCCGGTACTGGCGTCCAAGTTCCAGCCTTCGTCCCCTATGAACAGCAGTAAGCACGGGTGCCTGGACCAGGCGACTGCTGCGGAGGCCAATACGCAGCAACTTACGCTGAACAGTCGTTGAGGAGACAATGGTGGTAGCTCCAGCTCGTTGGTGCATCTGGGCGGTCAGTTGCATGTATATTCCCCCGCACACACCTGAGCAGCCGTCATTCACCCCTGTCGTCTATGGCCCGTGGTGCACCGTAGTTGCCTCTGCGCCAGTTTTGGATGGCGCTATTTTGCCACGCCAGGCATACTTTAACCACGGCTGCACGCAAGTTGTTGTCAGACACATATTTTTCGGAAATGATTCCACCTTTTTCTCGAAAGCCAGTGATCATGCTCTTTTGGACGTCAGATAAATCGCTCCGTTTCCGCAAGAACACAACTGTGTTGTTAATATTTTTTTTAAAGGAGATAAGGAAAGGAGATAAGGATCTTTATTGTCTATAATACAACATACAGTCACCATTGATCTTTATTTTACAATTGCCATTTCCGACTTTGACCCATATAAACATATACTTATCAACGTTTAATTTCTTCTTCTTCCTCGTAGACAAAATGAATGGCATGCTAGGAACCAATGTACCATAAGGCTGTTTAGCCAACAGTCTTGTAGTCTCAGCAATACTCCAAGTCTTCCAAGCAAAAATATTGGCATCTGGAAATGCTTCAAGGCCACCATAGTCTGTATGATTGCCCCAAATAACAGCCAAGGTAAGCCATGTTGACCCTCCGAACACTGCTTGTACATCCCAGGTGAAGTTCAGACGCAGTCCACGAAAAACATTTGGTCCTCCGATTAATTGCTGTTTATTAAACTGTCCAGCCAAGTCAATATCAATTGCTTTTAAGCTCCGATACACAGGTACACTGCGCCGCCGGCGACGACGGTAACCTAGACGTCGGAGAGCAGTGTTTGGAGGGTCAACATGGCTTACATTGGCTGTTGTTTGGGGCAATCATGCAGACTATTGTGGCCTTGAAGCATTTCCAGATGCCAATATTATTGCTTGGAAGACTTGGAGTATTGCTGAGACTACAGGACTGTTGGATAAACAGCCTTATGGTACATTGGTTCCTAGCATGCCATTTATTTTGTCTACGAGGAAGAAGAAGAAATTAAACGCTGATGAGTATTTGTTTATATGGGCCAAAGTCGGAAATGGCAATTGTAAAATAAAGATCAATGGTGACTGTATGTTGTGTTATAGACAATAAAGATCCTTATCTCCTTTAAAAAAAATATATTCTGAGAACTGTGTTGTTTTCCGTGTCTCCCGGACGTGCTTTTGTATACCCTCCACTGGTAGTTCTGCCATCTGCCCTGTGTAAGTGGTCACTGCACACTGACTGTTGAACATGGGTGGAGGTCACATTAACGTGCCAAATCAGACGGCAAGACGCTCTCTGTCTTATCCGCAGAAAACGTAAACATCGCTGAACATCGGTCAGCCCAATTCTGACAGTGGTGCGTTGCGGACGACTGACCGCGTCTTGCCGTATGCTTTTCTATTTCTATACAGAAAATTACTTAGCTATTTTTTTCAAATAAAATTACTGTAAACCTTAACAAATTTTACATCACCGAAATCGTGTTTCCATTAGGTTTAGAATTCCGTTTAAAGAGAAATCACATCAGTATCTTGGCAAATAAACAACAGAAAAGTGTTACCAACGCAGAAAGTTACGTGCCCCTCCACGTATTATCACATGTAGGAAAACGTTCTTTCGAAGCCCTACCTAGAATCGTTTATGCAATCTGTCGCGTGAACAAATTATGTCATTCACCCTCCACAGGGTGAACCCGAAATCCACCGACTATTTTTTTATATGGATTCGAGAGCTCTGGTGGTTCGCTGCAGAGTAACAATTTAATGACGATTATTTCGGTTTATTACTCTAATTGCCAATGTTGTGTAAAAATTCCTTCGCAACAGTGAAAAAGGCTACGAATGCAATCTACAAAACAAAACACAGAGAAGTGTAACAACAAGCCGAAAGAAACAAACCTGAGACAGGACCGAGCAGTGCTCAATGCAAGGTTGAGGACGGAGAATAAAGTGACCACACAGCAACCGCCGCGACTGAATGGGTGTTGTTTTCAAAGAAGACACGTAGTTCGTAACGTCGACCTCTGCACTGTTTGTACAAAGATAAGAAATCCAAAGTAACGCAATTACTCTGCAGCTAGCGAAAGGAGACCATAGGTCCCCGACATCAAAATACTCAGGAAAGATCACTGAACAACCTTCAAAATTTTGTCGGTGGAGTTCGGTTCCTGCCTGAATATGTTTTGCAATACAGTCCTGGGCACTCCTCTGATGGTTTGTTCTTTCATTCTCGCTTTGACCAAATAAGCCTGCAACGGATTGCGCAGCTTTAATTTGAGCCTTCGCTGTATTACCTGTTAGTCATGTCTTTTTATGGATACCGACTCGATTAGATTTGCTATCTACTTCTTATAAAAATAATGATTCGTATCGTGAAGACAAACACGGAGGGAGGTAGAGAACTGGTTGAGGCACCGCAGTCCCATTCGGATGCAGCAAAGTCCAAATCCCCGTTCGGCGATCCATATTTAGGGTTTCCACGTTTTATTCTCAGGCGCTTAAGATAAATGCCGTGGTGGTTCCTTTAAAAGGACATTGTCGATCACCTTGCTTACTCCGATGCTGTATTCCATCTATATTGACCTCGTCGTCAACCAGACGAAAATTCTTAATATTGACCTACTCTTTCTTTGCAAAGAAGATCTCCACAGTATGAGAATATATATTACTCCTACAATCTATTCTTAATTGAGATGGGAAGATTTCTTCGTAGCAAGATACTAACCAGCATCTTTACCATGACTATGTTAAATTTCCCAGCGAGCAAATTGATTATATTCTTGTTGGGTCTGCAGCCGGATCACACAGCCATCTTGATACAGTGTTCCAGCTCCGGCGAGATTTAGCAAACGACGCTCTCTCCTGAAGATGATAGCCAGATGGACTACTGAAATATTGCGTCATTATGGCTGTATGATCCTGCTGCAGGCCCAACAAGAATACAATCAGTATTTCCGTCACTCGTTATGCAGCAATTTATGAAACATACATGCAGACGAACGGTACGTGCCTCGTTAGACGCGAAAGTTTTATTGCAGCGGGGATACATTCAGGCATCTCTTCACTTCACATAATATCTATATAACCTGTCACCAAAAAGTATCATTGTGTTTTGATTGAGACGTAAATCTTATTTGTCTACACATATCGGACGCTGATTCAATTTAGAAAAGTTTTTTAAAACCGACACTTAAACTGTGACTCCATTGCCTTTGCTCCTTATGAATGGTTAAAGAGCTTACCGAATACGTTGCTCACATATTGTTCTAAACCTTTATCACATAATGGGTTACAGCGTGAAGCCTTAATGGATACGCTAAATATAAATACTTTGTACACTCGAATAACTCAAGACCATAGCAGCTGCAAGTTGTAGAGTTGTTAGTTTAAAAATCTATACATATGACAATTTTTACTTTAGTATGCGTATTCTTAATTGTTATCTGTCGCGTCTTTCACGAAAACAATGTAGTTTCATAAATTACGGCTTAATGTTAGTTACAGTAAACACAGGCATAAGTATCTGAAGTAAGTAAATTAAATTACTCGTATGATGTTTCTGTCCCTGCTGGCGTGAAACATCTTGACCAAATAAGGAGAGTGACGCGGCAGCATAGTCTTTGATCCGTGGTCACATGGCCAGCTCTTTGTACCCTTGTCATTTCAACAATTTTTCTATTTCTACTTTCACTTCCCTCGAAGCTCTTGCCCTAAAATCTCAAAGATTTTTCAAGTCATTCTTGAACGAAATGGAATTTCCTTTTAAATACATACACGCCGCCTTCTACACAGCAGCAGTTCCGTAACCGTTTATTGTTCTAATAGTCGAGTTATTGGTTACTTGTTTTAATTGAGAACAAACTTTCGGATTAGTCTATTTCACACCCTGCAGTCAATGACTGACATAAAGGCTATGGCTTGCCGCTTCAGCCACCCTTCTCGGTTTTGTGCTGTCCTCTTCATTTCTTTATAATTTTGACATTTCGTCACCACCAACAAATTTTCTGCATTACTTCTTGGCCTCAACCTTGTTTTCTTTTAAATCTTAAGTCACACATTGCTAAGACTAGCACATAATCACTGTCTGTATCTAATTCTGGATAACAATGTGTAGCCGTCAGAATCCCTAATTGATAGCTATCGCTAAAGACGTCAGTATGTGTGTAACGTGTGTACACGCCTCACAGACCGATTTAAACTTCAGATCTCCGTATAGCCGTTATTAGAAAATCAGTTTGGATCTTTTATGTCGTCTCGTTGTCTCTGTAGAACTGTACTGTGGGAAGCAAGAGAGGATGTTTGGTGGCATAGATTAACTGGGTTCTTTACTCATAAGAATGGAAACTTTACTTATCTTACACTAGTCGTTGTGGTACAAGCTCTCTTTACAGTACACATTAGCCTCACTGCTGGTGAAGTACAAAGTCCGCTAGGTACACTATTAGGTTTGTTATGTGCTGCCTGAGTTAGCGCCGGAGCTAACTGTTACTGCGATTCCCGTTGGGCTGCGACTTCTACATCTACATCTACATGGATACTCTGCAAATCACAGTTAAGTGCCTGGCAGAGGGTTCATCTAACCACCTTCACAATTCTCTATTTTTCCTATCTCGTATAGCGCGCGGAAAGAATGAACACCTATATCTTTCCTTACGAGCTCTGATTTCCCTTATTTTATCTTCGTGATCGTTCCTCCCTACGTAGGTCGGTGTCAACAAAATATTTTCGTATTTGGAGGAGAAAGTTGGTGATTGGATTTTCGTGAGAAGATTCCGTCGCAACGAAAAACGCCTTTCTTTTAATGATTTCCAGCCCAAATCCTGTATCATTTCTCTGACACTCTCTCGTATTTCGCGATAATACAAAACGTGCTGCCTTTCTTTGAACTTTTTCGATGTACTGTGTCAGTCCTATCTAGTAAGGATCCCACACCGCGCACCAGTATTCTGAAAGAAGACGGACAAGCGTAGTGTAAGCAGTCTACTTAGTAGGTCTGTTACATTTTCAAAGTGTCCTGCCAATAAAACGCAGCCTTTGGTTAGTCTTCCCCACAACAGTTTCTGTGTGTTCTTTCCTATTTAAGTTGTTCGTAATTGTAATACCTAGGTATTTAGTTGAATTTACGGCATTTACGTTAGACTGATTTATCGTGTAACCGAAGTTTAACGAGTTCCTATAAGCACTCATGTAGATGACCTCACACTTTTCGTTATTTAGGGTCAACTGACACTTTTCGCACCATTCAGATATTTTTTCTAAATCGTTCTGCAGTTTGTTTTGATCTTCTGATGACTTTATTAGTCGATAAACGACAGCGTCATCTGCAAGCAACCGAAGACGGCTGCTCAGATTGTCTCCGAAATCGTTTATATAGATAAGGAACAGAAAAGGGCCTATAACACTACCTTGGGGAACGCCTGAAATCACTTCTGTTTTACTCGATGACTTTCCGTCAATTACTACTAACTGTGACCTCTCTGACAGGAAATCGCAAATCCCGTCACATAAACTGAGACGATATTCCATAAGCACGCAATTTTACTACGAGCCGCTTGTGTGGTACAGTGTCAAAAGCCTTCCGGAAATCCAAGAATGCGGAATCGATCTGAAATCCCTTGTCAAGAGCACTCAGTACTTCATGTGAATAAAGAGCTAGTTGTGTTTCACAGGGACGATGTTTTCTAAACCCATGTTGACTGTGTGTCAATAGACGGTTTTCTTCGAGGTGATTCATAATGTTCGAACACAATATATGTTCTGCAGTCCTGCTGCATATCGACGTTAACGATATGGGCCTGTAATTTAGCGGATTACTCCTACTACCTTTCTCGAATATTGGTGTGACCTGTGCAACTTTCCAGTTTTTGGGTACGGTGTGACAGAGACAGACTCGGAAAGACTCGCCCACCAGTCCGCGGCGGCGGTCCTAAATACTGGCAGCCAAGAGGGCATAGCCGGACCGTTTCAAAAAAATGGCTCTGAGCACTATGGGACTCAACTGCTGAGGTCATTAGTCCCCTAGAACTTAGAACTAGTTAAACCTAACTAACCTAAGGACATCACAAACATCCATGCCCGAGGCAGGATTCGAACCTGCGACCGTAGCGGTCTTGCGGTTCCAGACTGCAGCGCCTTTAACCGCACGGCCACTTCGGTCGGCCGGACCGTTTCCTACGAGTCTATTTTTGGCCTCTATCTGTCGTATCGCAACCTCTTTGCCGCATGGCGTATTGGCGCCAGCTTACGCCAGCACAGGTTCCTACTATTATCACTCGGACTTTCTTACTGTACCACCTCTTTTTATGTACTTGCAAGACTGCATTTGTTTTCATATCTCACAGCGTCCTTTTCTGCGTGTCATATTTTACAGAAAATTATAAACTTGTCGAAATGTTGTTCGTAAACGTGTAACCGCTCTATTCTTTTATACTTGGGCTTCATAGTTTTTTACTCTCGTTCCTGATAATTGGTAACTAGTCCTTTTCTAAAAGACTGACTCAGGATGGCAATGTTGCATTTACTGTTGTTTAGGACAAGTTTCGCTTCTACCCTCGTAGAAAATTAGTGCATGTTATCGTACATAAATGTTGCTGATAATGCGATATTCTAGCGACTGCATCACAACACTATACAAAATAGGCCGATGCCGTCTAATTGGGCGTCTCATGAGCCACCAGCAACCGAGATCACGGAAATGTTCATGAGTCCCAGAAAATATTAGATACAGGCTCCCAGGTAGATGCCATTTTCCTTGACTTCCGGAAGGCGTTCGGTACAGTTCCGCACTGTCGCCTGATAAACAAAGTAAGAGCCTACGGAATATCAGACCAGTTGTGTGGGTGGATTGAAGAGTTTTTAGCAAACAGAACACAGCATGTTGTTGTCAATGGAGTGACGTCTACAGACGTTAATGTAACCTCTGGCGTGCCACAGGGGAGTGTTATGGGACCATTGCTTTTCACAATATATGTAAATTACCTAGTAGATAGTGTCGAAAGTTCCATGCGGCTTTTCGCGGATGATGCTGTAGTATACAGAGAAGTTGCAGCATTAGAAAATTGCAGCGAAATGCAGGAAGATCTGCAGTGGATAGGCACTTGGTGCAGGGCTGACCCTTAACATAGACAAATGTAATGTGTTGCGAATTCATAGAAAGAAGGATCCTTTATTGTATGATTATATGATAGCAGAACAAACACTGGTAGCAGTTACTTCTGTAAAATATCTGTAAGTATGCATACGGAACGATTTGAAGTGGAATGATCATATAAAATCAATTGTTGGTAAGGCGGGTGCCAGGTTGAGATTCATGAGAGAGTCCTTAGAAAACGTAGTCCATCAACAAAGGAGGTGGCTTACAAAACACTCGTTCGACCTATACTTGAGTATTGCTCATCAGTGTGGGATCCGTACCAGGTCGGGTTGACGGAGGAGATAGAGAAGATCCAAAGAAGAGCGGCGCGTTTCGTCACAGGGTTATTTGGTAACCGTGATAGCGTTACGGAGATGTTTAGCAAACTCAAGTGGCAGACTCTGCAAGAGAGGCGCTTTGCATCGCGGTGTAGCTTGCTGTCCAGGTTTCGAGAGGGTGCGTTTCTGGATGAGGTATCGAATATATTGCTTCCCCCTACTTATACCTTCCGAGGAGATCACGAATGTAAAATTAGATAGATTGGAGCGCGCACGGAGGCTTTCCGGCAGTCGTTCTTCCCGCGAACCATACGCGACTGGAACAGGAGAGGGAGGTAATGACAATAGCACGTAAAGTGCCCTCCGCCACACACCTTTGGGTGGCTTGCGGAGTATAAATGTAGATGTAGATGTAAATGTCGATCGGTGTAAGGCGTCGACAAGGCGCGGACGCCGCTGCGCTGTCGGCCCGGTCCTGGCTATGAGCCTGCGGCGGGCCACGGCGCGTGTTGAGGAGCACAGACGGGGCGGGCAGGTCCTGGTGGCTGACAAGCCGGCGTCCTTGGCGTGTTTCCCCTCTCCTCTCCTCGTTCTGTGTCTCTGGTTAACCGGAGAAAGTTGTGTCACTCCGCTGACTCAAAGGTCGGTCTCATGACGTTTGGGCCCGGTGGCTTTGCGCAACTGGTACACCGGCTGACGATACAACTGGCGTCACAACATTCCACTTTTGATCGGCCGTGTGCAGTTTACTGGACTAGCAGACCTAGGTGTCACTACCCAGCTTGTATTTCCTTTCAGGTGTGCTAGCCCAGATTCCGATGCAATATTGTTGTTTGTCGATGATGATAAGTTTCTGTTGTGAGAGGCAACAGGCCCGTTCTTTGGATAGTCAGATGTGGGGCTGCCACTTACAATTCTCTAACTTGTTCAGTTTAGTATTGGGCTCCTAATCGTTAGCCTAATCGGCGATTTGTGTCTAACTCTCCCTCGTTCCCTGCACTTGAAATCGATTGCACAGTCGAGAGGCCAGGCAGTCATCTGCTTCCTAGACGAGGGAGGAGATCTGTTGATTGAGATGTTATTTGTTAGGAATTAACTAGCTCAGTCCACTGATTTGAGCACGACCTCATAGGACCACCACACACTAACAGTACGACAGCTTCACTTTCTGGCCTAAGCTGCTGCATATAATTTGAATAATGATATAGATAAATTAATGTATTTATATCAGTATGCGAGGCCATAAATAGAAAAGCGAAGCACAATACTAAACAACTTTTTTAGTTCCATTCCTATTACATGGAGTGATTGGGAGCAAAGACGAAGTAATAGATGACTGGAATGTAATTCCCGAGATGAGTTATTGGTTCAGAAAGACATAATCCATTTACACAACGAAATCCCCGAAATTAACTGCATACACAACAATTAATTGTGGGGTAGTAAATAAGTACAAAGGGAGGTACAGTAGTCTGCTCATACCTAACGAATGGATGGTTCAAATGCCTCTAAGTACTATGGGACTATACATCTGAGCCCATCAGTCCCCTAGACTTCGAACTACTTAAACCTAACTAACCTAAGGACATCACACACATCCATGCCCGACGCCGGACTTGAACCTGCGACCGTAGCAACAGCGCGGTCCCGGACGAACGAATGGAGAGCGGCAGAATATGAAAGACAACCATAGTATGAACCAAGTTGGTCAAGACCTGTAAATTAGATAAAAAATAACCGTGATATGAGCATGTAGTCTTGTTACCTAACCCGTGATGAGGGTACCATGATAATGATGATGATGATGACGATGATACGCGTTGGTCCAGCAATACTATAGGGAAGAGTTTCTATTAAACCTAAAAAAATAGTAATTAGGAATTGCTAGAGACTATGAAACAGCATTACGTGCGAGAGGAAAAATTGGGGTTTGAGTCCCAGCTGGCGGTGCAGGTTTCACATGCCACGTACTTTCGTTGAAAGAAGTAATTCCCTGATAGCAGCTGGAGCGAAAGCCTCAAAGCTTGCACATGACCAAATATGAAGAAATTACCGCACTGGCGACATAACGTCCCATCAACTGGTTTATGTGCAAGTTTCACACTTGGTTCGACATCATAAACCGAATCACATACGACGCTACTGGCCGTCTCTGTCAAATGAATATATCTACTCTACATAACACATTAAAATAGTCCAGAATGAGATTTTCACTCTGCAGCGGAGTGTGCGCTGATATGAAACTTCGTGGCAGATTAAAACTGTGTGCCCGACCGAGACTCGAACTCGGGACCTTTGCCTTTCGCGGGCAAGTCCTCTACCAACTGAGCTACCGAAGCACGACTCACGCCCGGTACTCACAGCTTTACTTCTGCCAGTACCTCGTCTCCTACCTTCCAAACTTTACAGAAGCTCTCCTGCGAACCTTGCAGAACTAGCACTCACAGCTTTACTTCTGCCAGTGCCCCGTCTCCTGCCGGGCGTGAGTCGTGCTTCGGTAGCTCAGTTGGTAGAGCACTTGCCCGCGAAAGGCAAAGGTCCCGAGTTCGAGTCTCGGTCGGGCACACAGTTTTAATCTGCCAGGAAGTTTCACATCAGCGCACACTCCGCTGCAGAGTGAAAATCTCATTCTGGAAACATCCCCCAGGCTGTGGCTAGGCCATGTCTCCGCAGTATCCTTTCTTTCAGGAGTGCTAGTTCTGCAAGGTTCGCAGGAGAGCTTCTGTAAAGTTTGGAAGGTAGGAGACGAGGTACTGGCAGAAGTAAAGCTGTGATAGAATAAAGGGCTGTTTATTGACGACGTGGCCCACCAACCACTCTGAGGGATCTACGCCGAATCGCTGTTGAAGAGTGGGCCAATCTGGACCAACAGTGCCTTGATGAACTTGTGGATAGTAAGCCACGACGAATACAGGCATGCATCAATGCAAGAGGACGTGCTACTGGGTATTAGAGGTACCGGTGTGTACAGCAATTTGGACCACCACCTCTGGAGGTCTCGCTGTATGGTGGTTCAACATGCAGTATGTGGTTTTGTGAGCGATAAAAAGGGCAGAAATGAATTTTATGTTGATCTCTATTCCAGTTTTCTGTACAGGTTCCGGAACTCTCGGAACCGATGTGATGCAAAACTTTTTTTGACGTGTGTATATGTATGGGCTACTGGGACTGTCAACTGAAGGAATCGGTTTATCGAATGAACTGTGTATGTGAGCATTTATTTTTAAAATCTCTAGAAAAATTATGGTCAGTCGACAGGACAGGACGACAAACCCAAACTGCCTTCACTTTGGACAAGGTTCGATGCCTAGTGCGAGTCTCATTCTGTGAATTGCTGAGACCACGGGAGTGTCGCTCTACTTTCGCGGTTTATTTTTTCCTTCCCGTTGCCGTGTCTGAGGATTAACGTCACCTCGGCGCGTGCATTCATTATCTCGGGAGGAGGCGCGTGGAGTGGACGCCAGAGCCAGGCACTGGTCTCCCGGGTTACGCAAGCTGACCGCGCCGCCACTCATTATACTTGCAGACCACTCGTAAACACGGCCCGCCGACACTTGTCGCCGTCCCGCTCCACCGCTTTCGATGCACGCCTCCAGCAGATGCCGCAGCGGCCGAGCGCGTCACACGCGCAGAGGAAGCCGGCCGTGTGTGCGCCTGGCGATGACAGCAGAAAAGAAACACAGGGGCGCAATGCAGATCACAAATGGGAAACCAAATGCAATACTTCACAGTTTATGGCACTTTAATAGCTTCTTAGAGAATAAACGCGAAAATAATTAATAAAATCGTCCTGCGCCCAAAGTACTTCCAAAGTACGGTTGTCGCTATCAGGTAGTTGGTAGGTCTGAACTATGGTATCCGAAGTGTCAAATTTGCTGCCACGACACAAATGGAGCTGTTTCAGAAGAAACGACCCTAAACGATGTCACAGAGTGACACATCGTACAACAGTTTCAAATCTACCAAATAAACCTGCTAAAAACTTTATTGCGCGGTAACTAGTTTCGAATAATTTTTTCATCAGTTGGCAGACTTTAAAATGATGTACAGCACATGTAGATTATAGAATACGTTAGACATGTTACCAATACCGTGGAAACTAGTGATCGTAGTGTATGGCACGACATCATACAGGCTCGCTTTATCAAAGCTCTGAAGGGCTGCCTAAACGAGGTTTTTGCGTCATACAACTGTTGAAACAGAACTAGTTCAGGTATTATATCAAAAACATGACACAGTTCATTATGTTGAACTGTACTTCGTTCTTAGAAATACTGCAGCAGAATGCTTGACATTTAACCCTAGAGAAAATGTTATGTTACTATTAACCCATCGCAAATTTTACTACTAAGGAAGTCATAATTTGTAGGTTAAGCACTATTTAATTACAATTATTAGGTCCCCAGGGGTATGTTACATACAAAATTAATACAAAATTCCCTGTTTTGTATTCTATAATGACAAATTTACTACTGAAAAAGTTATGGGAAAGGAAGTCATAATTTATTCTATGCAGTAATTACAAATTATTATTATAGAAACAAAATGAGTAGAGTCTTCTGCTTTCTTTCACGGTCACCCAGTGCTTCTTCATCGGACTCCTCATTTTCAGCTCCAACGTCAGTGGCTACGTCACTGTAATCTGCATACGCATCATCTTTAAGAAAATCTTCCTCGTCACTAAATTTCCCGTTGTCTGTATGTTCACCAGCTTCTTGAAGCAAGTCGTCCATTACGTTAGCATCAAAATCAAACTCGGCGCCATCCATATTGTACTAATTTCGGTAAGCAAAGACGAGGGTTCGTCCTGAAGAAGGCCAGTGAGATATAAACCAACTCTCTTCTAATTGTGACTGCTTCACAAATCACGTACGACGCCACTCTGAGGTAAATGCTAAGCGATAAAGAAGTATGCCGGCTATTAGAATACAGGCATACCATTACTAAACATTCGTAATATTTACGACAAGAGCTCCAGTGTCAGCTAACCGCTGGAATCAGGCAATAAATAATTCAGTTATTGTTAACAACCACATTTTCCATGAAGGTATTCAAGGGCACATGTCGCTAATACGTCTAGATTGGCAGAATCGTAAATTTTACGAGAGTTTAGTAATCTAGGGCTACGTGACCTAGACCGAGGGAAAATGTGCGCTTACGTGAATGGGTTAAAAATAATTCTTACTCAACAATGACGACCAATTGTATCAGAGAGTGGCCCTCTGATGCTTATATGTGTGGATTAGTGCCGTATGGCACGAGGCGCTGATTTCGCCCGGACGTGGGGACCAGTAGTGAGAGAGGCTAGGCAAGCAGCCACAAGGTGCGCGAATCTGCCACCAGGTAATCGCGAGCAGACGAATGGGCGGGCACAGCAGTAGAGCAGGCGCTGCAGGTTTCACCGGACATTGTGTCAACGGTCTTAACTGAGTACCGAAATGATACTTAGGGTAGAACTGTTACCATCAGGATTAATATTTCTTTGGTCAGCTATGTTTGTATGTCGCTGTCGGGCAGTTCAGATTTTAACAGCGGATGGAAGGGTAATGTTGCCACAGGGAAGTTGCCGGCTCGTAGGCGGACAGCAGCAGCCCGTGAGCTCTCACACCATGCTACAGTTACATCGACATCTACACTTCTTAGGCGACAGTAAAGTACGTGGCAGAGGGGACTTGTCGTACCACTGCCAATTCCACACTTTTCTGTTCCAGTCGCTAATGCAACTACGGAAGAAATACCCTTGGTCTTTCCGCGAGATGTACAAAGGAGGTAGCGACTTACTGTTTGACTCTTCTAGGAACGTCAACTGTCGCAATTTTAAGAATAAATAAAACGTCTCCCTTGTAGCGTCGTGCAAAGGACTTGAGTGAGCATCTCCGTGACGCTTTCGCGCTGACTGAACGAAACAGTGACGAAACGCTCTTTTCTATTTCCCCTATAATTCCAGCCGGCTAGGAATATTCAACAATCAGTCGAATGACTGTTTTGTACTTGACTCCTTCATGGATGGACTACACTCCTGACGATCTTGCAAAAGAATTTGTCTGGAATGTCCGTTTGCGCCATCACCTCTACTAATTTACGTCAAGGGGCTTATATACTACTATGGAAATAGGAATACCACCTCTAGTTGCTACAGCCATAGGGAAGATCGGTTGAACTGATGAATAGCGAACATATTGCAGCGACAGAGTCGAGAAGGTTATGGAGGGACGGTCCTCTTTATTAAAGCAGCACTTTTGTACGTCGATCGCTTCTGTGTGTGACTTACATGCACTCTTTTGATAGCTTACGTAATGTTTTTGGCTACCTGTATCGCCGACAAGACAATGTAACACTGAAGGATATTTATCTATAAACTGGCCGCACTACAATATAAATGGACAGTTTATTAAAGGCTGATACTACTTTCTGATCCTCTTTATGTCATAAAACCTAACTCAGCTTTTAAATTAGTTTTTGATTTTGTATCATCTGATGAAGAAAAGTAACTATACACTAAACAAGCGCTGAGGAGAAGAAAAAATTAAGATAATGCTATGGAAAAGTTTCTGTATTGCTGCAGGATATCCTGTTGAAGGATTCCGAATCGTTATCCGGAAATGACAGCAATAGTTTCTGTTGAGGCCAAGAGACATCGAGGTAGCGGGATGAGGATAGGACGTACTCAGGCATAGATACCCTTCCAGATTTCTGCTTCATATAGTGCCTCCATTCTGTAGATCACTACTGACAAATGATTCCTCCCAGCAAGAAGTGTCGTACTTACCCAAGTTAATAAGTTCGTCTCTGATATCCTCGCTGCCGACACGAAGTTACCCCTACGTATGCTTCTAATTATATTTCACATAACAGATAAAATTGAGAACCAATATTAATATTTTTAAACTTAGAAACAAAGTCAGTAGTGGTACGGAAATTGCAGCGTGGAAACCTTCACAGAAATTGATGTGTAGTATACATTTGAAGAAGAGCGCAATAGCAAAACTATTGTCAACGTTTTGGGGTGTGTAATGCAGTGCCTCCTTTATATCGCATGAGAGATTTGGACAGGGAGTGGTCCAAATGGTATTTCCGGAGAATACGTTTTGTTTTGTAAGTATATTGTAGCAAAGTCATTGCCAGATTGGAGTTGGATTTCCGAAACAAACAGCTACATAAATAATCACACGTACTTCTTGCGTTGCTGGGCTAGAAGTAAATTCGAAATATGTGTGTCTTACACAGTGAATCGTTATCTGCATAGTTTATCCTAAGTCGGGAAAGAACACTGGGCGACTAAGAATGTATTACTACTGCAGGAGTTTACATACGAACAGTTTGGGTTACTTATCGCCTTTCTTAGCGTGGGAAGCGCCTCCCCTATTTGTTTCTGTATGTGTCCAGACGTATCTAATCTACGCCTCCCGTTAGAGACCCTGGCTCGTTCGTAACAAGTAGTTGCATTTCAGTTCGTGGTCAGGGAGACCGGTATCATAACTTTGGCCTTTCCTACGTTATGTGGAAAAATATTGAGGTTCACCATCTTTCAGATGATTTGTAAGAAAGAAATTTATACAAAAAATGTTCAGAAGTTACTAATTCAGTAATATACATCGAGATATTCTACGCTTATCGTCAAAAATAATCTCCGACTTAAGACTTTAAGTCGGAACTGTTTTGTTTACAGCTATTCTTGGAACTCTGTTACCATAACAGAAACAGTAATTATCATTTTTAATAGCAGGTAAACATAATGTAATGTTTACGATTAATGATGTACATCACGGGGGTCTTACTCAACGCTGTAGAATCTCTCTTTCTCTTCATCATCATAACAAGTTGCAGTGGCACTGGTGCGCAATTATAGCGTTACACTACTTCTGAAGGTACTGTAGGGCTGATATTTTGGTCTATTTGGGCCCCTGCATCAAAATGGAAAGTTTGAGAGCTGCATATAATACCTGCAGCGACGATTAGTGCCGATATCAAACGAAACAATCACAAGTATTCCGTCGCGGTTGTAGCAAATGATGGTTTTGAGCCAGTCAAAGGGTAATTCGAAACTGCTTTTTTTGTACGGAAGAGATTTGGTATAATTAATACTCCCGTTTAACCTGTACTGGAACATTGGTCAAGTACCTGTTATCGATGTTTCGTTCGATTAACATGGGATTTCTAGCGAATAAAAATAGCAGCATCGTTAATGATCACAGTCGTATTGGACTGGACTCTTAGGCGAACGAGTGACCAGGAAAAACATTCTACTACAAGCACACCGATAAAAACGAAACCGATTTAGATTATTCCAGGTACCAGTTTTCAGAATCACGCCCACACTAACCGCGAGGATAAAATTTGCCTGGTAACAGCTCGCACGCAAAGGCATGGACAGTTATTCTCCCAGTGCTCTGTCCGAGAACAAAATTTATTGCACACCCGCAAAAAAGTTTCGTTTGGTACATTATCTAAAAAGTGACAGTTCATTTACATCTTGTAACTTTCGACTGAGTGAACCAGGCTGAACTCCACGTAGGATAAGCACTTCTTTCAGGCCTTAGTAAGTAGCGCTAATCGTTGATGGAATATTCTTGGGATGTCAGCCAGGTGACAGCGTCGTCTTGCAGCAAAGTTTCAGCGAATTCTCTACTAGCCATCTTCAGGCGCCCAGAAAGTCGGCATTTCCGCAAAGAGCTAATCGCCATCACGAAATCGTTAAAAAATGAAGTATCACAATAATATATATATTGATACATTCAATTATTTAGACTACCTTTAGAAACTGCATTAATTTTTATGAACTAACATAAAAGTTTATTAACAGCCGTTACTTCAGGGGGTATCCGCAACTGTAACCTACAGGTTAGGGATATTTACGTCTTTAATGTTGTCGATCTGTCAATCCTCCGTTCCTGTTAATATTATATTAATGATTTTGGATTATGACGATCTGTATGCAACTGAATGAATGCCATATTTGTGTTTTGCTAGATAGTTTCGTATCGATTTATTAAAGCAACACCACTGGTTAGAAGTACATACACACTTTCATTTGTATGCAGTCCTTTCAACTTAAGTATGCTGCTATTTCCTGGGATGTATTTTGTGATGTCTATGCCCAAAGGTCTGATCTTTATCAGTTGTTTGTTCTCTGCTACAACTTGTTGAATGTGATAATTTTCCTGCATTAGGACGAGATATAAATTCGTTCAGGAAGTCATAGCAGAGAGCAAGCTACTGGTAAATGGACCATAACATCAGAGATGGTAGGCTGGCAGGAGTGCTACTTGGTTCGGTGTAGTATCTCTTCTTACCAGCCTACCGTCTTTGACGTATTCTTGACTGAGATCACATGCTATATCAGTAATTTCATCTGCTTCGCTACAGATGCATTGTGAACTATATGTTGTTCTGATTTACAATTAAATAGAGATGTTGACTTGTGACACATTGTCCGATAGTGGTTATGAGTTGTCACACACCAGACTACGGTGTTCTTAATAGGTTATGAGTGCTGAGTAACCATTATTTTTGTAAAGACTCATCATGCATGCCCTATTTTGGTTTCGATGTATGTAGACACCCGAAGAGTGTCTATTTACGACTGAAACTGGTTGTATTATTAATTGATGAATACAGCTGTGTGCAACGATGATTTTTCAACAGTTTTTACAAGTTGTGAATGATCGTCTCGTCAAAATAATCTAAGTTGAAAGTGCTGCATACAAATAAAAATCAACAGTCTTCTGTTTTATTTTGAAATTCGATTAGTCACTTTATTTCATTATTTACAGATTAGCTAATTTGGCCTCGTTGGGCGTTATTAAGCCAGATCACATAAAAAAACACGTTATTTTAAGGTGCTCACCACGCCATGTGTATTTTCATTTTAAATGGTTACACTAACGTGTTTTAACGTGTTCTATGATCGGACAATGACAAAACCTGCTAGGGGTCGCATTTTTTCCCCTTTTGCATGTGAATTTCACATGTATGATAGTTGTCCCCGTTTCCACTACAGTTGTGCGAGACCCTTATTAAGGACACCATCACATGTCACTTCCTCCCCACAGATGTGTGGTTACAATCTCTTTCTTACCTTGATACAGGCTGATAATGCCCAGTGGGGCTAAACAGATAAATACTGAAATAAGGGGGTAATTTCAAAACACAGCAACTTATGTAGGAAAGCTTGTTCCCTCCAAAATGAAAATGTATATGCATTTCAGGCCAGTGATGATGCTTCAATAAACTGAGGTGAAACGCAATTATTGCCTTTTGCAGCGTCTTACAGACGGGCCTAATATAAAAATTCATTAATGAGAATGTTTATGCTAGTTATATGCCGTCTTCGGTTATGTTCTCCCGCTTCAGTCCAACGCTTTTCGGAGCCGCAGCTCCAGTCTCTAGGAATACATGGACGTTTTTCGGCGTTACGTCTCCTTCTTGTTTTACTGCGGAGCAGTAAATGAACGCAGTAAATTTTCGTGAAAACTATATCGTTCTTTTACTGAACAGAAACAGATATAACGCCAAAAATATTGTCCTTGAGAACGGTGTCATAGCTCCGAAAAGCGTTGCACTAGCACGAGAATAAAATATTGTGATTGGAAACGGCATATTTTTAACATAAACGTTCGTAACCTGTAAAATAGTCGGAAAATATTCAATAGTATACAAAGCGGGTGAGAAAAAATTAGCGTTTATTATGATTTGGCTATTAATACGGGCTCTCTGCCAAAAGAGTCAAAAAATCGTTTCTGTGAAACTACCTGAAAGTACCGCTCGTGTTGCTTTTTTAAATGGCAGCAAGATGACTGTCGCTTGTGTGGTCGTCACCAGTTGACAGCGTTATCGCTGAGGTACCGACTACCCGAGCAGGCTTTTCGCAAGCCTTTCGTGGTAAAATGGTTGTGGCGATATGTGGGGTTAGCGCTGGGGAAGGACTTGCATCCAGGCCGTCCGCCACCAGCTACAGCTGCAGGTAAGTGTGCAGACAGCGGCGCTCCCAGGCGACGCTTGCGGGGACTCCCAAGACGCCTGCCTGCCTACTGGTAACTGCTCGGTCCACCCTACACGTCGAAACAGGCTGCAGTGTGTTGCGCGAAACGCTCAGTGATGCGCGTTTGCAGGTTTCCACGCCCGGGTTCACTTTCTCTACAATTCTTCTGTTCTGTATACCGCCCAATATATCAAGTGAGCAGCAGAATATCGGATACATGGGATACCATAGCTAATATGTTCCACACCAATCTTAAAAACGGGATTTTCCGATGCTCATACCTCGGATTCTATTAGTGATAAAAAGACAGTCAGGTCAAGTGTTCTGGATAGCTCTTCGGCTAGGGACATTTGTATACCCAAGAGGAGAATCGTCTTAGTGTCACTCTCCTGCAGTATAGGGTCAAAATATGAATATTAGACACTTCCTCCAGCTTAGGCAATTCGGTTGGTTCTTTTTGCATTTGATGTGGTATACTGTGGGCTTGATGGAACTCACGGAGACGCCATTTATTCAAGGATGGTTCCTCGGAAAACCCTAAGAAAATGTTTTTCTTTTTTTATTATATTTTCGCCGTCACCAGCAGATTGAAACCCAGACGAGAATCCAAGACAGTTAAGCACAGCAAATGGCTGAAGTTTTTAGGATATATTCTTGAGATACCAATTTCAACTAACTTAGAAAACTTTTTTGGTATCTTTAACCGTCTCCGAAATACAGATGTTAAAATTTACCCTACCTGTACACGTAAAATACGCACGTAAAATCTAGAATGAGGCGAAAACGTTGTCGATAAAGTGATGCAACGCGGAGAAATGTGTTGTAAAGTGTCTCCGTTATCATGAGAATGGTTCTGGGAACACAATGTTGTAGTACTGAAGCACGTGAAACATTTTTGTTCACGCAAAATCCGGTTTAAGGTATAAAATTACCTTTGCATTATTTCAATTTCACATAAACGAACTATCAAAATTTTACTAATCCATGAAGTTATTTTCATATGAGTGACATCCCCTGCTGTAGCTGGGAAAAGAAGGGAACATGCTCCTCTGTATTACAAGAGGCGGACTGATATGTGGGGTACCAGACTCCTCATTCTACTTCCTTCCCTTTAGAAATTCCACAAAAATTTTGGCATGCGAACATATTCGCCCTCTTTAATGCGAAGAAAGAAGGAGACATCGGGACTGAGAAAGAGACGGAAAAGTAATAAATGCTGGAAGATAGTAGAGGGTGGTTGTGGTACAGAAAGAGTGAAGGAGAGGGAGCCACAGTGGCAGTGGAACATAGTTGACAGTGACAGAACAGTGGTAGGAAAAGAGTGATGGAGGCAGTGCCAGTGGAAGAGGAATAGAAAGAAGGAAAAAGTGGGCGAGAACCATTGATAATGAGAGATAAAGTCTGTGACAACGGGAAGACAGGGAGAGAGATAGTGACAGTGAGAAGAGAAAGCAGATGTAGGATAGAAAAAATGAGATACTAGCAGCAGGAGAGAGCAAGAGAGAGACAGTGACAGTAAGAGGGAGACAGTGACAATGAGAGAAGACTGTAGTAGCAAGACAGAACGAAATGGACTTTGGCTGTGACACAAGAGACAATGATGGACAGACATGAAGAGATAATGACAATGAGGTAGGCTGAATGAATGGGTGAGAAAGGGCAACTGGGAGTATATGGGTATGGACGACTTACAGCGATGGACAAGTGGGCGTGATGAGTTACAAATTATTAAGGGGGATTGTGGGAGTTTGAGGTGAATTGCGTGTTACAAACAAAGCACGAATATATTCGAAAGCCAAAATTTATTAGAAAAATTTTTAACGGTCCTGAGAAAGATAGAATGGAGCAGCTGTTATCACTTTTCAGTCAGAGTCTTTAAAATAAACAGGAGCATATTCACCTTTTTGTGCTCCGGCGGTGTACATATGGGCGAAATGTTGGTTTGTCAGTGTACAATATGACACAATCTACAACACAGAATTTTAGCTAAGCAGGGTTGATGATGAGACCTGAGTTTCTCCTGGCGTATACAACTTTCAAATAACTTCCGGGAATTTATTTCGGCGTGAGAACACTCCGCCATTTCAAGGCAAACTGCAACGGACAGGCAACGTACATGCAAATTTAAAACCTCGGTTCTCGGACTGAAACAGGAAAGATCACATACACACTGAACACTAGTGCCACCAAAGATGACCAAAGTCAAAGCTATCGATAGTGAGACTACGAACTCGGAGGTCAGGTAGCATTGACTCTGTCCCTCTGTTTTTTGACAAGGGAGAGAGTCGGATTCCGGAATCGTAACATTCAAAATTATATTCGATGTTATCGTACCTCTCTATTTGAGAAAAGCTTTTAGGTGCTGTTGCCAGTCTGCCTTTATATCGTCTTTCTTTCGGTCATTGTTATTTTGCTCATTTCCTAATCAGATTTCCTTAGCATCGTCTTATTTAGTTCAACTACACTCTATTATACTTGTTTGACTTTTATTGAGGTTCATCTTATAACCTATTCCGATGTCACTTATCATTCCGTTCAATGATCTTCAAAGTCCTTTCCTTGTGTGACAGAAATACAATGCCATCGGCCAATCTCCAACGTTTCTATTTCTTCTCTCTGATTTAATTTCCTTTCCAGCTTTCTCCTAGTTTTGGTTTACTGCTTGCACTAAGTACAGGTTGAATAACATGGCGGGTAGGCTTCATCCCTGCCTGACTCCTTTCTTTTTTACTGTCTCCATTTAATGTCCTTCGACCCTCAGAGCTGCAGTCTAGTTGTCTCTTGCTTCCTGTATTGCCTCCCTGATAACTTCAGAATTTGAAAGAATATATACCAGTCAGTATTGATAAAAGCTTTTTCTGGACGTATAAATGCTATAAATGTGTGTGTCGTGGAATCAATAGGGTCAATATAAATAACCTTACATATAAATAATGTTACCTATACACAGACTTTAAAGAAACAAGATTTCTTTCAGTCGGGCCAGAGTGCTTCTGTACTTGAAGTATTCGTACTGTGAAAATAAAAAAAAAAATAAAAACACGCCCAGAACCTGCATACAAAGATAGCAAATTCGCTCAATATAGAAGCAGTTTCAAGCTAAAAGAAATGACGCAGTCATTGCTGTATGTAATGTCGCTAATGATGCAAGCGAGAATGAGCAGGATGTTTATTTTCGAACACAGCGAAACGCCCTGTGCTGCAGGCCCAGGTGGATACCTTGTGTTGGCACCTGCTTCTCTGCGTATGTACGCGAGTCATTGCCAGCTGCCTCCGTACAATGCCACGGACGTAAGAAACAGCCCCGCGGCAGTTTCCGTACACAGATACCGCCAAGTACGCCTGCGGTTGTGGCGTAATAGCCGACACCTCCGGAATATTATAGAGGTGACACCTCCAGGGATAATTACCATGGCACGCGTCGATAAATACAATTCTTTTGCGTTTCAAGGATTTTTCCACATTCTCTAGGTTAAACAGAGCTGTCCTCAAACCAAAGACTGGTTTGAACGCCACAGCATTGTATTAGGGATGGCGGTTTTGGAAATGATGATACGCCTTTACCTTGATCCTATCTTATAACTGACTTATCCACTCAGTTGTAATGACACTTAGAGTTCAACGTGGACTCGGATCCACGATGCAGCTTACCATTTGTAGCACTAACAAATCTTTGACACAGGTCAAAGAAGCGGTGTCAGGAAAAAATCCTAGAACCGATAGAGAACTGACTTTTGAATTTGTAGCCTGTCAGACACTCAACCCACAGACCTCTTCATCAAGTTAGCCCAGTAAAATTTTCGTATCACAGACGACACGAATCCAATGCACAAAGACAGGCTGATGCCCCAAAGAACCTGAACTGCGGTACATGACGTAAAATTAAAAGTTTGTTTATCTTTCCTTCTCCAATCTGCTTATGTGATCTAACTGTTCGTCATTCATATGTTGATCGTGCAAACGATGACGACATGCGCCATCCAGTTCCCACATCCATGAAAAAGCATCTGTCCTTTTGTACTCCTACATCTATCATCCGGAAGCGAACGGTGTGTGGCGGGTGGTACTTCAGCTACAACACTCATTTTCCGCTTCCTATTCCATTCCTATTCGACAATAGTGTTGTGTGCGCCAGATGTAAGACATCCGAGTGGTTTACTTCACAGATGTACGCGGGAGGATTTAACATTTTTCCTAAGCCTTCTTGGAACGTGCTGTCTCGTATTATTAACAATAGAACTTTCCTTGGCGTGCAACGCTTTTCTGGTAGCGTGTGCTACTGGAATTTGGTTCATACCTCCGTGACGGTCTCCCGTCTAGTAAACCTTCCCACTAATACATACCCATCTTTATTCCGAGAACCGCCTAGCGGTGTGGTAAGGTAAGGGTCCAAAACTGATAAACAATACTCAAGCATCGGTCCAACAAGTATTTTGTAAGCCAGTTCTGTCATCGACGAGTTATATTGCTGTAAGATTGTTCCGGTGACTCTCAGCGTGGTATCTGGTTTTCCTACAGTCTGTTTTACGAGGATTCCGCTTCAGTTCGCTCCTAGATATTTTGAAGTAGGTACTGTTTCTGGATTCCTACATTTAACCGCAATACGTTACATTTATTTATTTACCAAATCAACTGCCTGCCACTCCGCCAATCATTGAGTCTCTGCAGATCTTCCTAAGCTTCTCTCAGTGTTTTGACCATGCCACCTTCCTGTGAGCAACAGGATCGTCTGCGAACAGCGTCATGGAGCTTCTGAAGTTAATACAGGGTGTTAGGGGGATAGGTACATACATTGCACACGCTACAGTGTATTAGTTGTTTTTTCTCTCCGTCTAACAGTCTTCCCGCAAAAAATCACACAGCTCACTACCTGATGTTTTCTGCACGTTCGTAACTGCACCACGAAGTGGACTGTGCTTGTCAGTATAGACTATGGCTTGCTTGTGTCACATATACGAGGGTTGGAACTTCAATAGTGGCAACTATTTATTTACAGCTCGTACAAAATAGATACGTGTTTCGAAGTTTTACTGACCTTCAAAGGAGTCACCAGCATCGCGTATAACCCGCTACCAGCGATGTGGAAGTCGTCGGATACTCTTAGCAGTTGTGTTGGCAGTTCGAGCGGCGCGGTCTATTGCCCGACGAATTGGTAGCAGTTCTAGAGCGAATGCCGTGAAGTGTTTCCTTCCCTTCAGCTTAGAAATCGAGTTGAACTCACGAGAGCTTAAGTCGGGGGGGGGGGGGGGGGGTGCAGTAGGTGGTATAGCATTTAGCAGCCCCATCAGTCAAACAAATCAGTAACAGCTTGCACTGTACGTGCTTGAGCATTTTCCAGCAAAATGGTCCTACAGAAAATGTCACTTTTGTCTCTATGCTGTTTATTTTTGGAACACAACCTACGTCTAGCTTAGAGACAGAAGTGATGACACTTTCTGCAGCACCTTACTATCATTTTGCAGGACAATGCTCAAGCACGTATAGTGCAAGCTGTTACTGATTCGTTTGATTGATGGGGCTGCTAAGTGCTATTCTAGCTACTGCACTCCCCTGACTTAAGCCCTTGTAAGTTCAACTCGATTTCTAAACTGAAGAAAACATTTCATGGCAGCAGGCTTCAGAACTGCTACAAATTCGTCGGGCAATAGACTGCGCCGCTCGAACTGTCAACACAACTGACACTGCTAAGAGTATCCGACGACTTCCACATCGCTGGCAACGGGTTACACACAATGCTGGTGACTACTTTGAAGGCCAGTAAAACTTCGAAACACATATCTATTTTGTACGAGCTGTAAATAAATACACTCCTGGAAATTGAAATAAGAACACCGTGAATTCATTGTCCCAGGAAGGGGAAACTTTATTGACACATTCCTGGGGTCAGATACATCACATGATCACACTGACAGAACCACAGGCACATAGACACAGGCAACAGACCATGCACAATGTCGGCACTAGTACAGTGTATATCCACCTTTCGCAGCAATGCAGGCTGCTATTCTCCCATGGAGACGATCGTAGAGATGCTGGATGTAGTCCTGTGGAACGGCTTGCCATGCCATTTCCACCTGGCGCCTCGGTTGGACCAGCGTTCGTGCTGGACGTGCAGACCGCGTGAGACGACGCTTCATCCAGTCCCAAACATGCTCAATGGGGGACAGATCCGGAGATCTTGCTGGCCAGGGTAGTTGACTTACACCTTCTAGAGCACGTTGGGTGGCACGGGATACATGCGGACGTGCATTGTCCTGTTGGAACAGCAAGTTCCCTTGCCTGTCTAGGAATGGTAGAACGATGGGTTCGATGACGGTTTGGATGTACCGTGCACTATTCAGTGTCCCCTCGACGATCACCAGTGGTGTACGGCCAGTGTAGGAGATCGCTCCCCACACCATGATGCCGGGTGTTGGCCCTGTGTGCCTCGGTCGTATGCATTCCTGATTGTGGCGCTCACCTGCACGGCGCCAAACACGCATACGACCATCATTGGCACCAAGGCAGAAGCGACTCTCATCGCTGAAGACGACACGTCCCCATTCGTCCCTCCATTCACGCCTGTCGCGACACCACTGGAGGCGGGCTGCACGATGTTGGGGCGTGAGCGGAAGACGGCCTAACGGTGTGCGGGACCGTAGCCCAGCTTCATGGAGACGGTTGCGAATGGTCCTCGCCGATACCCCAGGAGCAACAGTGTCCCTAATTTGCTGGGAAGTGGCGGTGCGGTCCCCTACGGCACTGCGTAGGATCCTACGGTCTTGGCGTGCATCCGTGCGTCGCTGCGGTCCGGTCCCAGGTCGACGGGCACGTGCACCTTCCGCCGACCACTGGCGACAACATCGATGTACTGTGGAGACCTCACGCCCCACGTGTTGAGCAATTCGGCGGTACGTCCACCCGGCCTCCCGCATGCCCACTATACGCCCTCGCTCAAAGTCCGTCAACTGCACATACGGTTCACGTCCACGCTGTCGCGGCATGCTACCAGTGTTAAAGACTGCGATGGAGCTCCGTATGCCACGGCAAACTGGCTGACACTGACGGCGGCGGTGCACAAATGCTGCGCAGCTAGCGCCATTCGACGGCCAACACCGCGGTTCCTGGTGTGTCCGCTGTGCTGTGCGTGTGATCATTGCTTGTACAGCCCTCTCGCAGTGTCCGGAGCAAGTATGGTGGGTCTGACACACCGGTGTCAATGTGTACTTTTTTCCATTTCCAGGAGTGTAGTTGCCACTGTGAAAGTTCCAACAGTCGTACTTGCGGGTACTAACTATTGCAAAAACATGCTACTGGTAATAGCTGTAATTATTAGGCTCCAAATAAGGTAAATATTTAAGTAACATTGTTCAGTACACTATCCTCAGTCATCAGCGGAAATATCTGCACTTATGCCCCTAACACCATGTATATATTATAAACGTTAGCGGCTCCGTCACTTCCAGTGACAAAACGGGCCGTTTTTCTTGGGAGTTTCTCTGTTAATCCTGATAACGAACGAGGGATTTTTAAGGTACCTCTTCCGTAAGTGAATTTCCTTAAGCTTCTCAGATGAACAGCCCGGCATCTTGTCTTCGTACTACCTTTATGCGGTATTTCCTCTTCAGGTTGTTTCACCGTTACCGCTGTTCTAAGTAATTCATTGCTAACTGTGTAATCGAGTAGTGATGAGTGTTTCCATCTATTATATGCAATACGTTACACAGTTGTTTTTCTTATTGTAATCTAGCCAGTTACTCTACCTATAAAATTCTGAAAAAGATGTTTATTGTTTTTAATGAATTATTCTACCAGATTTCATAAATATTTTAAAATTTTCATTTAAATTTAGCCCAAGAATTTAAATCTTAGGAGTAGGCATCACTTCCTCAATGAACGTCATATTCAATATTTCCAGACTCAGGCTCTTTCTTAGTCATCAGTCTCTCTTTAAAATGTGTCTAGTGAGTAAAAGTCAGCAACAATTAACGAAATTTACACTGGCCACAAAATACCCCTCCCCTCCCCTTTGGTAAAGGGCATTGTGGAAAATGCGTTGGTTTACCTAGGATTGATGCCCCGGCGACGTTGAGTTCGTTAGGGACAGGGTGAAAACGCGAATAGGACGAGCACTGTGAAATGAGCCGTGTCCTTTTCAAAGGAGCCGTCAAGGTAATCCAAAACCATGTACGTTCGTATACTAGTGTAAACACCACGTGGAAGTTACTTCATTGCGACATCAAACACAACAGAAATCATAAAAAAATCACAGGTACGCTTTTTTGGTGTGCTGATACTACAATGAATGTCTCCTGATAAGCAACTCAAGCTCTGATGATGCAGTTGTGCTTCGAGATGTATACTTGCGAATTCAATACTCCATTGAAAAGACGTTGGACGGACAAATAACAAAGTTTTTGCATTCATTCTAGTCTCTTGATTTTCCCAAAAATTGCAACTGTGGTGGCTACCATGAAAAAAGAGTGTTTTCGCCTGAATACATTTAGGAAAACCAGGCAAGTGTTAAATCTGGGTTATTGGACCGGCTTCGAATCCAGCTCCTCGCACTTATGAGTTCGGTGTTTTAATCACTGTACCAGCTCGCTAGGTAATGGTCTGAAAAACCAGATACTTTTCGTTAAGCCGTTGGGGTAAAATAGTTTTCCCTAAGACAGTAAAATATTTCTGGGTCTGTGATCGTATTGTCAATATGTAAAACTACCGACGTTTTGGTCACGGTTGCAAATGACCTCCTTCAGGGTGATTTTGTTTACAAAAGGTCACTTGCGACAGTGGCCGAAATGTCTGTAGTTTTACGCATTGGCAACACGGTCACAAATCCAGAAAATTTTTGTTGGTGTTACAATGGCCGCGGAAGCCTACGATTATGGTGTTCCCTAACTTCAACGGTTTACGCAGTTAATATTCTGTGGGTCTTCCCCTCTCCCCCCCCCCCCCTCCTTCCCTCACTCTCACTCTCTCACACACACACACACACACTCACTCTCTCTCTCTCTCTCTCTCTCTCTCTCACACACACACACACACACACACACACACACACACACATACTAACAGAGACTGCAAGCGAAATGGGTGACGACATCTAGTAGCTAGAGTATTGCGCTTACTTCTGAGCTTTGTCACTGCAACATAACATGTTTGTATGCCCGCCTAAACTTTCCAGAGTGATAGGCTCCTGTGAAACGCTTGTTTGAGGCGAAACCGGCAAACAGTCCACAAGCCGCTAGACGTGCGACTGTGGCATCCCTCTCAGGGCTCCATTACCACTTCCGGGAAACCAGAGTGCTGTAACCCAGTTATCGCAGAAGATATCATTAGACATGCTCGCTCCTGCTCCTAAGACGCACCAAATGACTCTGCCGAAGGCTCCAGCGTCTCGTTTCGCCGCATTAAGTGGCAGTTGCACGTGGGATGCTGTCGCCGGCGCACTCGAGCGTGCCATCAAGTCACACTCAGAGATAAAAGCAGCTCTCCTCGGCGCCGCGGTGTTTGTTCGTGGATCAACCCTCGACGTCAGCGACTCCGGTGGAGTGGGCGCGCACCCCGGCCCCACCCCCACCACCACCGGAGCCGCCACGTCAGTGTCAACAGCGACAGAGCGAGTTGCGTGGCCCAGTGCTCGGCCGGCTGCGTGCGCGACCACCGACCAGGAAGTGGTCGTCCGTTTCCGCCGCAGGACCGATATAATATTCCTCGGCGACCGCCGCGAGGCTGGTGCGAGCCAGCGTGCGTGTGTTATACCTGCGTCGACCCAACACCTGTGGCAACGCGCCGTAGTATCCTCGACACTTCTCCGTACTCGAGTGTGTTGCGAACAGTTGCGTCTATATTCCTGCTGAAAGTTGTGCGACATTGAGAAATCTACTGCGCCACTATTGCCGAGTATTCGTCCTTCTTCCAGTACGTGCGCAGTTTGTAGCACAATACGTGTGAGTGATAATGCTTACAAATTAGCTCGAAATGGTGGAACGTCTTTATCAGTTGGCGAAGTGGAAACAAGGTGTTGGTGTCGCTAATTAGTGAGCACTGACAGGCTGTAGAGTGATTTGTGAACTTGTTCAAGTCGTTTCTCTATTAAGCGTCGTTAAAGGACTGAGAAGTGCATAGAAAGTATTCGCTTGCAGAATTATGCGTTAATCAGGTTCTGTTGTAGGATAGTGTATATGGTAAAGATTTGTGCAAGCTGCAGTAAAAGACGAATGATCTATTTTGCTTAGCGAGCACATGAATGGCACTTGCAGAGTGTATGCATACTGGCGACAGTGTGCAGTGGTACCAACTCTTTCATTTGTGGGCCGATCTCTGTAGGTGACAAAAGTGGTTACGTAGAAGTTCCGGAATTTCTGATAAGATTTATGAAACATTTTTATGAACAGCAGATTAAAGGTGACGGAGATAAGTAATAATTCAGAGGCCCGTACGCTCCTGAAGAAAGTAATTGTTGCTGGCTCGCTTGGCATATATAGCTGAACGACAGATGAGGTATTAGTGTTAGTCTCGCAAAAAGTTGCGTCACTGAAGGGTTTAGGTGCAGCGCACAGCGGCGAAAGGAAGGTTCGATGGGCAGTGCGGAGGTGTGCGTAGCGTGAGAGAAAAATATTGTAGTGTAGCGGAGCCGACTGCGCCGCGACGAGATACCTGTTGTGTAAGTGTAACGGGCTGAAACGGTGCTGCCGGCTGCTGAGTCACGTGGGGACAAGTACAAACAGCAACACGCGTTAGCTGCTCCCAGAAGTGCGCGCCTGACGCACCGCGCGCGAATTTAGGCGTCGCTGGTAGGGACGGTGGCAAGGCCGCGCGCAGAGTGGCGGGCACAGCCGGCCGGAACTCGGAAGCATTTTTGTACCAGGTACTTAAACTAACCCGCTAAAAACAGCATATAAAAATTCGCCATCTGCATTTGGACTGCGTATTCTGTTGGTCTGTTTTTGTGTAGATCCTCAGGTTTCCGACTGTCTTATTTACATCAGTCTTCGTAACTAAGGCGCTCTGTCGATTTGGCCTGTTGACGTCAGTGGAAGAACCGAGACTACTGCTTAGGGACCACTCCAGTGTCTCCAAAGCTATCAGGCCCACGTATTGCTACTGTTCTAGTCTGATTGTAACCCTATGCCGAAACTGTTTGACAGACGAGGAAAGGGACAATAATACTTTGCGCTACTAAAGACTGGAGTTAAAGGGTTGTACTATTTATTAGTACGCAATCCTAAATCGTCGTGTTCTGTGGGAGTGACCAATGCAGTATTATGTAATGGTTTATAGTCTACTACTAACACAAGCATCCGATAGAAACTTTATTTTCACACGTTCTGTGTAACAGTACTTCGCTCGCAGTCTGTGTAATTTATAGTAGGGGAATTGACAGCGTGAGTAGGTTGTCTCGGGCAAGCAATCATTAGACACGTGCGTTAGTTGTGTCTCTGCTCGAGTGCTTTGCTGTTTCCGTATTTAATGTAGCTGTGTGAAGTGTAGCACTGGTTTCTTCGGAAGAAATAAGGCTTGTACCCCTTCCTTCTTCCATCCTTTAGTAGCCTACGGGTGAGTGTTGGGATAGGTGTGGAAGTTCCCCTCGACGGACTGGCGCCGTACGTGCCCGGTCGTTTCTGAGACAGTGACAGCCGCAGAACGGCGTCAGAACCGCGTTTACCTCGAGGAGAATAGGCGGCATTCGACGGGGCTTGCCTCCCAGGCAGAGTGCCCGACCGCCGGCCGGCGCACGTGGGCAGGGAGAGGAGCAGTTACCAGTAGAGAGGCGAGGCGAGGCGAGGCGCGGTGCGAGTCGCGCAGCCTGAGGGCGGCCGTCCCCTGCGGCAGGAGGAGTGGTGGTTATGACGCAGCCGCAGCGACGCCAGCATGCTGGACCGCCGCGCGGCGCCGCGCCCCGACTGCCCGCTGGCGCGCGGGCTCGACACGTCGCTGGTGCCGTGGCCCGGCGTGCGCTACGCCTGCGTGCGCGTGCTGCACCTCTACTGCAAGGTCTTCAACCAGGAGGAGCTCTACGAGCTCATCGTCAGGTACGGCTCTCGCGCTGCTCCTGCTGCCTCCGGCGAGTGGCGTCGTTCAGGCGCCGACCTGCTGCTCTCGACCGACCGTCCGGGTCGGCTGTTTCTCCTTCAGGGCCCTTTACACTCTCACAAGGCGACCGTAAGAACTTCCCACTCATCGGACTGATTCACAATGAGAGCGTGTGTAGGCAGCCACCAGGATTCCAACATTGTAAACAATAAGACGTAGCTCTCACCAGTTTTCGAGAAAACAGAGTTCAAAAAATTTAGGCATGCTTACGTTGTTGTTGTGGTCTGAGACTGGTTTGATGCAGCTCTCCATGCTACACTATCCTGTGCAAGCTGCTTCATCTCCCAGTACGTACTGCAGCCTTTATCCTTCTGAATCTGTTTAGTGTATTCATCTCTTGGTCTCCCTCTACGGTTTTTACCCTCCACGATGCCCTCCAATACTAAATTGGTGATCCTTTGATGCCTCAGAACATGTCCTACCAACCGATCCTTTCTTCTAGTCAAGTTGTGACACAGACTCCTCCTCAATTCTATTCAACACCTCCTCATTAGTTATGTGATCTACCCATCTAATCTTCAGCTTTCTTCTGTAACACCACATTTGGAAAGCTTCTATTTTCTTGAATGAGATTTTCACCCTGCAGCGGAGTGTGAGCTGATATGAAACTTCCTGGCACATTAAAACTGTGTGCCGGACCGAGACTCGGACTCGAGACCTTTGCCTTATGCGGGCACGTGCTCTACCAACTGAGCTACCCAAGCACGGCTCACCACCCGTTTTCACAATATCCTTTCTTTGAGAAGTGCTAGTTCTGCAAGTTTCGGAGGAAAGCTTCTGTAAAGTTTGGAAGGTAGGAGACGAGGTACTGGCAGAAGTGAAGCTGTGAGGACGGGGCGTGAGTCGTTCTCGGGTAGCTCAGTTGGTAGAGCACTTGCCCGCGAAAGGCAACGGTCCTGAGTTCGAGTCTCTGTCCGGCACACAGTTTTAATCTGCCAGGAAGTTTCTATTTTCTTCTGTTCAAACTATTTATCGTCCATGTTTCACTTCCATACATGGCCACGCTCCATACAAATACTTTCAGAAACGACTTTCTGACACTTAAATCTGTACTCGATGTCAACTAATTTCTCTTCTTCAGAAACGCTTTCCTTTCCATAGCCGGTCTACATTTTATATCCTCTCTACTTCGACCATCATCAATTATTTTGCTCCCCGAATAGCAAAACTCCTTTACTACTTTAAGTGTTTCATTCGCTAATCTAATTCCCTCAGTATCACCCGACTTAACTCGACTACATTCCATTATCCTCGTTTTGCTTTTGTTGATGTTCATCTTATATCCTCCTTTCAAGACACTGTCCATTCCGTTCAACTGCTCTTCCAAGTCCTTTGCTGTCTCTGACAGAATTACAATGTCATCGGCGAACCACAAAGTTTTTATTTCTTCTCCATGGATTTTAATACCTACTCCAAATTTTTTTTGTTTCCTTTACTGCTTGCTCAATATAAAGATTGAATAACATTGGGGAGAGGCTACAACCCTGTCTTACTCCCTTCCCAACCACTGCTTCCCTTTCATGTCCCTCGACTCTTATAACTGCCATCTGCTTTCTGTAAAAATTGTAAATAGCCTTTCTCTCCCTGTATTTTACCCCTGCCACCTTCAGAATTTGAAAGAGAGTATTCCACTCAACATTGTCAAAAGCTTTCTCTAAGTCTACAAATGCTATAAACGTAGGTTTGCCTTTCCTTAATCCAGCTTCTAAAAAGGGAACCCTCCATCGCACCCCCCTCAGATTTAGTTATAAGTTGGCACAGTGGATAGGCCTTGAAAAACTGAACACAGATCAATCGAGAAAACAGGAAGAAGTTGTGTGGAACTAAGAAAAAAATAAGCAAAATATACAAACTGAGTAGTCCATGCGCTAGATAGGCAACAACAAGGAGCGGCTGAACTCAGGAGCGCCGTGGCCCCGTGGTTAGCATGAGCAGCTACGGAACGAGAGGTCCTTGGTTCAAGTCATCGCTCGAGTGGGAAGTTTACTTTCTTTATTTTCGCAAAGTTATGATCCGTCCGTTCGTTCACTGACGTCACTGTTCACTGTAATAAGTTTAGTGTCTGTTTTTTGCGACCGCACCGCAAAACCGTGCGATTAGTAGACGAAAGGACGAGCCTCTCCAATGGGAACCGAAAACATTTGATCGCAAGGTCATAGTTCAACCGATTTTTCCACAGGAAAACACGTCTGATATATTCTATACGACACTGGTGACGGCATGTGCGTCACATGACAGGAATATGCTGTTTAGGTGTAGCGTCCCCATACTACGGCGCAGTTACCTCGCATTGGACGGACGGACGAACAGATAATAATTGTCTGAAAATAAAAAATTAAACTTTTCACTCGAGGGAAGAATTGAACCAAGGTCCTCTCGTTCAGTAGCTGCTCACACTTTTTTTTTGCTCTCGGCGGACGTCGAAAGACACCCGTTTCAGTTCGTTGTTGATCCATTAACTCAGTTTTTTTATTACGGAGAGCAGCTAGCCCTCTCACCGAACACGCTGAGCTACCGTGCCGACATACTAACCACGAGACCGCGGCGCTCCTGAGTTCAGCCTCTCCTTGTTGTTGCCCATGTAGCGCATGGACTACTCAGTTTGTATATTTTCCTTAGTTTTTTCATAGTTCCACTCAACTTCTTCCTGTTTTCTCGATTGATCTGTGCTCAGTTTTTCAAGGCCTATTCAGTGTGCCAACTTATAACTAAATCTGAGGGGGGTGCGATGGGGAGGTTTCCTTGTAAGGTTCAGTGACCGTGTCAGAATTATATTAGAACAAATAAGCCCTCGGTCACAAATATTAAGTCAAAACTGACCAGGTTTCGACGCTACTATGAGCGTCGTCTTCAGAATTAAACTAACTGTTGTAAAACATAATAGGTATATAAGACATTAATAAACTAAAGTGTGTACTGACTGGAGAGACATGAAGTACTTACAAGTCACATTCTAAAAAAAATCTAAGCCGGAAAGGCGACGTCATGAAAAGTTGTAAATAAGATAAGATGGCGAGCCGCTAAGGGCTGCTCGTACCTGAGTGAACACAGGTTGCAACAAAACTCGTAGTAGCGTCGAAACCTGGTCAATTTTGACTTAATATTCGTTCTAATATAATTCCCCTCGTCGAATTGATTCACATTGAGAGCGTGTGTAGGGAACGACCAGGATTCCAACACAGTAAACAATAAGAAGCAGCTCTCACCCGTTTTCGAGAAAACAGAGTTCAAAAAATTTAGGCTTCCTTATACAGGGTGTAAATTATAAGTTGACAAACCAGAATAACTCGAAAAATAAGCTTCACGTGAAAAAATGTGTAGAATCCGAAGTTGATTATTTTCGAAGGGGACATCTGCTGGTGCTAAAATTAGCCCGTCACCCCAGCCCCCTGGGGGTGGGGTAAAAAACTACGTAAATTTTGTGTTAAACATTTGTTTTGATTCTTGGTCATTGTCGCTGTAATTCAAGAAAATCATGTTCTCATTTTTGCGTGGAAAATGGTTACGGATAAATAAAAAATATTTACTTGTAAGTATTTGCAAATAATCAACAATAAAACGAAACCAATCGTTCCTTTTCAGGACCACCAAATCTTAAACGGGAATGCGTTGTTCTTTAGTTAGCGGGTGGGTTAGTGTTTTCCTCAGTTAGTCTTTTACTTTGTTTACTCTGTTAGTTAATGAGTTCGCTCGTTAGTAAGTAGGATGTTTGGTTAGGCAGTCAGCTAGTCAGATGATATGTTTCATGAAACTTCCTGGCAGATTAAAACTGTGTGCCGGACCGAGACTCGAACTCCGTACCTTTGCCTTTCGCGGGCAAGTGCTCTACCGCACTTGCCCGCGAAAGGCAAAGGTCCCGAGTTCGAGTCTCGGTCAGGCGCACAGTTTTAATCTGTCAGGAAGTTTCATATCAGTGCACACTTCGCTGCAGAGTGGAAATCTCGTTCTGGAAACAACCCCCAGGCTGTGGCTAAGCCATATCTCCGCAATATCCTTTCTTTCAGGAGTGCTAGTTTTGCAAGGTTCGTAGGAGAGCTTCTGTAAAGTTTGGAAGATAGGAAACGAGGTACTGGCAGAAGTACAGCTGTGAGGACGGGCCGTGAGTCGTGCTTGGGCAGCTCAGATGGTAGAGCACTTGCCCGCGAAAAGCAAAGGTCCCGAGTTCGAGTCTTGGTCCGGCACACAGTTTTAATCTGCCAAGAAGTTTCATATCAGCGCACACTCCGCTGCACAGTGGAAATCTCATTCTGGATTTGTTTGATAAAAGTTGTGTGGCCTCAAGACCACGAAACAAACAAAACATCCGAATCTGCGGAAAAAATTCATATGTGGGTCAACATTCGTAAAACTCTAATTCCTCTCTCTCAAACCCCACCCTATGGGGAGAGAGGGAGATTTTTAGTTTTAGCGAATCAAAATTTACGTAGCAAATAAATATTTTTTATTTATTCGTAACGATTTTCCACGCAAAAATGAGATCATGGATTTTCCTGAATTACAGCGCCAACTACCAAGAATCTAAACAAATGTTTAAGACAAAATGTATGTAGTTTTTTAATGTGGAATCTGATTCTGCAATAAAAATTGGCGGTTTCCATTTGAAATTTTAAAGTTGCCTCCCGCCCCACCCCCAAGGGGCTGGGGTGACGGGTTAATTTTAGCAACAGCAGATGTCCCCCTCGAAAATAATCAACTTTGGATTCTACACTTTTTTTCGTGTGAAACTTATTTTTCGAGTCGTTCTGGTTTGTCAACTTAAAATTTACACCCTGTGTACTCCGTATTGCCGCTCGTATTCAGGAAGTTCCCAGTCGACCGAGTAAGCCCTCAGTTTCATAAGCGCGAGGTATGGGGATCGAAGATCACTGTGAGCTTTGTTTTTTTACTGGATGTTTCACAATTCATGTTACAGACTTCTTGAGGAAGTAAGGGTCCTTGTACCGGAAACTAACGAGTCGAAGGTTATAAGCAAAAACCGTTCCGACATCTCTGACAGCAGAATGTTGCTAAGATTGTAGGGTGGGCGACTTTCAGAAGTGGTGATATGGACGAAGACATGAAAAAATATCTAGTAAACATGTGCTCTAAAATGCATACCTTAAGGGCTGTGAACACTTGTTGAGTAGAGGAGATGTGTTTCACAGTAGCGAAGATGAACGAGTGCTCACAGCTCCTCAGTTATGCATCTTAGAGCCCATGTTTACCCGACATATTTTCCATACAACCACCTCTGAAAGTTGTCTGCCTATAGTCATAGCAAGAACAGTACCGGTACATCTATTCCACTGACAGAGGTAACACAACGGTTTTCGCTTATAACTTTCGACTCATTGGTTTCCTGTACAGTGACCCTTACCTCAAACTGATACATTTATCCTTGTCCATCAATCTAGAAACTTTGTAGCATCATCATCAGGTCACCCTGTACATATATATACAGAGTGTTTCAGATGTGATTGTCAGTATTCAGGGATATGGCAGGAATGATCATACGAAACAAAAAAGTCAAGTAAACATTGGCTCTAAAACGCATACCTTAAGAGCTACGAGCAATTCTTGCTCTTCGATACTGTGAAACAAATCTCTTCTACTGCAAGCTCTTTGTTTTCCATATTTTTGGAAGTCGTAGTATGGACGAAAACAAGAGAAATATGTCCAGTAAACATGTGCTCTAAAGTGCATTCCTTAACAGCTATGAGAACTTGCTCATTTTCACTACTTTGAAACGCAGCTCTGTTAATGAACAAGTTTTAAGGTTTGCATGTTAGAGCACGTGTTTACTGTACTTTTTTTCTTGTTTTGGTCCATAATACCACTTCACAAAATATGGAAAGCAAAGAGCTTACATATCAAACTAAGGGCTTAGTCGCTGGGCTGCGGAATATTTGGAAACTAGCGACCGTTCAAAGTACTAGTACGCATGTAGTTTTTTAACTCGATTTTCTCGAAAACGGTTAAGAACTACGTCTTTCTGTTTACATATGTTGGCGTCCTAGTTGTACCCTACACAACCTCTCAGTATGAATAAAATCGGGGAAGGAAGTCCTTGTGGTACTCTTGTCAGATATTTGCACCGACTTGTCTGTACGACAGTGTTTAACAAGGACAAATCGTTGTGTGGGAATGAATAGCCGACTGAAAAATATCGATGAGTTCCAGTTTGTATTCGGCCTGTTCGAAGTTAGGCGGCTCGAATTGATGCAGACCAAATGTGTGGACCAGAGGAAGTGCTTTAGTACTTCATACGGGGCACGGCAAGTTTGCAAAATGATATGGCTCAACGATGAAAGCGATATCGCAGAAGAAAATTTCAGATGAACGTAGCTTCCTGCAGTTGCCAAGTACGAGTACCTCACTGTCTTTCATAAGTACTTATCGATTTTCTCATTACAGTGCCATTTCTCCGTACATACAATGTGACATACTGCAACAATACGAAGAATGTCTCTCTGTCCTAGGTAATTAAACCGTTATTCTTTTTCAGTTTTCAGCTCCTCAAATGATTGACAGGCGAAGGTCACTCTTTTTTCTCTTTTTGTAGTTTCCTGCGTAATAAAACAAGACAGAATAATTACTTAATTTGGCCATGGCCAGAAAATACTCTGCACTCTCAGACTACTGGTTCAGAACTGTGCGGCCGGTGCATCGTGACTGGAAAGTGCAAATGCCTACTGAATACCGCAGACCAGATGAGCTGACGGCCGTTGCGAACACGATCTGCTCAGGCAAATCTGGTCATGTAAAGAGCGTTTAAGAGTCCTGGTGTTTTAGCAGATATCTGCAGTTTCGTTTTCCCAATGTGTATCTGGAGTCAGAGAAAAAGATACTGGTCATCACGTGTTTTATGCGAAACACTGTGTCAACGGAGAGCATCGCTTTGTTTCCCATCACAAACAAAATGATTTTTATGCAATTTTGTCGTGTGATGACATGGTTGGAGACTGTAGTGATTTTTAAAGCGGAATATTACTTAACCATTCGATAGAGATATCCCAAATTAGTCTGATGCGTTGTTTAGTCCAGAGACATGTCTTAACAAGGAGAGTAAATCACAGGAAAACACTTCCCCGCCACATCTTCGTTGCTCGACTTACGCCGTCTTCCCTCGGCCGTCCTGGGCCGCGCTGACTGCTCCCGCCATGCTGCACAGCTACTCATTCGCTACTGGAGTACTTGCTATTCTTCGTAGTTCACTCTCCGTGTTAGTGCACATCGATGAAACGAATATCGTATTAGATTAATTTGAGTCCGCTCTATTGAGTGAGCACGTAAAATTCCGCTTTAAAATCATTTTGTTTGTAACGGGAAACAAACCGACACTCCCCGTTGACACTGGGCGTTGTATGAAAGATGTGATGAACGGTATTTGCTTGGGCTGAAATTGTAAATATTTACCGAAATACCAGAGAAAACGCGCCTGAAGACTCTTACAAGGGACATCTGGTACGGTATCTATAGGACGAACCAAAATTCTCGCACTCGGACGACACAGCCAGATTCCTTGCACACAGACATTACTAAAACGTCCCGAACAGAATCTCGTCCCCTGCGTATTTTGAGTAGAAAATGGATGTCAGAGAAAGGCGATTTGAGAACATAGTAATGCCACGTATGACACTGAAAATTTGTGGTAAGTTACTATGGGACTAAACTGCTGAGGTCATCGGTTCCTAAGCTTACACACTACTTAATCTAACTTACGCTAAGGACAACACACACACACACACACACACACACCCATGCCCGAGGGAGGACCCGAACCTCCGACGGGGGAAGCCGCGCGAAACGTGCCAAGGCACCTCGGACCGCGCGGCTAACACGAGCGGCCACATATGACAAATACAGTGTGACAGTTATTGAACTTCATGAAATAAAACCGTCATAACTTGTGAACGGTTAGCGTTAGGACGATCAAACTGCTCCTTTGGCCGCGGGGCATGATGGGAATTAGTATGCGCGTGCATGGTTTGGTTTAGCGACCAAGCCCACATTCATTTGGATCGGCTCGTCAATACGCAAAATTGGTGCGTTTGGGGGACTGAGATTCCACATTTAGCAATCGAGAAGTCTCTTCACCGTTAGCGGTTGACTATGTGATGTGCAATGTCCTGTCACGGAATAATCCGTGCAATATTCCTTGATGGCATGGTGGCTACCGAACGGTACATGAACGTTCTGGTAGATGAAATCATCCCCGTTATCCAATGTGATCCTGGTTTTGACAAGATGTGGTTCATGCAAGATGGAGCTCGACTCTATCGAAGCAGGAGAGTGTTTGATGTCCTGGAGGAGCACTTTGGGGACCGCATTCTGGCTCCGGGGTACCCAGAGGCCAATGGCAAGGGACTCGATTGGCCGCCATATTCTCCGGATCTCAACACACGCGACTCTTTATGGTGGGGCTATGTTAAAGACAAGATGTACAGCAATAACTCCAAAACCGGTGCTGAACTGAAAACAGCCATTCAGGTCATCGACAGCATCGATGTTCCGACATTTCAGCGGGTCATGCAGAATTCCGCTATTCATCTGCGCAACATTATCGTCAATGATGGCAGGCATATCGAACATGTCATCATCTAAATTCGAATATCTGTAGTGACGTTTACATGTTGAATAAAGTGTGTGCACGTCGTAGTTTATAACTAATTTACGCTTTTTTCATATAGTTCAATAAGTGTTACCCTGTACCTTCATCCAAAACTGTGTATTGCTCAAGGCACAGTTTTACATTACAATACTCGATTTGAAGAGTTCGATTCCAGGTGCAGGCCCACTTCTTTATTTTTTCTGATTTTTATGTGCCCAATAATCCAGTAGCTTACACTGTTTCTTCGATGCTTATCCTAAAACTACAGATTTTAACGTTGAAAATAATAATTATTGCTCAGATATGTCAGTTAAAATTAATTACCTGTAACTGGGTAGAAATAACTACGAAACTTATCGATGTGGAGATGTTAAACATACATAGTACATTCAGAAAGAGTGGCCAGTTGACTGAAAGTTGTCTCTTGATAATTTTGGTAAAAACAGAAAAAGAATTTGACAATTATCTATGTTGCGTGGGTTCCTAACAAGTGTAAAGCTTGCTACTTGGTTCTAATTGATTGAACCAACGGCGTAAATGTATAACGGAAATCGGGTTCGAATGTAATTGATGAAGTAGTGTGAAACATGTTCCTTAGACGGCGTTATTTGCATTGGCACTCCCTGGGATAAAAGAGCCGTGGACAGACTAAGAAGGAGAGGGGTGCTGAATCGGCATTTTTTCGCTTTGAGGATAGGGTATAACTAACGTGGCCATTTTTTTGTCGGGGAGGGACGCTTGCACAATTTAGGAATAAAGTTATTTTACTATTTATAATTTATTCAAAAACAAGTACAAGATAACAATGTATTAATTATATGTAATTTGAATTAACATTAAATTGCAGTGGCAGACGCATTTTTTTTATTTGTCGGCGGACGAAATCAGTTTCAAAATGTCTGGTCTAGTTTACAAGTAGGAGTGGAGCTTATCACTTGATTTGTTGATGTTAGTCTGGGTAATCAAAATGACTTTCAAGACTGCCACATATGACTGTGTTTTGTTACTTGTCCATATCTTATTCATTAGAGAAAAACTCTTTCGACAGGTGCGCTACTCATCGAATACGTCCGTGTCTGGTCGGTGCTAAGAAATCCTTGTCAGTGTCTGGTCGGTGCTAAGAAATCCTTGTGTAAAGTCCATCACTTTCTGTATTTCTTTCCACATAGGTACGTTTGTGAAAGTTGCCCATTCAAACACTTCTAAGTCTGCATTGGGCTGAACGACCGATCCAAGTATTCATTGCTAGCCTTACAAAATTCAATTGCCGCAATTTCTACACCATAAACAACAGCGCCACTTTCTTGTAATTTTGTTATTAGATTACGGACGGAGTGAGGAAGAAAAAGTGAATTCTATTTACATGGCAAGTTATCTCAGAGACGCTTAATTTCCTTTGTGGATTCTACGTAAAACATGCATTGTGCTTCTGTTCTTAACACCGTTTGATCGAAAGTCACTGCCTATGCATGCAAAAAGGTAACCATAATTCAGAGGTGGGATTTTCGAAAAATGTTTTTAAAATATTTGGGCATTTATCGATGCTCAGAAAATGGCTTTTTAGCAGAAGGAGTAGATGTATATGTAATATGTTGTTGAGGTAACTTATTTGCAGGTTTCTCTTAACGAAATAACATTTTCGGAATCTAACGAAGGCGTCTTTTGTCAAGCAGAACGTGTCTCTGAAGCAGCGAATTCGCCTGATCATTTCGTCTTTGGAGAAACGTTAAGAATTTATAACAATACTCATAATTGCCAATAGATAATGTACATGCTGAGATCCATGCTGAGGGAGCTAATTCTACTCCCGATGCAGTCTACGAGTCCGGTCTTTTTATTTCATGCATACCTAACAACCGAAGGCGAGTGAAATGCGATAGGTTGAGGATTGTGCCCGGTGTTTGTCTCGCCGCGTGGCATCGTAAGAGTGTCGTCAACGAACATACCTGTTTTTATTCGTTTATTTCTTTCGAGGAAAATTGCAGTGTTTACGACGTCGTTTCTACAAGACTGCTTTCCACGTAGTGATCCTGAGACAAAGGAGCTGCGCTACTGAACAATGTGTTTATGAGTTATGAGTCGATCGCCGAAACTCGAAGGGCATGAGCATCCAGAATGCAGTGGGGAAAACAGTAAAGGAGCACAACGTGAATGTCACGTATCAGTTGTGAGCTATTCGTTTCAGATTTTTTTTTCTCGAAACGTGGAAATAATGAAAAATTCACAAACCAAGATAACGCAATAAATATCTCGACAAACAAGGCAAGCAAGGGGAGTTTTCTGTAAGACTAATAAGCGTAGTACATGTTTTCCTGAGACACAGAAACAAACATGAATTTTCCTAAACTTTCTGTCTGATTAAAACTGTGTGCAGGACAGGGACTCGAATCCTTGCTTTTCCCAGTATTAGTCTCATTAAACGACAAAAACCCTTTTTTTTAAAAAAAAAATCATTCCAATGCTCGCGAAACGGGAGCGCGCTGGCATAAGACGTGTCATTTTCACAGTGAATCTAAAAAAATAGCTCCCTAATATGCCAAATGTTTCGCCGAAATGTACCTGAACAGCTTCATTCCGACTACACTGCCACGTAGACATTGGATAACGAGGCTGAAAGTGAAGGTGAAAGTGCGTTATACCAGTAAGCTTACGGTGGACATTTAATACATTTCTTAGTTATAAATGCATAAAATTTCACTCCAAACATTGACAATCAGACGACTCCATTGTCTCAAGGTAGAGTTATCGCTTTGTAAAGTAGAAGTCGCGAGTTTAAGTAGCGCCACGGGTAAAATTGAACTGGCAGACGTTTGAAAATAGACGCCAACTATCCCTTGAAAGCTTACAATGTTTCAAGGTCCAACATTAAGTGGGAAATGTAGGCGTGTACGAAAACCCCTCTGCAGGACTCACGAAGACAAGATTAGACTAATTCCAGCGGACACAGAAGCGTTCAAGCAATCGGTCTTGTCGCCCTCCATTGAATGGCACGGGAAGAAGCCCTAATGACTGATAACGTCTACCGTCCACTTCACAGTGGTTGTTTTCAGAGGACAGATGTAGATGACGGTGAGTTTTAAATGTGACGTTACTGTGAGTGTACCCTCAGACGAAAGATTCGAAGATATGTATTCGTGCCTGTTGTGAACTCGTAAATACTTCAAAACGAATGGAGTGCCTTCGTGGCCGAAATGACAGTCCTCTTTTATTGACAAATATTTCATCACTGGACTCCAGTCTCCACAAGTTGTTCAGTGCTGTTTGAAAAGAAAAATAATTTTTCGATTAAATAAAAGTAGCACAGTAGTTGGTTTCCCACATAGGTGAACAAAAAAATGCCAATCACACATTATCTACAACATTTTATAAAATATTGCAGATGCAGATGTTGCATGCACTTGACATCTAGTATATAAAACGAGTCAATCGAAACTCATTTTATGGAGATTTATAACACTAGATGTTGCACTCAACGCTGCCGTTGAAAGAAGGCAGAGATAATTGGTTCAAAATGGCTCTGAGCACTATGGGACTTAACATCTAACTAAGGACATCACACAACACCCAGTCATCACGAGGCAGAGAAAATCCCTGACCCCGCCGGAAATCGAACCCGGGAACCCGGGCGCGGGGACTGGGTGTTGTGTGCTGTCCTTAGGTTAGTTAGGTTTAAGTAGTTCTAAGTTCTAGGGGACTGATGACCATAGATGTTAAGTCCCATAGTGCTCAGAGCCATTTGAACCATTTTTTTTTTTTTTTTTTGAACCGGGCGCGGGAAGCGAGAACGCTACCACACGACCACGAGCTGCGGCCACAGATATTTATCTTTTTCTGTAAGGATTTCCAGAGATTCTTTTCCCTGAATATTCTTCTTAGCACTTCCGTGCCCTATCTGCCAGCATTATTTTCAACATAATTTGACTGAGTAAATAATACCAGGGTTGCCCAGAAAGTAACGCACTGCATTTATTTTTCTCAGCCGAAAACATTAGTACGAATGAGAAATGTTACGTACGTATTATTTGAAGTCTCCTGAGTGAGCGCGCCAAGTTTCCATCACTTCTGACAGATAGTGTAGCTCCGGGACAGCTTCAAAAAGTGGTCTGTAATGTGACGTACGTTACAAGCAACGTGCCGTCTTTGAATTTCTCACTGCAGCGAAAGAAACTGTGGGGAATGTTCACAAACGCTTGTGCAAATCAATGGAGCATTTGCTGTACAGTTAGTCGCTGGGCACGGAGGGTGACGTCATCAGAAGGCGATTCGGTGGAGCTCCGTGATTTGCAGCGGTCGGGGAGACCATCCACGGCTATCACACCTGACACATCTGACCTAGCCCCCTCGGACTTCCACTTGTTTGGGCCATTAAAGGATACCATTCATGGAAGACTTTTGAGGATGATGAGGAGGTGACTCACACAGTGAAGCACTGGCTCCGCCACCAGGACAAGGATTGGTACCGACAGGGCATACACGCCCTTGTTTCGCGATGGAAGAAGGCCATAGAACACGATTCTTTCGTGTGTGTAATTATCATTATGTTCAATAAAGAATTGTTGAAGCAAAAAATGCGGTGCATTACTTTCTGTGCAATCCTCGTATATTACTTGTTGAGATATAGCTAATTCCAGCATTTCAGTTACTAATACTCGCTGCTACATGTTTTTCCGGACGTAACAGATTACTCATTCGTACTCGTTAAAGAAAACGTACTGTGGTGTCGTCAGTGATAGCGAAGACACAGCATTAACGGACAATATTCTATATAAGAACCTAGGTGCATTTCTCGAAGGGTCTTCATAAAACATAGTCGGATCAACTGTTTCTGCGGTACAAACACACCTGCTCCTTTCGCCTGGTTAGTGACCTCGTATGTCCGTGTTCGGATCGTTACCTGGGCGCCCCGTGGGACCTCGTTACGGCCAACTGCCAACCTCGGCGGAGGTGACGTACCCACGTGTCGTACACAGGCCAGTCCAGCCTCGGCCCGTGGCCCCTCCCACACTAACACTCCCTCCCCCTCCCCCCGCTGGTTTCTTCGATACGAACGCAGGCGCTGCAACGAATCTTCCCCGCTCTCTCTCTCTCTCTCTCTCTCTCTCTCTCTCTCTCTCTCTAAATACTTCGTGGTGACCACCAACGCTCCCGTCTACCTCCCAACAGTTACTGCGTCGGTGGTGATACGATCTCATCATATCACATAACCAAAGTCTGAGCTCACAGTTAGTGTGCTGTTCATCTGGTGAACTCAGACTAGATGTCGAACAGCTGTCTGTGCGTCCCAGCCAAAGATCTTCGTACTTCGTGATACAGCGCCCACTAGTATCATTTAGAACGAAACATATTGATAGTGCGCCCACCTGGCCTACTACATCAAAACATTACAGATTTCTGGAAAACGGCAAAATGAACTGTTTTAAAAAGAATGCAAAAGATCTGTGACAATTCTGAATTTCATCACTTCATTCAACTGTATACTGACAGACTGACCAGAAAACTGATTCTGTCGTACTCCGATTATGTTCTACCTCAGTGGACAGTGTACTATTCAGCTTCTTAAACGAACGCAGTGGTCGCTTTGGAGCTTTGCAGAGTTCTAGAACTGGTACCAGATTGTCAAGTGATCATCAGTCGCTCATCGCTGACATCATAGTGAAGTGATTTTTATCAGACTGGCATGTGATCCTTCACCTCTGACATCATAGTGAAGTGCTTTTTATGTGCCAGTCGGTTATGTCGAATCAGAGCAGTAAGGGATGTCGATGCGACGCGGAGACGCAAAGGAAAGGCAGAAAGGAGCTCATGTTTTCACATACCTATAACCACATCGTGAGTGTAGTTGTCCTCAAGGTGTCTACAAGGAAGGGTGCACCATACTTAGCGATGTAAGACGACGTAAGAACGCTGATGGTAAAAATACGCTAACTGACAGGGACCGGACATGTTACGCCTTTTGAATGACAATCAGATTCTGCTATCTGTGCATGCAGGTCCATGTCAATCAGCAAACACATTTGTAGTCGGTTACCTCACAAAAGGCCATGCTCCAGGCGGCAGATACCGTTGCACGTCTTTAACGGGCGAAACAACGTAGAAACTGGACAATAACTAAGGGGAGTGTAGAAGTGGTCCGGCGAGTCGTGATTTTCACCTCCTTTCAAATTATGCATCGTCAAGTGCACTGACGGGCCTGTCGGCGTTTAAGCCGCAGTGTGTGGAGTGTACATTTTATAGTTTATTTATTTATGTATTTATTTATCCTGATCTGAATAGGGCCATCAGGCCATTTCTTACATCGGACCAGTGCTTCACACATACAGTAACTTTTTTACTTCTTAGCTACCTAAGAAATAACAATTTTAATATTACAACTGGTATTAAAATGAGTTGAGTGTCTGAGGTGGCAATGTAAGTAATATTGACTTTGAACTAATGGGATTAAGGCTGGTAGTACTTGGGATAGCTGCAGCTTCTGCCACTGGTAGTGATAACAGTAATAATAATAATAATAATAATAATAATGACAATAATGAATGGACAGGTAGACAATTTAAGAAAATTCTTTCTAGAACGAGCAGAAACTAGCAAAATACACAAAGCAATCACTCATATAAATACATCGGCTACACCACTACAATTTCATAACCACTTCTACAACCCTCTAGATCACATAACATCAACAGATACGAAGAAAGTAAATTGGAAAAAGAAAACACTACATGGCAAGCACCCGTATCATCTAACACAGCCACACATCGATCAAGACGCATCCAACACATGGCTAAGAAAAGGCAATATATACAGTGAGACGGAAGGATTCATGATTGCAATACAGGATCAAACAATAAACACCAGATATTACAGCAAGCATATTATTAAAGATCCCAATACCACAACAGATAAATGCAGACTTTGCAAACAACAAATAGAAACAGTAGATCACATCGCAAGCGGATGTACAATACTAGCAAATACAGAATACCCCAGAAGACATGACAATGTAGCAAAAATAATACATCAACAGCTTGCCTTACAACATAAACTTATAAAACAACACGTTCCCTAATACAAGTATGCACCACAAAATGTACTGGAGAATGATGAATGCAAATTATACTGGAACAGAACCATTATAACAGATAAAACAACACCACATAACAAACCTGACTTCATACTCACCAATAAAAAGAAGAAATTAACACAACTAATCGAAATATCCACACCCAATACAACAAATATACAAAAGAAAACAGGAGAAAAAATTGAAAAATACATCCAACTGGCTGAGGAAGTCAAGGACATGTGGCATCAGGATAAAGTTGACATTATACCAATTATACTATCAACTACAGGAGTCATACCACACAATATCCACCAGTACATCAATGCAATACAGCTACATCCAAACTTATATATACAACTACAGAAATCTGTAATTATTGATACATGTTCAATCACCCGAAAGTTCCTAAATGCAATATAACATATACCGTACAGTTAAAAGGAAGTCACGCTTGATCAAGGTCCGCGTCACTTTCCATTTTTGACTAGACATAACGTCTGAGAAAAGAAAGAAAGAAAGAACAATAATGATAGTAGTAAATATAAAAAGAATTCGTGAGTGTACAGTATAGATGTTTTCTGATACAGCGAATTCTGGGAAAGGAAATTTAAAGAGACTGCACCAGCTAAGAACAGTGGGAAGTGAGAAAGATCATGTTGGGAACAATATGTACAAGGGTAACGAGTGCGTACATGGAAAATCGTAATCATTGTTGTTGCACTAGTAGATGTTATTTAGTTATGTTATTTAGTTTCCTAATATACTGCCATAGATTATTCGAGACTCGGGTTTCCTGCTACTGAGAAGGATCGAGAAAGTGGCTGAACAATGGAGTGGAACAGAAATGGTTTTGCTCTGATGAGAATAGGCGTTTCTGCCATGTTGTTAAGACTGGAGCGCTAAAATCGACGGGAAATGCGCGGGACGTTGATAAGACAGTAAGGAAGACCGAGGGTGTGGAAATCTCTCCGCTTGTCTGCTCGCAGCCAGGACAGCTGTGCCTCTGATGGTGAAATATGATCAAAGATTCGAACATTACAGATGTAACGAACACAGGCTTTCTTAGCCATAAATGACGCTTGTTCCGTACATTAACTTGGGACCATACACTCATGTTGCAGTGAGCATCAACCTCGATGATTGTTTCAGCAGTCTTATACGTCTCCACGATGTGAGGGCTGTGCACACCGTCCTCTTCCACTATAACATCAGCAGTATTTACAGTATTGCAGGCATACGTTCCTGGTTCGACGAACACTCCCCACAACTCGTCAAACCTTCAGTCGCCCGCTAAGTCACCCATTCCTAATCCCATAAAATACGTCTGGCGCTATTTGGAAAAGCGGGTGTAACGCAGGAATCAGCATACAAGCAGTCTGGCAGCTCTGCGGGTTTAACCGTTAAATAAGTGGCTTCAGCTGAGTTTGGCATACCTGGATAAACTTCTGGACACTGTTTCCCCTCAAACTGAGACCATTAGCAAAGCTAGACGCGGTCTTAAACAATGTTAGCGAGATGCCTGTTAGGGGTGTCTAATTTTCTTTCTTTCTTTCTTTCTTCCCCCTCCCCCCCCCCCACCCGATTTGCTTACGTTTTGTTGGCATGTCAAAATAACGCCATGCGATGCAGCAGAAATGAATGAATTAAGTAGCATACCTATATCGTACTAACCAAAACTTTAGGTCTCTTGTAGAAAATTTATATCGTTTGTTCGGATATGCCACGACTGATGGGAAAAATTACGATTGAACTACGCCAGTGTCCACTAATTATAAACTGATATTAAAATGTGTAAGGCCATCTACACTCCTGGAAATGGAAAAAAGAACACATTGACACCGGTGTGTCAGACCCACCATACTTGCTCCGGACACTGCGAGAGGGCTGTACAAGCAATGATCACACGCACGGCACAGCGGACACACCAAGAACCGTGGTGTTGGCCGTCGAATGGCGCTAGCTGCGCAGCATTTGTGCACCGCCGCCGTCAGTGTCAGCCAGTTTGCCGTGGCATACGGAGCTCCATCGCAGTCTTTAACACTGGTACCATGCCGCGACAGCGTGGACGTGAACCGTATGTGCAGTTGACGGACTTTGAGCGAGGGCGTATAGTGGGCATGCGGGAGGCCGGGTGGACGTACCGCCGAATTGCTCAACACGTGGGGCGTGAGGTCTCCACAGTACATCGATGTTGTCGCCAGTGGTCGGCGGAAGGTGCACGTGCCCGTCGACCTGGGACCGGACCGCAGCGACGCACGGATGCACGCCAAGACCGTAGGATCCTACGCAGTGCCGTAGGGGACCGCACCGCCACTTCCCAGCAAATTAGGGACACTGTTGCTCCTGGGGTATCGGCGAGGACCATTCCATGAAGCTGGGCTACGGTCCCGCACACCGTTAGGCCGTCTTCCGCTCACGCCCCAACATCGTGCAGCCCGCCTCCAGTGGTGTCGCGACAGGCGTGAATGGAGGGACGAATGGAGACGTGTCGTCTTCAGCGATGAGAGTCGCTTCTGCCTTGGTGCCAATGATGGTCGTATGCGTGTTTGGCGCCTTGCAGGTGAGCGCCACAATCAGGACTGCATACGACCGAGGCACACAGGGCCAACACCCGGCATCATGGTGTGGGGAGCGATCTCCTACACTGGCCGTACACCACTGGTGATCGTCGAGGGGACACTGAATAGTGCACGGTACATCCAAACCGTCATCGAACCCATCGTTCTACCATTCCTAGACCGGCAAGGGAACTTGCTGTTCCAACAGGACAATGCACGTCCGCATGTATCCCGTGCCACCCAACGTGCTCTAGAAGGCGTAAGTCAACTACCCTGGCCAGCAAGATCTCCGGATCTGTCCCCCATTGAGCATGTTTGGGACTGGATGAAGCGTCGTCTCACGCGGTCTGCACGTCCAGCACGAACGCTGGTCCAACTGAGGCGCCAGGTGGAAATGGCATGGCAAGCCGTTCCACAGGACTACATCCAGCATCTCTACGATCGTCTCCATGGGAGAATAGCAGCCTGCATTGCTGCGAAAGGTGGATATACACTGTACTAGTGCCGACATTGTGCATGCTCTGTTGCCTGTGTCTATGTGCCTGTGGTTCTGTCAGTGTGATCATGTGATGTATCTGACCCCAGGAATGTGTCAATAAAGTTTCCCCTTCCTGGGACAATGAATTCACGGTGTTCTTATTTCAATTTCCAGGAGTGTATTTGTCTATCTAAAGTGAACTACATTTTTACATATTTTGTATCTGAAGGATGCAGAAGTAAGACCCTCGCACCATGGTTTGAATAATATCTGGTGGACTTGATGTACTGGCTTGCTTAAAGCCTTGATCTTAACCAACTTGAAGTGAGCAAGGGCGTTGCTGCCAGGTCGATTCGCCCCCAAATCTTAAAACATTTACCAGTCTTGTTGCAGAAATAACTTAAACAAGTTGCGTTTTCAGTTAATCACATATTGATGTAGAGGTTTTCCGAAGATTAATAATGCATAATAAAGGCCTTATACGCTTTTACTAGTCGGCAGTTGCCGGGAACCGTTGGAATTTACATTAGTGCAATTAACGTCCAGATACTTGTAACTGCATTGCGTTTTTCCTTATTGTCTGTTTTATAAGCGCTTTGCGACTAACGAAGAGTTTTCTAAAATTTCAGAAACGTAACTAAGTTATAGTCTTGTCTTATTTAATTATATTTAGTGTTCCCTACGAGTCTTGTCTCTAATAATTAGTTTGGTAATAGAAGCTGCTTGGATGTCCACAGTTTTTTCCAAATTTGAGTAAAAATAGGTTTGTTCTCTACAACAGGTCATGAGTAAAAAGCACTCCTGACGAAGCAAGTTGCAATGAGAAGACCGCTGCCTTGGATGATATTGGCAGCTTAGGGAAACACCGATGGGAAAAAAAATGTTATTTACTCTTGCCGAACGAAAATTTTGAAAACAGGAACTTACAAAATATATTCTGATTTCCCGAGGGCATGCAGCTTTACTGTATGATTACATGATGATGGCGTCCTCTTGGGTAAAATATTCCGGAGGTAAAATAGTCCCCCATTCGGATCTCCGGGCGGGGACTACTCTAGAGGATGTCGTTATCAGGAGAAAGAAAACTGGCGTTCTACGGATCGGAGCGTGGAATGTCAGATCCCTTAATCGGGCAGGTAGGTTAGAACATTTAAAAAGGGAAATGGATAAGTTGAAGTTAGATATAGTGGGAATTAGTGAAGTTCGGTGGCAGGAGGAACAAGACTTCTGGTCAGGTGACTACAGGGCTATAAACACAAAATCAAATAGGGGTAATGCAGGAGTAGGTTTAATAATGAATAGGAAAATAGGAATGCGGGTAAGCTACTACAAACAGCATAGTGAACGCATTATTGTGGCCAAGATAGATACGAAGCCCACGCCTACTACAGTAGTACAGGTTTATATGCCAACTAGCTCTGCAGATGACGAAGAAATTGAAGAAATGTATGATGAAATAAAAGAAATTATTCAGATTGTGAAGGGAGACGAAAATTTAATAGTCATGGGTGACTGGAATTCGAGTGTAGGAAAAGGGAGAGAAGGAAACATAGTAGGTGAATATGGATTGGGGGACAGAAATGAAAGAAGAAGCCGCCTGGTCGAATTTTGCACAGAGCACAACATAATCATAACTAATACTTGGTTTAAGAATCATGAAAGAAGGTTGTATACATGGAAGAACCCTGGAGATACTAAAAGGTATCAGATAGAGTATAAAATGGTAAGACAGAGATTTAGGAACCAGGTTTTAAAATGTAAGACATTTCCAGGGGCAGATGTGGACTCTGACCACAATCTATTGGTAATGACCTGTAGATTAAAACTGAAGAAACTGCAAAAAGGTGGGAATTTAAGGAGATGGGACCTGGATAAACTAAAAGAGCCAGAGGTTCTACAGAGATTCAGGGAGAGCATAAGGGAGCAATTGACAGGAATGGGGGAAATAAATACAGTAGAAGAAGAATGGGTAGCTTTGAGGGATGAAGTAGTGAAGGCAGCAGAGGATCAAGTAGGTAAAAAGACGAGGGCTAGTAGAAATCCTTGGGTAACAGAAGAAATGTTGAATTTAATTGATGAAAGGAGAAAATATAAAAATGCAGTAAGTGAAACAGGCAAAAAGGAATACAAACATCTCAAAAATGAGATCGACAGGAAGTGCAAAATGGCTAAGCAGGGATGGCTAGAGGACAAATGTAAGGATGTAGAGGCCTATCTCATTAGGGGTAAGATAGATACCGCCTACAGGAAAATTAGAGAGACCTTTGGAGAGAAGAGAACCACTTGTATGAATATCAAGAGCTCAGATGGAAACCCAGTTCTAAGCAAAGAAGGGAAAGCAGAAAGGTGGAAGGAGTATATAGAGGGTCTATACAAGGGCGATGTACTTGAGGACAATATTATGGAAATGGAAGAGGATGTAGATGAAGATGAAATGGGAGATATGATACTGCGTGAAGAGTTTGACAGAGCACTGAAAGACCTGAGTCGAAACAAGGCCCCCGGAGTAGACAATATTCCATTGGAACTACTGACGGCCGTGGGAGAGCCAGTCCTGACAAAACTCTACCATCTGGTGAGCAAGATGTATGAAACAGGCGAAATACCCTCAGACTTCAAGAAGAATATAATAATTCCAATCCCAAAGAAAGCAGGTGTTGACAGATGTGAAAATTACCGAACTATCAGCTTAATAAGTCACAGCTGCAAAATACTAACACGAATTCTTTACAGACGAATGGAAAAACTAGTAGAAGCCAACCTCGGGGAAGATCAGTTTGGATTCCGTAGAAACACTGGAACACGTGAGGCAATACTGACCTTACGACTTATCTTAGAAGAAAGATTAAGGAAAGGCAAACCTACGTTTCTAGCATTTGTAGACTTAGAGAAAGCTTTTGACAATGTTGACTGGAATACTCTCTTTCAAATTCTAAAGGTGGCAGGGGTAAAATACAGGGAGCGAAAGGCTATTTACAATTTGTACAGAAACCAAATGGCAGTTATAAGAGTCGAGGAACATGAAAAGGAAGCAGTGGTTGGGAAGGGAGTAAGACAGGGTTGTAGCCTCTCCCCGATGTTGTTCAATCTGTATATTGAGCAAGCAGTAAAGGAAACAAAAGAAAAATTCGGAGTAGGTATTAAAATTCATGGAGAAGAAATAAAAACTTTGAGGTTCGCCGATGACATTGTAATTCTGTCAGAGATAGCAAAGGACTTGGAAGAGCAGTTGAATGGAATGGACAGTGTCTTGAAAGGAGGATATAAGATGAACATCAACAAAAGCAAAACAGGGATAATGGAATTTAGTCTAATTAAGTCGGGTGATGCTGAGGGAATTAGATTAGGAAATGAGGCACTTAAAGTAGTAAAGGAGTTTTGCTATTTGGGGAGCAAAATAACTGATGATGGTCGAAGTAGAGAGGATATAAAATGTAGGCTGGCAATGGCAAGGAAAGCGTTTCTGAAGAAGAGAAATTTGTTAACATCCAGTATTGATTTAAGTGTCAGGAAGTCATTTCTGAAAGTATTCGTATGGAGTGTAGCCATGTATGGAAGTGAAACATGGACGATAAATAGTTTGGACAAGAAGAGAATAGAAGCTTTCGAAATGTGGTGCTACAGAAGAATGCTGAAGATTAGATGGGTAGATCACATAACTAATGAGGAAGTATTGAATAGGATTGGGGAGAAGAGAAGTTTGTGGCACAACTTGACCAGAAGAAGGGATCGGTTGGTAGGACATGTTCTGAGGCATCAAGGGATCACCAATTTAGTATTGGAGGGCAGCGTGGAGGGTAAAAATCGTAGAGGGAGACCAAGAGATGAATACACTAAGCAGATTCAGAAGGATGTAAGTTGCAGTAGGTACTGGGAGATGAAAAAGCTTGCACAGGTTAGAGTAGCATGGAGAGCTGCATCAAACCAGTCTCAGGACTGAAGACCACAACAACAACAACACTTAGACCTAACTGATCAGAATGATCCAGAATGAGATTTTCACTCTGCAGCGGAGTGTGCGCTGATATGAAACTTCCTGGCAGATTAAAACTGTGTGCCCGACCGAGACTCGAACTCGGGACCTTTGCCTTTCGCGGGCAAGTGCTCTACCAACTGAGCTGCCGAAGCACGACTCACGCCCGGTACTCACAGCTTTACTTCTTGCCCGCGAAAGGCAAAGGTCCCGAGTTCGAGTCTCGGTCGGGCACACAGTTTTAATCTGCCAGGAAGTTTCAGATCAGAATGATGTTTTACTTTGGGAAAAAAATTATTTCTGTGTTGTCATTTCTGAGGGAATAACATAAGCTGGAGAGACTGGAAAGATTAACCAATTTGTGGGGTATTATTTGTACTAATATTATTGTTGACAATTTCTAGAAATTCGACACTGTGTTTTACTTTATTTTCTATAGAAAAGTGCATACAGAAATTGCTGTTCGCGTTTCAGGTATTCCTCATGGATCGCGCCAGATTCTCTCATTCAAGGATTACAATTCGGTCGTCGATACGTAAGGCGATTAGCGTATTATAGTTAAGGCTCGTTTGGCGACTGTTCTGACGCTACAATTCGACTTCTCATAACAGCGTCGATATATGAAAATATATCTTTCCTGGGCAATGTGTGGACAGTTGAGATCTTTGCGAGGATCCCACCGAAGCTTTATTACGCAACAGAGGGACGCACATTATGGTTGACCAAGATCTAGTCATACACTGCGGATCGCGGCTTCTAGTGCTGTAAGTAAGGGAACGCGACATAATAGATATTGAGCGAACTATACTACACTTTCTAATGTACGTAACTGGTGGATAAAATATTAGTATTTTCCTTTACCTCATTCTCAGACCGCTACGGAGCTAAACGACCGTTCAACTAACAAAGCTTCATGCTGCAAATATGTTGTAAAAAAACTCAGAGAAAATATTATTAAATGTTTGGATATAAGTAAAAAACGAAATGAAATGGCTAACAATAGTTTCAGTTTTGTTTTTAATTTCGTAGCAGTTATATGTTATTGAAATAAGAGCAAAATATTCTAAACAATCGTTTCGTATGTACGTCTTGACGAAATATATTTGTTCAATGCCCGTTAAGTACAGCACGTTTTTAAAGAGTAATTTCCGCTATTGCGAGAAAGAGTTTTATCCTTAATTATTGATCGTGTGCTTAGTTAGTTTGAAATTTAGTATGACGTGACAGCATGTGGTATCCGTCCATTGTAGAACAAATAGATACGTTTGTTGTCCAAACGACGAATGCAGGCAGTGTAATAAGATACTGGCTACAACAAAGGAATAGGCAGGACAAATATAAAAAGAATCGCACTGACACAAAATTATTGAGTACGTTATTTGTGTATGTATATAGCTATATTGCTTTCATTAATGGTATGTTGTCGTTTTATGTAGTTCTGGTGAAGCACTCCTTTTATACCGTCTCGTTACTGCTGATACCTTCATTACAGATTATGCGTGTGTATTACCGACAACTGTAACTCAAGCAGCTTTGCATTTTCTATCAATGATGAATTGACAGTAAGCCGTCCTGTGCTGGGATAACCCCTGGCGCTTACATCTGAAATACTTATCTAGTATCTCACATCGTATTGAGAGTAAGGTATATGCAGTCCAAAGACAACATTTCGATTACAAGGAGCACACGCATTGGGTGACGACGCCTGTACACTGTACTTATTTCGTGGAAGTAGTGTTATTTTTTTAAGCCTGATGTGTTGATCACTCTCTATATAAAAACAAATTATGTAGATCACAAGTTTCCATGCTTTTGACATCTTCTTAAATCAATCATATTTTAATTAATGGGCGTCGGTGGAAGAAACTGCTAACCCACAAGAGCGCATTTGGCAATACTGCCTGTTGTATGTTTAGTTAAATTCAAAGACAAGATCATTAAAACAATAATATTAAACCGTTCAAATAGAAGAGTGTTTTTTCTAGCAGTACATATGAAACTAACAGTTACCATCAAGTAATGCATCAAAAAGGTAAGAGGTAACTTGATCAGACTATGCTTTAGTAAACTGAGGGTTAGCACATTCTTGTTGCGCCCCTTCACTTTATGTTGCTCATTAATAAAGGCGTTTGCATTTTTTCCCCTAAGGGACCAAACGGCTTAGGTCATCGGTCCCCAGACTTACACACTACTTAAGCTAACTTATGCTAAGAACAACACACACACCCATGCCCGAGGGAGGACTCGAACCTCCGGCGGAAGGGGCCGCGCAGTCCGTGAAATGACGCCCTAAATCGCGCGGCGGCGTTTGCATTTCCAAAGAGTGTTGGTAATATGTCGGTCCCAACTTCATTTTTGTAATGCCGCCAGTGCCTCTTTGTTTCATTTACTGAACAGCGATAATGTTTGGTATTAATTTTTACGTTAAGTTGGAGGTAAACAACGGCAAACCATCTCCATTAGGACGCCGATGCCGAATTCCTCCATTTGCTCCCCTCCGGTCGTTCCCTGAGTGTGGGACTACTGTGACTCTTTGGTTTCCTGTTCCATTCACCTCCGGCAACAGTTTGTTAATGTGGAAATTGCCCATTTGCACTTCACTTAAACATCTTCGTTCTGTGATTAGTATCCATTACATGGAGTTGTGTCCTGATTTAAGAAATGATTCATTTCTGCTGTTGCCTCGCCGCTCCTACTTGGCGGTAATTTTGTTCGACTGTCAGTTTCTAGTACATGCGAGGGATTTAAAGTCACCTTTTATGTTGGTTGGTAACGTTTCTCGCGCAGCTGAGTTTTATTTTTTGATCAGGAAACCACATAGCAATCGGATTTTTGTATTCTTATATATATAATATATATTTATGGCGCGTGACGTTCCAAAGCAGTTCGATGCAACTCTAGAAAATTTTCGAAAAACTTGACTTTGAAGTTTTCCGTCTATGTTTAAGGCGCTTAAGTAATGTCGATTGTACAGCAAGCAGCGTAGCTCTGTGGTAGCGCTTTCCTGCCTCGTAGGGGACCTGGGTTCGGTTGTCGGTGATTGAAATTTTTAAACAAAGGTGCATGTTCTATGAGCGTTTCAGTGAAGCGAAAAATAAATAAAGATGGAAAAAAAATTGGTAGCGCTCGAGACTGGTAATCGCTGGGTCGAGCATCGTTTCGGTCATTGCGTTTTTCGTTTTATTTTCGTTGAGATCGAATACCTACATCATTTAAGTAGGAAATACAGTTCAAATCTAGTATATACTAATTAATTTGTATAGTACTGTCATTTCAATGAAAAATGTACGTCTTCTTAACTCTGCTTATGTACCGCAGACAAAAACCCAGTTTTCCTTGCAAGTTAAATTGTTAATAGTCAATCATTTATAAAAGATTGTTAATTAAAATTGTTTAAATTAAAAACACAAAAATTAATTTTTATCTTTATGTATTTTCGCGTCACGGAAATGCTCGTAGAACATGCACCTTTATTTACGAACTTGTATCCGCCAGGAATCGAACCCAGACCCTCGCGTAGCAGCCGAACACTCTCCCACAAAGCCTCGCTGTTTTCGACATATCGACCTCACTTTAGCTATTAAACATCGTCGGATATCTTCAAGGTCGATTTCCTCGTGAATTTTGAGAGGTGCATCGACTTGCTTTGCAGATTGATATTTGGGTTCTGAATTTAACGTGCCATACACAAATATAAGTAAATACACTACTGGCCACTAAAATTGCTATACCAAGAAGAAATGCAGATGATAAACGGGTATTCATTGGACAAATATATTATACTAGTACTGACATGTGATTACATTTTCACGCAATTTGGGGACATAGATCCTGAGAAATCAGTACCTAGAACAATCACATCTGGCCATGATAACGGCCTTGATACGCCTGGGCACTGAGTCAAACAGAGCTTGGATGGCGTGTACAGGTACAGCTGGACATGTAGCTTCAACACGATACCACAGTTCATCAAGAGTAGTGACTGGCGTATTGTGACGAGCCAGTTGCTCGGCCACCATTGGCCAGACTTTTTCAATTGGTGAGAGATCTGCAGAATGTGCTGGCAAGGGCAGCAATCAAACATTTTCTGTATCCAGAAAGGCCCGTACAGGACATGCATTATCCTGCTGAAATGTAGGGTTTCGCAGGGATCGAATGAAGGGTAGAGCCACGGGTCGTAACACATCTGAAATGTAACGTCCACTGTTCAAAGTGCCGTCAATGCGAACAAGAGGTGACCGAGACGTGTAACCAATGGCATCCCATACCATCACGCCGGGTGATACGCCAGTATGGCGATGACGAATACACGCTTCCACTGTGCGTTCACCGCGACGTCGCCAAACACGGATGCGACCATCATGATACTGTAAACAGAACCTGGATTAATCCGAAAAAAATGACGTTTTCCCATTCGTGCATCCAGGTTCGTCATTGAGTACACCATTGCAGGCGCTCCTGTCTGTGATGGAGCGTCAGGGGTAAACGCAGCCACGGTTTCCGAGCTCATAGTCCATGCTGCTGCAAACGTCGTCGAACTGTTCATGCGGATGGTTGTTGTCTTGCAAACGTCCCCATCTGTTGACTCAGGGATCGAGACGTGGCTGCACTGTCCGTTACAGCCATGCGGATAAAATGCCTGTCATCTCGACTGCTAGTGATACGAGGCCATTGGGATGCAGCAGGCTTTCCGTATTACCCTCCTGAACCCACCGTTCCATACCCTGCTAACAGTCATTGGATCTCGACCAACGCGAGCAGCAACGTCGCGATACGATAAACCACAATCGCGATAGGCTACAATCTGACCTTTATCACACGAGGCATCACAACAACGTTTCACCAGGCAACGCCGGTTAACTGCTGTTTTTGTATGAGAAATCACTTGGAAACTTTTCTCATGTCAGCACGTTGTAGGTGTCACCACCGGCGCCAACCTTGTGTGAATGCTCTGAAAAGCTAAACATTTGCATATCACAGCATCTTCTTCCTGCAGGTTAAATTTCGCGTCTGTAGCACGTCATCTTCGTGGTGTAGCAATTGTAATGGCCCGTAGTGTACAAAAATCCTCTTGCCATGTGATCTCCTTGCGAGCGAACACGAAAAAGTGTTTTGTTATAGTGGACAGCATTTCTGATGTTGCTGAGAGTGTGTGTTGTGTGTCCGCAGGAAGACATGCAGCAGCTGCAAGTGTCCGCGGGACGCGCACGACGTGTACCACGAGGAGTGGGTGAACGTGCGCGAGCGCCTCGGCTTCAAGCCCGACCGCCTGGAGCCGCGGGACCGCTCCATGAGCGACGGCTACTGCTGGGTGCCGCCGGGACTGCATTCCACGCAGCAGGTGCGTAGCCTACACACTAGTGAAGCTCCAAAGCTGACTGCCAAGCCCCAACATTGCCCTTCACAGGTAACTTGAGGTTTTCATTGCGGTACGTTGATAAGAACACAGCCAGATTTGAATCCCGATCCTTGTCGTCTTTCGAGTACAGTGCAGTAGTCGATCCCATTTTGTGCGCAGTATCTCGATGACCGAACCGGTCGTCTTCTTCAGGTGCTGTGAGCTGTTTCGTTACGAATGCACATTATACTGTGCACCAAATGGAACTGACAGTTCGACTTTACACCAACAACTGCACCATTAATTAATCGTGGCGAGAAAGCCTGAGAGCTCATATTGTCATTATTTGTTACGAAACTGAGAACAGGGTGAAGTACGCAATGACAACCCCAGAATTTGTTTTTTAATGTGAAATCTAGAACCCAGCACTACCTGGATATTTATTTATCCCAGTCTTATGTAAGATAGGAAAAATGAATGAAGTCAATCTACAATGTGAAAATCATTCTTAGTTAATTTACAGGTACGAGGCGCGTTTTTTAAGTAAGTCCGTTTTGAAATTAAAAAAAGACGTGCTAAGATATCTCAATAATTTTATTTTTACATGAAAGCCTGTACCTTAATCTAGGAACTGACGCCATTACAGTCTGATTCTTCCTTGTTTACGTTGTGTACTGAGTGTTTAAGATGCCTCCGATATTCTTGAGTCCCGGCGATGTGAAGTACGGGCTGTTACAAGATTTCTTAATGCTAAAGGCCTAAAAGCGACCAATACTTATCTTGAAATCTGTGCAATTTACGGAGAAAATATTATGAGTTATGGAATGGTAAGAAAGTGGGTGAGAGCATTTAAAGATGGCCGCACAAATGTGCATGATGAACAACGGAGTTGGCGTCCTTCGGTCGTTAATGGAAGTTTGGTGCAGGAAGTGGACAATAATGTGAGAGAAAACAGACGCTTTACGATTTTCTCCTTGCGGGATGACTTTCCGAATGTTTCTGGTAGTGTTTTGTTCAAAAATGGTTCAGATGGCTCTGAGCACTATGGGACTTAACATCTGAGGTCATCAGTCCCCTAGAACTCAGAACTACTTAAACCTAACTAACCTAAGGACATCACACACATCCATGTCCGAGGCAGGATTCGAACCTGCGACCGTAGCAGTCCCGCTGTTCCGGACTGAGCGCCTAGAACCGCTAGACCACCGTAGTGTTTTGTATGGCATTGTGACCGAGCACTTGAATTAGCGAAAATTGTGCGCACGTTGGGTACCGAAAATATTGACGGATGTGCACAAAACCAAACGTTTAGACAGTGCATTGACTTTCCTTGAGCGGCACCACAACGACGGTGATGATTTCTTAAGCCAAATTGTTACGGGGGTGAAACATGGGTGGCCTACGTCACACCAGAATCAAAGCAACAGTCCATGGAAGTTGAGCAAGGGCATCGTTTTGCTGCAAGACGCTGCCCGTCCGTATGTGGCGAATCAGACCAAAGATCTCATCACATCTTTTCGATGGGAAACTCTAGATTATCCTCCGTACAGCCCCGATCTTGCGCCCAGTGACTACCATCTGTTCCTGCACATGAAGAAACCCCGGGGCCGTCAGCGTCTTCAAGACGATGACGAACTCAAAGCAGTGGTGATGCAGTGGTTAACAAGTCAGGCGGCAGACTTCTATGAGGAGGGTATTCAAAAACTGGTACAACCTTATGACAAGTGCCTCAATATTATGTAAAAATAAAATTATTGAGATATCTGCTTTCATGTAAAAATAAAATTATTGAGATATCTGCTTTCATGTAAAAATAAAATTATTGAGATATCTTAGCACATCTGTTTTTAATTTCAAAACTTGAAAAATACGCACTGTATTTTAAAAGTATACATTCAGTACATTAATTATAAAATAAAATGTTATTTTAATACAATACTTGATTCTACACAATATTTTTAGTTTTCCCACCAGATGAAAGAATACATATATTCTTAGTTTACCTCTCTCCTGAGAAAGCAACATAAAACTGCCCACAGAGGACAAATTGCAAAAAAATGGTTCAAATGGCTCTGAGCGCTATGGGACTTAACATCGGTGGTCATCAGTCCCCTAGAACTTAGAACTGCTTAAACCTAACTAACATAAGGACATCACACACATCCATGCCCGAGGCAGGATTCGAACCTGCGACCGCAGCAGTCGCGCGGCTCCGGACTGAGCGCTTAGAACCGCTAGACCACCGCGGCCGGCAACAAATTGCAATCTCTACAGTACTTGCTACGGCCACCCCCACTACTAGGTGTTAAATGTCAATCAGCGCTTTCATTAGTCAGTTTGTTGTTTATATAACTAATTTTCTCTGTCCTTTCACACCCACACATCCCATCCCCATGACTATGGGTGTTAGGGCACCCTTACCATAACAGTATTTTTCCAGATAGTAAACCAATGTTCCAGGGGCTCAGGTTTATACTTACACTTCATCATTTTCACAACCCCACTTCCACATATCTACTTACAAATTTGTATCCTTGTCTTCCTAATCCTTAGGGGATTAATAGAAGGTGGCTGGTTGTACATTCCTAGATTCCTGATTAAAGCTAATTCTTGAAAGTTTCTAAGAAAGCAGTTCAATTTCCTATCTGGACATTCAGATTTACCTTTCCTGTGGTTTCCCTACATTGCTCTGGAAAATGCGAGGCTTTTTCTTGTGAAAAGGACATGGGGTTTTCTTCTTCTTTCTACACCAACCAAGCTAGAGCATTAGCTTTAATGATTTCACCCTTGACAGAATATTAAAACCTAATTTCCCTTCCTCGTAGCAGAACTTCACAGTTTCATCATCTCTGCCCACTGATGTACTGATATAGTAATAGGATTCAGAATACTCTTACTTAAGTTGCCTATTTGACATTATATGGGACTTACATGACATTGAGAAGAACTGTTTGTCACTAAATTTATGCCGCTGATGTGTGATACTGTACACCAACAATTACGTGAAAGGGTTACCTGAATTTCTACAACCTGAACTCTAATGATCAAATATGTCAGCCATACCTAATGTTCTCCATAATTTTTATAACTTATGTTACATTTAACACTATGTATTGGAGTCTGGTGAGTAAATTTACTAGAACTTGGCATATTTACATTTACATAAATATGAGTTTTACCTCTGTACCCTTACCTGTCATTCTGTTTTTCCTGTTAAGTTTTCTCAACTGTATGCAAGTGATGAAATTTTATTAGAATCTCACTGTGCAGAAATACCAGCAATATAAGGAATAGGACAGATTGCTACTCACTGTGGTGGTGACATGTTGAGTTGCAGACAGGCACATTGAAAAAACTGTTATACATTTAGCTTTCAGTCAAAGCCTTCTTTAGTAAAGGAGACACAATGACACTACCATTCACACAAACAATCACACCTCGCACACGTGACTGCAGTTTCCAGCAGCTTGGACCAGAATGAAATTGTCATCCAACAGAAGCAGCAATATGGAGGGGGTGGGTAAAGGGGTAGCAGGGACCGGTGGGGCACAGGGAAGAGCACTAGTGGAGCATGACTAGAAGTAAGCATGACGAGACTGCCACTAGGTGCAGCATCAGGGGAGAGGGAGCTATGGGGCATGGAGATGGGGGCGGGGGGGTAGTGAGAAAGGAGAGGAGCAGGGAAGGGGAAAGACAGGCCAATGCGATAGCAGAGGGTGGCACACAAACAGGGTAAGGGGATATGCTTAAGCAGGAGGTGATAAGACCCATGGGGCAGAAACTGTAGGGTGGAGGATGTGTTTTTCTGAACTATGCAGATGGGAGTTACCCTTTAAACACATTATCCCAGCCTCACTCTAAGGTAACCAACCCACTGCCCAACAGTTTCCTCTCTTGCTGTCCTGTCATTTCCTCCTTATTCACAACCCCTGACCCTCTTTGTGTGCTACCCTCTGCCAATGCAACTGTCTTTCTTTCACCTTTGCTGCTCCCCTCCTTTCCCACTCCCTGTGTTCCCCCCTTCCGTCTCCGCCTCCCTGCCTCACAGCCCTCCAACACTATGCCAGGTGGCAGTGCTGTCGTTCCTGCACGCTCTGCCAGGCAGCACTCTTCTCTCCCCCATCTGTACCCTGCTATTGCTTCCTCTTCCCTGCCACCTCCTGATAGCTACTTCTGTTCAATGCGACAGCTGCAGTCCAAGCTGCCAGAGATGGCACATGTGTGTTTGCTTGTGTGAATGAATGTGTGTGTGTTTTCTTTTCTGAGGAAGGCTGTGGCTGAAGGCTACATGTGTAAAAGTATTTTTGTTGTGCCTGTCTGCAACTCAACGTGTCACCTCTACAATTAGTAGCAATCTGTCTTTTTCTTTTATTGTTGTTACTCAAACTTGGAGTTTGCATCATTTGGTTTTACAGAAAAATGTACACATACACACACACACACACACACACACACACACACACACACACACACAGAGAGAGAGAGAGAGAGAGAGAGAGAGAGAGAGAGAGAGAGAGAGAGAGTAATTAGAATTAGATGTTATGGTGGACTAAGGAAAGGATGGGAAAAAGTGCTGCAGTGGTTAAGGCACTGGACTCATATTGAAATACCTGCTTGGTTCTCTAGATTTAAGTTTCATGAAAATCAGTTAAGGCAAATGCCCAAATGGTTAATTTGAAAAGGATACATCCAATAACATCTTCCATCCTTCCCCATTTTGAGCATGTCTGTAATGACTGTAATCTCTTCCTAAAAAAACCCTTTGTTTTCAAAACACCCCATAGAATGTGCATTGTTTGTCCCATGCTATACATCCAAGCATAAACAAGTGAGGGCACAGTATGTCAACATCATAGACATGATTTTTGTCAGACTGAGACAAATAAGAGATTTAACTACAGTTTCAGTGTGGAGTGATTGTAGGGGCCCAAAAACTTGAGCAATCTGTTGGAGATATTTCACAGAAGTCATGTGTGCTCAGATGTATTTTCAGTGATGCTACTTTGAAGAGGAAATGTCACGGAAGTACTAAACCAGATTATTGTTCTTGGTGGCCTAACAAATTGTTAAAGACTATGAAATTCCCAGGCATACTGTATGAAGGAGTTATCAGCCACCCTTTCATAGTACTTGTGTTCTAACTCACTTACAGGGGCCAGTGACAAAACAATCATGAAGAAGCAAAAGGAAAGAATATGTCGCAAGGTGTGTGGCACTGAGAAGCTCATGTGTGGATCTGGTAAAATGTATGGTGACTGATATGTAGTTGAGTATCACATGTCAAGTGTGCAGGAGTTCTTGCAATGTCTGTGTTTGCTGTTTCTGGGGTTAACTCACAACACTGCTTTTGGTCCGCGCCAGACCGAATGTGTGGGTCTACATAAACATTTTTGGCAGTAACATATTACCAGTATTGCAATAAAATTTTGGATTTGGGCATTTTCTGTACAGGTTAATAGTGCTCCTGTTCACAAAGCAAGGGTGATTGCATAATCATTTGAAGAAAATAATCCAGATTTGCTTAACTGATGTGAATATCAGTTAAGCTTGTTCCAAAAACATAAAAAATAAATAATCTCCATGATTAAAGAATAGTATAATTTATTAAATCCCTAGCATGTTTCCAGAAGATCAATCATTGAAACAGTAATTAGCAAAAGGGAGTCCATAATACTGGTAACATGGCAGATATCTTTGGAAAAAAGACTGACGGGTAATCAGAGAGTTCTGGCTCTATAATGTGTGTTCAGTAGATGAAATATCCCATTAGATACTTTGTTATGTTTAGTGTTTGAGTCGTGTTCCCTACATCCAGCTTCAATTCAAGGTGTTAGAAACCCAAAAAGAGGAAAGCCATATGATTTTACAGTTACAGTGATTTTCTGGTTTACTTTGTTAGTGTACCTCACAATTCATATTTTTGCTGAAGTAAATGCATACATCAGAATAAATTATCTTAGCAGAATGGTAGACTAGAGTTGACTGGACAGTATCCCAAAGATGCTAATAAAATTAAATTTTACACTATTCACAAGAGGCATAAAAACTTTAACTGTTACAAAAACTAATCTAGCTCTTATGTTTTGCAGATTGAGAAATACTTCTCAGAGCTGCCTCCTGAGAAAGTGCCAGAGATGGGAAGTGTGGGTGAAAAATATCGTGACAAGCAATTGGTGCTGCAGCTGCCCAAGCAGGACTTGGCACTTGCTTACTGCAAGCACGTTGAGACACAGCACCATGCATCCTATGAGGACTTTATAAGTGCTCGGAATGAAATTGCCCTCGACATTGGATATGTTCGTGAAGCTGGTGCCTACACGGTATATTTATATTTTTATATGTTCTGATACACAAATTCCATATTGATAATATATATTAAACACTTTTTTTTACATGAAATTAACTATATTGACACATACACTACATTGCCATCTTTTTATGTTTCTAACAGTTATTTTCTTTCAGGATCACATTGTGTTATTTATCTGCCATAATTTTCAGATTTTTTATTTTTATTTATATTTATTTATTTATTTATTTTGCAGTGCAATGATTTTTGGTCACAATCTTCTCTCACATTAATGGTGAATGAGGCTTATCTTGGTCAAGAAAGACATTTCACTCACTATTCATTTATATTGTTTTCATGATTATGTAGGGTTACAAAAAAAAAAAAAAAATCTGTCCACAGGCATTACGCCCCACCTCTCTCTCTCTCTCTCTCTCTCTCTCTCTCTCTCTCTCTCTCTGTCTATCTATCTATCTATCTATCTTTTTGAGGTATGAAGTGTAGCGTTGGTATCACTGTGAAAGTGACGGAACAGGCCAGAAATAACTGTCAGATCTGTTTTTTAAGCTACTTTGGCTCAAGGTATGAAAAAAGGTGTTGCAAATGCATTTTCTGCTGTGTTTTTACATATCTGTTGCTGGATAATGACAGCACTTCTGTTAATTAGTTGATCTTTTGGTGTCTTGAAGCAGGAGCAGCACCACTGGAAAAAGAGAAAATAAAATAGAGGGGAAAGCCAGCAAAACAAAGATCTCCTGCCCTTTACTTTATTATATAGGCTCTTATTGTCTCTAAGTGCTGCATCAGAAATCATTTATGGAAATTGTATTTCTCAGTGTGATTTTTTTGTTTTCATTGAAATTGCAGGTAACCTCCTCTTACAATCACTAAATATGAGACTCACCTTTATCATCGTCCGTTAAACACTGAAAAATCAAGGATGAAATTTTGATAATATTATGAGAAAGATAGATTGCTACTTGCCATATGGTGGAAATGTTGAGTTGATTCATTTATCTGGCTCATATCCCTCAGTTTTAGAGTGGGTGCCTCATTAAATGTCCATGTGTCATTGTTAAAAGTCAGAACTGTTTTTACTCAATGGTTGTAAACTTCCCATTTTAGATTCACAGGAATCTTGGATTTGAAAATGTTGTGTAGTTTAGCAAAAACACAACAGGCCATTTTCACTCATATGTTTATTTCTTTTGCTGTACATCAGTTATTTTCTTAAACTGGTCTAAATACAAAAACACATTGCTCTACTTTCAAACTTCCTTGGTTAAATGTTTCCATTCATTGCTGAACTGGCTTTGGACTACAGGCAAATAATACAATGTCATCAGAGAAAGGGAGATTATAACACTGCCATGAAGGTACTGTCACATTCATTTCTCCAGTCAGCCAGTCATTTATGCTCCTTCAGTAGCATATTGTGATGTAGACAAAGGATTTAAATGGCAAAAACCATTGATAGATCTGAACTGTATTATTTATTGTTGGAATTGTTTCTTTTCCTAAAACCAATATAAGCTACAATGTAAGCTACACTTTAATTTAGAAAAACCCCACTTGCCACCAAACATACAATTAACTTCTTCACATTTTATCTTCAGGTATACTGTAATGTGGTGTGAATAATTAATTGAACATAATTTCAAGATGGGTGCAGTTTTATTCTGGTTGCATTGAAATACACGCATCTTACTGCATCTACATCTCAACATCTACATCTCTACCAACCAACTGGGGCTCATTCAGATATTATGAACAGTGCATGTGATACAAGTACAACAGTAATCCAGAAATCATCGCCAGCAGGCAAATATTATCTTTACTGCTGAATACAGCTTAACTAGCTGTTGCTTATCATTAGAGATACTCAAGAATTCCTTTAAAAATGCCAAAAAATGGTAAATAATATGACGTGAGGATGCCAGGATCTGCCAGTAAGAAGTACTCCTTCATTATTCTTGAGGTTTAAAGATCTGAAAACTTCCCTTAGGACTGCTGAGAATAACCTGGCAATATGCAATTTCTGTGCCTGACTGCTCTTACATTCTGAATTTCTCACTATCCTGATGAAATCAGTATAATAATACAGACTGACCATTACTCTGTTTCTGAAGCGTTGCTGGTACAGGTATTGTTGAAACTGCCTCAAAAGTTTTCTTAGTATCTATATCCCTGCATGTGTCATTAACTACTGCTATCAGGATTTACTATTAATCCACAGAAACAGAAAATAAGATTTGTTAGTGTGTCAGCTTGCTGTCTTTTTTAAAAAAGAAAGACATACATTGAAGGCAAGTTTTAGAAAGCATGTATTTCAAATAAAGCCATGGACTCTTTTTGCCAGGGTTTTCCTACACCAAATCAAGAACATGTTTTCACTTGATAATGGCCTTCCATGTCACTGAAAGTGATATGCAATCTAACAGCCAAGATTCAAGTTGTGGAGTACTGTTGTCAGACAATACATCAAAAATGGGAGCTAACCATGATAAAAAAAAAAATACTCTGTTCGACTGGTAATAAAGACAGTGAGAATAAAATACAGGGGAGAAAAATAGGAGAAAAAATATAGAAAATTAAATAAAATGATAGTAAAAAAAATTACAAGATGGTGGGACATGCTGACAGGCTGACAGAGAGTTATAATACAGACTAAAAGGGGAGGGGTAACTAAGGCTGTGAAAGAGATAGGAGAAATGAAAAGGAAGGGTCCAGCATAAGTCAAGGTCAGGTGGCTAGTGAGATCAAAGCATACGTTAGGGAGTTAGACTGTGTATCGTGAATTTTAAAGCAGTGGTACACTGAACATTAATTTGGGAGGAATGGGATTCAAATTACATTTCAGTTCTCCATGTTTAACTCATACCACTGACTGCCAATCTCAAGATGATTCCTTTTAAAAGACTGAAACCTATTTCTTCCCCTGCTCTGATACCGTCTGAGATTATGTCAATTAAAGTGGCCTCCTCCTCAATAAAACATTAAACCTAAAATATTAGTTTTGTCCCTATGGATGAACTGCTGTTGGGGGCAAAGATCCACATGATCTAAGTAAGAATACAAGTGGCTAGATCCCTGCTTTTACATGGAATAGCACCACTGACAATTTTGTAGTGTAATACAGTTTGTTAATTTGTCGTTGGGATGTTTTACAAAATGCAATTGGACATACACTGTTATACAGAAGAAAACATAAAAATATTACACTGTAGCTGCATTACAATGTTTTTCTGTTTCACTCTCGTCATACTGTCATTATTCCACTCATTCTAAATTGTTGTTTTTCCTTCCATGATTTTCTCCTACAGTCTGCTGTGTAATTTTTGTTCATTTATTATCAAATTACAGTTACAGATTGATTGTTGTTGTTTTGGCTATGCACCTTAAGGGGGGTTTGATGGAACTCTGTTCCTGCTGCTTGCCAGGTATCCTCTTCTTTTCAACACAATTTCTACATTCCAAGTCAGTGATAATCTGCCTTATGCACTTATATTTGGATCAGCCTCTGTGATTCTTTTCATCTACCATTCTTTTGAGTAATATTTTCAGCTGTAATAATGTAACTAATACTGTATTATGTTCCCAACATCTGTCTCTCTGTTGCATTACATTCTTCATTAGATATTTTGTTCTCATTGACTCATTTCAGGAGATCTTCATTTGTTAACCTGTCAGTCCATCTACATTCAGCACATTTCAAAGTGTGAAAATATCATTGTCTATACTATATTATTAATCTTTGAAGGTTGTGTTGTCATTATAGAAACTTCTTGAGTTGACTTTATTGTAGTATTGGTTATGCTTTGATGGTTTTGACATATCCTTCTAGGATTGTTGTATTTCTGTGATGTTTTAATAAAGGTTTCATGTTTAAATGACATTTGGTGTCTTATCAACATGGTAGCAGTCATGCACAGTTGATAAAATTTTCATGAAGTGCAACAGTTGTAGCCAATTTTGACAATAACTCAACATTCTAGAAGTGCAAAAGATGATACAGTTGCTGATGAAAGACACCAAACTGAAAAACTCTCTTGTGAAGGAGAACCTGGGGACTCATAATGAGAACTATTTTTAGAGTATGACAACATCTTTTACTTTATAAATGGGGCAGATCCGGCTGGAAGCAAGCAGGCAAATTTACAAAACTAATCTTGCTAAATGAACAAAAGATAATGCAAAAGCAAAGAGACAGCTACTTCTGTCACTTGAGACCAATCCTGTTCTTTGTATTGGGGAACAAAAGACTACCAAAGACATTTGGGATGAGCTGCATAAGATGTACATTGTTCGCTCAGCTGAAAACATTGATCTGCTTAGACACAAATTTCATAACATTGTTCGGATGGCATCTGATGGTATACAAGGACATCTGGTCCAATTTGATAAAGTACAAACACAACAAGTTGATCAATGATGGCAACCTTTGTGCACGATTTTTGAAAATTTTGCCCAAAGAGTTCAGTTTCATTTATATTACAAGGCACAGTTTACCTGTTAAAGAGAATATGTGGAACAAATCACAAACACAATGTTTAGATCATGAGCTGAGAATAATAGATAGTGATGATGAAATTGTTGCTACAGCAATGATGCAAAAAATGAAGATTAACAAACAGTGACAAAGGTGCAATTGGACTTCATCTGAAGCAGATATGTCAAAATCATCTTATTATAACAGGACTGAAGATGGAAAATGGTTTTCATTAGGTAAAGTAGCTCGTTTGTCAAAACAGCGTAAATCAAATTTGGTTTTTTACATGACAATTGATCAGATGAGTTCACTAGAACAGTGTGCACAGACAAAATAAAAGACTGTGCTATGTTGTCAGCTTGTGTTACATATGTGGGACGTTCAAGAATTTGCAGCCCCAAAGATACTTCAAAAACTGAGAAGAAAGTTTTAATGATGAGATGTAACAATTTTTCTGTAGATGTAAACAAACTGGACTTTGTTGAGTGGTGCATTGACAGTGCTGCGACACATCACATAACAAATCAGCATTATTGATACACTAGGCCTGTGCTTTGATAGTGCCATTCAAAACAATAGGGGGTGCAAGCCCCTTCCATGACAAACACAACTACACCGCAACACCACTGCCTCCGAATTTTACTGTTGGCACTTCGCACACTGGCAGGTGATGTTCACTGGACATTTGCCATACCTGCACCCTGCCATCGGATCGCCACGTCGTGTACCATGATTTGTCACTCCACACAACATTTTTCCACAGTTCAGTCGTCCAATGTTTACGCTCCTTTCACCAAGCGAGGAATCATTTGGCATTTACCGACATGATGTGTGGCTTATGAGCAGCCACTCAACCAGTAAAACCAAGTTTTCTCACCTCTCGCCTAACTGTCATAGTACTTGCAGTGGATCCTGATGCAGTTTGGAATTCCTGTGTGATGATCTCTAGAGAAGTCTGCCTATTACACATTACGACCCTCTTCACTTGTTGGTGGTCTCTGTCAGTCAACAGATGAGGTCAGCCTGTCCACTTTTGTGCTGTACATGTCCCTTCACGTTTCCACTTCACTATCACATCGGAAACAGTGGACCTAGGGATGTTTAGGAGTGTGGAAATCTCATATACAGACATATGACACAAGTGTCACCCGATCACCTGACCAAGTCCGAAGTCTGTGAGCTCTGCGGAGTGCACCATTCTGCTCTCTCACGACGTTTAATGACTACTGAGGTCACTGATATGGAGTACCTGCCAGTAGGTGGCAGCAGAATGCACCTAATATGAAAAATGTGTGTTTTGGGGGTGTCCGGATACTCTTGATCACATAGATTAACATATTGTGCAAAAAATTATATGATAGTTTTCAGTAACGCAGCTGAGATAATACTGACCTGTCCAAAATTCAAAAAGTAATACTGGTATTGAGAACTACTGTTAAGAAAAAGTAATGCTAGAGGAGGGTGTCCTGTTACACTGCGTCAAGCAAGACACTAATAATATTGTATCCAAGCATTACAGGTTTGATCTTCCTACTCATCCGCATTAACTTACATTTTTCCATTTTCAGGGATAGCTCTCATCGATCACACCAATTGAAAATTTTGTCTAAGTTGCCTTGTATCTTCCTACAGTTACTCAACTTTGACACCTTACCGCACACCATGGCACCATCAGCAAAAAACCGCAGATTGCTGCCCACTCTGTCTGCCAAATCATTTATGTATATAGAGAACACAAATTCTACAGTTTCCATGAGACTGTAAGGCAGTGAGAAATTCAGAATTGAAAGAGGAGTTAGATAAGGAGATTTCATATATCCAGAACTATTCTCAGGACCTTAAAATAGAGAAACGACATAGAGAATAGAAAGTATCCAAACAATTCTCATTTTCATACTTCCTGGCTTTGTTTCACTGATGATATTGTACTGTTTGCCTGTATTGCAACTGGTGTTCTATTAAAAATAAAAGAACTTAATGCAGCAAGTTTAAAAATAGTGTTGGACATCAGTTAAAGTCAGACTACACAAGCACTGTTGCTAATGCTGGCAGGTATTATGGTAAACCCAATACAAGAACAAAAATACAACACGTATTACAGTTACACAGTCTAACTATCTTTCCTACATATAGAAAAATACTCTCTATTTTTGCGACTGATTCTACTATCAGCTGCATCTTGGGAAAGTGAGATGAGTTGTTAGCTATTCCATGAAAACTTTCTGTTGCTTATGAAATTATACTATTACAATGTTTGTTCCAATTCATCTGCATTTCCCCAGGTGATCTGAACATTTTTTCAATATTTTAATTGAATTGGAAAAGTTAAATTGTCATTCATATACACCTCTTTCAGTTAATGTAGGAAAACTAGATAATTTTTAGCATGGAAATAGTTTAATAAAATTTACTTGCAGCCATTCATTCTCAGTAACATCTTGGTAGAAGTCAAGACAGAATCACTCATAATCTTGACAGATGTCTTGCCAAAATCATTCAGGGAGAAGGCATGATTAGGAATTATTGGTCATAAAAAGAAGTGGTGTGGATGTCAAAAGATTACTCTGGTATAGTCTTCTTCATCTTCAAATTAATTTTGTCTAGTACAGGGGTCACTGTTCTCAAGATCTGGCAAATTTATTTTATTTAATACTGTGGCCAGATGCCCTTCTTTCCAGTCACACCTGAGGAAGGGAAGGCTTGTGTGCCTCCTGTCTGTGAACTGTGTAAACCATCTAAAAACCACATTCAGGTGTGCTGGTGCAGCAACCAGGATCATTAATCCATTGCATGAATTCAATTTGGCATGGTTCACCTTCCTGTCTCACAAGCTAGTGCACTGCTAGTTACATTATATGATCATGTCTGTCAAATAGATACATTGATAGTGTATTGCATTTCTCTCCCCCCCCCCCCCCCCCAAAAAAAAAAAAAACAAAAAAAAAAAAACTCTCCATTTATCAAGGGGAGAAAACCATAAAACTAATGATGTGACCATGTATTGTTACTTTCTAGATCTGTCAGATCTGCTTCAAGCCTTGTGGTTTTATGGCTGCTAAACAGTGTGCTTCTAAATCTACATATTTTCTACACAAAACCATTTTTGAATTGGAGGCAGTAAACTCAGATGCAACAGTTGTGCACACACTTTTAAAACCATGGCAACATTACAAATGCCAGTAGTGGTAATAAATTTATCTTATCTTTTTCTCTTCATTTAAGACAACTGATTCTGAAAATCCAGCTTTGTGAGAGAAAAAAAAAGAAAAAATTAACTGTGTTTTGCCAATTAGTCAGTTATTGTGCCAAATAATTTTCTGTTTTGACTGATTTAATGGTGTATTTCATCTCTTCCTACTTTTGCATGCTTTCTACACAGTGATCTGCTTCATATATTTAAAGTTTTGCATGTAAAACATACCTTTCTTTTCTATGACTTGTTCCAGAATTAAATTCATTATCTTATCCTGGATGCTTTAATGTCATACTTGAAGTCAGGATAGGTTAGAAAGTCTTCTTTAGAAACTCACCTGTTACTTGTAGTAACATTCATTTATTTCAATTCTCAAACCTTTGTCCAAGGGACACTTAAATTGGTGTCAGTTTCTTTTTTTCTGTTTTCCTGATAGAGTACATCCCATTCCATATAGTGCTATGCTCCAACCATAAAGTTTCACAAACTTCTGTCTGGATTCGGTGTCACTATTAAATATCAGGAAGGCTGTTTTATTCAAGAAATTTTGTACCCTACCTGCTTCAGTCATCGTGAGTAAGCTTACTATCCGGATAACTGAATTCTCACTCTTCTCATTCTGTTTGTTAGTCAGTTTTCTGTTTAACAAACTGCTATTGTCCTTTCTTTTGTCTTTGTCATTTTACTTGGTTCTTCTGAGCCTAAATTACATACTAACTATCCTGTCCAGGCACTAATTCTTCTGAATCTTTCTTGCATTTGGTGTGGAAAACTATGAAGTTTGTGGACCACAGCATCGGTATCTCCTACTCTTTTATTCCTGTTCTGAAATTTACTTGATTAATTCTTCAATATTTGTATTATGGTATGAGACTACCTTACACCCTTCTTAATAAATCCATCCCACTTTAATAACCACATTTGACTTTGTAGGTACTGCAGATCACTTTGTACTTCAAACCCATTCAGTAGAATCTTCTTCGATTCTGAAAAGCTTGATCTAGCAAAACCCTTCATTCTGGTACTAGCAAGGTCAGAATTGCTTCTTTGGTATATTTAACTTTTTTGAACTCAAACTAATCTTCATTAAAAATCAAACCTTTAAATCGGTCCCCCACTCCCCTCCCCCCTTACTGTGCTTCACAGTTGTCCCATATCTCTTTCAATAGCAGGCTACATTTTTGAAAATCTGATTAATATAATTTTGGTTCCCAGTCAAGTAACCTTCCAGCTTCTATGTCTCTCACTGTCTTTTTGCAAAACTGTATTTGTGTGCCTTCAACTCCTGCTAATTTGTTACAATTGTTTCAAATTATGGCCACATGACCACTTTTCACATTCTGGGTTTTTTCTTCTATGTCATGACATCATTTGATGTGGTGTTCCCAACTGGCAACCCTTTTTTCCATACTTTGAATAGTCATCATCTGTATATTGCAAGAAAGTATCATTTACTTCCCTGGACTTAAATTTAATTATCTTGCACTTTCACATTTTCCTAAGGTTGTATTTTTCTCGCGTGATTCGCACAACTCTGTCATCCGTACTGACTTGCCAGTTTGTAATATTTACTGTTTTATTTCAAAGTAATGTATATCTCTCATCTCTCATTACATTTTTCACATTCTTATCTATGCTTCCATCAATAGTATGGAATATTTCATGATGTATACATGTCTTCTCTTTGTACTTTTGCTGTACCTGTTGGGTTTCTCTGATTTTGCTGTTTGTTTTTTTCATATTCAATTTTATTTCTAGTGAAATGATCACAGAACTTCTAATCAGGCCAGTGGTCACAGCTTGAGAAATGTCCACCAAACCATGTGGGTCCCTCCCATCCTTAGCTCTGAGTGACCTGCCCTCTTCCAAACCTTCCTTCTTCCCTGAAGAAGCGACTAACACTTCTGGAAGCTATAATTTTTAAATCTGCTTTTGAGAATTTCTATTGATGGTACTGGACTTTTGCCTCCCAAAGGTAATTACAAGGAGAGAGAATGGATGGCCAGCATCTGCCCATCCATTCTCTCTCCTTGAAATTATAAAATGTTCACTTTTTGTAATTGTTTCTTAATTAATTTGCATTCCATTTCTTCACGTAGTACTTGTGATCTTTAGTGCCAAGACTAGTGAAGCTCTCCATGCTAGTCCATTTCATGCAAGTTTTTCGATCTTTGTATAACCACCGCTACCTACTGCAGCAAAGCTGTGGTATTCTTACAACATTTTTACCCTCCACATTTTTCTCCATTACCAAATTAACTATTCCTTAATGTTTGTAGATGCATCCTTTCAACTGGTCACTTGTTCTTGTGAAGTTGTGCCATTAATTTACTTTCTACCCAATTTGAATACAGTACCTCCTCATCGGTTACACTGATGCATCCATCTAATTTTCAGCATTCTTCTGTAACAACACATTTCAAAAATGTTTATTCTCTTCTTGCCTGTAATGTTTATCAGCCATTATTCACTTCCATATAAAGATACACTCAAGACAAATACCTTCCGAAAAAGACTTCCCAACATTTAGATTTATGTTAATTAATTTTAAAAAATCACTTTTTCAGGAATGTGTTGCTTGCTGTTGCTAATCTGCATTTTATGTCCTCTTTACTTTGACCATCATGTTATTTTACTGCCCAAGTACTGAAACTCATCTGTGACTTTTGGCTTGTCATTTGCTAATCTCATTTTCACAGCAGTGTCTGATTTACTTGTTCTACTCTCCATTCCTCTTACTTTTATTTTGTGTTATAAGGTTTTTTCAAGACACTATTCACTCCATTTAGTTTCCCTTCAAAGTCCTTTGCCATCTGTGATGGAATTACAAAGTCATCGGCAAGATTCAAAGTTTTTATTGCTTCTCTCTGCACTTTAATTCACTTCACAAAATACTCTTTAATTTCCTTTAATGCGTACTTAGTGAACATATTAAATTATGTGGAGTGAAGGCTGCATTCTCTTCTCAACTACCACGTCTCTTTCATGCCCATTGAGTGTTATAATTGCTGTCTGGTTTCAGTTCAAGTTATAGATAACCTTTCACTCCCTGTATTATACACCAGATAATTTCAGAATTTCAAAGAGTGTATTCCACTCATTATTGTTAAAAATAAGTTATACTTTTACAAAACCTTGTTTGTCTTTCTTCAATGTATCTATTAAGAAAAGTAGTGTGGTCAGTCTCATGATGATCTCTCATTTCTCTGGAATCCAAATTGATCTTCCTCCTGATTGGCTTCTATCAGATGTTTTATTCTTTTGTAGTTACTTTATATAAACATATTACAGCCATGAATTATTGAATTGAAAGGTTTGAAATACTCATGCCTATCAGATGCTGCCTGATTTAGTATTTTGATTATTACATTCTTCTTTAAACCTGAGGGTGTTACACCTGTCTTGCATTCCTCACCTTCTATGTGGAACAATTTTGCTATGGTTGGTTCTCCCAACAATCTGAATAATTCTGAGGAAATGTCAAATACTGCAGGTGCTTCGTGCATCTCACATATTTGTCAAATTGTTCCTGTAGTGTGACCCCCCTCCCAAAACACACACACACACACACACACACACACACACACACACACACACACACACACACACACACACACACACCTGCCCTTCTTACCTTCATTCTTTTCCTTTCTTTCTCTCTTTCCCTTATATAGTCCTTCTATATATTCACCTTTCATCCTTCATTAGGCTTGCCATAACAGCTCTCTTTCACGACACATCAGCTTCTCATTTCTCCAAAGTTTCTTAAATTTTCCTATATGCAGCAGCCATAATTCCTATAGTCATGCACATTTTTGCAGCTTTGCTATTCTCCTCTAGGTACTCATATATTGCCATTTTGTATTTTATGTTAATTTCAAGGTCTGCATTCCCTTTTATCTACTACATTTACTATTTTCTTATATTTTCTCCTTTCATCAATTAAATGTAGAATATCAAACAATGGAAAGTCCAGGATGATATAACAATAGTATTACGGAAAGGCTAGATTGCTACTCACCAAACAGAGGAGACAATGAGTCACAGACAGGCACACTGGAAAAAAAATATTAGAAACATTTTCAGCTTTCGTACAAAGTCCTTCTACAGAAGTGGAAAATTCTCAGACAATATCATCATTATTGTCAGCAACAAAAACAAGCAAGCAAGCAACCAGCCAAGCAACACACACACACACACACACACACACACACACACACACACACACACTCACACTCACACTCTGTTACTGTCTATGGGCACTAAGGCCCAACCGTATCTGTGTCTGATTACATGGGGTGGGTAGTGGGTGTAAGGAAGAGGTATTGAGAGGGGTTGCAGGGTAGGAGTGAGACAAGAGCCTAGTGCTGCCTATGGGAGTGTGCAGAGACATGTTGGGAATGGGATAAGGCTGCTAGGTGTAGCATTAGGAGGATGTGCTGGGGGTGGGGGGTGGGGGTGGGGGGTGGTAAAGGATGAGGGTGGGAAAGTGAGAGGAAGGATGATGCAGAGAAGAGGAAAGGACTTTTAGGTGCACTAGTGGAACAGAAGGGATGTATTTACTGTAATGGGAACAGGGGAGTTGATAGGCAGGTGGAAAACAGGGACTAATGAATGCTGATGCCAGGGGGGTTATGTGAATGAAGGATACATTTCAGGAAGATTCCCATTCATAATTCAGAAAATCTGTTGTAAATGGGAAAGGAGTGGGAAGGACCCACATGGTACAGGTTGGGAAACAGTCATTAAATTGAAACACATGGTGCTGACTGGCACTTTCAGCAACTGTGTTGTCCAGCTGGCCTTGATGCCCAGAGACAGTGGCCTTTTGTATATGAGTTGTTGTGTGAATGTGTGAGAGTTCTATGTCCAAAGAGGGACTTTTTCTGAAAGCTGAAAATATTTTTAGTCTTCTTCTTCACTGTATTTGTTTGCAACTTAGTGTCAAATGTACAATGTACATTATTGTATGCTATTTGAGGATTCCTACTGGGCCTTCTCTTTTTGTGTAGCTGTTCCTCTGCTGTCTTCATTATTTCATCTCTTAAAGCTTGGTGTCTTCATTATTTCATCTCTCAAAGCTACCAATTCATCTTCTATTGCATTTCTTTAACTTATTCAGTCAATCGTTGCCTAATGCTTTCTTGGTAATACTTAACAGTCCCTATAAATAATTGACGGTAACAAATCATCATGTCTGAGTGATTAACAGGTACATAAACAAGAGTGAAACCAAAATGAATTTTCACTCTGCAGTGAAGTGTGCACTGATTTCAAACTTCCTGGCATATTAAAACTATGTGATGGACAAGGACTCAAACCCAGAACCTTAACAGTTCATGGGAAAATGTTCAACTGACTGAGTTATGCATGCACAACTCATGATCTGCCCTCACAGCTTTACTTTTGCCATTACAACTCTACTACTTTCCAAACTTCGGAGAAGATATTCCTATTGAACCAATCAGAGATGGTTTCCTGCATGCTTTGTGGGAATAGCACTCCTGAAAAAAGCTGGATTTCATTGGGAACCATGTGCTCAAGAACTACAATATTAGTATCATAAATAAGAAAATTGACAGCATCGATTGTAAGAGGTTTGAAATCATTTATTACAGCAAATGAATTTCAGTCACTGTGCAACCATCTTCAGCATAATATCAGTCAATATGGAATAACATGACAGCTAACAAACAAATTTTGAATGAAGTTTCCCCTGTTCTAGTCAATTGTTGCCTAATGCTCCCTCTGAAACTCTTAACAACCTCTGATTTTTTTCAGCCTCTCCAGGTTCCATCACCTTAATTTCCTACCTTTTTGCGATTTCTTTAGTTTTAATTTGCAGTTCATAACCAATAAATTGTGGTCAGAGTCCACATTTGCCTCTAGACATATCTTACAATTTAAAATCTGGTTCCAGAATCTCTGTCTTACCATTTGTAATCAATCCAAAACATTCTGGAGGCTCCATGTCTCTTCCATACAACCTTCATTCATGATTCATAAACCAAATGTTAGCAATGATCAAATTACACTCTGTGCCAAGTTCTACCAAGTGGCTTCCTCTTTCACCCCTTCTTCCCCATTGCATATCCAGCTACTATTTTTCCTCCTTTTCCTTTTCCTAATATTGAATTCCAGTCCCCCATCACTAATAACATTTTGTCTCCCTTAAGTGACTGAATAATTTCTTTTACCTTAACATACATTTCTTCAATTTCTTCATCATCTAGGAGCTAGGTGGTACATATAAGATCTCTCCAAAAATTCTGGAACTTTGTCCACAAAATTTTTCTAAATGTACCTTTTATTTATTGTGCATGTCTCCTTCGAAATACTTTCTCCACAATTGATACACTGTTCTCAAAGCCATTTCCACTTCCGGAAGCAGTCTTGGTATGCCTCTTGCTGAAATGCAAGATGTGCCGTCTGCTCATTTTCTTATATCTCATCTATCATTGCAAATCTTTGTCCTTTCAGTGGGGTTTTTAACTTTGAAAAAAAAAAAAAAAAATGTCTGCAGGGGACAGGTCTGGAGAGTACGGAGGATGAGGCAGCACAGTGATTTCATTTTTTGTGCAATAGCCATACACCAACAGGGACGAACATGCGGATGCATCATCGTGATGCAAGTGTCATGAATTGCCTCACCACATTTCAGTCCATTTCCTTTTCACATTTTTTCACCGGCATCCTAACACATCCTGATAGTATATCAATAAATAGTTTTGTCCCTGTGGCATGAATTCATGATGAACTAATCCTTCAAAGTCAAAGAAAATTATCGACATGGCTGTGACATTTGACCTGACCTGACTAGCTTTTTATTGGTCTTGGAGAACCTTTCCCAACCCATTGTGAAGATCGAACCTTTGTCTCAACATCACAACCATAGACCCATGTCTCATCACCAATTATGGTTCTCATTTGCGTGATCAAAAAGCTCTTTAAAGATTATGAGGCGAATGTCTTTCTGGTCATGACTCATGAGCCGTGGGACGAACTTGGTGGCAACAAGTTGCATTCCAAGATGCTGTCAGTATTTCAAGGCATGATCCGACTGAAATGTGACATTCTTCTGCCGTCTCTTGGACAGTCAGTCTTCAATTCACATCCACCATTTCGTTGACGTTCCTGCCATAAGCTTTGTCGATAGACTACAAAGTACGTCATGAACAAGGGTAATTTTTAACTTCCATCTAAAACTAAAAACAAAACTCCATGCAAACAAGCCATAAGGCCCATTGGTACCGACCAGCTGCCATGTCAGTCTCAGCCCACAGGCATCACTGGGTGCGGATATGGAGGGGCATGTGGTCAGCACACCACTTTCCCCACCATTGTCAGTTTTCGTGACCGGAGCCGCTACTTCTCAGTCAAGTAGCTCCTCAGTTTGCCTCACAAGGGCTGAGTGCACCCCGCTTGCCAACAGTGCTGGACAGACCGGATGGTCACCCATCTAAGTGCTAGCCCAGCCCGACAGCACTTAACTTTGGTTATCTGATGGAAACCAGTTTTAGTGCTGCGGCAAGGCCATTGGCCCTTAACTTCCATCTGGTCATTTTTAAACCATGTGAACCATTTGTAACACTGAGTAAGGCTTAAGCACTCATCACTATAAGCTTTCTGCACCATTTGGTGTGTGTCTATAAAGGATTTCCCAAGTTTCACACAAAATTTAATGCAGACGCGTGTCTCCTCTAACTCTATCTTCTCAAAACTCACAGACTGTGTGACACAACATTCTACTCAATATAGCACTGAACAATAACTAACAGACATAAAACAATGAATCTTCCAGCAGTTACACTTTAAACACAGGTGTGTCGAGGGATGACAACTGCTTGGTGCAAAATTATGAATGTTCCAGATATTTTTGAACAGACCTTGTACTCCTGTGTTGGGTGTGGGCTTCATGTGTAACTTGGCTACAGTAATGTGTTCATAGTAGCTTATCCAGATTCTTATTTTCTTATTCATTATTAAACCTACTCCTGCATTATCCCTATTTGATTTTGTATTTGTGACCTGGTATTCACCTGACCAGAAGTCCTGTTCTTCCTGCCATCAAACTTCACAGATTCCCACTACATCTAACTTCAATGTATAATTATAAAATATTGCTCACTTTTTTATTCATAATTATACCAAAAACTGCTACGATGTGTGACAATGCTGATATTATTGCACTTAATCGCCTGAAAAGAAGTCATTTTCCTCTTTGCTATGTAGTCCACTAATCTCTAACTGCATCGGTCTAAATTCAGCTTATTTGTCTTTCTATTCAGGGCTTGAAGCTGTCGTCAACATTCAGATCTTTTAACATTCTAAATCCTAATTCACAGAAAGTTAGCATTGTTGAGCTTCCTCTTGATATGTCACCTGTGTAGTTTTGTGGTAGTTGTGGTGCGTCTTGTGGATACATTAATACTGTTTTTAGTGTAGCAGTTTCTGTTCCCCTTTTACACTGTATTGTTGATTTTTTATCATTAGAGGAATTTTTCCACCATCTGGGTTAATGGGGACCCTGAATCTTGAGTCATTTTCAAAAAGCTGTGGTCAGGTTGAGACTGATTCCTCCATAGTAGATGTTTGTCTGAAGCTTCCTGGTGGATTAAAACTGTGTGTTGGACTGAGACTCGAACTTGGGAACTTTTGCCTCTCATTGCCAAATGCGCTACTGACTGAGCTACCCAACCATGACTCATGACCCATCCCTACAGCTTTACTTCCACCAGTACCTAATCTTCTACCTTTCAAACTTCACAGAATCTGTCCTGTGAAAATTCACAACTAACACTCCTGGAATAATGGAAACATCCCTCAGGCTGTGGCTAAGCCTTGTCTCTACAATATCCTTTCTTCCAGGAGTGCTAGTCTTGCAAGTTTTGCAGGTTGCCTCTGTGAAGTTTGGAATGTAGGAGACAGTCTACTGTTAGAAGTAAATCTGTGAGGATGAGTTGTGAACTGTACTTATGTAGCTAAGTCAGTAGAGCACTTGCCCATGAAAGGCGAAGGGTCCCTGATTCTAGTCTCAGTGTGGCACACAGTTTTAATCTGCCAGGAAGCTTCATATCAGTGCACACTCAGCTGTGAAGTGAAAATTTCACTATATATGTTTGTCTCTTTTCACCAAATTGTGTGGTTTTCATTCAGAATATTAACAGGGGATGGGATCAAAACTGAAGTTTAGTAGTTTTATTTATATAGTGTCAAATTTAAGTTGTCTCTGTAGTTGAGTGGTCAGCATAGCTTACTGTCGTGTGGAAGGCCTGGTGTGATTCGTGGTACTGCCAGGGATTTTTCCTTGTTTGGAGGACTGGAATGGGTCCACTCAGCCTCATTATACCAGTTGAGGAGCTAGTTGACCGAGTAGTAGCAGCTGCAGGTCATGAAAACTGACAATGGTCGGGAGAGATGCACTGACCCAATGCCTCTGCAAACTGCTCCCAATGACACCATTGGAAGAGAGTAACCTGATGGTCAGTTGGTACCAATGAGCCTGCCATCACTTCAGGCTAGATGGCCAATTTTGTAGCAGAATGCATACAACTATCATGTCTGTTGTATAAGTTGGTTTTTTACTTGTATGTAAGATTTTCTATTTCAGACATCTTAACTGCAATTGTTTATGTACTTGAATGTGATACTTTGTTTATAATGTAATGTCATATTTGTGTTGTTGATGATAATGATGATGGACATGGTGATGGTGGTACTGATAAGAAAAGGGAGAGGGGGGGGTAATTGGCAAATATCCTATTCTTCTCATGGGAGCCGCCAGTTGTTACGTGCCTGTCTGGTGGACATATTACTATCAACAGCATAACTGTGCGTTCTCTTTGTAAAAAAATGCAGAGATGTTTGTAATTCATGTCAAGAATTTATCTGAGCACACTGATGTGAATTTTTTTATGAAGAACCTTATGTTGCCACTTCTGCTCCTCTTCAGCCAAATGCTGTGGATGAATATTTTTTTCTCCATCTGGATTTGAACCAGTTACCTGGGAGTAGTCAGTATCTGCTAACAAATATGGTAGTATATTGACAGAATTCATTCAATAGTTCTGAAATTTTAATATTTGTGTGAGACCTGAGTTACTTCCAGCATACATAGTGTTCAAATAACTTACAGAAAAGGAGCAATTGACATAATTGAAAACTGCTGATATTTCAGCAGGTGGCTGCCCTGTCATTTTCAAGGCAAAATGCTTCTCTGCTGCAGTTTTGCCTTGAAAGTTACAGGGTGTGCACTTAATGAAATATCAGTGGTTGTTGACGATGTCACCTGGTTGCTTTCCCGTAAGCTATTTGAATGTAATATGTGTATTTGACTGATTGAATTCATATTTTATTAAAGTGATATTCTTATGTAAAGAAATGGCTATCAAACTGGGATCTTCACTTTTGTCAAAAAGTTACAGTTCATTATACATTAATTGATTCTTTTTTAAGATATTATAGCATATCAGGATCATTACAGCACAGCAAAGATGAGGAAATACTACATATGACACAAAAGATAGATTCCAGACCCAAAGATTTCTTGATCTGGTAAAAGAGAAGAGAACAGAGGATTGGACTAAATAGAACTCTTCAGAAATGAAGTTAGAAGTTATCTCATTTAGCCTTCAAGTCCAGGTCGACACAGGAGAACATGACAAAAGAAAAGTCAATGGGAATTATTTGATTGCAGTTTTATTCTGGAGATCCTTCACTTGATTTTTATCGATGCATGTCCTGTGAGGTCACTCGGATGAAAAGATAAGAGGAAAAAAGTAAGTAAATATTAGCATTTGCCTATAAGTTGATTGAGTGTTCCAGGTTAGGAAGGGGGAATAAGGCATTCATATCCAGCTTTGTACTCAGTTTTCTCATTCAGGTTACCTGCATTTTATGAATGGATAAATATATTACATCATTTTTTGGGGGCAGGTGAAGGGGAGGGGGTGAATACACTACCAGTGTAGTTTGTATTAGCATTCTGATCAAGTACATAGTCTCATTCTTGTCAGACATACTAAAGATAGTAGCAGAACAAGAAAATAAATGGCTCACAACACTGACAATAACTCCTAAATTACAGAACCCACATTGAGCAGCTGCAGGAAGCTTATCATGATTTCAGTTTCAGAATCATTTAGGAACAACCACATATAAACAACATGACATGTATAAAACCTTTGTGGTGCCCACATGGATAACAAACTGGAGTTCAGTAAATCTGCTTCTAAGCAAATGAACATACTATTCAAAAATGTTTTTCAATTAGTAATAACTGTCACAGATCAATAGATTTTTGTCTTTTATTGGTTCCTTAGTGCTGCACACCATAATTTTGTTGAAAAATAATGAATGAACATTACACTAAGGTATCTCTGACACTGTCACCTCCTGTTAAGGAACACTGAATTGAACAAAATTTGCCAGATATTTGTCCAGTTACTGGAGGAAACTAGGTGTTTCGAGCAGTGCAGTTCTTATCCGAGTAAACCACTACTGCACTGTGCAGTGATTGTGGCACTGTAGTGCACATACAGTTGTGTATTGTATCATGTGGGGGTTACCAAAATCATCACTGAAAAATATTGTCTGATCAACTTTTGTTATGAATCTTAAGTTTACCATCTTAGTTGTTCAGCTTAAGCAATTAATTTGAGCAATTATTTAATTTGTAGTCACACTCTTCAGCGCAGAGGGGATACCGGAGGCTAATGTGAACATTTCCACATGTTCCTTATTGACTGGTAACTGTTTCGTGGCCACAGCAAAAAAACAGTAGAAATCCAACCTATGGTCATCTGGCAATATTTATCCAGTTCAATAGTCTGTTATATGGACTGATCTTAATTTTTTGTATCAAATTAGATTAGATTAGTACTTGTTCCCTAGATCATGAATACGACACTTCGTAATGATGTGGAATGTGTCGGGTTAATAAAAGGTATCTTTACAGGATATTACATTACACAAAACATTACATGACACTTAACTTTTTTTGTGCAGGGATGGGGGTGAGGAAATTAGCCATTTACTATATCCAAAAATTCATCTAATGAGTAGAAGGAGTTGCCATTCAGAAATTCTTTTAATTTCCTTTTAAATGCTATATGGCTATCTGTCGGACTTTTGATGCTATTAGGTAGGTGACCAAAGACTTTGGTGGCAGCGTAATTTACCCCCTTCTGAGCCAAAGTTAGATTTAACCTTGAGTAGTGAAGATCATCCTTTCTCCTAGTGTTGTAGCCATATACACTGCCATTACTTTTGAATTCGTTTGGGCCATTAATAACAAATGTAATAAGTGTTACAAGAAGGTACAGCCAAACTTTCAGGAAACATTCCTCACACACAAATAAAGAAAAGATGTCATGTGGACATGTGACCGGAAACGCTTAATTTCCATGTTAGAGCTCATTTTAGTTTCGTCAGTATGTACTTTACTTCCTCGATTCATTGCCAGTTGGCCCAATTGAAGGAAGGTAATGTTGACTTCGGTGCTTGTGTTGACATGCAACTCACTGCTCTACAGTACTAGCATCAAGCATATCAGTACGTAGCATCAACAGGTTAGTGTTCGTCACGAACGTGGTTTTGCAGTCACTGCAATGCTTACAAATGCGGAGTTGGCAGATGCCCATTTGATGTATGGATTAGCACAGGGCAATAGCCATGGCACGGTACGTTTGTATCGAGACAGATTTCCAGAATGAATTTGTCCCGACAGGAAGACGTTCGAAGCAATTGATTGGCGTCTTAGGGAGCACGGAACATTCCAGCCTATGACTCGCAACTGGGGAAGACCTAGAATGACGAGGACACCTGCAATGGATGAGACAATTCTTTGTGCAGGTGATGATAACCCTAATGTCAGCGTCAGAGAAATTGCTGCTGTACAAGGTAACGTTGACCACGTCACTGTATGTGCTATGGGAGAACCAGTTGTTTCCGTACCATGTACAGCGTGTGCAGGCACTATCAGCAGCTGATTGGCCTCCATGGGTACACTTCTGTGAATGGTTCATCCAACAATGTTTCAATCCTCATTTCAGTGCAAATGTTCTCTTTACGGATGAGGCTTCATTCCAACGTGATAAAATTGTAAATTCTCACAATCAACATGTGTGGCCTGACGAGAATCCGCACACAATTGTGCAATCACGTCATCAACACAGATTTTCTGTGAATGTTTGGGCAGGCATTGTTGGTGATGTCTTGATTGGGCCCCATGTTCTTCCACCTACGCTCAATGGAGCACGTTATCATGATTTCATACGGGATACTCTACCTGTACTGCTAGAACATATGCCTTTACAAGTACGACACAACATGTGGTTCATGCACGATGGAGCTCCTGCACATTTCAGTCAAAGTGTTCATACACTTCTCAACAACAGATTCGGTGACCGATGGATTGGTAGAGGCGGACCAATTCCATGGCCTCCACGCTCTCCTGACCTCAACCCTCTTGACTTTCATCTATGGGGGCATTTGAAAGCTCTTGTCTACGGAACCCCAGTACCAAATGTAGAGACTCTTCGTGCTCGTATTGTGGACAGCTGTGATACAATACGCCATTCTCCAGGGCTGCATCAGCGCATCAGGGATTCCATGCGATGGAGGGTGGATGCATGTATCCTCGCTAACGGAGGACATTTTGAACATTTCTTGTAACAAAGTGTTTGAAGTCACGCTGGTATGTTCTGTTGCTGTGTGTTTCCATTCCATGATTAATGTGATTTGAAGAGAAGTAATAAAATGAGCTCTAACATGGAAAGTAAGCGTTTCCGGACACATGTGCACATAACATATTTTCTTTCTTTGTGTGTGAGGAATGTTTCCTGAAAGTTTGGCTGTACCTTTTTGTAACACCCTGTATATATATTGTGAGGCTACAGTGAAGATCCCTAGCTCTTTAAATAAGTGTCTGCAGGATGATCTTGGATGAGCTTCAGCAATTATTCTGATTACACGCTTTTGTGCAATGATGAGTTACCCCAGAATATGATGCCATAAGAAAGCAGAGAATGAAAATAGTTGTGGTAAGCTGCTTTACTGAGATGTATATTGCCAAAATTTGCAATGACCCTAATAGCATAAGTAGCAGATCTTCATTGTGTTTTTTCCAGTTCAACCCCTCATCAGTGCATACACCTAGAAATTTTGAATATTTTACCTTAGCTACCGATTTCTGATCGAAGTCTGTATTTATTAATGGTGTCATTCCATTTACTGTGTGGAACTGCGTATATTGTGTTTTGTCAAAATTTAATGAGAGCCCATTTTCAGAGAACCACTTAATGATTTTCTGAAAAGCATCGTTTACAATTTCATCAATTAATTCTTGTCTGTTGGGTGTGATAGCTATACTTGTATCATTGGCAAAAAGTACCAGCTTTGCATCTTTGTGAATATAGAATGAGTCATTAACATATACACTCCTGGAAATGGAAAAAAGAACACATTGACACCGGTGTGTCAGACCCACCATACTTGCTCAGGACTCTGCAAGAGGGCTGTACAAGCAATGATCACATGCACGGCACAGCGGACACACCAGGAACCGCGGTGTTGGCCGTCGAATGGCGCTAGCTGCGCAGCATTTGTGCACCGCCGCCGTCAGTGTCAGCCAGTTTGCCGTGGCATACGGAGCTCCATCGCAGTCTTTAACACTGGTAGCATGCCGCGACAGCGTGGACGTGAACCGTATGTGCAGCTGACGGACTTTGAGCGAGGGCGTATAGTGGGCGTGCGGGAGGCCGGGTGGACGTACCGCCGAATTGCTCAACACATGGGGCGTGAGGTCTCCACAGTACATTGATGTTGTCACCAGTGGTCGGCGGAAGGTGCACGTGCCCGTCGACCTGGGACTGGACCGCAGCGACGCACGGATGCACGCCAAGACGGTAGGATCCTACGCAGTGCCGTAGGGGACCGCACCGCCACTTCCCAGCAAATTAGGGACACTGTTGCTCCTGGGGTATCGGCGAGGACCATTCGCAACCGTCTCCATGAAGCTGGGCTACGGTCCCGCACACCGTTAGGCCGTCTTCCGCTCACGCCCCAACATCGTGCAGCCCGCCTCCAGTGGTGTCGCGACAGGCGTGAATGGAGGGACAAATGGAGACGTGTTGTCTTCAGCGATGAGAGTCGCTTCTGCCTTGGTGCCAATGATGGTCGTATGCGTGTTTGGCGCCGTGCAGGTGAGCGCCACAATCAGGACTGCATACGACCGAGGCACACAGGGCCAACACCCGGCATCATGGTGTGGGGAGCGATCTCCTACACTGGCCGTACACCACTGGTGATCGTCGAGGGGACACTGAATAGTGCACGGTACATCCAAACCGTCATCGAACCCATCGTTCTACCATTCCTAGACCGGCAAGGGAACTTGCTGTTCCAACAGGACAATGCACGTCCGCATGTATCCCGTGCCACCCAACGTGCTCTAGAAGGTGTAAGTCAACTACCCTGGCCAGCAAGATCTCCAGATCTGTCCCCCATTGAGCATGTTTGGGACTGGATGAAGCGTCGTCTCACGCGGTCTGCACGTCCAGCATGAACGCTGGTCCAACTGAGGCGCCAGGTGGACATGGCATGGCAAGCCGTTCCACAGAACTACATCCAGCATCTCTACGATCGTCTCCATGGGAGAATAGCAGCCTGCATTGCTGCGAAAGGTGGATATACACTGTACTAGTGCCGACATTGTGCATGCTCTGTTGCCTGTGTCTATGTGCCTGTGGTTCTGTCAGTGTGATCATGTGATGTATCTGACCCCAGGAATGTGTCAATAAAGTTTCCCCTTCCTGGGACAATGAATTCACGGTGTTCTTATTTCAGTTTCCATGAGTGTATTAAGAACAGCAGAGGACCCAAGACCGAATCTTGTGGCACCACAGTCTTGATTGTTCCCCAGTTTGAGAAATCACCAGTTTTTTGCATATTATGTGAACTGCTTATTTCAACTTTCTGCACTCTTCCAGTTAGGTATGATTTAAACCATTTGAGTTCTGTCCCATTCATACCACAATACTTGAGCTTATCTAGAAGTATTCCATGATTTACACAATCAAAAGACTTTGAGAGATCACAAAAAAATCCCAAAGGGTCACTTCTGGTTACTCAGAGCATTTAATATTTCATTAGTGAAAGTATATATAGCATTTTCCACTGAAAAACCTTTCTGGAAACCAGACTGACATTTTGTTAAAAGTTTATTTTCACAAAGGTGTGAAGCTACTGTACAATACATTACTTTTTCAAGAATTTTGGATAAGGCAGTCAGAAGAGAGATTGGGCAGTAGTTGTTGACATCAGACATATCCCCTTTTTTATGCAGTGGTTTAACAATGGCATACTTCAGTCTATTTGGGAAAATACCCTGCTTCAGAGAGCTATTACATATGTGGCTAAGAATCCCACTTCTCTTGGGAACAAGCTTTTATTATCCTGCTGGAAATTCCATCAATTCCATGTGAGCTTTTATTTGTGAGAGAGTTTATTATCTTCCTAATTTCAGAAGGAGAGGTTGGTGGAATTTCAATTGTATCAAATTGTGTGGGTAAGACCTCTTTCATTAACTGCCTTGCTTCTTCTAATGAACATGTATGCAACCTTATTAATGATATTTGTGGCTCATAGTACAACATCAGTTTCAGAGAGACTTTAGAGCAAAAACAGATATTTTGAAATAAAGCAAAAAAGTGTACAAGCAGTTGAACTGTCATTAAGGCTTAGTGTATCATGAAGAATGTTCTCACCTGAAATGACTGTTAGGTCCAAGGGATACAAGACACTAATTTCCTGTGCTGCTATATAAAGTGACACTCATAGAAGAAATGCAGAAGACATTTGTATTATTTTTGTCCACATCTAGTAGTATTAGGGAAGTCAAATGTTTGACATCAGTTTATTGGAGTAATTCTGGGAAAGTGTAACTCATCTGTAAAGGAGACCATTAAAAAACTCTAGTGTGACCTGTTCTTGAGTACTGTTAGAGTGTTTTGGATCCCACTATGTCAGATTAAAGGAAGACATCAAAGCAATTCAGAGGTGTGCTGCTAGATTTTTTACCAGTCCATTTGATCAACATGTGAGTGTTACAGAGATGCTTTGTGAAGTCAAATGGGAATCCCAGGAGGAAAGACAAGGCTCTTTTTTTGAAACACTATTGAGAAAATTTAGAGAACCAGAATTTGTGGCTGGCTGCAGAATGGCTGTACTGCCATCAATTTGTATCTTGCATGAGGACAGTGAGTATGACAAGATAAGAGAAATCAGAGCTTCTTACAGAAGCATATAGACATATGTTGTTTTTCCTTCACTCCATTTGTATGTAGGATAGGAAAGGGAATGATGAGTAGTGGTACAAGATACTACCATGCACAGTATGATATCTTCTGGATTATGTATCTAGATGTAGATGTTAAGGATGTCCCATTATGCAATTTCCTGGCAGATTAAAACTGTGTGCTGGACTGGAAGTCAAAAACAGGTTCAAGTCCCAGTCTGGTGTTCCATAATATTTTTAGCCCATCCCTTACTGTCCTCCAAATCATTGGAGGGAAAACGACTGCTTATTTATCATTCATTGTGTGTACCAACATCTATAGTCTTCTCACATTTATTCCCCAAAATATATAACCTGTCTTAACTATTACAAGTGATACACTACATAAGCACAATGGACAGAAAATTTGTCACTGTCAGGACACATCACACTAATACTGTGTAATGCCATCCTGATAACGGCCTCAATTTAATGAGGAAGAGTGTCCACAAGTTTCTTCAAGTTTCCCATATCACACTGAAGCCACTCATTGGTGATTACATTGCTAAGGGCTTCGAAACTGTGGGGATGTTGCTTGCTACATTTTACCCACTGTTCCAATTACTCATGGATGTTTTCTGTAGGGTAAAATGTCAGATGATATAGCAGGCCAGTAAAAGTGAAATAGGGTGCCTGAGTTTTTCTCTAACCAGGAATGCAAGTGAGCAGCCCTGTGCGCACAGCTGTTGATATCCTGGGAGTGTCCACAGCATATCCATGATGTGGAATGAGGAGAAATGGCAGCACAAGGTCACTGGGAATACTGAAATAAATGTCCTGGTTCATGTTCAAATCAACCAGAATGAGTGGGCCCAACCATAGTATACACGGCACCCCCAAAACATAATAGAACCGACCTCTGACCCAAACACCACCATCCACACACTGCAGATTACGTGTCTCATTGGGATGTCAGTGCACTTGACATCTTGCAAAATTTGGAGAGAGAAAAAGTCACAACTCAGTGCACTACACTGTGTGTCTCCAGTCAGCTATCATCCGTTTCTGTGTTGTTTGGCCCATTGAAGATGTGCAGCTTTATTTGACAGTGTGGGCAGTGACCTTTTGGAACGTATGTGTCTTCAAACATCCACTGCGTACAGTTTCCTTTGCAATTTCCACTTGGAAACTGGTTTAAATAGAGTTGAATTTACTGACAGCAGCAATTCCTGTTGGGTTCAAATTGCTTGTCATAGACTAGGCATGGCATTCATCTCTGGTTTCTCTCTCAGTTATTATGTTTTTATGACCACTGTTCTCATGCCCTGTTATGCGGATGCAAGTAGTACACCATTCCTTGTAGGCACACTGGGCAGTTCATGCTGATATGCCAACAAAACATGCAACTTAATTTACGTTGTGGTCATTGTCATGTCCAAACACAACAGCTTCTTTAAGGTATTCAGGTACATCTCCATGTCAATCCATCTTGTTGTGCTGATTCCATAGAAATGAGTGGCACATACACATCACTTCACATCAGTGCTGCTGGTCATATGACTGTGTGGTACTAATTCTACACTGTATACAGTTCTCCAGTGACATGTATGCTCTTTTGACGTGGTCACTAATATTTTGTCCGGTGAGCTTATATTAATCAACTTCTGTACCAGTACTTCAATGCATAGAGCCCATGCTTTCTTGTCTGCAACAGAAAGTAATTTAAGAGATAACGATATAAGTTACTTATACAGATTGAGTGAACCATGGTACTACCATTCTAGCAGTACATACTAGAAATCCTACCTATATTCCTCTACCCCAGGCACGTAAGCTATACTCACAAGTTTAAGATGCAGTAGTATGTTGTAAATGGTAATATTTCCAGATGTGTTATTCTTTGTCCCATACATCTTCCACCTGTCATTCTTGTTTCTTATACTCCTTATTCTATTTCATTCTTCTTCATGATGTTATGCTTTGAATAGGTAAACAGTTTGAGTGCAACTGTTGCGTACTGATAGTAGATGGTAGATATTTTTTCCTCTTCCCATCAACCAGCTTCCATTTATACACATTTGAGACAGTGTGAATTAATTATACAAGTACTAAGTGAAAATTATGTTTCAGTTATATTGAATTCCTGTGCTACTACTCATTGTTGGTACAGTGACTAATGTTACATAGTGGCTTAGACAGTGTAATCGTATTCAAAAGTAGGGCTCAAATTCCTGTTCAACCATCTTAAATTTAAAATTTTGCTGTTTCTCTGAACCACATTAGAGAAATTGTACAAATGTTTTTTCTATGAAATCATGACTGATTTTTCTATACTGTTCTACTTAAAGTGAGTAAGTTCTCAATCTCCCATCTCTGTGTCAGTGCACTATTTTGGTGGAAGATTTCTGATGTGAAACTTCCTGTCAGATTAAAACTGTGTGCTGGACTGGGACTCAAACCCAGGATATTTGCCTTTCATAGGCAGGTGCTCTACCAACTGAGCTGTCCAAGCATGGCTCACAACTCATCCCCACAGCTTTACTTTTGCCAATATGTCATCTCCTGTCTTCTAGACTTTACACAAGTTCCCCAGCAAAACTTGCAGGATTAGCACTCCTGGAAGGGAGGAGAAGAGGTGCTGATGGAAGAAAAGCTGTGAAGAGAGGCTATGTTTTGGCTACTCAGCTGCTAGAGCACTTACCTGCAAAAGGCAAAGGTCCCGAGTTCAAGTCCCATTCTGTCACACAGCTTTAATCTGCCAGGAAAATTCATATCAGTGCGCACTCCATTTTAGAGTGGAAAATTCATTTTGGAAGCATCTCTCAGGCTGTGGCTAAGTCATATCTCCACAATATCCTTTCTTCCAGGAGTGTTAGTCCTGCAACTTCCAAAGGAGAACTCATGTGAAGCTACAAAGGAAAGAGATGAGGTACTGCACAATAATAAGTATTAGGACATAAAACAGCAACCACAGGAAACACTGTTGAGAATTGTTCTAACTCAGCACACGCTCAGTATGTCCAACATTTTTATTCCTAACTGAAGTTAGCAGTAATCCTGTGGCACATGTCTTCTGTGAATTCACTGAAAGCTTGAAGAATAAGGTGTCTGAGCTCCATTAAATCATGTGGACATTTTGGGAAAATTGTTTCCTTTAGTTGTTGTTGTTGTCTTCAGTCTGAAGGCTGGTTTGATGCAGCTCTCCATGATGCTCTATACTGTGCAAGCCTCTTCATCTCTGAATAACTACTGCAACTTACATCTTCTGAATCTGCTCACTGTGTTCGTCTCATGTTCTTCCTCAATGATTCCCCCCCCCCCCCCCCCCCAAACACACACTTCCCTGCAGTACTAAATTGGTGATCCCTTGATGTCTCAGAATGTGTCCTATCAACTGATACTTCCTCCTAGTCAGGTTGTGCCACAAATTTCTTTTCTCCCCAATTTTATGCAGTACCTTTTCATTCATTATATTCTCTACTTGTCCAATCTTCAGCATTCTTCTGTAGTACCACATTTCAAAAGCTTCTATTCTCTTCTTGTTTAAATTGTTTATTATCCATATTTCACTTCCATACATGGCTACACTCCGCATAAACAAATTCAGTAAAGACCTCCTAACACTTAAATCTGTATTCAGTCTTTACAAATTTCTCTTCTTCAGATATGCTTTTCTTGCCATTGCCAGTTTACATTTTATATCCTCTCTACTTTGTCTATCATCAGTTATTTAACCGCCCAAATAGCATAATGCATCTCCTGCTTTAAGTATTGTTTCCTACTCTAATTCCAAGAGCATCACTTGATTTAATTCAGCTACATTTCATTATTCTTGTTCTGCTTTTGTTGATGTTCATGTTATTGCCTCCTTACATGACACTCTCCATTCTGTTCAACTTCTCTCCCAAGTCCTTTTCTACCTCTTTTCTTAAAGCTACCCATTGGCAAACTTCAAAGTTTTTTTCGCTCCATGAACTTTAATTCCTTCTCCAAGTTCTTCTTTACTTTCCAGTACTGCTTGCTCAACATACAGGTTGAGTAACATCAGGGATAGGCTGTAACCAGGTGTCACTTCCTTCTCAACCACTGCCTCCCTTTCATTCCCTTCAGCTCCTACAGCTGCCGTCTGGTATGTATACAAGTTGCAAATAGCCTGTCGCACCCTGTGTTTTACCCCAGCTACCCTCAGAATTTCAATGAGAATATTTTAGTCAACATTGTCAAAAACTTTCTCTATGTCTACAAATGCTATAAATCTTGGTTTGTCTTTCCTTAACCTGTCTCCTAAGGTAAGTTGTAGGTTGTGCACTGCCTCATGTGTGTCCACATCTGACTGGAATTTAAACTGATCTTCCCTGAGGTCAGCTACCACCAGTTTTAATTCTTCTGTAAATAATTCATGTTAGTATCGTGCAGCCATGACTTATTAAGCTGATAGTTTGGTAATTTTCACACCTGTCAGCACCTGCTTTCTTTGGAACTGTAATTATTGTATTCTTCTTGAAGTCTGAAGGTGTTTTGCCTGTCTCATATATCTTGCACACCAGATCTGACAGAATGTTGTCTACTCCTAGGGCCATGGTTAGACTTAAGTCTTTCACTGCTCTATCAAATTCTTCTTGCAGTGTCACGTCTCCCATCTCATCTTCACCTGCATCCTCTTTCATTTCTATAATATTGCCTGCATGTTCATCTCTCTTCTACAGATCCTCTACATCCTCCTTCCACTTTTCAGTTTTCCTTTCTTTGCTTAGGATTGGTTGTCCATCTGAGATCCTGATATTCATGCAGCTGCTTCTCTTTTTCCAAAGGCCTCTTTAATTTTCCTGTAGGCAGTATCTGTCTTTCGTCCTAGTGTTATTTGCTTCTAAATCCTTACATTTGTTCTCTAGTCATTCCTGCAGGGCCATTTTGTACTTCTTGCCAGTCTCATTTTTTAGGCATTTGTATTCACTTTTACGTGCTTAATTTGCTGCATTTTTGTATTTCCTTTTTTTTCCAATTAAATTCAGTATATATTGTATTATCCAAGGATTTCTACTGGGCTTTGTGCTTTTACTTATTTGATTCTCTGCTATCTTCACTATTTCATTTCTTAAAGCTACCCATTCATTTCCAACAAATTTTTCCCCAATGCTCCCTCTAAAACTCTCGACAACCTCTGGTTTTTTCTACTTGCCCAGGCCCCATTTCCTTAATTTCATACCTTTTTTGCAATTTCTTCAGTTTTAGTCTATGGTTTGTAACCAATAAATTGTGGTCAGACTCCACATCTGCCCCTGGGAATGTCTTACAATTTAAAATCTGGTTCTGGAATCTCTGTCTTATCACTACATAATCAGTCTGAAACCTTGCCATATCTCCAGATCTCTACCACATTTACAGCCATCTTTCATGATTCTCAAATGAAGTGTTAGCAATGATTAAATTATTGTCTATGCAAAATTCTACCAGGTGACTTCCTCTTTTATTCCTTTTCCCCCAGTTCATATTCACCTTCAGTTTTTTCTTCTCTTCCTTTTCCTACTATCAGATTCCAGTCCCCCATTGCAATTAAATTTTCATCTCCCTTAACTGTTTGAATAATTTATTTTATCTCATGATACATTTCTTCAATTTCTTTGTCATACGCAAAGCTAGTTGGCACATAGACTTGTATTGCTGTAGTGGGGTTGGTCTTCGTATCTATTTTGGCTATTATAATGCATTCACTATGCTGTTCATAGCAGCTTACCCACATTCCTATTTTCTTATTCATTATTAAACCTACTCCTGCATTTCTCCTATTTGATTTTTTATGTATAACCCTGTATTCACCTGACCAGAAGTCCTGTTCGTGATGACACTGAACTTCATTCATTCCCACTATATCTAACTTCACCCTATCCATTTCCCTTTTGAAATTTTCTAACTTGCCTGCCTGATTAAGGGATCTAACGTTCCACACTCCAATCCATAGAACACCACTACTCAGCAGGATGTCGTAATCAAGAGATAATGACAACCTCCTGAGTATTTCATGCCTGGAGATCCAAATGGGGGAGTATTTTACCTCCAGAGCATTTTTTCCAAGAGTACGCCATCATCATTTAACCATACAGTAGAGCTGGGTACCCTTGGGAAAAAATATGACTGTTATTTTCCCCTTGGTTTTAGCTACGTGCAGTTCCAGCACTGCAAGGCTGTTTTGGTTGATGTTCCAAGGCCAAATCAATCCATCATCCAGACTGTTGCCCCAGCAGCTACTGTAAAGGCTGCTGCCCCTCTTCTGGCCTCTCAACAGATAGCCCTCTTATGTAGTTGCAACTAAGGTAATGTTATCTGTGTAGATGAGGCACACAAGCCAGCCAATGAATGGCAAGCTCCATGGTCCATGGACCCTCCAAAGAAAGGAGTCACGTGGGTTGAGGTCTGGACTATTGGGGGATTAAAATTCTCTGTCACTGAAAAGACTTGGAAATCTGAGTGAAGTAACTCGCTACTCAAAGCAATTGTGTAAGAAATCCAATACAGTGTTTGTAGTATGGAGCCTTCATCCATACTGCATGAACCTCTGTGTGTTGAAGGGCAACACAGCAGCAGGAAACTGTGGAACAAAGTTTTGCAGAGCACACTCAAATAATGTTCACTGTTCACTGTTCACAAAAAAGGTCCAATAAGTCTGTGACTGAAAATTGGGACTCACAGTATAATCCTCAGAACATGATATTGTCATTCATGAAGAACCTGCAGGTTTTCAGCATACCTTTTGTTTGCTGACTATGCCATCCAAATTAAAATGCACCATGTCTGAAGACTAAACGTTGTTGAGAATTTGTTCTGTATCCTTGACCCAGTGGCAAACAGTAGGCTCTGTTTTGCAGTGAGCTTCTGAACAGAGGTCATCTTGTATGGCCAAGGACTTCAAAGAATCCATTGAACGGAACGTCAGGATATGCCTAATTGCACTGCTGCATTTCTGCATGATTTTCCATGGCTTCTTGGTAGAGCAAGTCTTACCAAGTCAATGTTCTCCAGCAAATAAACAGGCTTTGGCTGAGATTACTTTGCTTCCAATATTGACCCTTCCTGTTCAAACGGATCATACAGCCTGTGAATGGTTCTCTTGGAAGGGGCCCACCATGGCCCTGACATTTGTCTAACCACTTCTGAGCAGCAACAGGACTTATATTTCATTAAAAAGCCAATTTCTGCTGGGTTGTTAGTTGTTCATGTTGCAAATGCTAGTCTCCTAGTGGTGGTATTATGAATTATGCTTCATTTTGTAACTCGTTTGTTTCCCCCAGCTCTACTGCTACTGCTTTTGAGATGCTCAATGGGATATCTAGTGTGATTCACAAACTAAGTACAAAACAAGTTGTAACATCTTTTGTGTGCTGCCCTGTAGTATAAATAGAAATGAATTACTTTTTTTTCAGAATGGGTATACGTAATTTTTTGTTTTATACTTTGTAATACATTCATTTACAACCATCTGAAATTGTTTAAAGCAAATTTTCTTGATTGTTGTGATGAAGTATTTGATAGTGAGTGACAGTTAAACGAATTTGGAAGCTATTTTCACCTTTAGAGACATGTGAATTCTGGAGCCACATAGTCTTCCACAGTATTGGCATACAGTTTTGTAATACATGTGTTCTCTCCTGAATTGCTTGTGAATAATCTATTAGGCTTCAGAAGGAATAATCCAACCACTACAGTAGTTTTTAATAATTATTAATTATTACTGATTTCATCTCAAAATGTCTGATTCCACTACTTGGCAGAAGCATTACATACTTAGATCTGTAATGAACTATATTATTTTGTTGTCTTCTTTCTGTACTGTGATGTATATTCATATATAAATGACAAGCTTACAGCCATGTCTTGTTCTTAGACAGTACAGCCATATATGGATGTTGAATAGTTTGTTAACTGACTTGCGCCATGTCGTCATGAAATATTGAGCAAATTTGCCACAGGACATGCAGTTGTCTAAGCTGTGGACACCAACAGGGTGTCCACTCTCTTGTGTCCTATTTGGAATTGACACATCTCTACTCTATTGTCTTTAAAGTTGGTGTACAAAATGAACAGTGTGTTATTCCTCATGCCATCACCATGCTGATCACTTGGATGCAGTTACCTACTGGTATTTAAGGCTTTTGTATGTTTATATATAAACTTCTCTTTGTAATACACCATGATCCTGGATCTCGTTAATCTCCAAATTCGTGGCTTCAAAGTTGATTTATTCAAACAGTGGAAAATCCAGGATGGAATGTAACAATATTATGAAAAGGAAAGCTGCCACATGCCATATAGCGGAGATGCTGAGTCACAGATAGGCACAACAAAAAGACTGTCACAAATAAGCTTTTGGCCAAAGAGGCCTTTGTCAAAAATAGACACAGCTGAAGCCGTGTATTTCAGTAAGAAGTATGCGCCTGGAACTGTTGAATTCAACTTATAAACCTTTCACATTGTCAAATAAGCAATGATATGAGATACAAAACAAAACAAAAATCTCTGCAGACAGGCTTAAGATTTGCTATCAGCATGCTTGTATTGTCACCAAGACTTATAGTGAATTGGAATAAGATTCCTGTAAGCATGCCACTTTGTTTATCTAAGGAGTTAGATGCACAGTACCTAATTTCATGTTTTGCACATTCAAAAAGTGAGGCATGACTCATTTATATTCTGTTCAGTCTAATAAATATAAGTGACATCCAATCAAATAGAAGTGATGTATAATCATAAGCAGAACAAACATGTGGTACCCGTGTAAAATCAACAGAAGAACTTTTTCCCCGAATTGTATATAATGCAAAATCATTCAAATAAGAACACATTAAAAGTTCTGTAAATTAATACTACCATAACTGGCAGGTATCATGTGAAATGAACTATGTAGAGCAATAGAATCTGCTAACAAATTTTCTTTTCATAGTGTTAGTTCTCTCTCTCTCTCCCCCTCTCTCTCTCACACACACACACACACACACACACACACACACTCCCAGAACTAGTACTATTTGTATCACACTGTTTTAGGAAAATTTGACTGCATTCATAGATTTTTTGTGAGATAGATTTGAAAAATGATAATGCAGGGTTGACAGTTGAATCATTTTGAGGATTTTCTAAGGATCTTCACATTTTAACCACTCTTGCTAGTACATATACTGTGTAATAGTACAAGCAGCTGAAAATGCAAGCAATTGTTTTTGGGATATTCAGTTTTGTTTTATTGTTTGACAAGATGCTGCAAATAGTATACTAAGAATATTAATGGATAGTGAAACACTGCACATATAATGGTGGACTCATCAATAGTTTCCCAACTTACGCCATTTGATCCAGAATACTATGTGTAGGGCCGGTAGGTAATATGACTGTGCCTGCATCCATGACCACAGCATCAGAGTTTAGTAGCTAACAAATTTATCTGCTGCATGCTGTTATGAATTGGCACTTACTTGACATTAAATTATAATAATTTCTTCAATCACAATTCTCTCTCTCATTTAACTCCTTTCAGACCTGGACCCACTCTTAGCTGTAACAATGATGATAATCATAAATTGAAGACTTATTTATCTTATGATGTTACTGAATATAATTTTAACCATTCTTGTCACCTTAAGTACCTTTCTGTTTTTCTGTCCTTCCAACTCTGTTTCTCACACCATTTTTATATTGTGGGTTTCCTAAATGAGGTTACCATTCAGGAGGACACTGGTTCAAACCTACAATCAGCCATCCTGATTTAAGTTTTCTGTGATTTCTATGAATTGCTTCAGGCAAATGCCAGGAAGTTTCCTTTGAAAGGGCATGGCCAACTTCCATCCCCATCCTTCCCTTATCTTATGGGACCAATGACCTTGCTGTTTGGTGCCCTCCCCCAGATCAACAAACCAACCAATAAGGTTAGCTGGAATAGTTTCCCTTTTCAATGTGACAGGCAGCTTAAACTGTGATCCCTCCTTTCAGATTGGAAAGAACTGAACAGCCAAGGCTGCACATCATTACATACTTAGTACCTTGAAAAGAGATTGTGGCAAGACTAGCTAGCAGTGGATGTTTTATGTCAAATGTGGTAAATCCGATGGCAGAAAGATTAAGGTGGTATGCTGCATATTCAAGCTACAAATTGGTTCAGCAGGGCAGGCAGTAGGAGGGAGAGAGAAGCATTCAACAGATCCTTACTATTATGACACTTAATCACATTTTGTTAATGTCCTATTTCATCCCACTCTGCATTGGAGTGTATACTGATCTGAAACTTCCTGGCAGATTTAATCTTCCGGGAAGCTTATTTACTTGCTAGTTCCAAGTGCCTTTCATTTCAGATCTTATACTCTCCTTTCTCTTTGCTCTATTTTCTGAACATTTCCACCCCTCCACAACCTTTCAGAATTTTCCCTTCTGTTGTTGCTTCAGCTGCATAGGAGGGAGCAGTTCACATAATCCTGTGATTGATTTTCAGGAGTGACTGTTAGATGTGCCGTTTGTTTCAGTGGTGTACTTGTTGCAATTTTTTTTAAGTCAATCGTTTTTATATTAACAGTATTTATGACAGAATATACTCTCAACAATAAAGGGAATGGCATTGACACACACTATTGAAACGTGTATAAAATATTTTTGGTCTTTTTGTTGGGTCAAACTCACATCAAAACTGGATGTTCAAATGGTTTCAGTCACCATCATCATTCTCAGAAGCAACTTATTGTAGCCACTGCTAGTGAGATCACCTTTTATAAAAGACTGTTGATGATGAAAAAGGTAGAATTCATAAAAAAAATTAGTTTTGCTGAAATCTGATATATTATCTTACACAAGGATGCTGTTGCAAAATACATCATTGTGACACTTCCATCTTGTACTTTGTCTACCACCATTGTGAAGCTCTCTATCGTACACTTGTGTGATGGTGCTTGGTGGCAGAAGAAATTTATATCACTAGTATTTCATAAGTAGAGAGAGGAAAGGTGGTGGCATAACTCCCTGATCGCCACACTTTGTGCCAATGTCTCGGACAATGTCCAAATCTTTCTACCATGTCTCATAGAGTAGTGGCATTTGAGATTCTTAATATCCATTAGATAAGGACCTAAGTTCAGCAGACCCCCAGTTGCTACCCACGTAGAGTAAGTTATTCACTCCCTTATGTTGTCATCATCATTGTCATCATCATCAATAACAACAACAATAATAATAACAAATACTCACTGCCACACACTGTAAACTGTCTTGCAGTATGCAGTCTAGTCTCAGCTGCTAGAGGCAATGATCTAGTGTGTGTGTGTGTGTGTGTGTGTGTGTGTGTGTGTGTGTGTGTGTGTGTGTGTGTGTGTCCACCATATGGTGAGTAGCAATCTATCCTTTCTTATAATATTGTCATTATTCTACCCTGGATTTTCCATTGTTATAGTGTAGATGTATATTATGAAGACTACTCTGAATATCAGATATAGGATATTACACATTTCTTACTTCTCATCGTGTGTTGTACCTCTGTGTTTTTTAAACTTCTCAATATTATAAATTTGTAAAAGCATTAGATTCAACATTGTTTTTAAATTTGTGTGTGTTTTGTGCTCATTTTGCTCTTATTTTGGCATCTGGCAAGTGGATGTTCTCTTCCTATCAAAAATTTTAGTATTTACTTGCAATATTTGTTGTTATATCCATAATGGATTGGTAGAAATTCGTTAGCATTTCTGGAATATTTATATTTTGTTGCAGGACAATTACTCAGTTATTATTTCCACTAACTTAATGTAGTGACAGAATTTTATTTGTGATTATAAGATCATACATTTTAAATGCTGTCAATCTGTTGAATACGTCCTTTAATTTTGTTTACAACCTCTAATCAAAAGTTATATCTTCTAGGAGTGCCCACAATGTTTGAAGACATTGGCACCACAGGATTTGGGTGTTGTGGCACCTAAATTTGGTGATCGCACTTTGTGGCACCCAGCTTGCTTCACATGTACAACTTGCAAGGAGCTGTTGGTTGACTTGACTTACTGTGCCCATGATGATCTGCTCTACTGCGAGAGGCATTACGCTGAGCAGCTCAAGCCACGCTGTGCTGCTTGTGATGAGGTAGGTGGAACTTTCCATTTATAGTTCATGATTTGTGTGTTATCTGACAACGCAACAACGTGTATTAAACAATAATGAAAGAAACTAATTAAGAAATAATAGAAACTGATGCAAGAAACTAAGTAGAAAATACTGAGAAGTCAAGAGGAGGGCAAAAACTCATTGATGATGCCTGAGAAGGGAAAATGAGGAGTCATATAGTAATGGAACTTAAAATTAGTACATTTTGCTACCCATAATTTACTTTTGTAGGTGAGTTTCTAGTACTGTTAAAAAGTGTCACACACAGCCCATCAGAGCATAGTCATACAATTGTAAGAGTAAAGTTACTTACATCAAAATTGTTACTGGTGGAGGGTAAGTTTAAATTATAATTACAAAGCCACATTTGCAGCTACTTAAAGGTTTGTAAATGAATTCTTGGAGGAGGAGGAGGACTAGGCAGTTGGGATAATACGTCACGCACAGCACTACAGTACGGTAAGGTATTAATTCGCTACGTGTAGTAGATTGCAGAGATGGAATGCTAACGTTTCTTATTACTTCTACATTCTAATTATTTTTCTTCGTCCAGACAGCTGTGAATAGTTACTATCATTAACCGATCCGAGCTTGAGTATTCCTTTGTCGCACAGTGAGTTACAAAGGCGTCCGATGTATGTCTTGTTGCTGCTGCTCTCTAGCGGTATTTCGCTGAACTACTCTGTGGTTCTGCCGGCCTCAACAGCCAACGATGGCTTGGAGACCTGTCTGTACGACTTTCATCGAAGTGTTTACTATAACAGATCGTCAGAACGACCTTCCAGATCATCAATTTTTTCATTGTATACACTTTTTATTGCTTCAAATTAAACTTTGAATTGATATTTGTTCCAAGGACTTCTCTGTTAAAACCACAAATACTGGTACCCGTTTAGGATCTCAAAATAGTTTGTTGCTGGAAAGAAACAAATATAGAGTAGGGTAACTATTAGAATTACAAGGCTGCTAAAATGGCCCGTTATGCACCAGTCAGCGAAAACGGCTAACACTCTCAATGCTAATAAAGTGTACCGACCACAGTATTCCAAAGGCTTCATTGGATTCACTGGCACGCAATGCATTTTTATTCATTTATTTTTACGCAAATCTTATGTCTGGATCAACATTCTACTTTATTCTCCAAATATAAATTTCATATGCGCTATATAAATAGATTTTTTTGAAACTTAATAACGGTTACTGTTGGGATCAGAGGTACTTTAACGCGGGGTGAGGAGGGCAAACTTCAAACTTCGATTCCCTCACGAAGGACAGTCCAAAGATTTTCGTACTGTTTTTCTGTTTTAGCTGAATTACTAAAAAAGCAAAATATGCAGACTTAAAATAGAGCGCCCTGGTCGCTCAAAAGGATTGAAGCAAGGCAGGTGGCCGCTTGGAGCGCCAACATGAGAGGGGCGCTAGAGGCGCCCCTAGTGTTGAATTTTTACACAAGGTCTCCCAGAATCATTAATGAAAACAAACCATTTTATTTTTAGAAGACCTACCAAGAGCCCAAAGAACGGCACCTAATGTATGAGGGAGGGAGGGCACGGGGTAAATGATCATGTTGCTTAAGTGGGAGACATGTTCTCCAACCGGCTACGGTTACTTATTGTGGACAGTACCAGCATTATAAAGGACCTCAGCTTGTATTCCACTAAGAGCTGCATTTCTCAACTCCCAAACATCTCCATTTTAATGTCAAAATAATCACTTTGATATTGTCAACTCTGTCTCATCTCTCTCTCTATTTATTAATTCTTCGTCTTGGCTCTTCTCGTTTCTGTCAGTGTTCTGCGTTGGATAACTCTTTTTTTTTTATTATTGCTTGTGTATTATAGATACTTACGGGAACACCGTTAAAATAGTATTGTATTAGAGATGATTTTCTCGCCAAATTGTATTCTAATTTTTTACTTATTTCGGCGTCCTCGAGTTGTTTGGTTTTAGTTGCCTAAACCCAAAACTTCGTCAACTAATGCAAGAACGTCATAAGTTACCTCAGTGTTCCCTTTCAACACAATGAGTATTGGCCGTTTTAGTTTTACTGCAGTTGCTTCCCAGGCCTTCACCACACTAGTTCTCTTGAGGTTGCTCAATTATTGTAGAATTTCTGTAGCTGTTACATCAAAGTAGTGTCATTTTCACCTCACAAACATAGAAACCACGAGGATAAAAGTACAGTGCGATTTAAGTATATTTGACAGCTGGCGAGCTGGTCCGCTCCTGCCAGCGGGACGCCAAAGTGAGCCTGACATTGTCGGTAATCACGCTGTTGCCACTTAAAGCTACGCGATGAAGTGTGCCTGGTGTTCTCGAGTAGAAAGCACTTCCGGGCGCGAAATTTCGCCTGTTTCGATAAAGAACCTAACTCCGGTCTTCATTAAAATTTAGAGCAGATATATAAGATGGTTAGAGACACTATAGAAATCAATGCCATATGTGAATTTCAGATTTTTACGCCATATTTGTAGGTCATAGGTTTAAAGCGATTGTCTTTTGCCGCGGAGGACGGAGTGCTAAGGCGGCTGACTGCAGACACCACTTACTGTGACAGTGTCCCGACTTTGGGACTCAAATGTCAGGATTCAACTACTTAATAGAGTCTAGGGCGCATGCACACAGTCATTTCAGCGACGCTCCATATGCGAACAGAATTAGACAGAAAGTGGCTCGGAACAATATTAGTACGAATTACCTTTGAAATGCAATGTTCTTGGGCTTGCACAATATGTGTGTAGATTGCGAGGCAAGGAACTGATACAGATACGGAAGGTAACAGCGCACTTAATTAATGATAACCACAGCTCTGGTGCACGTGTCGCCCAAATGTGACTTTTAGGTAGTTTTCCACACTCATCTGGTCAGCTGGCGAGTTGGTTCCCTACATACGCCCTTAAAACACGATAGACAAGCGTTAAAAATGTAATATAGATTGAACAAATAATTATTAGTCTTATTGGCAGATTATTTATTTATGTATGTATTGCAGCAATTAACAATGTGTAAGGATTGTTAAGCTCACGATGTCATTTTACTAGCGACGTGTTTCGATCCACTAGAGCTAATAACCAGGCAACAAGAAATACAAATTACTTACTTATTATTTGCCCTACTAATACTATTAGCTAGGTGATCGCTAATTTATTGCACCGCCAATGTCTTCAGTGGGTACAGAACATACGCCTCCGTGCATGCAAAGGGAAAAGATGTACGAAATACTTATTTCCAAAGGCAGTGCTGTGATGTACCGGTTATTGATTCCAGTATGCTGGTGACACGTACGTCTACTGGTTGCAGCTTTGGTCCAGCATCTTCCCTCGCTTCCGCAGTGCTTTTCAAGACCCTGGCAACGCAACAAATTAGCTGTAACCTAGTTCATAGTATTTGTAGCATAAATAATATGCAAGTGGTCTGCGCGCAGCGATGTTTGATGGTGAGCACTAGCGGCTCGAAACGCGTCGCTATCATCTTAATGTCGTAAGATTAATAATCCGTAATCACCGTGACTAGTTGACGGATTTTACATATGGGGTGCTCAGTGTACAAAGGGAACAAGTCACAAAAAAAGTTTTAAGTAAAATATACAAAGTTTTTGCGGAATAATTAATTGCAGGAAAAAAGTTTACACCATTTTAAAAAGTTTGAATGATAGAAGATATTTTGTATCATGTATTCTCAAAATGCAGAAGGGAAAATTTAAGTGCCGCTCCATGTTACTTTGAATATAAAAGTACAATAAAATTTTGGGCTTGATTCTTTCGTGCACTGTATGTATTGTAATTGTATCTTCCTCTTCATTCTGGCCTTCACGTTCCACTGAGGAAACGGCAAACAAAATGTATTTCTAGTTTATATAATTAAAATTTTAGTCCCTGTATCTGCGTATAACAAATATGTCCAAATAGAAAGTTAAGTAATCCACATTCACAGAAAATTTATTCACTTTTGTCTGTTTGCTCTGGTAAAGCTGAGGAAGCTCTTGTGGCAGAATCATAATGTAGGTTCTTGAAAAATGGTGATGCACAGGTGGAATGCATAGAAGTAAATCTTCCATGCCCTTTTTGTTCTCTTTTGCTACTGGTCGACGTTGGGTATAAAGAGACCTCTGCTGGGTGTTACAAAAGTATGTTATGGTATGGCCATGCTTCTTCTCAAGTCAGTTTCGTAAAATTGCACATCAGGGTTCAGAGTCGGCCTAAACAGCAGGGTAAAAGAAGATTCTACTTCATAATGTAACCATCTCATGGTCAGCAGTTGATGCTATAACCATCAATCATTTTTTTATGTTTATTACTGAATTCTTCAAGTTCCTGGAGCATAAAAAGTCTGAGAATTTCATTGCAATGACCTGAAATCGCGGGACGTTTTCTTTGCTTGTCAGACGATATCCATCCAATCATTTGGTGTGTAAATGTGCGAAATTTTCTTACTGGCTTTCTCCATTGACCCAAAATCACTATCATTAGGTAAATAAGAATCTGCTGATACCAAGAATTTGTGATCATTGGCTAAGACTTCATGAGAGACCATGACAATTTAATATTCATGTTTTGGCCGGTACAAAAGTCTGAATATAAGATTATTTTATTATGTGTAGAATTTACACATCCTTACAGATCTCGCTCCAATCCTTAAGAAACATTTGAAGCTAACGCCTTTACTATTTTCAGAACCAAATCTTTTACCAGACCCTATAATCTGACTTGACTGAACAAGTCCCGAAGATACATAAGTTGCTGGCTGTAATTACTAAGTTTCCAGAAAGAATGAAATATGTTTTCTCTCTCTTGTTCTTTAAGTTTTGGCATTGCGAATGTTACAGGGTGCATTAGCAGAAAGACTATTACCTGGATATTTTACAACCTTCCTTGTAGTATACTACTGACCACAGTTCCGCTGCCATTGACCAGTACACCTCTTCTATTTCTCTGGAAGTCGAGAACGTCTTGTCCCTCTGCTCGCTGCTCTTCCTCAGTATCTGTGTCCCCTCCCGTGCTAAAATAACATACAATGACTGTGAAAGTACCATAAAATATAATCAGATGTTTAAACTCAGCAACCAAGTCTGGTTATTATAGTTAATTCTCACTTACCAAATGTACAAAGTAATTATTAGCTTCTCTGAGCTCTAACGCTGATATTCCGATGCATTATCTTCCATAACTTCAGACGAGTCACTCATAATCATCAATCCCCTTTAATTATAGCTCTCACAACGCTAAAACAAACCACGCAAACTGTGACAATGGACATTTTCCCAATGTGTTCTGAACAAGGGACTGCTCCTCTTCGACAACGGTGTTGCCAATCCTAGAGCAGATATTTACAACATCTGGACAGGAGACTTTTATACTCTGAAAGCAGCTTTGTGAATGGTACTTAAAAGTGGAAAAATCCCAAACTGTCCAAAAACAGGCTTTATTTCCACGTGCTTTGAACGCCCCATATGTCCTTTCGACTGAACAAAGTTTGCACTTCCTTCTCCTTTAAGGTAACTGGTGACTGTGTCGACAGAGAGAGCATCCTGCTACAGAAGTGCTAGTAAACTTACTGTCTGATCACAGATAAAGATTTGATCATTATTAGCGCAACTTTGAGGTTCGCCGATAACATTGTAATTCTGTCAGAGACAGCAAAGGACTTGCAAGAGCAGTTGAACGGAATGGACAGTGCCTTGAAAGGAGGGTATAAGATGAACATCAACAAAAGCAAAACGAGGATAATGGAATGTAGTCGAATTAAGTCATGAGACACTTGAAGTAGTAAAGGAGTTTTGCTATTTGGGGAGCAAAATAACTAATGTTGGTCGAATTAGAGAGGATATAAAATGTAGACTGGCAATGGCAAGGAAAGCGTTTCTGAAGAAGAGAAATTTGTTAACATCGAGGATAGATTTAAATGTCAGGAAGTCGTTTCTGAAAGTATTTGTATGGAGTGTAGCAATGTATGGAAGTGAAACATCGACGATAAATAGTTTAGACAAGAAGAGAATAGAAGCTTTCGAAGTGCGGTGGTACAGAAGAATGCTGAAGATTACATGGGTAGATCACATAACTAATGAGGAAGTATTGAATAGAATTGGGGAGAAGAGGAGCTTGTGGCACAACTTGACTAGAAGAAGGGATCGGTTGGTAGGACATGTTCTGAGGCATCAAGGTATCACCAATTTAGTATTGGAGGGCAGCGTGGAGGGTAAAAATCGTAGAGGGAGACCAAGAGATGAATACACTAAGCAGATTCAGAAGGATGTAGGCTGCAGTAGGTACTGGGAGATGAATAAGCTTCCACAGGATATAGTAGCATGGAGAGCTGCATCAAGCCAGTCTCAGGACTGAAGACCACAACAACAACAACAACATGACGTTGTGGGACTGAGGCCCGGAAACAAAGAAGAATATTTAAATAGTGTTGCTGGTCCTCTGCATAAATTTCACAGACTGAGGTCTATAAAAACACTGTATAGTATAAATTGTCGACTGTGGAATTTTCTCAAACATTTATAGACCCTGAAATATCAGTTTATTAATGCCGAATTCTTACCGGCGGCTTCCAAAGAACTCGGAAATTGCATCACTCGCATCCCACTGGTCTTTCACTGAGATGGACTCCTCCGCCAACTCCCACTTCGCGTGCGTGGGAGTGCATGTCCCGTGGGCAGCGCTATTCCCGCCGCGTCCCGAAATAGTGGCCAGGACCCGGGACAGCGAGAGCGGCGGTCGTCTTCCATTCACCACTCAACGGCCGTCGTCTCGTTAGAAGAAGCCGTCGCTCGTAACTTGCTACACAGGCGAAGCATCAGTCTGGCGGCCTGGTTTTGTGGCGGGAAAGAGGGCGACGGTCGTAAGTTACCGGGAAAAACCGGGTTGCTGGTGTCCGACGAACGCTGACCGGCCTACCCCCGGGATGTTTGCCTGGGAGACTTCATTTCGGACCGGATACGTAGCTTGCTCGAGGCACAGAGTAGTACCGGCATCTTCGTTTTGGGGAATGTTAAATGAGAAGCATAGAATAACAATTTTTAACGCTAAATTAGTACTTCAGCAATGACGAAAACCTAATTATTCATTTGTTTCGACCTGCTTTCTCTGGCAGCTCAAGCTATTCGTCTTACATCGGCGGATAATTTAATCAACAGGGGCAGAGGACCTAGCTTAAAGGGTGGGATCCGGCGTAAAGTTTACCTGGTCCTCTGACTACCATCTGGACATATATGTCTCACGATAGATTATCAGAGAACAGTGGAAATTTGTTCTCGTTATTGTCACGTGTCGACATTGCACTGATAAGGGTAAAGCCTGCTGATAGTTTGCAGATTTCTTATAATTACAGTTTACGCCTGTAGATCGCGCTGTCTTGAAGTTTCGCTGTTAACCCTCTGCTCTATATTGCAGTATCACTTTAGCTCACATCTGCAGATACGCAACCCAAAGAACAGATCTGCAAAGCGGGCTGCCGTCGATCTTTCCCGGACGTACCGTGTCAACGAGTTGAACGCACTTACTGACGTTTACCTCGTTACAAATAAAGTCCACATTGTGCACCTGTAATACAGGTTACAAATTTGGAGAGAGGGTCTATCCACTTAGCTTTTGAGCAGACGTCGTCTGAAACCCCTGTCCGTACCTATGAGTAACTCTGTAAGTCCGCGTTGGAAAACGAAATGGCGGGAAATACTTTTTTCACCATACAGTGAAGGTTTTCATGACTGAAAGCCCTATCTGCTGACGAATAAGCTGGGTTGTATGGTCGTAATTCAGGAAACTTTCTCATTCCTAATGTTTCGTCCAGAGCCGTGCTGCACATCGTTAGAGATGCTGTTTCTTCCACTGAGACTTGCAGACTATGTACGAGACATTAGAAACGGAAAGATTTCATAGACGGGCCGGCCGCGGTGGCCGAGCGGTTCTAGGCGCTTCAGTCCGGAACCGCGCGACTGCTACGGTCGCAGGTTCGAATCCTGCTTCGGGCATGGATGTGTGTGATGTCCTTAGGCTAGTTAGGTTTAAGTAGTTCTAAGTTCTAGGGGACTGATGACCTCAGATGTTAAGTCCCATAATGTTCAGAGCCATTTGAACTATTTCATAGACCACGACAGGGGAAGATTCATATTGTTACTTTTTACTATGAGACTAATTAAAATAACTGTACATTACCGTCTTTTACTCTGAAAAAAGAATGTAGTCAAAGGGTTAAATCACGTCGCAAAACATCTCAAAGCTCTATCTACGCTCATAGATAAATGGCTGTTAAGAAGCTTTCTAGCGAAGGGCATTTTCCTCACTACAAATTTTTTTCACGGTTTGAAATAGTCTTTGTGTTGCATTTGAATTTCTGTTGATTGTTTTATTACTTAGCGACGCCGGAAAAAAAATTCCGAGGTCGCCGTGCAACTTGTACCGTTCATAGTTTGGCTGGAGTCCAAAAAGTGAACAACGAAATCTGCGCTCGATACCTGTCTAACGTAAGACAAAACCTGAAGGAAGACAGGCGCTTGGAGCATTTGCGAAATGCTCATCCAGGCACTTAACTTCGCTTAGTCAGGGTAAAGAAAATAAGGAGACTGGAGGGACAAGGATGAGGAAAGGAATTGGTTTTGTCCTTTTCGAATGAACCATCGTAGCATTCGCCTTAATCAATTTGAATTTCCCGATTTAAACCTAATGTCTTAACCAATGCAATAATTCTCTCGGTATCCTATCTTAGTTGCAAATGATATGTGCTTGAAAACGCTCAGAGCGTTCAGTATTTTTACGGTCGGTAGGTAAAGCATTTAAACAGCGATTTGGACAGTAATATTCGTATGGTAAGGCTCTGCAGACGGTTTCTCTGTGGCGGATCCATTTGTAACCAACAAGATCGTTCTTGAGTTGTAAGCAAATTGTATTTTTAGTAACAAGAAGAAAACATGACCTTCACTACTTATCACTGTAGCTTTTTGTAGCTCACAATTTGCTCAATGACGTAAAAATTTGGCAAATAGCAGGGCAGATTTTAAATCTACACTGAAATCATTTTATCTTTGCAACTCTTTCGGTTCTACACATTGCGTTCATTGTTAAATTTATGTGTGTTTACCAGTCTTGTGAATAAAATCAACGTTAATTTTTAGTAAAATTTAATCCTCTGCAGTATTTAATAATCACTAAATGACCAACATGTAACCATAAACCAACCGCACATAGCTCGTTCTTAAACTGACTTGTTCCTCGTCATTGCCATAAAACCTGTGCGAATCATCTGAGGAAGATACAACTCTGTATTTGCATTCACCCGAAAGCGAAGGAAACGCTTCACATAGGCGCTGCAGACGTTAAGAAAAGACTGTTTCCTTCGCTAGCGCCATTTGTCTTATCGATAAGTGTTTGTTTCAGCAAGTATTTGTTTTGTTAATTCAGTGCTTTTTTTATTTTTATTTATTTATTTATTTTTTTTTATCTCGGCAATAGAGCGTTTGTACCACATAACGTTGGGAACACGGGCGGCAGGAAGGCAGATAATCTTACTCTAGGAACGCAGGTAGGGGATTGGCGCGTAACCTTGTGGGCGTCCTTGCGGGACCGCCAGCTAGTTTTACGGGATGTTTAGTTTCGTGATTGCCAGGGGAGTAGAAGAAAACGGGTGTTGGCAGGCCGCCCCGGGTGTCGTGAATCAGCGCTGCCCGCGCCTCCGGCAGTGGCTCTCCTAATCGGGCCTTCTCTGCTGGCACCGGTCATACGCCGCCTGTGCTCCTCTCCTACGCTCTCGCTGGCTGCGCCCACCGCCGGCAGCGTCACGTTTGAGCATGACGAAGCACTGTCCTGAAACGAGATGGTGAAATGGAAATGGGTTCCCCTTCTCGGATATCCATTTGTGAGCTCACCGGACAAACTATTAGCCGCTTCAAAAGAGCGCTCTGATAGCTATGGAGCGCTGTAGACGGTGTAGGACTGGTAGCATGTGACCTTCCAGCGTTGAAGTGAGTCTCTTATCAGAAACATAGATGTTATATATGCAGTTATGACTATATTACTTTTGTCCAAAACTTGGCCACTTGCAATGCATTTTCTACTCCTTGTTGAGGTTCGTCTTCTACATCTACATCTACATCTACATCTACATCTACATCTACATGATTACTCTGTAATTCACATTTAAGTGCTTGGCAGAGGGTTCATCGAACCACAATCATACTATCTCCCTACCATTCCACTCCCGAACAGCGCGCGGGAAAAACGAACACCTAAACCTTTCTGTTCGAGCTCTGATTTCTTTTATTTTATTTTGATGATCATTCCTACCTATGTAGGTTGGGCTGAACAAAATATTTTCGCATTCAGAAGAGAAAGTTGGTGACTGAAGTTTCGTAAATAGATCTCGCCGCGACGAAAAACGTCTTTGCTTTAATGACTTCCATCCCAACTCGCGTATCATATCTGCCACACTCTTTCCTCTATTACGTGATAATACAAAACGAGCTGCCCTTTTTTGCACCCTTTCGATGTCCTTCGTCAACCCCACCTGGTAAGGATCCCACACCGCGCAGCAATATTCTAACAGACGACGAATGAGTGTAGTGTACGCTGTCTCTTTAGTGGACTTGTTGCATCTTCTAAGTGTCCTGCCAATGAAACGCAACCTTTGGCTCGCCTTCCCCACAATATTATCTATGTGGTCTTTCCAACTGAAGTTGTTCGTAATTTTTACACCCAGATACTTAGTTGAATTGACAGCTTTGAGAATTGTACTATTTATCGAGTAATCGAATTCCAACGGATTTTTTTTTTTTTTTTGAACTCATGTGGATCACCTCACACTTTTCGTTATTTAGCGTCAACTGCCACCTGCCACACCATACAGCAATCTTTTCTAAATCGCTTTGCAACTGATACTGGTCTTCGGATGACCTTACTAGACGGTAAATTACAGCATCATCTGCGAACAACGTAAGAGAACTGCTCAGATTGTCACCCAGGTCATTCATATAGATCTGGAACAGCAGAGGTCCTAGGACGATTCCCTGGGGAACACCTGATATCACTTCAGTTTTACTCGATGATTTGCCGTCTATTACTACGAACTGCGACCTTCCTGACAGGAAATCACGAATCCAATCGCAGAGACGATACCCCATAGGCCCGCAGCTTGATTAGAAGTCAGTTGTGAGGAACGGTGTCAAAATCGTTCCGGAAATCTAGAAATATGGAATCAACTTGAGATCCCCTGTCGATAGCGGCCATTACTTCGTGCAAATAAAGAGCTAGCTGCGTTGCACAAGAACGATGTTTTCTGAAACCATGCTGATTACGTATCAATAGATCGTTCCCTTCGAGGTGATTCATAATGTTTGAATACAGTATATGCTCCAAAACCCTACTGCAAAACGGACGTCAATGATATAGGTCTGTAGTTCGATGGATTACTCCTACTACCCTTCTTAAACACTGGTGCAACCTGCGCAATTTTCCAATCTGCAGGTACAGATCTATCGGTGAGCGAGTGGTTGTATATGATTGCTAAGTAGGGAGCTTCTGTGCAGGAGGCTGAACACAGTCAGTATTGAAGCATGTGATGGACAGTCTGGTCTTCTCCACAGTCGCACTGAATACCATCTTGATCGGCGTAGCCCCGTCTTGCCAAAATAATCTTTGATCTGACAACTCCAAGTCTCAGTCTGTTCTGGAACCTCCAAGTCGCCCATTTCTCATCATAGCCTGTAGGTGGAGTTTCTGAAACTCTATCCCAGGCAGGGGGAAGGCAGGTATTAGCCTTCCGTATGGTTTCAAGTGCCATCGATGTTCTTACGAAACTCCGTGACTTCAGTTGTTGCTGGTGCAGTTCGTGCCCCTACAAAGGATGTATTATCTTCTGCCATTATTTGCGCCTGGTTCTCTACGAACAGGGGGTGGTGCTGTTTCTGTTAGGTGGTAAAGCCATTCGACGGGAGTGGATTTCAAGCAACCTTTCATGATTCTACAAGTGTCATTGAGAGCTATATCCACCTGTTTGGCATCTGTTGAATTTTACCAAACACAACATGCATACGCTGTTGCAGAATAGCATAGTGCCGTTGCAGAGGTCATAGAGTTTCAGGTTTACTGAAATGAAATCTAGTGTGGCGAGCGCCTCTTGGCGAGTAGACCCGATCGCCTGGTGGAAGTCTTTTGAGATGACGCCACTTCGGCGACTTGCACATCGATGAGAATGAAATGGTGATGACGACACAAACACCCAGTCCCTGAGCAGAGAAAATCTCTAACTCCGGCGCGCAGTCCACTCAACTACGGTGGCGGACTCGGGTTGACTACGCCATTGTGATCCAGCCACTTTGCGTACAAGTTGGTTCTTGCTGGAGACTTTTGACTTACAGGTCATGCAGTGCTTCTTCAAAGCAGGAAATCTATCAAGTCTCACTCATAGATATTTTGGGCTCTCAGTGTTCCAATTCAACACCTGACCATGCTATCTTTAATATGCTACTAGCTTTCCTGTTCCTGAGCCAATTGCCTTGCCGTGGTGGTAACACCAGTTCCCGTCAGATAACCGAACTGCTGTCGGGCTTGCCTAGCGCTTGTAGCGCTGAGCGCTGTTGGCAAGCGGGATGCACTCAGCCTTGTGAGGCCAGTTGAGGAACTACTTGATTTAGAAGTAGCGGTTCTGGTCACAAAAACTGACAACGGCCTGGAGAACAGCATGGTGACCACATGCCCCTCCATATCCGCATCCAGTGACGCCTGTGGGCGAGGCCTATTCGCGCAGAGAGTTTGCTGTTCCTCAAATGAAAAGCACGCACTTCTGAAGTCATTTGTATGCGCCAGAAGATGTATGGAATCGGCGCAGTAAGATGGGTCGACGTGGAGACGTACCGCAGTGTCTTACAGGAGCTGTCGTGTTTGAACATTCCAGTGACCACTCCGTGAACTAATTGGCTCGATTTATTGGCATATCAGCACTAACCGTCTAATGTGACTACAAGCAATTTTGTACCACTCGCATCCATGTAGCACGGCGTAAAAACAGTAGTCATAAAAACATACTAAGAGGACCAGAAATGTGGGTCTTGCCTAGACAGTGACAATCGGTTTCAGATCCGACAGTAACTGCTACTCCGTACCAACCACCTTCTTGGTGAATATTGCTTAGAGAATTTGATGAAATGGACTTTTAGAGTCGGGTACCTCAGAAGTTGCCATTGCTCACAGCAGCACATTAAGCTGCACGTCTTCAGTGGTCCAAACAACACAGAAACGGGGCAGTGGGTGTTTGGAGGCCTATTGTGTGGTCCGATGAGTTCAAATGATGCAAGACGTCGAGTGCACCGCCCACGGCCCGACGACACTTTTATCCTCCTGTGTGTGTGTGTGTGTGTGTGTGTGTGTGTGTGTATGGTGCAGTTCAGACTGGAGGTGGTTCTGTGATGTTTTGGGGTTGTCTTGGGCCCACATATTTAGGTTGTCATGAATGTAAACCGGGATGCTTGTTTCAACTATCTCGATGACCAAATATTGCCCTTTCTTCTACATCTACATGATGGGTGCGCAGTGGGCATTCTCAAGATAACAGCCGTTTGTTTTCACAGAACTTCACACATACGTTCCTGGTTTGACAAAACCTCAGGCAGGCTATTGTACTTCGACAGAACTGCTAAATCACACGATCTTAATCCCATAGTAAATGTCGTGGACTATTTGGAATAGCAGATGAAACGCACAACAAACGCGCAATTTGTTAGGTCTCTGGAGTCTAAATCGTCGGTGAGTGACTTCACCTGACTAGACTATACCTGATCACATTGTGCCGCCGTTAAGTATAGACCATTTTGCTCAAACATTATCCACGGAGCGGACGGCGGCGCAAATATCAGACGGGTCTTTCATAGGAGGGTTGTCCAGGAAATAAGTTCAGATCATTTGCGAAACGGAAACCACAGTAAAAATCAGAAATGTTGTGGTAGTTAGCTACACCCTCCAGTTACTTCTCTACATAGTCGCCGCTCCGACTTACACATATTGTCGTAGCCTTGTACCAACTTTCCAATAACCTTGTCACAGAAGGCAGCCGCCTGTGCTTTCCACCAATTCTCTACGCTGGTCTGTAGCTCGTTGTCTCGCCAAAGCGTTGTCTTCATAGCCGGCGGTTAATGTGAGCAAAGATTAAAATCAGTCAGGGACAGTTAGTGGACGATAAAACACTTCCATCGAAAATGCTGCAGAAGCGTCTTCATTGCCCCTACAGTGTGTGGTTGAGAATTGTAATGCAGAAGGAAATGCGACATTTACTTTATGTGGGTTGCATGAAATCTCGTATCTCGGCAGGCACCCATACTTGGCGGGAGACACTGTGTTCGAGGCATCTTTACGTACTCTCTGTGCGCTCAGAACTGCAAAGTTTAACGTGATGCGATCGACGGGCGTACTGGAGACATCTGTGCAAAGCTTCATCGAATTTTTACTGTGGTTTCCATTTCGCGACTCATGGAACCTTACTTTCTGGACACTTCTCGTCGTTCGGTTTCCCTGTATCATTTAAGGAAAAAAAGAGGCGGTTCCTCTGAACATGAGACGGAGGATTTTCTTCCCCATCCTTCCCAATCCAAACTTGGCGCTGTTGTCATGTCCCCTACGTCAAAGATACGTTAACCCCTAATCTTCCTTTCTTACAACAGCACTTACGTTCGACCGTCGACGTAAGCGAAAATGACAACTACTAATATGTAATTCTACATCTACATCTACATTGATACTCCGCAAGGCACCCAACGGTGTGTGGCGGAGGGCACTTTACGTGCCACTGTCATTACCTCCCTTTCCTGTTCCAGTCGCGTATGGTTCGCGGGAAGAACGACTGTCTGAAAGCCTCCGTGCGCGCTCTAATCTCTCTAATTTTACATTCGTGATCTCCTCGGGAGGTATAAGTAGGGGGAAGCAATATATTCGATACCTCATCCAGAAACGCACCCTCTCGAAACCTGGCGAGCAAGCTACACCGCGATGCAGAGCGCCTCTCTTGCAGAGTCTGCCACTTGAGTTTATTAAACATCTCCGTAACGCTATTACGGTTACCAAATAACCCTGTGACGAAACGCGCCGCTCTTCTTTGGATCTTCTCTATCTCCTCCGTCAGACCGATCTGGTACGGATCCCACACTGATGAGCAATACTCAAGTATAGGTCGAACGAGTGTTTTGTAAGCCACCTCCTTTGTTGATGGACTACATTTTCTAAGCACTCTCCCAATGAATCTCAACCTGGTACCCGCCTTACCAACAATTAATTTTATATGATCATTCCACTTCAAATCGTTCCGCACGCATACTCCCAGATACACTCCTGGAATGGAAAAAAGAACACATTGACACCGGTGTGTCAGACCCACCATACTTGCTCCGGACACTGCGAGAGGGCTGTACAAGCAATGATCACACGCACGGCACAGCGGACACACCAGGAACCGCGGTGTTGGCCGTCGAATGGCGCTAGCTGCGCAGCATTTGTGCACCGCCGCCGTCAGTGTCAGCCAGTTTGCCGTGGCATACGGAGCTCCATCGCAGTCTTTAACACTGGTAGCATGCCGCGACAGCGTGGACGTGAACCGTATGTGCAGTTGACGGACTTTGAGCGAGGGCGTATAGTGGGCATGCGGGAGGCCGGGTGGACGTACCGCCGAATTGCTCAACACGTGGGGCGTGAGGTCTCCACAGTACATCGATGTTGTCGCCAGTGGTCGGCGGAAGGTGCACGTGCCCGTCGACCTGGGACCGGACCGCAGCGACGCACGGATGCACGCCAAGACCGTAGGATCCTACGCAGTGCCGTAGGGGACCGCACGGCCACTTCCCAGCAAATTAGGGACACTGTTGCTCCTGGGGTATCGGCGAGGACCATTCGCAACCGTCTCCATGAAGCTGGGCTACGGTCCCGCACACCGTTAGGCCGTCTTCCGCTCACGCCCCAACATCGTGCAGCCCGCCTCCAGTGGTGTCGCGACAGGCGTGAATGGAGGGACGAATGGAGACGTGTCGTCTTCAGCGATGAGAGTCGCTTCTGCCTTGGTGCCAATGATGGTCGTATGCGTGTTTGGCGCCGTGCAGGTGAGCGCCACAATCAGGACTGCATACGACCGAGGCACACAGGGCCAACACCCGGCATCATGGTGTGGGGAGCGATCTCCTACACTGGCCGTACACCACTGGTGATCGTCGAGGGGACACTGAATAGTGCACGGTACATCCAAACCGTCATCGAACCCATCGTTCTACCATTCCTAGACCGGCAAGGGAACTTGCTGTTCCAACAGGACAATGCACGTCCGCATGTATCCCGTGCCACCCAACGTGCTCTAGAAGGTGTAAGTCAACTACCCTGGCCAGCAAGATCTCCGGATCTGTCCCCCATTGAGCATGTTTGGGACTGGATGAAGCGTCGTCTCACGCGGTCTGCACGTCCAGCACGAACGCTGGTCCAACTGAGGCGCCAGGTGGACATGGCATGGCAAGCCGTTCCACAGGACTACATCCAGCATCTCTACGATCGTCTCCATGGGAGAATAGCAGCCTGCATTGCTGCGAAAGGTGGATATACACTGTACTAGTGCTGACATTGTGCATGCTCTGTTGCCTGTGTCTATGTGCCTGTGGTTCTGTCAGTGTGATCATGTGATGTATCTGACCCCAGGAATGTGTCAATTAAGTTTCCCCTTCCTGGGACAATGAATTCACGGTGTTCTTATTTCAATTTCCAGGAGTGTATTTTACAGAAGTAACAGCTACCAGTGTTTGTTCCGCTATCATATAATCATACAATAAAGGATCCTACTTTCTATGTATTCGCAATACATTACATTTGTCTATGTTAAGGGTCAGTTGCCACTCCCTGCACCAAGTGCCTATCCGCTGCAGATCTTCCTGCATTTCGCTACAATTTTCTAATGCTGCAACTTCTCTGTATACTACAGCATCATCCGCGAAAAGCCGCATGGAACTTCCGACACTATCTACTAAGTCATTTATATATATTGTGAAAAGCAATGGTCCCATAACACTCCCCTGTGGCACGCCAGAGGTTACTTTAACGTCTGTAGACGTCTCTCCATTGATAACAACATGCTGTGTTCTGTTTGCTAAAAACTCTTCAATCCAGCCACACAGCTGGTCTGATATTCCGTAAGCTCTTACTTTGTTTACCAGGCGACAGTGCGGAACTGTATCTAACGCCTTCCGGAAGTCAAGAAAAATAGCATCTACCTGGGAGCCTGTATCTAATATTTTCTGGGTCTCATGAACAAATAAGGCGAGTTGGGTCTCACACGATCGCTGTTTCCGGAATCCATGTTGATTCCTACATAGTAGATTCTGGGTTTCCAGAAATGATATGATACGCGAGCAAAAAACATGTTCTAAAATTCTACAAGAGATCGACGTAAGAGATATAGGTCTATAGTTTTGCGCATCTGCTCGACGACCCTTCTTGAAGACTGGGACTATCTGTGCTCTTTTCCAATCATTTGGAACCCTCCGTTCCTCTAGAGACTTGCGGTACACGGCTGTTAGAAGGGGGGCAAATTCTTTCGCGTACTCTGTGTAGAATCGAATTGGTATCCCGTCAGGTCCAGTGGACTTTCCTCTATTGAGTGATTCCAGTTGCTTTTCTATTCCTTGGACACTTATTTCGATGTCAGCCATTTTTTCGTTTGTGCGAGGATTTAGAGAAGGAACTGCAGTGCGGTCTTCCTCTGTGAAACAGCTTTGGAAAAAGGTGTTTAGTATTTCAGCTTTACGCGTGTCATCCTCTGTTTCAATGCCATCATCATCCCGTAGTGTCTGGATATGCTGTTTCGAGCCACTTACTGATTTAACGTAAGACCAGAACTTCCTAGGATTTTCTGTCAAGTCGGTACATAGAATTTCACTTTCGAATTCAATGAACGCTTCACGCATAGCCCTCCTTACGCTAACTTTGACATCGTTTAGCTTCTGTTTGTCTGAGAGGTTTTGGCTGCGTTTTAACTTGGAGTGGAGCTCTCTTTGCTTTCGCAGTAGTTTCCTAACTTTGTTGTTGTACCACGGTGGGTTTTTCCCGTCCCTCACAGTTTTACTCGGCACGTACCTGTCTAAAACGCATTTCACGCCTTAGTCTGGCAAAGCAGGTGGTTTTCGCATTAGAATTTACTTTTAGTGGACTATTCTGGTAGCGATTCAAAAATACTGTGTGCATTTCCTGTGCGTAGCGCAGTTGGTATCCGACCTGGACAGAGTCGATAACTTTCCTATTCCACGTCTGTAATTTTTGTGCTCGTGTCTCTGATCACCGTGCCGTCGATGGTTCTTTAAACCTTAATTTCCCTTCGTTACTTTACATCTACTTGATCACTCTGCTAATCACAATAAAGTGCCTGGCAGAGGGTTCAATGAACCACCTTCAAGCTGTCTCTCTACCGTTCAACTCTCGAACGCCGCGCGGGAAAAACGAGCACTTACCATAAATTTTTCTCTGCGAGCCCTGATTTCTCTTATTTTATCGTGATGATCGTTTCTCCCTACGTAGGTGGGTGCCAGCAGAATGTTTTCCCAATCGGAGAAGAAAACTGGTGACTGAAATTTCATGAGAAGATCCCGTCGCAACGAAACACGCCTTTGTTTTAATAATTGCCACTCCAATTCGCGTATCATTTCTGTGGCACTATCTCCCCTATTTCGCGATAATAGAAAATAAGCTGCCCTTCTTTGTACCTTTTCGATGTCATCCGTCAGTCCCACCTGATGCGGATCCCACACCGCACAGCAATACTCCAGAATAGGGCGGACAAACGTGGTGTAAGCAGTTGCACCTTCTAAGTGTTCTGCCAATGAATCGCAGTCTTTGATTTGCTCTACCCACAATATTATCTATGTGTTCGTTCCAATTTAGGTCATTTGTAATTGTAATCCCTAAGTATTTCGAAATGGAGGTTAAATTTGACAAACCTTCTTGTTACACCTTCACGCTTGTATGACAAACCCGTAGTTACGAAAGAGCAAATTTGCCGAACAAATTCGATCGATACCAGGAGCCTTAATGTGGACCAACGCAGATAAGACGATGTGCCACAGGACAAAGTGTGCTTTTGTTATGGCAAAAAACTGTATGAGGCTTTTATATCGTTTCTTTTTTCCAGTGTAAAATAACATCAATGTTTGTTCCGTAATGACGGAAAGGAGAAAGGAGAGACAGTGCTCGAGGAGAAGGTGGTGCAACGTGCAAGCAAAATGTTGACAAACAAAACTTCAGTAAGTCGAAGGCATGAAAATTACGGAAGATGAAGAGGAAGAGGGAGGGAGGGAGGGGGGGGGGGACGCGATGCCGTGCGGTGCGGGTTTCAGCTGTCTGCACTGAAGCAGAAGAAGCAAAATGCACGAAATAAATATCCCTCTGACGATATCGATAAATGTATTACTGGGCATACATTTCTGCTATATTATGTAGAATATGAGGAAATAAAATCTATGTAAAAATTTGACGCCTTTCGTCGTACAGTACTTGACCACAGGTTAGCAAAAGAAACTGCGAGGAACACTCTTTGGGTTTAGAAGGTGTCAAAATAAACGAGTCGTTAAGTGACAGAGTATATTCATTTAATTTTTTGAAAAAAAAATTAAGCATCGGAATTAAAGCAGCACGTGGTTTATTTAGACGAAACACAGATTATTACACACTACAGTATGAATAAATGCTGGTATAGTGACTATGTTCGAGGAGTGTTGTTAACAACAGTTCATTGTTGTCCATGTAGGCAGTGACAAGTTTCGTTTAGTGTTCACTTCCCCTATATGACTAGAACGGCAGATCTTCGGACTACCACTGAGGAGTACCAACTTCCAGTGTATTCCATTGACAAAATTTTCGTAGAGAATGGTCGCTTCCCATTGCCTTAAACCATATAGAACTAAACCCTGTTGCAGAACTAGTCTGGAATCTTGCAAAGAATGAGGTCAGTAATTGTAACACGTCAAGCATCACGCTCTAGAAAATGAAAAAAAAACAGCTAATTCTTTTTGTGCCAATAAATAAATGTCGTGTGTCACCAAGAGTGAGGCGAGTCACATGACGCCGCATTGGCGAGTTGCGCTGATGTTTCGATGCTTTTACATTCCGTATTTCATTTTGCCTCAAGAAGTTGCGTGCTCTTCGTTCAAGGCCTTTCCGCCAGGAAAAATAAATCTGAGGTGGCCACAGGGAATCGAACCTGTACATCCGCGTCAGTATAATCAAACATCACTACTCATTAAGTAGCAAGTGGGATCCCACTTTTTTTTAGGCGATTAGGAGCTCCTGCATTCTATCTCCTCTATTGTTTGCTGGATGTATTCCAGTCTCTGCCTCCCTCTACATTTTTTACCTCCACAGTAGGGTTTCCCACACTGTGTTCCGCGGGCAGTGTATAAATACTCCGCAAAAAACTATTAATAACACGGCGGAGGTTTATTTCCAGGATTTTTCTTATTTTTAAAAATTTTTTATTGTTTTTTCTGTGTCATTAGTTGTGAATTAAAATTGATGTTAATTGCTAAATAAAACAAGTTTATCTCATTTTTTAAAAAAATATTAACCTTTCAAATAAACAACGTGTTCCATCAAAGTAGCAGGATTCTGAAAGTGTTCTGCCAGAGGAAAAGTTTGGACACCCCTGCTCTACAGCTCCCTCTAGTACTGTGGTTCCAGCCTTTCTTAGACCATTACCCCTGAGTGCAACCCTCTCCCCCACGTTATTACCACCAGCCTTAGCACCTAACTAAACTGTAGAATGGAAGACTTTTCTTGGAACACTTGTTTTTAAAAGATGAACAGTTGGTATCGTGTATAGACATGGTTAATGTAGCTTTTCCGCCGTTTTCCACGTCCGTTTCGTGGAATCCCGCATTGGTTTCCCATTGCTGCGTCAGCAACATATTTCTTGCGATATGCGATTCGCAGACGGATAGGTTCAGGAACGGTATCTGCACACAGATACACAAGTCGGATCTAGGGCGTCAATTCGTTCAGATAAATGAAACGAACCAGTACATTATTCGTACGAAAGTCTAGAAATAAGGAGAGCAAAGCGTCACTTCGTCTGTGCTAAAATCTAGCGTCTATATTTTCCAGCTACGACGAGATACTAACTAAAAACCAGCAATGACCTCGCTAAGACTGTTTGTGCCAGAAAAATCAACTGTTTTGTGTATGATGTGCGCCAGCTGTTGAATTAGATCTGGACGTTTGTTTTAGTCCCCATTTTGTAGTTTGATTATCAAAGCATCCATCAGGAGGAAATTATTTGCATACATGCGGAGACCTGTACACAGAATCGACCTAGATTCCGCTAGCTCGGGCCATTTTCTTTTTTTCTTTTTTAATGCAGCACGTTCTAAAACAAATGTTTTTCTTTTTTAGCGCAGCACGTTCTAAAACATTTGTTAGAGTTACGCCGTTGTTAAATTCTGGTTCTTGGATGTGGCAACGTTCTGGACGTCGTAGCTTTAGCGGACATTATCTTCAGTTGCTTGAGTTGTCCATTGTTTAGCTCGCCGTAATATCCCTTAAGGAAACTGGGTGAACGGGACGTAGCATACAGTACGCAGCTTCGCCCACGCAAGAAAGAACTGTGCACAGTTCTAGTTCGTATGTCCACAATTCCACTTCTATTGCAGAATTTGCAGTTGTATACATCAAGACGAAGATTCTTTTCCGGAATTCATATATACTGATATTGTACATGCGTTGTTTATCAAATGGTAACGCGGCACATACAAAAAATTCAAATTCTTGGAGGAAAGTATTTTAACTCATCTCACGAGCATTTAGCGGCAGCAACCGCATGTAGTAAGATACTATCACAGATACACGCCCGAAAGATGATAGAATATGTATATGCATGTTTAGATTTATGTTCGTTGTAGCTCACCGTTTAGCAAGAGTGCTGATCTTCTCGATAATTGTCATTTCATTAGCTACTTCCTCCTTCGTGGTGAGCAAGGCGTTTGGAAGTCAGTTTCTCCCTAAATGTAGGCGTATAGGGCGAGGTATTAACATGTTGCAAAAATATTTGTAAGAGGATTAAGAATTTCTTCTTGAATGATTCGTACAGGTTTTGTTAGTCGTTGCAGATGATACGACTTTATACTCTGTGCCGTATAAATGTTTGCGTTGCACTTCCCGATTCGTTCATTTTCGAAGCACCGTCAATGGTCTTAAATGTGCCTAAACCGGATTTACTGTATAAAACAGATTTATGAAAACGTAATTCAAAGCAATAACATCCGGTTTTCAGTACCATCCTACGTTTTTTAGGTTGCAAAAATAAAGATTGGACCACATGTTTCGTGATGCGTTAAATCATGATAATTTTTCGCGGTCAGTTGTCAGATCTACCCATGCTGGAGTAGGTCAGTAGTACGTTCCATCAGGGTCTTTTTTTTTTTTTTTAGCAGCTGCAAATATTTCTTTGTAAGCCGGCGAAGTTGTCAGCTGTCTCAGTGTGTCTTTTCGATCGTACGTAAAGTCTAAGCGCTTCATTTGCCATTGTACAGCTCATATTTCGTGAGTGGACTGACACTAAATGACTGTGTTTGCTGGATTTAATAAGTTTTTTCTATTGACTTCGTTTTATGAATTATGTAAAGAAACCGTGTCAAATAATTACGTAACATACTACAGTTCCCATTACACATTTTGCTAGCTTGCAGTGCGCTCCAGATGACTACTATTCTGAGTGGCAACTCATGTCTGGAAATGTGTTGTTTACGCGCTACGTGTGCGCCCCCCCCCCCCCCCTTCGCAGTCGGATGTTCGAGTCCTCCCTCGGGCATGGGTGTGTGTTGTGTGTTGTCCTTAGCGTAGTAGGGTGTAAGCCTAGTAACCGATGACGTCAGCAGTTTGGTTCCCTAGGAACTTACCACAAATTTCCAAAAATTTATTCCATTTTCTCGCTTCACGTGAGGGTGAAATTAGTAACTCATCGTAACTCTGGTTAGCCGGAGTGTAATTAGATGAGAAACCCGTAATGTAGCGTGGAATGAAAGAGCGCACCATCCTGCTACTGAAGAGACAGAACACCTTGTTGTGGACTCTGACTGTATCGATGACGTACTTAGTGACAAAACTTACACCTTATAGCGGTAACTTTGCGCTCATAGCAACTTCTGAAGCTGACGACTGCCAAGTTGACGGGTGCTTATTGTAAGTAATATGCTCCTCACGATCCTCCTCAAATTCAAGTGTCCCTGGGTACTGCATGCTGCATGCTGCTGTACCATGCCATCCCTCTTGTTCCATGATCATGGACAGAGCTTTTGTGCAGTAGTAGTAGTAGCAGTAATTTTATTCATCTGTAGACCACTTTTGTTAGTATATTGGACATGTCAACAACAAAAATAACGTAATTAATATATATACAGGAATTTACATAATGTCTAATTTCACAAGGCTGTGACATGTAATCGGCCGTGGTCATATAGTAGGAACTATCCAGGGATTTGCCTGAAGTGATTTAGGGAAACCACGGAGAACCTAAATCAGGTTGACTGGATGAGGACTAGAGCATACACCCTCCCGAATTCAAGGCCAGTCTGTTTACAACATGTTATAAAATGGTTCAAATGGCTCTGAGCACTATGGGACTCAACTGCTGAGGTCATTAGTCCCCTAGAACTTAGAACTAGTTAAACCTAACTAACCTAAGGACATCACAAACATCCATGCCCGAGGCAGGATTCGAACCTGCGACCGTAGCGGTCTTGCCGTTCCAGACTGCAGCGCCTTTAACTGCACGGCCACTTCGGCCGGCCCAACATGTTATAGTTTCTATTATTTGTATGTGTTGCATTTTATGACTCCCCTACTCCGTGTTATCTAAGTAATCATTTAGTGCACATAATGTGTTGCTTAACAAGTACTCTTTAACTGCCTTTTTAAGCAGGCTTGTGTTAGTAGTCTCCTTAATTTCCGTGAGCAATTTATTGCACAGTTTTATTCCTTGATAGAAAATGCTGTTTTGAGTTTTATTTTTATTCTCTCGTGGTAAATTTACTTACAGTTTCCCTCTTGTTCCATGATCATGGACAGAGCTTTTGTGCAGTAATTATCAATGCTATTTTTGAGGTGTACAATTGATCGGTAAATGTATTCACACGACGCAGTTAAAAACCGCAGGGTTTTGAACAGATCATTACAATGAGCTCGACCACTGTTTTTGGTTTTATTCTTATGGCCCTTTTCTGAAATTTGGAAACTGGGTTCATATTTTTTGCATTTGTTTCCCAGGAAAGGACTCCGTAGCTATGAACTGAGTGTACATATGTATAGTACGTATCTAACAGACACTGGCTATCACACACTGACTATGGGAGTTTAAAGGCATAACATACCGACAGCTTGTTTTTGTAAGGATATTTGTCGGTTCGCACCACTTCAGCTGAGAATCGGTACTCATTCCTAAAAATGACATCTGAATTTAACATTGTCGCTTTCCCCTCTTCAAACTGATTTTAAGGCGTTTATTTTCCTTTCGTCTGCAAATTCCTGTAACGTGTAATGCTCCGTCTTCAACAACCAGTCAAGGACTGAGCAGTGGTAAACTGCTCCTCGGACACATCACAGATCCGTGTTTTCTTTGCGGCAAGCCTTTTGATGAAACATAAGTTGTTTACAAGCTCTTGACTCAACCAATTGGTCATTCAAGATCTCGCAGGGCATGAAATATTTATTTTGGACCATTAGTTCCTTATCTATAAGTCCTCCGTATCTCGAAATACTGAACACTCTAAAATTTGTGTAATTTTGACCGTAGAAGTCTGGGACAACCTATATTCTGTAATCTTCGCTATACACGTCTTTTGTGCTTCTCGACGCTTGTACATGCCCCTTCTGCTTGCAGAATTAGGTGCCAGCAGGTCTTCGACAGATCGGTGTAGTATTCGTAATATATCCTCGCTTACACTCACAGACGACAAAATGAAAAACCCCAACTGTAGTCTTTGCTATACGTGTCTTTCACGCTTCTCGACGCTAGTATGTGTCCGTTGTGCTTGCAAAATAAGGTGCAAGCAGGTTTTCGACAGATCGGTGTAGAATTCGTAATACATCTTCGCTAACCCTCACAGTCGGATGACAAAATAAAAACACTAACTTCCTGTTCGGAATTCCTGTTGAATGGTTTTATTGAGACGATTGTGTAATTCAGTCATGTAGTATGCGTGCTTGAAATTGAACTATGTTGTTAGATCCTATTTTTCTTTCTTTTTTTTTTCTTCATCGTAAGTTTCATAATGGTGATCTAGTTACGTACGGCGTGTATGAGAACTTTTTCGTAAACACTGAAAAGGAGGCCACAGAGCTAAGAAGCAGCCGTAGTGTAATATATTGCGATTTTAACTCGAAGTTGTGTTTATCCGTAGGCATAAATATACTTGAGTGCAGTCGCCGAACGACGGGCAGTTTGCGTCGTACACGTGTCGCTGAACCCCTTGTGGAGGCGTGAGCCCGAGACTTTGTCGTTGTATGTGGCCCACATATTATATTTTGCCCACCACGTGCGAGGAGTATATTTCTGTGGCGAGACTTAATCCCACACCATCGCGCCTCGCTTCAGCGAATCTCCGTTCACAGTAACCGTCTTATTTTCGTCTTGCTCGTACCCCCGCGGTTACAAGAGACTAGCGGACAGGAAGGACACGTGCAGCCCCTACTCACTCTCCCTCTCTCTGTTTCTCTCCCGCCCCGCCCTTCCTCTACCCTGAGGTTTATTTTTTATTTGATTATGTACAACGCGTTTCTAGCGCTCATTCTCGTTAAGGAAAGTTTTTGACTTTTTTTTACAAGCTACGTTGTTGTTTAATTTTCTTCGACGGCTAGTGCGTAACAGTCTACAATCTACTGGAGAGTACTTCTCACGTATTTCAGTGCAATTTAGATGTTTCCTATGCGACGCCATCATCTTCAAAGTAAGCAAGTACGGTTTCCGTAATAGCTTCCTTCTACTACTGAATACACTATTTCATAGAATTATTTATATAATTTTTTTTCACACACCTGTACCTTGTTTCACTATCAACACTCAGGAAATACATTCATTTCGGCCAGCTGTTTTAGCTGGTATCGCCTTTACTCTCAAAATATTTGCTACTACTAGCAATGATGTTTCATTTGTATTCAGGAAATAATTCTCACGGTAATGTGCGCATTTTGACTTTTATATTGCAGTTGACGAATTAAATATTTCTATCTATCTGGATTTCTCTCTGTTTTGGATTTGTCAGTACAAGTTCATTGAGGATGTGATGGTCCCTGACGTTACCGGAAACTTTTGCAGCTCACGGACAGCAAGAAACACATCTAAGTCGACAAATGCGTTTTTTTTAAATAAATAAATAACACAAAATTGCCATCGAGAGTTATTTTTCAAAACTCCTGGTGCACAAGATAAATTAAACAAATGGAAACGGTGACTGGCAGCAGCAAATTTTTGGATAATAAAAAATAAATTACGGTTTAGAGTCGCAGGCTTCTTGGATAAAGTAAATGCACGTATAGAACTGGATTTTTCATTTAACACTTTATACATGTTCTTACAGTGAATGAGAGACAGATATCAGTGCTGGAACCGATAGCAGGGTTGATGGGTGACTGTAGGCAGCAGATACGCAACACTCTCCACACATCATCAGGGAGGCCCATCCACAAAATTGACAGCAGTCGCTAACCACTTTAAAAGTCTCACCATTTTACAGTCCAATGAGGATAGGTGTACTGTAGACCAAAAGGCTGCAATCACACAAACTGTTAGTTAAAACAACGCTTGGACAAAGCTAAGCAGCTCATGATACCTAATCAAGAATTTTAAAGAGTGAGTGTCCCCAGAGGTATCACCATTTATCTATGTGGTTATGTCTCACAAGATACAGAATCAATTGTGGATTTTTAGCGTATTTATGAAGATTTCAACTGGAGGAAGAGTACAGCTCTCTGACGCATGTTATGGTCGGCTGTGAACCGTCTCGCATAATAGGCGGGGAATGTGGTAAAACAAAGCCCAAGCTAGCGGAACAGTCAAGTTTCTGCACCGTTACTCGATGTCGCGGGACAAAGTAGAAGAAAAGGCGCTAGGCAAATTCCCTACCTGCTGTTGCTAGGCAGTTCACCGCAAACCATAGCAAGGATCTCAAATACTGTTAAAAACCACAAAGATTCGTTTGAAGAAAATCATACTTGCTTCGTTGCATCTACGAATAAAAAAAAAAAAGACCACCTTGCAAAATGCTTCCCCTTCCCACCCCCTCCTTCCCCCCCGTCGCCCAGCACACACACTTTTAGACGGGAATTATGGTTATATTCATTGATGTTAACATTCCGACATCTCTATGAACACGAGGCATTGTTGACATCATTTCCGTCCCTGGTCTGAAACTGAAACGCGTAGTAATGCGTTTGCACGGAACTACCTGTATGTTAATTGAGACGATATACTCCATTCTTAAAATGTGGTAACGTGACTTGGAAGATGAGCCAAACTACAAATTCTCGTTCGATCCTAGGCTCTCTTTCTGCCACTTATCATTTCTTTTATGTGTGGCAGTGATTTCATAAAGTGAAAAACGCTTTTACACCGTGGTTCGGAGTTCAGGTCAGAGTGCAGAGACCCCTACAACTGCCTGAACAAGTTCATTCAAATATTACATCAAATAGGGCCATGCTTAGTAAAGCACTGCTGTGTTCAAAACAAACTTAGGGCTGAGAATAGTCTTGCCTCTTTTACGATTCATATGTAACTTACTCAAAGGATCTCTCTCTCTCTCTCTCTCTCTCTCTCTCTCTCTCTCTCTCTCTCCTCTCTTTGTGTGTCTGTCTGTGTGTGTGTGTCTCTCTCTCTCTCTCTCCTCTCTTTGTGTGTCTGTGTGCGTGTGTGTGTGTGTGTGTGTGTGTGTGTGTGTGTGTGTGATCGCATGGTGATACGTTGTTTCTGTAGAGCTTAATTCCTGGAACGGTCAGTGTATCGTAAAACTGAGAATAATAACGAAGCCTTCTCTGAGAAAGAATGTCGTGGTGTACACATTAATCTGAGAACCTCCCGCTTCGTTTAAGGAAGATCCTACCAGCCAATAAAAGTATACAACGCTGCAGTATGTAGAATTTTATGGATACAGCCACGATATTTGTTTCTTTTGAATAAAAGATACAATAACGAGCGCTAAATGGACCTTAAGAGAAGATTTTCTGAGATTGTATGTTCTGTCGACGGGTAAGAACCACGGATGTCAGCTAGTTGTGACTTTACTATAGAAATGTCAAGTTGAGCAACAATGACAAGTCTAGGACTAGTTTCTGTGAGCGAACGGCAGAATGCGCTGATGTGGCTCTTAAACCTCTGTAGCTTCCGTTCACGGATAGGTCTTCACAGGGAAATACCTCCTGCTGTCGGCGCCTGAGCGGTTATAGTTTGCTGGGTGCGTGTGGGGAGCGAGCATAGATTTGTAGCCTGTAACCGTCTGACCGCTGGAGACTGGCTCTTGTGGCCGCCTGCCAAATCTTCAAACGGACGGGATGTTTCGTTTCGGTTGACCGACTGGAAAAAGAGAAGAAGTGGTCCACAAGCTCAACCACGGCGCATAAAATGCTCCAGAGCCGTGTCAGATGCAGCTGCTGCAGTGAATTCCTTTACTGTGCCAAGACCGCCTGGCTGAAATTGTGGCAACGTGGCGAATAGTTATTGTATTAGCTGAAATGTTACTAAATTGTGGTAGTAGCTAATGTAGCAGATGCACGCATCCTTGTGCCAGAGTCGAAAACCTGCCCTCTGCCTGTCTAAGTGGCCAAATACGCAGGTATTCGTAATTAGGTATAATGTGTATGGATAGCATTACTTCTAAATGCAGCAAAGTAGAACTGTAGCATTGTTAAGCTCCGTTTTAGACACAAAGAAATTCATTATGTGTAACTAGAGCAAGAAATGAAATCAACTGGGAGTAGACAACATTCTATTAGAACTACTGACAGCCATGGGAGAGCCAGTCCTGACAAATCTCTACCATCTCGTGAGAAAGATGTATGAGTCAGGCGAAATACCCTCAGACTTCAAGAAGAATATAATAATTCCAATTCCAAAGAAAGCAGGTGTTGACAGACGTGAAAATTACCAAACAATCAGTTTAATAAGTCACGGATGCAAAATACTAACGGGAATTCTTCACAGACGAATGGAAAAACTGCTAGAAGCCGACCTCGGGGAAGATCAGTTTCGATTCCGTAGAAATATTGGAACACGTGAGGCAATACTGACCCTATGACTTATCTTAGAAGCTAGATTAAGGAAAAGCAAACCTACGTTTCTAGCATTTGTAGACTTGGAGAAAGCTTTTGACAATGTAGATTGGAATACTCTCTTTCAAATTCTGAAGGCGGCAGGAGTAAAATACAGAGAGCGAAAGGCTATTTACAATTTGTACAGAAAGCAGATGGCAGTTATAAGAGTTGAGGGACATGAAAGGGAAGCAGTGGTTGGGAAGGGAGTGAGACAGGGTTGTAGCCTATCCCCGATGTTATTCAATCTGTATATTGAGCAAGCAATAAAGGAAACAAAAGAAAAGTTCGGAGTAGGTATTAAAACCCATGGAGAAGAAATAAAAGCTTTGAGGTTCGCTGATGACATTGTAATTCTGTCAAAGACAGCAAAGGACTTGGAAGAGCAGTTGAACGGAATGGACAGTGTCTTGAAAGGAGGATATAAGATGAACATCAACAAAAGCAAAACGAGGATAATGGAATGTAGTCGAATTAAGTCGGGTGATACCGAGGGAATTAGATTAGGAAATGAGACACTTAAAGTAGTAAAGGAGTTTTGCTATTTGGGGAGCAAAATAACTGATGATGGTCGAAGTAGAGAGGATATAAAATGTGTACTGGCAATGGCAAGGAAAGCGTTTCTGAAGAAGAAAAATTTGTTAACATCGAGTATAGATATAAATGTCAGGAAGTCGATCTGAAAGTGTTTGTATGGAGTGTAGCCATGTATGGAAGTGAAACGTGGACGATAAATAGACAAGAAGAGAATAGAAGCTTTCGAAATGTGGTGCTACAGAAGAACGCTGAAGATTACATGGGTTGATCACATAACTAATGAGGAGGTATTGAATAGAATTGGGGAGAAGAGGAGCTTGTGACACAACTTGACTAGGAGAAGGGATCGGTTGGTAGGTCATGTTCTGAGGCATCAAGGAATCACCAATTTAGTATTGGAGGGCAGCGTGGAGGGTAAAAATCGTAGAGGGAGACCAAGAGATGAATACACTAAGCAGATTCAGAAGGATGTAGGCTGCAGTAGGCACTGGGAGATGAAGAAGCTTGCACAGGATAGAGGAGCATGGAGAGCTGCATCAAACCAGTGTCAGGACTGAAGACCACAACAACAACAACAACAACATGATATTTTGAGACTTAGGCTAAAAACAAGAGAACTAACGAAATTACCGAACGACAACACTCTTTACTGATCTCCAACTTCTCATAGCTGACATCGAGGACACCGTTCGAAAACAATCTGTAAATTAAGTATGACTGTCAAGAGCTGTAACTTAACACTCTGGACAGAAAAACAGTCATGATTTCCAAGGCTCAAAACGCCGTTCTAAGCAGAACTGTAATAAACGACCAGAAACCAGAGTGAATGAATTCATTATCTTCACAAATGAAAAGGACATACCGAGAAAAAGTTGGAAGATTAAATTGTGTAAATGGAAGCACATACAGAACACAGTATAGAAATGTGAGGAAGGAAACGCTAATAAGGTTCTACGAAAGAATAGCAATATTATCTGTACTTTATAGTAATGAGACTTGAGCACAAGCAGCTGAAGTTGCGGAAATGAATATTTTTAAGAAGAGCAGCTGGTTGTAGACTATTTGATCTGGTAAGAAGTACAACAATCAGACAATAACTAGGACATAAAAACATAACTGAACAGATCAACGCATATAGAAATAGTCTCACAACACTGATTGAAAACAGAATGCCTAAAATGTTAAATTATCGAACAGTAGGGAAATGATCAACGGGAAGACAAAGAAAGAGAAACAGAAAGATCAAGTATCAGTTAACTATAGATGACAAGACACCTAACAAGACGACATAGCAGCCAAATACCTGACACTTGAAGAAGAAGGGGCATCGCTGGTGGCTGAGATTTCGTGTCAGTTATAAATGTTTTATAAATTTTTGGAAACGTCAAAATGTCTCCTGTTCTTTATGTAAATAGTGTGCAATGTGAGTACGATATGAAAAATGCCAGAGATATTAACGCAAAAGATCAATTTTTCCTGTGAAGCCACCGCGTTCTGTAACGTTTTACTTCTTGGGATTTGTGCTTACCAATCAATAGTGAGAAGATTTTTAATGCCTTTAGAAATACTGGACGCACGCCATTTTCGCTCAAGGATGTGGAGAATTTAAATTAAGAGCATTACAAAAAAGAGGTGTCTCGTCTTACAAGCGAAAAATGGGTGATGAAGTTACGGCAGTCGGTCCGTGCATGGGATTCTAAAACATATATCTGTTATTATTGGGGAATCGTCACTTTAAAATTAAGAACCAAGCGAAATATACTGTCTTCTTTGTTCTTCTTGTTCAACATTTCTTCTGTGTAAGAAATAAGCAGGAGAAGTGTGCCAATACGCCATGAATCAGACCGAGTGTTCCCACTTCGTATGTCGAGGTAGATGTAGAACGGGATTACGGCCCGCCACGAACAGCTGTTGACTTGGAAAGAGACGGCGGCTGTATTGCTGCTCTCGGCTGACTCAGCGCCCACGTTCTCAGTCTCTAACGTAGCTTTCCTCTTTTCAACCTCGTGAGTAACACAGTTTGCAGCATCGGATTACAAGCCTGCCAGCCCTTCATCTATTTTCAGTCACAATCCTTGTCTGCGTTTGCGTGTTGCATTCACCACTTGCATTCTGATATGCGGCAAGAAGGGCTTTGCCCCGACACCATAGGTCAGCCTCTCTTCAGCACGACATAGTTCTACATAGAGACAAACGATTTTTGCTTGTTCTTTCCTTGGATACCTGGACGCCTGAAACTGCCTTGCATCCAGAAGAAACCCCCTGGATTCGATCAGCGTCGACAATTTGGACTACTCTGAACCGCATCCGAACGGGCTTTGTAAGATATGCATTCTCTACAAGCAGGGAAAATCACCAACGTGTGACTGTGGTGAGGAACGACAGACAGTTGCTCATGTTTTATCAACATTTCCCGCACATGCCTACAAGGGTCCATTCGAAGTTTTCCTGAAAGCGACGGATGATGTGATAAAATACATGAAAGACCTTGATATCCATATATAGTTGTTGTCATTTGTGTTATTTTATGCTGGAGAGCTGTGCTTAAATGTTGACATGTAGTACTTTTGTAATCACTGTATATGTATTGCCATACAATAAAAAAATAACTGGGTCCCGCAGTTGTTCTGAAGCAAATATGCAGTTATTAATCGCTACATGTACGCAGTAGCTCATCTTACGGTTTACCGTCTATACGGCTGCATCGTATGGTTCTTAGAAATAAGTCACATCAATCTTTAAATACTTACGGGCATTTTCCTTCTTACAGGCTAATGCAAACTCGCAGTTTTCTCCTTGTTTTCTACCCTTTATATTGTGCTTCCACAAAAACCTCACCATTGACAATATATCGTACAGAGCAAATCATTTATTATTTTGTGGACGGTGTGGCAGTTGTCTTTGTTCTGCTTTCGATGTTTTTGCTAATATAGGTTGTCTGATCGAAAGTATCCGGACACCGCTGTTGGCAATTGACTACTATACTCGTGTGTCGCGAGAGGCGGACCTGACAGTATGCAAGGAGACGGAGAATATTGTTTTGTCAGTAGGGAAGCGGTAACAGCAGAATTGGTCAGTCAAGAGAGTTCAGTGATTTCGAACGTCACCTGGAGTCAAATCCATCACAGACATTTCTGGCCTCGTAAAGCTGCTCGAGTCGATTGTTGGTGATGTGATTGGGAAGTGGAAACGCGAACTAAGAACCACAGCTAAAGCGAGACAAGACAGACCTCGTATATTGACTGACAGGGACCGTCGAACATTGAGGAGCATGGTTCTACATCCACTATCTGCAAAACACTGAGAAGTGCATGGCAAGGCCTTTTCCCGTGCCATTTACGTATGCGGCGATCGAAGAATGATTGTTTAAATCCCTCTGAGCATAGTGTAATTAGTCTAATTCTGAAACTTCCTGGCAGATCAAAACTGTGTATCGGACAGAGACTCGAACTCGGGACCTTTGCCTTTCGCGGCCAAGTGCACTACCATCTGAGCTACCCAGGCACGACTCACGCCCCGTCCTCACAGCTTTACATCTGCCAGCACCTCGTTTCCTACCTTCCAAACTTTACAGAAGCTCAGATGGTAGAGCTCTTTCCCGCGAAAGGCAAAGGTCCCGAGTTCGAGTCTCGGTCCAGCACACAGTTTTGATCTGCCAGGAAGCTTCACATCAGCACACACTCCGCTGCAGAGTGAAAATCTCATTCTAGTCTAATTCTGTTTTCGTTGCCTCTGTGGGAGCGATACGTATGGGATTGCAATATATTCCTAAATTCATCGCTTCAGGTTTGTTCTAGAAACTTTCTAAGTACGTGTTCACCGGATGGTTTGCGTCTGTCTTCAAGCTTCTTTCTGTCAGTTCAGTTCATTCAGCATCTCCGAGACACTCGCCCATGAGTGAAACAAATCTGTGTCCGTTCGTGCTACCCATCTGTGTATCCGTTCAATATCGCCTGAGAGTCCCGATTTGGTACGGGTCCCACATTCTTGAACAGTATTCCAGGATGAGTCGCACGTTTGTTTTGTATGCAGTCTCCTTTGTAGATTGATTGCTTTTCCCTAGTATTCTACCAATGAATTGCAGTCTGCCATCCACTTTACCTATGACGGGACTATGTGATCGTTCCATTTCATATTACCGTCTTGTAACACCCAGGTATTTGTATGAGTTGATTGATTTCAACTGTGACTCATTGATACATGTTAAAAGAACGAGTGGAGATCAATTAATGAAATAAGCAACAAAATGCGACACGGGAAAATAACATTCCAGATAAAGGGAGGTGATGGCTTTTTTACCAGACTTCTGCGGAGGAGGAACATGTTGCTATTACAATTTTGCATACGTATCCGTTACTGTATTTTAAGATAAAGGTTATCTTCTTTGCCCAGACACTGATATCGCAACTGATACACTGTAACTAATCATATAGGAGGATTCATACAGATGTGCAAGCGAAGCCTTGTCTCAGTTAACACCGTTCTGTTGACTGGCATAATACCGTACTTCATCTCATTCCTATCTCAAGTTAAACCTTTCTTCTCGACTTTTCACTAGCTCAGTTTCGTCGATAGTGTATGGTACATATTCTTAGCTTTGCGAGTTTCTGCAGTTTCTCTCCGTTACTACTCCTCTCAGAGCCAAGCTAACTATTCCCTAATGTCGTAGTAACCCAGTAATGTGTCCTTACTTCTGGCAAGGTTTTCTGTAGCCATTTTTCCATTCCTATTCTAGGCTTGATATCCTTGTTCGTCTACTTCATTTTCAACATTATGAAGCACAGCTTGCAAATGCTTACAATTTTTGCTTAAGCTGGCGACTGCCTTGGCTCACTGTTGAAAGACTCCAGTTTCTTACTTGACAAGACTTAACCTTTTACGAAGAGATATAGAGGAATATATTTGCCTACAGTGTGGTATTGAGTTTGGTGACGTACGATGTATGGCCCGGACGAAGAAAACGACTGCTTGAAATACTATATCCTGCGAACAATATTTAATTATTTATGGAGTAACGTGCACAACCCAAGTGTGTATCTTCACTAGTATATGAAAAAAAGACATCAATGTATAATCATATTTGTTTTCCGGATGAGTGCGAACAGTAGTCTGAAACGGTGATTTATTTTGATAAATGATATCCGCCTACGGTGACAAATATTGTCACGCTTTCTCCCTGCGTTTCCAGGAATAAATTTTCATTTCGAACCGGAAAACATGGTGAATGCCACAGAATGAACTATGCCTGTTTAGATACACGGTGGAGTCATATATGCTCGTGCGTTCTTTACTCTGTATGCGGTTGTGACACAGCTCGACAGTTGGTAACTATGTGGTTCTTACGGCTCGTGAAAATATAACAACTGGAAGAAAACGTATGTGGAGCGTAATTAATAATGCGTCATTCAGGAATAATTGACATGCTCTGCACTTTAAGAAGACTGCAGTTAAATTTTTTCTGGTTGTATTCAACCGATTAGTACTGAACGACTGACTTGTATAATCGTTTCGGCCAAGAAGGGCGAAACACGCAACATATTAGAGAAAGAAAGGAAGAAAATAAATAAAAAGGGGTGGGTTAACGTTTCGTCAGCGTTGAGGGCAATAGGGATGGAGCACAAAATTGGGCTCCACAAAGACGCCGAAGGAAGCCCAAAGGAACCATCTTGACATTTGGCTCAAGTGGATTTAGGGAAACCACTGGGATGGCTGTAAGATGATTAGAAGCTTGCTCCTCTCGCTTATGAGTTTACTGTCTTTAACCACTACGCCGTCACTTCTGGTAAGTGTAATTGGCAATATAAGCACTGTTTCGATCCTATATACAACCACGGCCTGGCCGGTTCGTCGAATCGCGCGGCATCCAGATCTGAGTGAATTTGGATGTGTCAGTGGATGGATGCTGGACTGTGTGAAAACGTGAGGGGCACACTTGTCTTAAAGATTGCGGTGCACCATGGCTGAACACCAGCAGGCAGGATCGCCTTATTGTGCATGAAACACAAGCACAGGTTGCACCCGTGGTCTAGGAGTAGTGTGTTTGATTAGTAATCAGAACATACTCAGTCCTGGGTTCAGAACCGCCTCCGCTTAAATTTTTATTAACTATCAGCATTAGCGATCGAAGACTTCCGGCATAAGAGGGCACCCTTATTCTGCCAACGGCCTTGTCAAAGAGGGCGGAGGAGCGGACAGAGGTTCAGGGCACTGTCTTGTCTTTGGGGTGGGACACTGCCCCTAAAGGCGGAAGAATCACCAATGATCAAAGGCATGAGCATGCAGAAGGCAATGGAAACCACTGCATTAAAGACACACAACGTGTATTCACAGGACATGTGGCCTGTAACTGAAAAAGTGTCAAGATGATCTCTCCACTGGCAAAAGATTCGGAATAGTCCCACATTCGGGGGGGACTAGTGATGAAGTGGGAATTTTCCCGTACGACCACTTCACGACTGTACCGTGAATGTCAGGAATCCGGTAAAACGTCAAATGTCGGACAGTGCTGCGGACGGAAAAAGATCCTGCAAGAACGGGACCCATGACAACTGAAAAGAATCGTTCAGCGTGACAGAAGTGCAACTATTCCGCAAATTGCTGCTGATTTCAGTGCTGGGCCATTCGTAAGTGTCGGCGTGCGAGCTATTCAACGAAACGTCATCGATACAGGCTTTCAGAGACGAAGACCCACTCGTGTACCCTTGATGACTGCACGACACAAAGCTTTATGCCTAGCCTGGGCCCATTAACACCAACATTTGACTGTAGATGACTGGAAACATGTTTCGTGGTCGGACGAGTTTCCTTTCAAATTGTGTTGAGCGGATGGACGTGTACGGGTATGGAGACAGCCTCATGAATCCATGGACCCTGCATGTCAGCAGGGGACTGTTGAAGCTTGTAGAGGCTCTGTAATGGTGTGGGGCATGTGCAGTTGGAATGATATGGGACGTCTAGATAAGAGTCTGACAGGCGACACGTACATAAGCATCATGTCTGATCAACTAGATCCATTCATATCCATTGTGCATTGCGACGGTCTTGGGCAATTCCAGCAGGACAATGCGACACCACATACGTCCAGAATTGCTATAGAGTGACTCGAAGAACACCCTTCTGAGTTTAAACACTTCAGCTGGACACCAATCTCCTAAGACACGAACATTATTGAGCATATCTGGGATGTCTTGCAACGTAGTGTTCAGAAGGGACCTCCACCCACTTGTACTCTCGCGGATTTATGGATAGCCCTGCAGGATTCATGATGTCAATTCCCTCCAGCACTGCTTCAGACATTAGTCGAGTCCATGCCACGTCGTGTTGTGGCACTTCTGCGTGCTCGCACGGGCCCTACATGATATAAGGCAGATGTACCAGTTTCGTTGGTTCTTCAGTGTTGAAGCTATGTATCATCCGCATGTCTTTGTATTTTAGACGTGCTTTCATCGGCGCACTGAACACTTCTCGCCAGATAACGTTATCAAATGCCTTTTACGTGTCTGCAAAGGCAGTATAAGTTGGTTTATTTTTCTGTATTTGCTTTTCGATGAGAAGCTTCAGTGACGGAATCGCGTCTGTTGTTTGTAATCCCCTCTTGAATCCAAACTGATCTTCATTCAGTGTATCTTCCATATTTTCTTCAATTGTCCCCAGAATTATCTTTTTGAGAATTTTTGATGCACACGATACTAATCGCAAGGTTCTTTCCATCTCTCCAGCACATCTTCCTTCAATTTTTCCTTCTTTGTCTTCTTCTGTACCCGAGTTATTATATGTACCCGAGTTGTTATGCGTTTCTTAAAAAAAAATTATTTGCTGTTCTGTAGGCTAAATCAGTTCATCCATTTCACATATTTTCTTCCATTTCTCTGCACATTTCGTAAAGAAAACTGTCTTTTGTTTTCCTAGCACCTCTATTGAGTAGATTCCTTAGTCATCTGTATTTAGTTTTTCCGTGTTCATCAATCACGTTTTTGCATAATCTTCTGTTTTCGGTAAGCTGAATAACATCCGCTGTAATCCATTTCCTCCAGTTTTTGGATTTAGTTTTCCCAACTATCTTTACTGCTACTTAATACATACTAGCTTTAATCTGTTCTCAGTCTTCTTTTACTCCGTCAAGTTGGGCATTTTTAGCTAAGTTGTGTGTTTCTTCTACAGAATGCCTTGCTAGCCCCTCAGTTTTCAATTTGTATATTCCTCATTTCTGTTTGACTGTCTTTTTCTTCAGAAATTTGAATTTTAATGAACTTTACATCCGGACCAGGTTGTAGTCACTGTGTCTGCAGACATAGACACGAAAGTAACGCTGGGTGTACCCGAAGGAATCGTAATGGGACCTCTATAGTTCTTAGTGCACATAAGCTATTTATCTTATAGGATCAGCAGCACAACGAGAATGTTCGCTGACGATACTATTGCCTACAGGAAAGTATCGTTTTTGGACGATCGTAACGAAATGCAAAAAGACTAGGACAAAATTTTCACTCCGTGTAAGGAATGACAGCTGTCTTTAAATGTGGGTAAACGAGTTGTAATGCCTATAACAAAGAGAAGGAACCCGATAATATCTAATTACAAGTTCGCTGGTGAACATCTTGAGCTCTTCACAAAGTGTAATTCTTTAGGGGTAGTATTAAGAAGCCCAATGAAATACGATCACATAAAATCATTATAAGGGAAGGCGAATAAAAGATTTAGATTTGTTGTAAAGGAAATTGTAAACATCTCGCTAGTGCGATCGTTCCTAGGGTACTATTGCAGTGTTTGGATTCCATATCGAGTAGGTACAACAACAGACATAGCTTGAATTGAGACGCGTTGCTAGGATATTAACATGTCCGTATAGCCGTTATGAAAATTGAAGATTTGCGTTCATCAGTTGGAAGAATTGTTTATTCTTTACCGTTTTCGGTCGTAGCGATCATCATCACAGGAACCGAGATCAGTCATTACGCTATTTCTTCCATACTCTGTTGCTAGTTACTGTGAGAATAATTTTTTGCTCTTCGGAGTCATGGTTTATTACGAGTGGTTAAGTAAACATCTTATGACTTCGAGGGCTTTGTGGAAAGATGAACTGCTTATCCATATCATGTACTGTTTTTTATTCCTTTTATGATGGTAGCTTCGACCGAAATCGATAAAGAATAAATAGTCATTCTTATAGGTGATGGCTAAAACGCAGTTCTTAAAAGTTCCTGGCAGCTTTGACAAGTCACTTCACTAACATATTAGCTATATGAAAGTGTAACAGAAATGGTCGGGGAACTTGGAAGAAAGTAAAAGTAGTTGCTACGTAACCCTGGCGGGTAAGTTTAGAGAATATGTATTCTAAGAGAATTATGCAACGATCGCATATTTCGCGTATCATGATAATAATATAGAGAGATTAGAGCACGCGTGCAGAGGCAAATAGACAATCAAGCTTTCCTTCGCTCAGTACGTGATTCTAAAGGAAAGAAAATAATATTGGTAGGAAGTGCATTCCGTCACGCACTTTGCAGTGGCTTGCGAAGAATATTTGTAAATGTAGAAATGCGTTCCTCGGCCGCATTGTGGTCATTGGTTCGACACCTGACCAGTTTGCCAACCTCCAGCTTCGTCATCTTAGTTGCGATGCTGCTGTTACATAAAGCATAATCTGAAGATGTAGAGGAAATGATGACGACATGGTCTGCGTTATCAGTGGAGTCCAACGCAGAAAAGCCTTACGCATGCCATTCAGTAACCGAGTCTCCAATGTGCAAATGTTCAAAAGTGTGTGAATTCTTAAGGGACCAAACTTCTGAGGTTCACACTACTTAACTAACTTATGCTAAGAACACCCGTGCCCGAGGGAGGACTCGAACCTCCGGCGGAAGGGGCTGCGCAGTCCGTGACAAGGCGCCTGAAACCGCGCGGCCACTCCGTGCGGCAGTCTCCAATGTCATGGGAGCTTACTGGAGTTCTGATGATCTGTACCAACCACAGCGTGATCCAAGATAACCTCCGTTCTAACAATAGTGCTGCTGCATCTTTGGAAGAGCGCGTTTATAATCTGGCGCCGCCGCGGCATGTCACACAACCCAGTGCACGCCGGTGGGGGTCGTAAAATCTCGCGCCGAGGCCGGATCTTATTTCTGTCCGGGACATTAGCGCGCGCTCCGGCTCACACGCATCTGTCCGTGCGTAAGTTTGTGCGTGGCGGGCGCTGCCAGAAGCGTCGCACCTAATTGCTACTAGGTCCCCGGTTTAGCGGCGAGTGTTTGTTTGCGGGGAGGCCACGCTCCGCCGACCCGGTCTCTTCCGGGCCGAGGGTCACGTGGTAGGGTGTGGGAGGCGACGAAAAATTAGTGCCGGCCACGCCCCCTCGCGCTCTTATATATACATAGGAGAAATATTGGGCGCGGCTTTTTTCCGGCCTTCCGTCCTGTTCTTGCTCCCCTCTCGCAGCAGCCCCCGGGGTGGTGGGGGGCGCAGTGGCTCCGCTTATATTTCTGCAAAGGCGCAGCCCACGGCAGCCGCAGCCGCCGCGCGAGACGCTAGACGCCGCCCAAGTGACCCGCGCCGCCGCCGCCGCCGTCCCCTCGCACCTCCGTGTGGCCGCTGCGGACCGCCGGGCCCTGGGAGCCGCAGCCGTATCTTATAAAAACCCAGCCCCCCGCTAGGCCAGCCCACGTGCTGCAACGGGCGCCTGCCATTGGTCGGTGGAGCGTGTGACGACGGCCGGGAGTCGACCAGGGGACCAGTGTCGAGGTAAGCAACCGTCTTGTGGCTTGTGATCTCGCCACTGTCACCCTCCTCGTACAGAGCTGCAGCAGGGGTTGACGTTTGTTAGAGGACTATCCGTGACACAGTTCCGTTGCATTTCGTTACAACTCTAGGAGCAAAGTGTATTTTACACAGTATAGATAATTAACTTTAGAAGGCACCTTCCCATTTATCCGTTAAATTAAGGAGCAAAATTCCTTCTCCCGGTGGCAACTAATTTCCCTTGACTGTAGGCCATTTGATACGATTTATGATAGATCTTTATGCAGACGTTGCAGTGAATTGCATTTTTTCCTTTGCCTGACTCTGGTTTTGGAAGCTAAGAAGCAGTGGATTTGTATAGCAAAATAGTGTCTGTGCTTTCACATCTTTGTACAATTTGTGAACAATAACTGCTGCGCGTTTGTGCGTCTAGTAGGTAATATGCTCTATGAACAGAAACCTTTTAATTTTCACTTGAACGTAAGGAGCTTGTAAGCATCATTTTTACCTCTCTGTAAGCAGTGTGTTGCAATGAACGTCATTATTTGCAGTATTCATTGTCTATTAATTATGCGATTGAAGGCCACGCGACGATACTTGTAGTAGTGGCGAGGAGAAAAAGCGTGTGCGATAACAACGTTAGGCCTTTTATAGGATGAAAGGTGCAACTAGTTCGCTTATCCATCCTTTCCAGTATTGTTTATACGTTACAGATCCATTTTTCTTTTGAATTATGCTTTAAAAGACATCATTTATGTTGTCTCCGGAAGAACACACCTTTCCAGTAGCGCATTCGCCTTTCATTTGTAGAGAGAACTTTATAGTGAACTTTCATTTGCTGCAATCCTTGTCTCTGGCTTCGATACATGAAAACTGAACAATGACAATGAGGAAGAAATTTCCTTGCGGTAATATTAACTCACCTTGCAAGGTACAACGTGTTTGTCTAGCTAGGTTTGTTAGACTAGTTAAGAGTAGTCAGAATAAATTTGTTTCGCATTGCAATCTTAACATATGCATTTTAAGTGTCAAACAGCTATACAAGTAATACAATTGTAGGCACGAAGATCTCATATATGTGCTAGGTTGGATTACAATGCATTTTTTTCTCAATTCAGTAGGATAACAAAGCTGCAGTGACATTAACGTAAGTAGATTTGATGCAACCTGGTAACACGACAAATATTTCCGAAAAAAGAAGGAAAAATCTCTGCTCTAATTTATAATCGTTTCGTCACATTTTACAACTAGTTTTAAATTTTACATGGAACTTTTTGGGATTTATAGTGAAGCCGCAATGAAAATTTTAAATACTTCAGATTCAGTTTCCGGAAAGGCAGAATTCGTTGTCGCATCTATTCGCGTATAGAACCACGGATGCAGCACTTACAGTGGACAAAGGACATACTAAGCGTATCATGCACAAGAAAAGTATCCTTTCCATTAGCAGTATTAATTATAAGAAGAATGACGGAATAACAAAGCATGCACAAAGTTGATAAGAAATGAAATACAGGTTGTGGCCATCAGTCATATTTTAAAATATCAATTTATTCGCTAATCACCCCGTTACTAATTCCTAATTTTTCAGAATTGGAGGCTATAGGTGACATAACTGTTTGTTCTTTGTCGCCTACCCAACAGACCTTTGTGTTCAGATTTCAATATTTTGCTATTAGTCTTATGAACTGTAGTCTCAAAAAGCGGAATTATAAAGCTGGGTTGTATTAGCTGATACAACATAAAAGGAATTCCTTCGATATAGGTGTTTTTTGTTTAGTACAATGCGGTTACGGTTTATGGCCGACTTCACATTTTTTTCCGATTTCCCTTTCGTTCATAGTGCGTGCTGGAGAAGCTGCAGCCTTGTGGTAAATGTGGGATCGTGTTTAGTCTGCTCACGGCCGGTGTTATTTTCTCACGTGTCCGCATGATGAAACGCAGAGCGCTACGCATTCTTCAAAAACACGAATCAGTCGCGCCGCCTTTGCTTATAAAACGTGTCGCTGACTGATGCTGAGAGCACTTCGCTGCAAAAGTGGGACCTGTGTTGCCTTCAAGTGCCGGGAGGACTGTGTCTCATACCGAAGTAATACAACTGATCCCATGTTATGTCTGCCTGACAACTTGACTGCTTAGCCAGTGAAAGACAAAGCTAAGTTCCACGCATTTTTTTTTAATTCCTTGGGTGTGAAGTACGGAAGAATAGTAATATCATCATCAGTCACTCATACAAAAATATAGCTTTAACCCTTCGGCATAATTATAAAAATTTCATTGAGAAACTGCAGGTTTTCAGGTGTCACCAGCCATCCTCGGATAATAAGACACATACCGTTATTTACCCCAGCCACTGAGGAAACCACTTCGGAGCGAATCACCGCTGGCATGCCGCTGGGAGTTTTATAAAACAAAATTTAGTGGCATAGCATTTCCCTCGGCAAAAGAAATGATTTGCGACGAAGAGGCGAGGAAACATTTAGGTACCAGGCAGAATATTTCTGAAGACACTCATCGATATCGCACGTCGCAACCCTGCACGTCCCTGCGGTATTGGAAGAACTGAAAGTGCTTCCTGTCGCTGGTTAGACTTTCCTGTCCTTTGCTATAATCGTTAATTTTCTTCAGACATTGTATCTCTTTTCGTCGTTGGTGTTTTTTGTCCGTAAAACACTTCGGTATCATCTTTTGGATTATATCTATTATGACTGTCACGAGAGAATGTCCATCGGACATACGAGAAGTTTTATTCTTGACAAGTTTTTTAATCACGGGCTTCAGTGATAGCAGCGACGAGCACTGAAACCCTCTTTCTGCAGAACCGTAACTCTTCCTGCTGCTGTGTTCTGCTTCGACGTGTGTCTCGTGAACAGAGTAGGTTTGTAAGCTTCAGCTGTCTTCCTGACTGGCAGGCCCCGACAGTCGATCACCCTTTCTAACTGCCAGTCTTCAGGCTCAACATGATGGATGTCCACTGCATGTTGTTTTTGGAAGGCGTTCATTTTTTGTGCCAACTATTTTTATCCTCCTCCCGTGTCTGCGTTGCAACTCACCTTTGTTTTCTACCCGTCTTCGTATCATGCCCTTGGCTTGTTCTGCATCCCAGGACGCTTTTACAAAACGATGAAATCTTCGCGTAGGAGAAGCTTACAAAAAACCTTCTTTTTTCCTTTGTAATTTAGTTCATACCCTACATTCTAGTAAATATTTCACATTTTCTAAAAAAAAGGCAACACGTTGCAAAACGTTACTTGGTAGCACGCCACCTCAAACGTCTGAGTTATCATATGTAGCCCAGGAGCAGCGGGAAATATATATCTAAGTGAGAGAGAGGTGGCGCAGTGGTAAAGACACTGAATTTCAAGACACTAGATTCGTCTTTGGGACTATTGCGTTCAAACCCTCTTCCGCGATCTTAACCACCTTTATTTCACTTTTAATGGCTCCCTAAACTACACGAGACAAATGCAGGCTTGATCTTTCATTAAGGCCACGACCGATTTCCTTCCAATGTGTAATAAGACAGCAAAAGGGCAGTGGTCAAAACAAGATCCTAACTAACAGAGATTGGAGAGTGTCACACCTTCTCAGTGACAACTGATTTCAAACTCAACAGGAATAGATGCTGTCAGAGAACGCAGATCCAGCAGTTTCCGAGCGAACATTGCGAAGGGAACTGGATTCTGATTCCTCTCAAGAGATCATTACTCACAGCAGCATATAAAGATTTTATTCATACCGTGAGTTGGGCCCACTCATTCAGGTCCCGATGGCTGTTTCTTCTGCATTTTCATGGCGAGTGCGATATGGACTCTGCTGTCTTCGAGGATGACAACATCCCTGTTAACAAAGCTGCGACGCATACGTTCGTATGCACGCTATCGCTCGCCAGTTAGACCACCACGTCACCCGTATCTTTCTGCAGCAGAAAATGCGGAACTATTTGAAACAGTGGGTGAGATGTATCAGTCAGCCAGTCAGTATCACAGAAATTTGGTAGCTCTGCGGAAACTAATTATCAGTGACAGGTTTCAGCTGGATATAACATAACCAAAGACTGTATTCCTCGCCGGTATGAGGCCATTGCCAATGTTAGATGTGGCGGTATACTGTACTGGCGTGATGTCTCGTGAGGGTGACATATTTTTTGTCTCGAGTGCTTACAGAAACCATTTCCTCGGGTAAAAGAAGCGATAAATGCCAGACTGGACACGGTATTAGGTTAGATTTCCATTCCTTCACACATGTTTAACATGGGGGTCCATTACACTCTGTTAATGGTTCAAATGGCTCTGAGCACTATGGGACTTAACTTCTGAGGTCATCAGTCCCCTAGAACTTAGAACTACTTAAACGTAACTAACCTAAGGACATCACACACATCCATGCCCGAGGCAGGATTCGAACCTGCGAACGTAGCGGTCGCGCGGTTCCAGACTGAAGCGCCTAGAACCGCTCGTCCACAACGGCAGGTGCACACTGTTAAGAAAGGTAGAAGCATACGGAATAGGTTCCCAGAAACGAGTGATTTGAATAGTTCTTAAGTGATCCTAAGTAATAGAACCCAGTACGTTGTCCTCGGCTGCGATTGTTCATCCAAGACACGGGCATCGTCAAGAGTGGCCCAGGGAAATGTGATAGGACCGCTCTTATCAACTATGTACATGAATTGTCTGACGGACTGGATGGGAAGCAATCTGCAGCTGTTTACTGATGACGCTGTGGTGAGGGGGAAGGTATCGCCGTTGCGTGACTGTAGGAGGATACAAGATGAATTAGACAGAATTTCTAGTTGGTGTGATGAATGGCAGCTAGCTCTAAATGTAGAAAAACGTAAGTTAATGCAGATGAGTAGGCGAAACAGTCTCGTAATGTTCGAATGCAGCATTAATAGTGTGTCGCTTGATATAGTCACGCTGATTAAATATTTGGGCGAAACGTTGCAAAGCCATATGAGATGGACCGATCACCTATGGACGGTAGTAGGGAAGGCAAATGGTCGACTGCGGCTTATTGGGAGAATTTTAGGAACGTGAGGCTCATCTGTTAAGGAGACCGCGTATATAACACTTGTCTGATCAATTCTTGTGTACGTGGGATCTCCGCCAGTTCGGATTAAAAGGAGACATCGAAGCAATTCGCAGGTGTGTTGCTAGATTTGTTACCAGTGCATTAGATCGACAGTGAGTATAATGGAAATGTTTCGTGAACTCAAATGGGTATCCTTTGAGGGACGACGACGTTCGTTTCATGAAACACTGCTGAGAATATTTAGAGAACCGGCATTTGTGACTGATGACAGAACGATTCTGCTGCCGCCGAAAATACATTTTGCATAAGTTTCGCGAAGACAAGATTAAAGAAATTAGGGCTCGGACGGAGGCATATATACAGTCGTTTTTTCGTCGCCGTTTGCGAATGGAACAGGAAAGGGAATAACTGATGGTGGTACAATGTACCTCCGCCATGCACCATACTGTGGCGTGAGGAGTACGTATGTATAATATAGACATATTCCGGATACTTCTGGTTGTGGTCGCGTCGAGAATTTTGGAAGGTGCAGAAGGCAGGTGTGGCCGAGTAGGGCGGAGCGTGGGTGTGTTGCGGGCGGCCAGGTGTCGTGTTTGCTTTGGAGAGGCGGCAAGGCCACGCGTCGGGGCCCTCCGCCACTGCCGCGCTGCCACGTCGCTTCCGCGTGCGCCCCTGCACCGACGGCGTGGAGATACCGACATCGTAAAGACGTGGCACCCGATATTGAATAACTCGGAAAGGAATTGTACCGTCAAACTTTTGGCGTAAATGGCTTGGTTATAGGGTTGCGTACCTCAGTCAGTAAAAATGGAACTCCTATAAGATCACCTTGTTAACTATCTGTCTGCTGGCCGGGGTGGCCGAACGGTTCTAGGCGCTACAGTCCGGAACCGCGTGACCGCTACGGTCGCAGATTCGAATCCTGCCTCGGGCATGGATGTGTGTGATTTCCTTAAGTTAGTTAGGTTTAAGTAGTTCTAAGTTCTAGGGGACTGATGACCTCAGTAGTTACGTCCCATGGTGCGCAGAGCCATTTGAACCATTTGACTATCTGTCTGTCTGACTGTTAAAAACTCTATTTCTCAGGAACGGGTTCACGTATCCAGCTGAAATTTATGTCAAATACTGAGATATATATTGGCCGTGATCAACATTGAAGCTTCTAAGTCAGTACAATCAAAAGGTACGGTAGCTTATGTCACATATTTTGATACTGGCAAACTCACTCATCAGAACCTACTTCCGTACTACTAGCGTACTTCTCATTGATCTAGAATCACGAAATTCGGGAAGAAGAAAGATTTCACAGTACAAGTAAAGGAAAAAATCCGAAAATTGTTTATTTCTTGTATATCTTTTTCCGTTTATTATTCAACATCAAACTTGAAATTAAAACATTAGGTAGTACTGCTTTCAGGCTGACTGGATCGTAATCGTAAAAGTCAGACATGAGGCAAAAAATGATTTTATCACTCATATGAGGCGTTTCGGAATTCATCCATCACCAGATACCCAGGAGTACATATGGCGTTTCACGTACAATTTGAAGCCCCATATCTACGTTCAGTAATCGCTTCCGCATATCTGAAGATGGATAAGTTCCGAAACGCAAAATAAGCAGTAAAGTCATTTCTTGCCTGATGTTTGACTTTCACCATTGTGACCCAGTCAACCTGACTGCAGAACTACTGACTGCTACAATAATGGTCACCTGCCTCTCGCATGACTTTGTCACATCCTCGAAAGTCTTGGACCGCTGGGAATTTATGGTATTGAAACACTCAAAACCCTTGGAATCCCTAGGACCGATATTTTGCCGTCATCAATCTCGATAACAGGAAAAAATGGTAAAGATTCTCGATTCCCGGAATGGATTAACTGTCTATATACGTAACTAAGTTTGTTGGGAACGCTCGCACTTGGCCAGTTTTTTTTAAATCGGAAAGCTTTTTCTCACCACTTTTTTGATCGCAGGAAATCGAAACCTATACCCACAAGTGTTTTCGAGGCAAAAATATACCCGCAATTTCAGTGCAGTTCAGTAGAGCGCTGTGTGTCTCCAATCGTGAACGGGACGATGCGGACCCTGTACCCTGTTCAGTCCGTGAACAAGGTTTGCAGGGTGATTTCAAGCTCTGAGCATGGACACATGTCAGTATGTGACTTTGCCCACCAAATTGGCGTGCAACACAGCAACGTTATTCGAACATTCAGCAGCTGTCGCGAGACGTAAAACAATAAAGATATACTTTGTGTTGGTCGACTGCGGTTAACAACACCAGCTGATAACGGCTACCTGAAAATTATAGCTCTCACGAGGAGACTGCAGCAGAACTGCATGCTACCTTTATGCAGTCTATTGGAAGTGTAGCAACCCGAACAGTAAACAACTGTCTGCATAGGAAAAATCTGGAGTCGAGACATCCATTAAGAACAACAGAACAATTCCCCCCACCATCGAGATGCGGTAAGATGGTTGGCAAGGGAGGAACTGGGATGGATTATTACGTCATTAAGGTGTTCTTATGGTCATTTTAATAAAAGGCATTATTTAAAAAATTATGTGTTGTGGAAGGAGACAGTTTCATAATTACAGTAAGAAAAATATAAGGGTTTGTAGCTTGATGACGTCTTCGACAGTCGGCGGTATTTCAACAGGGGAACACCCTATCATTTCCAACGCACAAATCCAACGAGCGAAAGCTACGCACGGAAATTTAAATCCTCTGTAAGCGGGACTGCGTCGAGCAAATACGGCATAGGCTCTCTCTCTCTCTCTCTATCTCTCTCTCTCTCTCTCTCTCTCTCTCTCTCTCTCTCTCTCTCTCTCTCACACACACACACACACACACACACACACACACACACACATACATACCTACATACATACACTCACGGTTTTGCTTACGATGACGCGCTACCGAGGATTTAAATGTCCTTGAATAGCTTTTTCTCTCGTTGGATTTGCGCCTTGAAAATGACAGGATGGTCACCTGTTCAAATACCGCCTGCTGTCGTAGACGTCATGCAGCAGCTACTCCGAAAGTTATCTGGACATTTTATATGCCTGGAGAAACTCAAGTTTCAAATTATGGTACACATCTTAAATGTAAAAATATGGCAGGAGGGTAGGGACAACGTCTCCGGATTTGTGTTGATTTCTGTGGAAATAGATATTTGGGTAAAAGCCTTTCAACATGATCAACCTATTGCATTTGCCTTGGCGTTCTCATTTGCTCCACGCTCACAGACTATTGCCGCGTTGGTGACTCGCACGCAAATTATGCCTTGGAATAGTTGCGCCCTGCGGTTACAGCGTAAAAAATTTCTCTCGGAGTTGTATGCAGTCACACCAGTATCACTGGGGTGAGATCGATGTAAAGCGTTTTGCGTCAGAGAGAACCTAAGTTTGCTGTGATGTTACTTAGTTAATAGTTTGGAAATAAGTTTCTGCTGGCGCTCCATTTAAGACTGCTTCAGTCGTCAGCGTAACATAGCTGAGTTCTTCAGTTTTCCTCGCCTGTTTCTCCTTTTTCGCCCAGTTATCTACTCGACCACCGTCTCCGTTTGATTGCTTTAGCTCAACTTTAATGCTCCATCCATTACCAGAGAGGAACTTCAGTCTTATCAGCGAAATTATTTCTCCTTGGCGTGCACATTCTACACTACAAACTTTTGTTTCTTTTCGTTCAGCCAAGTTTCATGACCAAGAGCCACGCGATTAAGTCTAGCACAGATTCCACGTCACCGAGAGTCGCTGTTTTGGTGCCATTCATGCATCTTCTACAGCCGAATGCAATATGTTTACACTTTTCCTTGCATAGTTGTTTCACTTTCCCTTTAAAGTTAATTTAGCAAAACCAAAACTGTCGTCTGATTCATTGGAGCAATTCCGAAACATCGTAGTTCCATCACCATTCTACGTGATATTCTTCTTGTTAGATCTCTCTTCACTATCAGCATAGCATCATATTTAAGAATGGCTTTGTTCTACCAATGTCGTCCATGTTACATTTTACTTGTGAACATGTTTCTCGCTATGTGCGTGTATCCTTGGAAAAAGTGTAATTGACATTCCAGCAAGAAGAGCCAGGTGCAAATATATTTATCTCCGTGTTGAAGATGATGTACAGAGAAATGTGATGAGAAAGTCGACAGTGGAATGGAATCATTAACAGAAAGTAGTTAAGAGTAACAAAAAGCAATTAAGACATCATGCCGGGGAAGATCCGAGGCGATTCTGACGAAGTAGAAGATTCATCGAACTGAGGAGCTTGATGAAATTTCGACTGAACGATTGATGGGCCTAGGTGAAATGTTTCCAGGCAGTTATCATACCCCGTGTTCACTGGGATTTAGCATGGATTAATAGTCGGAAGTTCCATGGGGCTTTTCGCGGGTGATGCTGTAGTATACAGAGAAGTTGCAGCATTAGAAAATTGCAGCGAAATGCAGGAAGATCTGCAGCGGATGGGCACTTGGTGCAGGGAGTGGCAACTGACCCTTAACATAGACAAATGTAATGTACTGCGAATACATGGAAAGAAGTATCCATTATTGTATGATTACATGATAGCGGAACAAACACTGGTAGCAGTTACTTCTGTAAAATATCTGGGAGTATGTGTACGGAACGATTTGAAGTGGAATGATCATATAAAATTAATTGGTGGTAAGGCGGGTGCCAGGTTGAGATTCATTGGGACAGTCCTTAGAAAATGTAGTCCATCAACAAAGGAGGTGGCTTACAAAACACTCGTTCGACCTATACATGAGTATTGCTCAGCAGTGTTGGATCTGTACCAGGTCGGGTTGACAGAGGAAATAGAGAAGATCCAAAGAAGAGCGGCGCGTTTCATCACAGGGTTATTTGGTAAGCGTGATAGCGTTACGGAGATGTTTAGCAAACTCAAGTGGCAGACTCTGCAAGAGAAGCGCTCTGCATCGCGGTGTAGCTTGCTGTCCAGGTTTCGCGAGGGTGCGTTTCGGGATGAGGTATCGAATATATTGCTTCCCCCTACTTATACCTCCCGAGGAGATCACGAATGTAAAATTAGAGAGATTCGAGCGCGCACGGAGGCTTTCCGGCAGTCGTTCTTCCCGCGAACCACACGCGACTGGAACAGGAAAGGGAGGTAATGACAGTGGCACGTAAAGTGCCCTCCGCCACACACCGTTGGGTGGCTTGCGGAGTATAAATGAAGATGTAGAGTCTTTTGAATTTCGGGAAAATTACAACACGAGTATTCTTCAGTTCCTCATTGATAATACTCGCTCCTGTCATACTTGAAGTTGAGAGATCACATGCATGAACTGCAGTGCAGCCAACAATAGTAGATATTATTTGACCCTAATTAAGCTGTATCAGGAACCATAGTTTTGTTGCCACCGGTGCTAACGGAAAAAAATGATTGCCTCTGGAAAAAACATCAGTAACGGTTCAGTACAAAGAGAACTTTGCCAGAATGGAACAAGTTAAACACTGTCTCGTATTAAGAGTTTTCGTAAATTTAAACGATCGAATCGTATTAATGTGACCAATGCCTGTCAAAAGCCTGAATAACCACATTTTGCAGCGCGGACGTGCAGGAAGTGTGTCAACGAGGTTTTGGAATGCATGTGGAGCCATGCCAAGGCTTCTCGGTTGAGGATCGTCAGCACGAATAGCCCGATCGAGGTGGTCCCACAGATTATCGATTGGGTTTTAATCCGGGGGAGGGTTACTGGCCAGGGTAGTATGGTAAACTCAGCCTGGTGCCTTTAGAACTACGGACGTGCACTGCGTGCTGTGTGGCACGTCGCATTGTGCTGCTGTCAGACGCCACCGTGGCGAAAGAAAGAAAATCTGTATGTAGGGGATGGACAGGGTTCCTAAGGATACAAGCATACTCGTATTGATCCATTGTGTCTTCCAGAATGACGAGATGACCCAGCGAATGCCACGAAAACATTCCACAGACCGTAACGCCCCCTCCTGCCTGGACCCTTCCTACGACTGCTCCAGGGCCGTCACGCAACAGCCATCTGTACGAAAGGCCACCCGTCGCCACTCAATGGACGTCCAATTGCGGTATTGGCGTGCAAATTCCAGCCTCCATCGCCGATGAACAGCAGCCAGCATGGGTGTACATGAACCAGGCACCTGCTGCGGAGGCCCATACGAAGCCGTGTCCGCTGAACGGTCGTTAAGGAGACACTGCTGGTAGCCCCTTGGTTCATCTGGGCCGTCGGTTGCACCCAGCTGCACGTCTATTCGCCAGTTCGCATCTTCGCAGGCGTCGTTAATCCCCGTAACCTACAGACCATGGTGCACCACAGTTGCCTAGACGCCGGTTTTGGATAGTGCATTTTTGCCATGTGCGCTATACTTCAACCACGGCGGCACGCGAGCAGTTTACAGACTTCGCCGTCTCCGAAATGCTTCGAACCTTGGCCCGAAAGCCAATGATGACGCCCATTTGGATGTCACATAAATCGCTTGGAACATACCTGCTTCCTTCTGCGTAAGTCTCTTCCGTTCTTCTCGGTAGCTGCGCTGCCTCCGAGACTACTTGAAAGATGATGACCTACTAATAGTCTATAGAAATATTGTGGTCGACACCAGAGGTACATCTAAAACACTTTAATTAGACTCTTGGTTTTAAAGTATTCACTGATATGGCAAGTTTCGGGTTTCACATATATTTCGAATTAAAGGAAAGCAGAGTGTCACCTACTACACTAGTTCATCGATTGTTAAATTGTTCTAGTGAATTAACCACACAACACAGTACAATGGTTCAAAATGATTTAACGTATCAGTCCACATATCACTGTCCTCATACACATTTAAGTGCATAAAAATAGTGCACAAAAATATGTCCATCAACACTTCCCCGCTACCCAGTCTTTGGTCACAGGAGTCAATAATCACTGTGGTCCTCTAATAAGTTCTCACTCGGAATTAATTAGTAATTATTGTCACAGAAGTCGCGAATTAAACCGACGAGTGTAGAAAACGAACTTTATGCAATATATGCGAATATTTCAGAATGCTAGTTATCGGACTAGGGCACATTGCTCGCGACGAGACACAAGTGTCGCTCTCTTTACTCTCAGCCACAGACCGCCTGACCTTAGATGTGCTAGGTCTGTATGTGCGTTTCACCTATGAACAATATGTTTTACACTACTCATTATTGATGGCAGCCATCTTAAATAAAATATTTTATGACTGAACTTTCTAATTTGTGAGTTAATTAACAAATCCTGCACGTCAAATGGAACGCAAAAAATATATCAACAAAAGTATAGTGCTGAAGTTCAGAATATAACTGATTTTGATGTAATTTGTAACACGTAAAAGCTGGAGATACCTACTTTCAAATGATTGGCGTTAATATACCGAAATATATTTCCTACCGCTCACTAAAAATGTAAGGCCTTACTGTATGAACCTCATCAATTAATAAAATTTCCTAATTAAAAAAGTTTCTTAGTTATTATATCACTGCAACTGTAAAATGAAATTCAATGGGACTACGTTTATTTATGAATAGGAAATTACTATGTTCCCATTGGGCACTAGGTATATTATCACACAGTCATCATCGTAGCTTAGGGAAAAAAATTAGAAAATCTTGGGACGCCGAAAAACGTTGCAAATGAGACTGGATACTCAACTTGCTTCGTCTGACGCCTCGTTTCCGCATTACAGCAACGACTGCATTGTTTCGCGCGTTCCCCTGACAAGCTTTCTATATCCTCCTCTGCCAGCGTTGGCACATGCCGCCTGTGAGTGGTCATTACTCGTTGACATCGACCATAGGCGGTGTTTACGTTTGTGTGACTGTGCTGTGTATTTCTTGATGTGTTTGATTTCATAATATCTGAGTTTAGTTATTTTATGTGTTTTTTTTTAAGAGTGTTACTCCTCAGTTTATAACTCTGTACAGGTGGTTGTATGTCGAATTTGTAGCTAGACAGTATAATTAGAACAGTTACCTTGAAGCATCCAAGTTGGTTTTTTGCATATCGCACCTGTTAATCAAATTAGCCAACATATGGCAAAGGCGATTTTTCGATCAGAATTTGACCTCACTTGATAGTCTGATTGCAGAATGATCGATCGCAGTGTATGTTACTAATATATAATCAGCCAGAAATCAGCTGATTCGAGGGGCATGCGATTCGAAGCTCCCTACCTACCCCAAAAAGTTGGGACTTAAACTCAGGCCTCCGGTTGCTCCGTGTGTGGACGAACTCTTCGAATTAGTGCTTTCAGTTGTCTGAGTTGTTTCTCACGCACCGACATAGCTACGTTACATACCGCTATGTTACACTCTAAAATTCAGAGTCCTCTGGAGAGGTAAAGGGTTGCAAGTTACGACAGCGAAGCGAGAAAGTTGACCAAGTAATATGCGTGACATGTGATACATCAACCGATATTGAGAGCAGAATAAAAAATTCGTAGGCTTTACTTTTTAGCAATCCCTCCTAACACAAAGTTATCGAGTTTCCAGCCCAGTGTATTTGTCGGAAGGGCACACCATTTCGAGGCCCTCACCTGGCTGTAAAACCGAAAACTTGATCGTAGAGCAACGTACCTGTTCCCCATACAGAAACATAAGCATTCTGTAACACTAGTGTCATCTCTCTGGAGATGCGTAATGTGTTGAATGAAACTACATATGATGTTTGATTACTTTGTTTCAAGTTACTTACCACGCAACTTTTCTTGTAATACAATACACAGAACAAAAAAATGGTTCAAATGGCTCTGAGCACTATGGGACTTAACATCGATGGTCATCAGTCCCCTAGAACTTAGAACTACTTAAACCTAACTAACCTAAGGACATCACACAACACCCAGTCATCACGAGGCAGAGAAAGTCCCTGACCCCTCCGGGAATCGAACCCGGGAACCCGGGCGTGGGAAGCGAGAACGCTACCGCACGACCACGAGCTGCGGACTACACAGAACAATGGGTGACAGCACAAGGAAGGATAAAAAGCTAAATTTTACTGAGTGCTGGCTATTCTGTACATGGAAGTGATCTTGGACATTAACTAAGATGACACAATAAGACTACACTCGGCTGAAATGAAATTTTTAATGAATGTTAAGGAATATACTCATAGAGAATAAAGGGCTTCGCTGAAAGCCTATCCGTGAAGTGAAGAAGGAGAAAAATAAGAAGTGCATATTTCTAGTAATTACAAACTTGTATTGTTTATAGACGAACGCTATTCACGAAAACTGAGTTTCCAATGCTACGCCAGCAGCGAACTGGAATTTACAGTTTGAAGTATTTCTGCTAACAGTATAGATCAAAACGCTCGTCGGTCTGGGATTCTGTATTTAAAATACACCTATGCGAAAAAATTATTAAAATCGGCAGACTGGATTTTCGTATCCTTCAGTCTTCTCAATTTTCTTTATACGGGGTGAGTTTTTGATGTGTACAGAAAATCGAACGACGTGGAGATACTGCTGAAAGGAACAGAAAAGTTGCGTACTGTTTTTACACAAATTAATATTTCCTGAGCTGTTACAATTTTTTTGTTGCTCACAAACGTCAAGTCAGAACATAAAACTAACTAATCCATAAGTAAAATGATTGCATTAAAATGATTTCAGGGGAAGGCTTCGTCCAAGTGAAGCACGTTGGTCGTAAAATGTACGAACGATTTTCAAGTGCACCAAACGAAATAGCGTCATAACTTGAGAAACATCATCCTTCCTGTATTCAAGGGCGGGAAGAACTGCCTGGCGAACGCCTCCGAGCAAATTTGGTTCGGGAACGATTGACCAGGCGTGCCAGGAAGTATCCCCCACGTGTCTGCCTGTTCTCACATCGGCGCTTGGCTTCCTGTTCTGGACAAGTTTCCAAAGGTCTTTTTTTATGAACTAGACGCTTTGACATTAGTTATTGATCAAACCGTTGCCCAAATGAAAAAAAAGCGAGAAATTTTCGCCTGTGAATGATCTGTACTTCTTGCAGGCGACGGTTTCGTACGCACCGATATTTCACTGAGCTACAGACGTATGCTGAAAAAGCCATACTAATTCTTAAATTTTAGATTTTCATTGGTCAAAGAATTTGGGTGCTTACAGCTAACTCCTTCATACTTCTTCAGTCCTTGCTGCCTGTATTTCATTTTCAGTGAGATAGAACAGGAAACAACTAGTGTTTATATCTAAGGAGTATAGCTACTTTTTCGCAGATATTCAGTGAAGCGAAGAACCGTGTTGAAATTCTGACACTTGAACAGCTGTGCTACTTCTATCCATTCAGTTAGCTAACCCGTTCTTAATGCATTGGATATTGCCAGCAATTGGACTAAACAAAAATATTAGAAACAAGATGAGGGGGAGGAGGAATGTTGGTGGGTGGTTGTTGTTCGCGTGGCAGCCGATGGCACCGCTGTTCGCGTGGCAGCCGATGGCACCTCTTCTACTGGGCACCAGTTTCTTATAGCCGTTACTTGTCTCTGGCAACGGCCTGATAGATAGGCAAGCCGCGCAACTTGTGAGTAGAGTGGGTCCTCGTCCTCGCGTGGGCGTAACGCAACTGACTCGCCTTTGCTCCTCAGTATAGAAGTCGTTATCTATATGCGTTATCTTACAGATTGATTATCTTGTATCTATTAGTTCAACTCCGTGACTGAGATTTTTATTACAAGAATTTGATGAAGTGGCCTTCCTGATATCTAAATTCTCAAGGACATAGTTGATAGCATCTGGATTGGCCTCTTTGGTCCTATTCGGAAGGAATGGGCTATGTAACGGAACCCTTTCCCTCTTCTCATCATCATACACCACCATAAACAGATCCATTACAGTGTTGTACAGTCAATAAATACCGCGAAGATGGGGCCATCGTAAACGAAAGAAAAAATGACAGAAAAAATGAAAGGAAAATGAAAGAAAAAATGAAAGAAAATTATTTCCAATTAGACACCTGAATCTACACATTGGAATCTCCTAGCCAACAATCCATTACTACTCTTTCTTTCTGGAATTATTGTTCACCGTGGGCTATTTACGATTCGTATACCTCGTGTATAACTGATATTCTCTACTTGATAAATTTTGTCGAAACCCTGACGATAATTTTACGGCCGGGTGGTTACGTGGCGAACTCCAGCCCTGCGGCAACAGAAACAGCGGAATATACTATCTCAGTAGTTTCTCTAATTCCGTGAAAATCTCTGGGCGAGAGAGAACATTGGTTAGACCTCGCACTGAGGAAGAGCAAGGTATCAGGTACATTCATGGCATGCACAACACATTTTAAGTAATGACTAATGCAATACGGTGGCTTAAACCGTTTTAACCCTTCATCCGTGAAGATGGTCCAAGACTCAAACCGGTAGAATTTGGGTTTAAAATAAAAACAGCTGATGGTTCAAATATGCATTTTAAGGTGGATATCATCGTCCAGCCATTCAATTTATTTTTGATTTTCTTAAATCGTTTTATCCCATGCAAAAACGGTTTCTTTACAAATGACACGGCTAATTTCCTTCCTAATCCGTGTTTAGTCCGTGCTCTGTCTCATACAAATTCATCGTCGACTTGACATTAGCTCAATTATCCTTCTTTTCAAAGACGCTGCTTACAGTCAGATTAGGCGTTCACGCTAAGTAATGTCTCAGATTTCATAACAGTGAACGCAAAAACATTGTTAGAGCGTGCGTTACGAAACAAAAGAAAAACAAGCTTTATGGGCGCTTATTTATGAAAATAGTGGAAGCTCGTGGACATAATGCGCCGCCACTATGTCATATTCACACCTATCTGATCGACATGAGTTATTCGTTGGATGTCCTACCGCCCACAGGATTGTGTAGAACCAAGGATTTCTACCGTTACTTTGAGCAGACACTGCCTGCTAATGTGATTGAATGCCGACACCCGGCGGTTGGCTGGAAGCGCGTTTGGAGTGACATGCGAGTACACTTGACTTTTCTTCCCACCAGACAACTTTTACATACTGTACATTTTGCCGAGGACGGTCTTTGCCACAGATGCGAGCTGTCGACACCGACAAGCACCGTTTCGATTGTGATAAGGCTACCGACTGTCGACTCCTCACAAGCCGCATGTTGGAATTGTTGCAACGGACGCCTCAGTGCGTGGAGCCCACCGTAATGATTCATCCCGACGTCAGATGCTGCCCTGCTACTCGACATAATGCCACTGTGTGGGTTAAAGGTATGGCCTTGTCATACCTCTTTAGTGAGGACGTTACAGTATTGCTGGATTTTTTAAACACTACTTAACGAGCAACAACACGGTTTCACGGCGCAAGGCGTCGTATGGTTCGCTCTTTGCGAATTACTTGGATCCCTTGTTTACGCATCCTCCAGAGCACTGGGGTGTACCGGATGTGAGAAGAGATTGAAGGTATAGCACAGGATGGATTGATGTGAGACATAAACGGTAATTATAGGGTGTTTAACTCCTGACGAACGATAAGACGACCAGGACACCCCGTCGTTTGGCTGCTGCGGACACGCCAGGAAAGAATAGAAAGTTACTAAAAAGTACATAAAATAAAAAAAGACATTGTAATCTTTTCTTTCACCCTCTTACTTTTTTTCATAATTTACAGAAAACTCGGATGCGTATTTCGCTTATCTTCGCAGGCGAAGCCTGAGATGGTGGCAAAAATTCGTCCTAGCTATCTTTTAGGGTGGAAGTGGCGGTGGCATTAGATATTTTTGTTTATAGGTTTGATGGGTTTTAGGAGTAGTATAGGTGTTAGGGTCTAACGCCTGAAGTGGAAGAGGGCTAGGTGAAAAAAATGGAAAGCGTAATAAAACGCGCACCACGCTAGCTTGCGCGATAGGAAGGTGAGTCAGACGTAGATGTGTTCCTCGTTGCGGATTAAAATACAATTAAAATACACAAAAAAAGAATCAGGACACCCCGGGTTCGAGTCCCAGTCCGACTCACATTTTAAAAAAATATATAAAAAGTGACTAGCTTCGCTGCCTCTAGATCGTGGGGACTCGAGATTCGTTTCTCGGCCGGGCTGGGGCATTTTCTTCGCGCGGGGACTGAGTGTTATTGTTGTCCTAATCTTCGCGTAAGTCGCTGAAATGGCGTCAGAGACTTTCACAAGGCGGCCTAGCAGCGTCAGACTGGGTCACCCGACAGTAATGCCATAACATTATTCCATTTCATTTATGAAAACAATCGATGTGGCTGAACGCTGAACGACACTGCTGTTTGTTTAGTGAGTAAAACAACGGGTCCCTTAGTTATGCGTACTCCGCCCTTTTTTGGAAAAAAAATTAGTGAGCCTGCTTATAACCATTGGGAAAAAGCAGTCAAGTTCTTTGCTATCAAGATCAATCCATCAAGGAACTGAATTGGATGATCTATTACCTATTAGTAATATACTTTCGAACACACATTAATGAGATCACTGGACAAAATGTGAGTCACATTTGTTACACTAGAACGCTGGAAACGGTGTAAAGTGCTGTCAGGCGATCATTTATCCTTCAACGCTGACGTACGTGCCAGCCGGGTGTACGGAATTTGTGCAGGAAAATAGGTCGACGGGCAGACGTCATAGAACGGCAAAAATGAGCTTCCGTATTTGCATGTGCCCATGACCACACGGTGAAAGAATTTGACCGACTTGTAGGTGTACCAACACGAATGTGTATACGAGGAATAGTGTACCACTCGCAACCATGTAACACGACATAAATAATTTTCATTTTCATGTGGCTACAGGTGCTGAAAACACTGCAGTAATCAATATTACTCTACGGTGCTCGTCACTGACACGTTCAGTAAGCAAGAATTTAGTTTCTTGAGTTTTTATCCTATCCGTCTCGTAAAGATGGTGTATGGGAGAAAGGCTGACGTGAGCATAGAGGCTTTATTAATGTTGACTACTGCAGTGTTTTCAGCATTTATAATCACTTAAAATTGACGAATGGTAGAAATTACAACAGTGGATATTGTAACGAATGTATAGTCAGTGGCGAATATAAAGCCATTAAAAAAATCTCAAAGTTTCTGAACGAACACTGCAAAGAAAGCTATATGCTATGATCATTTGGAGTTGCCATTGCTCACAGTGGTGCAAAATAATGTAAATCTTCAGTGAGCTAAACTACCCAGAAACAGAACATCAGCTGACTGGAAGCATTTGTGTTATCAGCGAGCCGCGATTTCAAATGATACAATGCGTCGAGTGCACCGCTGGCTCAGTGAGACCTTTAACCGGCAGTGTGGGGAGGGTGCAGACCATACCGCGATGTTTTGGGGTTATTTTTCGTACTTGACGGCTTGCGCCCAATTTTTCTTGTTACGTGTATAAAAACCAAGATGTTTATTTCAATACTGCAGGTAACCAATTGTTGTCCTTTCTTCGACTCATTGTGGATATGCTGTAGACACCACTGTCGCCGGCCGTTGTGGCCAAGCGGTTGTGACGCTTCAATCCGGAACCGCGGTCACAGGTTCGAATCCTGCCTCGGGCATGGATTTGTGTGCCGTCCTTAGGTTAGTTAGGTATAAGTAGTTCTAAGTTCTAGGGGACTGATGACCTCAGATGTTAAAGTCCCATAGTGCTCAGAGCCATTTGAACCATTTTTAAACACCACTGTCTTGCAAGATGTCAACAGTCGTGTTCAGAGGCTGCACGCCGCGTCCGCTCTCGATTCGACGAACACTCAAGCACGCTAGCGCACTGTCCCGCGAAATCAATCGACCTTGACTTCATAGCAAATATCTGAGCGTATTTGGAACAGTGCGAGCAACGAATCAGTCCACCAATCAACTTCCTCGGAATTTGCTAGCTCTAGGCCGCAAAGTCTTCGCGATCTAATTTTTAGTCAGTCTCTTCAGCTGAATATGTCCCACATAAAGAAAGTTATTGACACTGTTCCTCACCGAATCGGGGCCATTTTTAGGGCTGGTGGCAGTGTTGCAAGATATTAGCAAGATATTAGCTTTATGTCTCGTGGGGTACCAGGCTACCTCGTTTGTCTGTTGTGCTTACCAGGATAACAGGAAAAGGCATACGCCTCCAAACAGAAAAATGCTAGCAGTTCCTTCATTACGTGGCACAGACTGCTAGAACTGTATACGAAAAGCTCCTAGATAAAAAGCGAAATGTTTCTCCATCTGTTTTTAAAAGCTGTGTATTGCGAACAATTAGCTGCCTGGAATTATGCCGTCCCCATTGTGAATGGGGCTCGGTGCCAGTGATAACTGGCAATAAGTCAAGCGGTCATTACGTAAACTGCGGTGCCGCAGGAAGCGTGGAAGCCGGCCGCCTTGCACACGGCTCGGATCGGCCGTAACAAGCGGGTCGCTTCATAGCTGCTGCCTATTCCTGGCTTCTGAGTGTAAAATTATCGAGTTGGGTAAGCATATTGCCAAGAAGTAGGCGACGGCTAAAAATGATGCCGCACACTGCTGCAACAGATAAAACCTGCCGCTACCAAAAGGCTGCATTTCATTACGGTCTAGGTCATTCTCTGGTTCTTTACTTAGTTTTACTCTTGGATATTACGACCCTATGCAAGGCACATGGCAGCAATCGCACTGAAATACGTTGTTCGATGCGCATTCAAATGTAGTGAAGTTCATTCCAAAATTGTTACTAGTTTTACGACGTCTGGAAGAGCATAAACCATTTCATCCTCCTCTCAACCCCACCCCTCTCCCTACACACACACACACACACACACACACACACACACACACACCACTAGTTCCACAGAAAGTGCGGAGTACAAACTAGTGTGCGTTGTTTCCTCGCAGCATGAAATGCGGTCGAGAGAAACGTTTCGCTGTCTGTGCTATTATTAACATCATCAAATGATGGGGAGGGTTGGGCATGAGACAAATTAACTACAGTGCCGACGGAGGAGGCGAAAGAACGTGCTGCCATAATTGTATAATTAAGTTAAGGAAGTGGACGGTGTTTAAATTACACGGGGGGGGGGGGGGGGGGGTTGGGCGTGTGGAATGGCACATGATGCCGAGAGAAGAATATTGGAACTATCCTTTTCAACATAAACATTTCACCATTTGCATAAGCGATTTGCGAAATCGAGAATAGCGCAGGTTCTGGCGGGTTATACAGCGTTTACTAGGCGATGATGTTGTAACGTTCCACGCCTGTAACAATTGGGAATATTTCACACTGAATGCTTTTAGTCGTTATATCACTGAAATATTCCACCAAGCGGTAAAGAAAGTTGATAAAATAACACAGCAATTGAAAGAAACCATCCATCCAAAATATGATTCCTGTTGAAAGGATATTTCATTTCATTGAATGGAAGGTTCATTGTGTAGGTAGAATGTTTGTGAAACTGTAATGGTACCTGTTTTACGTGAGCACGTCTGTACCAACCGCTGTACCTGGAAAACTGTGCGTGGGTGACGAATGTGAATAGAAGAAGGCGGAGAGTATTTTTTGTATACAAGGTGGAGAGAATTTTGTGTATACATGATAGTAAAAAGAAAACATGAAAATTTCTTCTTTTGTAACAGTTCCGCAGCACAAAGAATATATCTAATTTTGAAACCATGAATTGATTTTCTTTCAGAATGGAAAAAATGCCCTTATTTTGGACTGGAATTGTAGGAAATTCTCCTGAGCGCAATAATAAAAAGATATTTTTTCAGTTCTTTAGAGGAAGGCAAATTTTTTGGTGAAATCGTGAGATCGGCGCAACTTACCAAAGAACACCCAGAAAAAAGGGGTTTAAATTTAAGGGCTCTGCTTGATTCTAATGGTAGCCTGTCAGATTATGTAGTGGGCTATGTTTAATCCAGTTCACAAATAATTGAGGATTCACAATTTTTTCGACACATATAGGTATGTGTAAAACACATTTGACCCGAAAAATCTAGAATGTTCGCTCTTCGTATCAAAGATAATTTGTTGAAGATATAAGCAACGTAATTTGCAAAAGTGTGAAAGATCGTTCCATCAGTCGGAAAATCATTTTATTTATTATGTGCAGTGATAGTAGCGGCTTTGAGAAGCGGTTTCATAATAAAGCGTACCTAACCGAGGAAAAGTAACATCTGGTCGGTTAGAACCTATCTCACTTCTTCCGTTCCACATGAAGGCTCAAATCTGTCCTTTCCAGGCGTAACTGCAGTACTGCCAGCTCCCTGCCGTTAGGGTTACCATATTTTAATGTTCAAAAACTGGGGGAATTCAGATAACGTGATTTATTTCACATATTTTTCATTTCTTTGGACCTTTTTTAGGAAATTTGTTTTGATAGATAGTTCTGTCATAGTACTGAACACATGTTAAATTTTTTATGTTCTACAGTATAACAACAGGATTACATTTTCAACAGTGTGTGTATTCTACTTACTGATTCGCTGGACATTTAGCAGAGAAAATATTCTTTCTACAGCTGCATTATGTGCAGGTGGGAAAATAGTACTATACCAGTTTCAACAATTCACTGCAATCAGCACTGCTACTCATGTATTGGTATAATTTCTCAGCAACACTTTCCCTTACCAAAGTTGCAGACTTAAAAATGTAGTATGTTCTTAAAGCACTTACTTCATCAAAGAGTACAGAATCTTCAATAACAGTGTTAACATCTGTTTTAAAAAATACAGTTTTTCCACTGCTTGCCACTCTGGCTCTTTTTCCAGAGTTAACCACTGAAATAGGGACATACTACTGTATTGGATCATCCACTTACTATATGTAATTAACAGTGTAAGAAATATAAATTTCAGTTTCAAAGACTTTAACTAAATTTCCATCATCACATTTAGTAATAATTTCCTTTACTTTTTTGTCCATCAGGGTGAGAAAAAAAATTATAACTATTAATAGGAATACAGTGTTTACCTTTAGATATGCGTGTATGTTATATTATTAACAATATAAAATGTCTAATCGAATAGACAAGTAACAAGACAATTATAAAAATAAATTACTCACTTGTATAGCATGGTGCATTCTGCGTCTAAGTCTATTCTATCTTGGCGCAGAAAAGGAAATTCAGTTTTGTACTGTACTAAACTTTAAATCTGCGCTTATAAGTACTTTTGGAATCCTGGCTCCTATGACGATATACTGTATACATCTTATAATATACTAGTCGGTGCAGACTCCAGAATATGTACGTCCACTGAAAACGTTACTTGCGAAGGGAAGACAAAGAGTAAAGAGACAAGATGTTGTTAACTTTAGCCGGCCGGAGTGGCCGAGCGGTTAAAGGCGCTACAGTCTGGAACCGCACGATCGCTACGGTCGCAGGTTCGAATCCTGCCTCGGGCATGGATGTGTGTGATGTCCTTAGGTTAGTTAGGTTTAAGTAGTTCTAAGTTCTAGGGGACTTATGACCACAGCAGTTGAGTCCCATAGTGCTCAGAGCCATTTGAACCATTTTTTTGTTAACTTTAAACAGATTTCAGAAAGGACCCATTAGAGAGCAAGCAACTCATAGTTAATAGATTTATAAAATAATTGCTAAAAGTGCGATTTCTGGTTGACTGTTGCCAGAGCCAGGATTCAAAATAAATTGAAGTTATAAATAAGTAACACATTTTATACTATACCAAAGAACAGGTGGTTTCGCATAAAATTCCAAAACTGAGTTGGGGGTGGGGGGAGGGTGGTGGCCGGCGGCTCGAAAAAGGGTGATCCCCGGTAAAACCGGCAATGTGGTAACTCTTCCTACCATCTCCTTACCACCTCCTTGATCTCCCAGGAACTCCTCCCATGTCCTTTTTTTTAAAAAAAAGAAAATCAACTCCTCACCAGTCACATCTGTGTGAAAATTACTTACCTTAAATGTTAGCAGCGCCTCATAGCCAAACCACCTTCCGAGGATTCAAAATCACACACATTTTTAATCTGTCATGTTGTTGCAAATCATCGTTTTTATTTTATCGCGGTATTTTCATGGCTTTTAATCCAAACACGGCAGTTGTGTCGCCGCTGCCAGCCAGCTTCACGAAAATGTAAATGACATACAGATATAGTGGTTTAACGCCCACGATGGCAGGGTTGCCGAGTGAACGCCCCGTGCCCGCCAGTCGCGGCCGCTGTGTGGCGTGACGGAGCCGCCATTGTCCTGGACTCGGGCCATTAGGGCACGCCAGGCCGCGGCGCGTCCCTCACTATTGTCACACCTGCGCCGCGCGCGTGGGAATCGTTATGAAGCTTTAATGGCGTCGCGACCGCCTCAGGCCGTATTTAACCAAGACGAATGATAACATTCCCAGACGCGCAGGATTCTCCTGACAGTATTTCGTAGTCTCGAGGTGAACGGCTTCCGTCGAATTAGTCGTTTGTGCAACGATCACTAGGGATCATTCTGAGACCGACCTGTGGCGTGCACTGGAAGGAGCAGTCAGTGTGGTTTCCCGTACAAGAAACAAGTTCCAAGTTTTGCGCAGTTGAACACTGCTGGACAGTGACGGGAGAATACCAAGGATGTATCCGTGGAGGAACACGGGAATACAGCCGCGTCCACCTTCCTCCCACAAAACAGAATTAAGAAAGTCACAAATCGAACACACATCCTGTCACACCACAAAGATGCATCATTTCAGTATCATGTGAAGGATGTCGACTGGTAGGAAGTGTATACAGAGCTATTCGTTTCACCATTCGTTGCGACACAATGAATTACGCCCCTTCGACCAGGCACGCTCTTCGAATACGCTTGTTTACGCGTAAACACTACAAAATGAATGTACGTTTCAACCAGTTACGCAGATTCTCTTTTCTTCAGTTTGCAAAACTTTTATTTGCGCATTATGATTTATTATTTCATTTTTTCCCTGGTTAGGGAATTTAATGTCATCTGTTTGAATCTGAAGCGACCAGTGAGCCGTGCTCCGTTGGCAGAAATCGAAGTAAAAATGGCAACGAAAATGTAAAAGTAACCCCAACAATTAGAAACTTGTATATACACTACTGGCCATTAAAATTGCTACACCAAGAAGAAATGTAGATGATGAACGGGTATTCATTGGACAAAGATATTATACTAAAACTGACATGTGAGTACATTTTCACGCAATTTGGGTGCATAGATCCTGAGAAATCTGTACCCAGAACAACCACCTCTGGCCGTAATAATGGCCTTGATACGCCTGGGCATTGAGTCAAACAGAGCTTGGATGGCGTGTACAGGTACAGCTGCCCATGCGGCTTCAACACGATACCACGGTTCATCAACAGTAGTGACTGTCGTATTGTGACGAGCCAGTTGCTCGGCCACCATTGACCAGACGTTTTCTATTGGTGAGAGATCTGGAGAATGTGCTGGCCAGGACAGCAGTCGAACATTTTCTGTATCCAGAAAGGCCCCGTACAGGATCTGCAACATGCGGTCGTGCATTATCCTGCTGAAATGTAGGGTTTCGCAGGGATCGAATGAAGGGTAGAGCCACGGGTCGCAACACATGTGAAATGTAACGTCCACTGTTCAGAGTGCCGTCAATGCGAACAAGAGGTGGCCGAGACGTGTAACCAATGGCGCCCCATACCATCACGCCGGGTGATACGCCAGTATGGCGATGACGAATACACGCTTCCAATGTGCGTTCACCGAGATGTCGCCAAACACGGATGCGACCATCATGATTCTGTAAACAGAACCTGGATTCATCCGAAAAAATGACGTTTTGTCATTCGTGCACCCAGGTTCGTCGTTGAGTACACCATCGCAGGCTCTCCTGTCTGTGATGCAGTATCAAGGGTAACCGCTGCCATGGTCTCCGAGCTGATAGTCCATGCTGCTGCAAACGTCGTCGAACTGTTCGTGCAGATGGTTGTTGTCTTGCAAACGTCCCCCATCTGTTGACTCAGGGATCGAGACGCGGCTGCACGACCTGTTACAGCCATGCGGATAAGATGCCTGTCATCTCGACTGCTAGGGATACGAGGCCGTTGGGTTCCAGTACGGCGTTCGGTATTACCCTCCTGAACCCACCTATTCCATATTCTACTAACAGTCATTGGATCTCGACCAACACGAGCAGCAATGTCGCAATACGATAAACCGCAATCGCGATAGGCTACAATCGGACCTTTATCAAAGTCGGAAACGTGATGGTACGCATTTCTCCTCTTTGCACGAGGCATCACAACAACGTTTCACCAGGCAACGCCGGTCAACTACTGTTTGTATTTGAGAAATCGGTTGGAAACTTTCCTCATGTCAGCACGTTATAGGAGTCGCCACCGGCGCCAACGTTGTATGAATGCTCTGAGAAGCTAATAATTTGCATATCACAGCATCTTCTTCCTGTCGGTTAAATTAGCGTCTGTAGCATGTCATCTTCGTGGTGTAGCAATTTTAATGGCCAGTAGTGTATAAACTTCCTTATGTTGTGAATTCTGCACGCTGATTATTCATCATGTCGGTCTTCTGCGTTCTCCAAGAGGGATCTACTGATTTGTTAAACCACATTAATATCTTATTCAAGTAGTAACTGATATCGGTATTAGGTTTCCCAGCAGATCTATAATCGTGTCTGTTTCGGCCCGTGCTAGTAGTAAAGTTAGGAGAGATCTAAAATCTTGTTGCGTTCTGTAACGTCGTAGAGTTGGAGATTTTCCGCTGTGCTGCGTCACTCTCTGTTCCTGTGCCTGTAAGAACACACCTATAAGTGCTACCTGTATCACGATGGTCGTAGTACTGCGACCCAGTATTATTGTTTGTTGCTACTAATACTGCCATTCACTATTGCCGTCACAGTCTGTGGAACGAGGCACGTGGCTGCCCATTGCTTCTCTTCATTCGGTCCACAGCATGTCGTATGTGTAGGACGCAGAAACTGCCTAAATTACCTAACAGCTTGGGTCTCTTGACTACTGCTTCTGACTAAGGTGCAAGGAGATATAAGTTCAGTTGTCAGATCGGATTACTGTTTAAACTTGGATATTCCTACGCGTGTTTTATTTCGAGATATGGGTTATCCTCTGTTAGGCTGTGTGAGAACCATAAAATGTAAAATTTGAGGAGGGTCCACCAATTCATATAAGCCATCCAAAGCTCCTGCTGAGAACATTTGGCATCCAAGTCTCGACCTCTTCCTATAGACGGTCAAGGATCACAAAAGCCCTGCACTTCTTGCGAAGAATATCTTCCTTTCGCGGCGGGTCCCGGCGGAGGTTCGAGTCCTCCCTCGGGCATGGGTGTGTCTGTTTGTCCTTAGGATAATTTAGGTTAAGTAGTGTGTAAGCTTAGGGACTGATGACCTTAGCAGCTAAGTTCCGTAAGATTTCACACACATTTGAACATGTTTTCCTTCCGTTCGCCACGAAGACATTATACAGAATATATCAAAAAGAATCATCCGATTTGGCCCGTCTATATTTCTAAAACTAATAAACATATACAATGAATTTTGTTTTTTCAATGAAAGGGGAACTCAAAAAGCTTTTTTCATACTTTCGCATGGGTGTTCAATATGCCCCCCTTGAGATGAACGGCATATGTCAATGCGGTATTGAAGTTGTCTTTTATAAACCACCACAAGAAATAATCACATACGGTCAGGTCCGATGATCTTGGAGGTCAGCAATGTAAGGAAGGCTGAATCATTTGGTACAGCACGACCGATCCATCGTCCAGTAATCCTTTGATTTAAACATTCGTGCACTTCCAGATGTCAGTGGGGTGGTGCCCCATCCTATTGGTTAATGAAGTCGTTCGAATCAGTCTCCAACTGTGGGAAAAGAAAGATCTCAAGCATACCGAGATATATGCTTCCTGTAACAGTGTTCCCGGCAAAGAAAACTGGACCATACACTTTTTCCGTGACACTGCACAAAACACATTAAATTTTGGAGAGTCCCTCTCATGTTGTTCAGCTTCCTATGGTTGTTCCGTACCCCATATTCTCACATTATGACGGAATGTTGCCTCGTCACTAAACACTAAGCGTGGAAGAAAACTGTCATCCTCCATCTTGCCAAGAACGAAATTACAGAACTCCACACATTGTTGTTCGTCACCTTCACAAAGAGCTTGCAGTAACCGAATGTTTATGGTTTCATGTGTAAACGTCGACGCAACACGTGCAGACAGACATCGTGGGTATACTGAGCTGTCGACCTGCACGGCGAACGGATTTCTGCATGCTCCTTGTGAAACGTCTGTGTCAGACACTCGGGAACGGCCCGGCGATTTGCCTTTACACAAACAACGTGTTTTTCGGAATTGTTCATGCCATCGTCTAATGCTCTGTGCTGTAGGAGGATCCACATCATACCTAGTACAAAAGTCACGCTGAACAGTTATTACTGACCCGCACTGCGCAAAACGTAGAACAAAAAACGCTTTCTGTTTTCCCGACACCATTTTTGCTTGAACTGAAGTGGGTGCACACTGCTGCTACCTAGCGGGAACTGTTTAAAACTCGAGAGTTCGCTCTTTCCAACAGTACGCTCTTCACGCACATATCTCAAATAACATAATAGTTATTAATTTTAAAAAATCGGATGATTCTTTTTGATACACCCTTATTCTTTATCATCTGTCGTTGTGCGAACTAAAGACACGAATTCTACGTGGAAGTAGAAAGAAAAGTAACTACGTCAATGAGTATTTGTTTTACTATCTTAAGCGTGCTGCAGTTTGAATGTTACACCAGATACGTCCCGCTTTTATTTGCAAAGTATCTGCGGTGATGGTTTTGTAAATGTAACACACGTAATACGTTTCTACAATTTGAACTGGTGCACTATTTGCTTCCGGTTTTTATTAATCCTCTTTACTTGTTTTGAAAGCGAAAAGTTTTTCCTCCTTGGCTGGCTCAGAATGTAGTCGAAATAAACTTTTGCTTGCCCTCTCAACGTCCCCGATTTTTTGGCTTTTAGAAACCAGTTTTTTTTTCTTTTGCTGTATTTGTATTCTTTGAACTTTAGTTCACATTTACAAAACTTAAACTTCACAGAAGTTGTCTTAATGAAAATTTATACTGTAGTTTTGCATGTTTTGCTTTCAGCACGGTGTTTCTGTGAGTTCATTTGTGTGTGTGTGTAAATTTAATTTATATCACGAAAATTTATGTTGGGTTCTGTTGTGTTTGGTAACACTACCTGGACGGAAATCCGTTTTCTCTGTACTACAAATGAGCTATAATGTATTGTTTGTGGGATCCCTTAGCATCTATCGCGCTTGTGCAGCCGATACTAAATGTCTGTAACTTTCCCTTGTTTAGATCCGAAACCTTCCTTAACGAGCATTCTTGCACAACGTCTTACGAAGGCTAAGCCCCATAGGCTTTCTCTCAAATCTTTTTTGATTTCATCCTCCTCGTGACGTTTCGATGGTGGAGTAAGATTTGGCAACGCAGGTGTGTGGCTTAGGACAACGGTACAATTTCCAATACGTGCTGCGCCTATTTCAACGTTATACATTTGTATTTACTTCTTCAGAAGGAATGGTAACATGAACTGTTGCATTTTTCGTTTGACTTTAGTACAAGAATTTCATGTTCCCTTCGAATGCTCGACATTAGAATGGTGAACTATTTACTTCGCTTTGTTGGGCTGCACGTATGGTCTAGCAGTTCATGTCCTATAGGAGGAATAGAGACACTGCAGTGTAAAGGGATTTTTAAAATAATTTGACTGACATGCTTTATTCTGTCAAAAATGGTTCAAATGGTTCTGAGCACTATGGCACTTAACATCTGAGGTCATCAGTCCCCTAGAACTAGCCTAAGGACATCACACACATCAATGCCCGAGGCAGGATTCGAACCTGCGACCGTAGCGGTCGCGCGGTTCTAGACTGAAGCGCCTAGAACCGCTCGGCCACACCGACCGACTTTTATTCTGTCCTAGAGTGAACTTAGTGGTATTGCACAACTACTGATGCTGTTTTCTTTTCTTTTTTCCCCCCCAAAAAAGACAATACGCACTGATGTATTAACTTAACAATAATCTTTTAACATCATAAGACGAAAAAACAAATAACATCTCTTTGTGCCAGGAGACGATAAAGACTTGTAACATCTCTTGGAAAGTTCATAAACACAGAATGTGGTTGGCTCAAATGTAGAACTCTCGAGGAAAGCACACAACATAGTAGTGATAAAACATTCTAGATAATTCGAAATCGTCATATGACAGGAGTAATGCACCTGAGCTGAACAACGAAACTGTAACCTAACGATAAGCAAAAGCGGAAACGCGCCAAAATAACGACAGTTTATAATGTATTTATTGGTTTTGTTTTTGTTTACATTGTACAGGGTGATTATAATTAAAGTTAAACTTTCAAAACGCTGTAGAAACAACACCAGTCAGAATGACGTCAAATTGCAGCGGAATATTATCGCAGAAGGGGGATAACGTATGGCAGAAAAAAAATGTGAAAATTGATCAACAGATGGCGCTGTATGTGTCAGAATACTTAATAAAAACACCTGTCATGCGCACGACCCATTGAAGTTGGTATAACCACGCCGGGTACACGGTGGTTTAAAAATTTAATTATAATAACCCTGTAGTTACATATAATGTGACGAAGAGCAGTTGTATGAAATATTATTCCAAATTATGCGCTGAATGCGAATTTCATGACACCATCTGCTACTTGTATAGATCTGTTACCAAGTGGAACCTAATATTTCATACAGTTGCTGATCGTCCAATCATATGTAAACATTATAAGCCGAGACGAGGCATACGACGGTAAAAATGGTCTCGATTCCTTGTGGCGTTGTCATCCTCCACGAGCGGGAATCAAGCAATGTTGCGTGCTTAGAAGTGAGACGTATAAGTACGTAAGACTAAGATATAAAAAAGGACAGTGACATTAGCTGGTTTGGATCGGACCGAGGAGAGTGCATGGCTAGCTGAAGTGGTTAAGACGACCGTTTGCGATTAGTGGGAAACCCGGGTTCGTGTCCCGGGTCGGCAAAAATTTTCGTTCGTCACAACCGGGTCTTCGGAAATCCCCGTTACAAACTTCTAGAACTTGTCTCGGGGAGTAAGTACATAATAATTTGATTATAAACCCATGTCGGGAAAGTACCGTTTCCGCTGTACGACGATTTAAATTCAGATGTTTAACTCATCCACTGCTGCTTGAGAATTGAATTAGGCGTGACTTAGAACAATTATTAAGTAACAATTAAAAATAAACTGCTAAACATCAGTTTATCACTTAGGTACATTTTCTTGTGTTAACGCTTAAACATTACGTGTTTACAACACTGTTGCAAAACAAAAAAGAACCCAGCGTTCGTACAGAATGCTACTGATGCATTACAACAACGGCTCGATATGGCGACCACCAACGTGTTACAGACATGGTACCTACGCAGCACGTTCTGGTATTCTCTCTTCATCCTCCCACCTGGTATCTTTCGATTTCTAGTGCAGCGGCCAGAACTCGTGCCAGCAGAACTTCCTCTGTCTCTACAGGAGTGTCGTAAATTAAGTTTTGCACACGACCTCACAAGTAGTAGTCAGCGTCATTCTGTCTACTCTATTACATACCAGAACAAGCAACTCCGAGACTTTCTTCCCTCAGCAGACATGGACGCGTTACGAATCTGAACTGAAAACGTCGTAGAACGGAAATAGTATGTTTCCGCACATAGGTTCCTATAAAAAACATTGTGTGCTCACTCCCCTCTACAAGTATTAGAAGTTTTAACGGGAATTTCCGAACATCCTGTACCACAGTTGAAGATCTGTCACTTTGCCGCGTAAATGCAAAAGCGAGCGCATTCACTGCACATTGTTGTTGTTTGTTACATATCTCTCTGTGTTGGAAAGCAGTTCTTGACTCAAATCCTTAATGCGTAGCGATGGGCAGAGTTCAACGCGATGATCGTCTTTCCGAAAAAGAATTTTTTGCCCACTTGAAAGTAGCGTATAATACTATAGATTTGTTTTTGGGAGTGATTAATATCCGCCAGTCACTGCACCAATCGCCGATCTCCTGGTATTTAGACAAGGTTTCTGGCGTGGCTGTCTTCCTACAGGAGACAGCTTCGTCCGCGAGCTGGCTCACAGAGATTCCAACGCTCTGGTTACGCACTATTTCTCTTGAAGTTGTGCGAAACTTACACCATGCTTTTACCTTCTTGACTTGCGCGTTATTTTTTCACATTCGTTTTCATTGCAGAGAGTTGAAAAATCGGCATTCCCACGGAAACAGCTGTTGCGCTGCTGACCCAAATCCGGAATGGTCGTCTTCAACGACGATATACCCTCGAGTGACGAAAGTCATGAGATACGTCCTAATATCGTTCGCATCTCCATTTTCCCGGCGTAGCTACATCTCGACGTGGCATGGACTCGAAAGTCACGTTGGAAGTCCCGACAGAAATACTGTCCTACGCTGCCTCTATAGCCGTCCATAATTGCAGAACTACTGCCGGTGCAAGGTTTTGTGCACGAACTGAATCTCTTGCTTATGTCTCATAAATGTTCGATGGGACTCATGTCGGGTGATCTGGATGACTATATGATTCAGTGAAATTGTCCAGGATGTTCTTCATACCAGTTGCGAACAACTGTGGCTCGGTGACACGGAACATTGTCATCCAAAAAGATTCCATCGGTTTTTGGGAAAATGAACTCCATAAATGTCTGCAAATGGTCTTCAAGTAGCCGAACGTAATCATTTGTAGTCAAGGATCAGTTCAGTTGGACCAGAGGATCCAGTCCATTCGATCGAAAAGAGCCCACACCATTAACGAGCCACCATCAGCTTGCCCAGTTCCTTGTTGACAACTTGGGTTCATGACTTCTTGGGGTCTGCGCCGTATAAAACCTTGCTATTAGTTCTTACCAACCGAAGTCGGGACTGATCTGACCAGGCCACGGTTTCTCAGTCTTTTAGGGTCCAACGGATACGGTTACGAGCCCAGGAGAGAGACTGCAGGCGATGTCGTGCTGTTAGCAAAGGCACTCGCGTCGGTCGTCTGCTGCCATAGCCTATTAACCTAACGGGTACGTTCAGCGTACGTCCCACATTGATTTCTGCAGTTATTTCACGCAGTGTTGCTTGTCTGTTAGCAGTGAACAACTCTACCCAAACGCCGCTGCTCGCGGTCGTTAAGTGAAGGCCGTCGGCCATTGCGTTGTCTGTTGTGAAAGGCAATGCCTAAGTTTGGTATTCTCGGCACTCTCTTGACACTGTGGACCTGGGAATATTGAATTCCCTAACGGATTTCCGAAAAGGAATGTCCCATGCGTCTAGCTCCAACTACCATTCCGCGTCCAGAGGCTGTTTATTCCCGTCGTTCAGCCATAGTCGCGTCGGAAACGTTTTCACATCAATCACCTGAGTGCAAATGACAGTTCCGCCAATGCACTGCCCTTTTATACCTTGTGTACGCTGAGATACTACTACCGCTATATGTATCTGTGCAAATCGCTATCCCATGAACTTTGTCACCTAAATGTAGTAAACAGTCACATGAACAGCCTGCCAAATCCGAGTGTTGGTGTGGAGTATTAATTGGCGGTGCGACGCGCGAGTTTCGCCGGTAGCGCGGGCGCAGCGAGCCCGGTCGTTGACCCCGGCGGCGAGGCCCCAGGATTTCTATTTCCACCTGGCGCCGACGCCGCAGCCCGCTCCTGCGACGCCGTCGCCTCCCCACCTTAGAGCGGCCGACGCCCCCCTGTGTGGCGGCGCGACGCTTGGCCGACATTAATCCCCGCGTGCGACTGTAGTTGGGTGCGTCGTGTCGGCTGACCCGAGAGCGGCCGTTCGTCACAGCAACGGACGCCCGGCGTCGAAACCCGCTCGCTGCAGCGTGTCATCCGTGGTGGGGAGACGGCGCCGAATCGCGCTAAAAATACCTCGCGGCCCGTTTGCGAAAGACGAGTTCGCGCCGCACAGAGAAAGTAAAAGAGCAAAGAGGACGCGAGTATAGAGCGGGCGCTGTTGCCTATTTGTTCGCGCTTGGTAAGTTCCGTGCCCCCACCGGCGGAAAAGTGTTCTGTGCTGTCGTTGTCCCGACCCTTGTGGCGTAGTAGTTTTTATTTGTCTCGTCACCCTATCCCACCGTGACGTTCAGTAGTTTTGCGTCCCGTGTATCATATTGCCTGTTTAGTTATTGGTAGCTGACCCCTTTGTGGCTCCCTGACTTTTGAATGTTCCATAATTTCAACGCGTGCATTTCCTGCGCACACGGTAGAACGCGCCCACCATATTTAACGTGTAAATGAAATCTCCACGTACAGAAACTTCATCGGAAAAACAGTAAAAATGTGCATATAATACTTTCTTCTTTTCCCACTACAACGTCTGTTAGAGACGTGGACTCATGTGGGCCGTTGTCAGTCTTCATGTGGGCTGACGGTTGTCTTATCTGTTTACGGCAATCAGACTGGGAGGATAAATACATATTACTGAAGAAATATTGCCCATAACTTTCACACAGTTATTCAGCAGGAAGATTAGACTAGCAATTCCCTCTTCGGAATAAGTCGGTGGGTCGCTCACGGAACGTCAAAGATTCTGTCCCGTACCGAAACATCAACACTACGAACAACGTCCATATCTATCATTTCTAAGGGTCTGTAAAATCATGTAAGCTGATTTTATTATCTGTTAGATGCTTTACATCTTTCGCGCGTTACTGATAAGAACGAGCTCAGGTTGGTCGAGCTCAGGTTGGTCGTGGCATATATTTTGTTTTATTCTCTCTCTTACAAAATTTCTTCCACCAGGCTCTGTTATAGTACTTGCATCATTAGCAAACAGAAGTTTTTCAGTTGCCTTTACATGCGATTGAAAGTCACTTACATGTAATTATTGTAAAAGCGGAACAGATATCGATGTGTCGGGGACACCAGTAGTGACTGCTCTACATTTTATAGATGAACATTTCATTATTCACGCCTTGTGTTTCTCACGAAAGAAGATTTACTGTGAGATTGTACTGGATTGTAATTCACTAAAAAATTCTGAGCTGTACGGATAATCATTACAAGGGACAGCCACTATGTCATTCGACAGCCTTCAAGGGTTCTTCGACGTTATTGCGTGCCTCGGCTTATGTATCCTAACAACCAGATCCTCACACTTAAAACATAATGCGATGACAGTTTTCGTGGTATTTATATGTTTTCCGAAAAATGAACTGGAGACACAATGTTTCTTTCCCTCTGGCAGCACGAGACAAAAGATGCTTAGCTTCTGCTGGAAGAGCTACAGGTACAGATGATCGAAATATAAGAAATTATTCTTGCGGTACATTGTGGTTCTGTCTGTACATTTGTGTGATTTCTTACTTCGCCATAGCGTCCAGTTCTCATAACAAGATGTTATACCTGTACAACGACACCTCCCTACTCGTTGACATGCATCCGTTAGAGAATAGTGTATAATGATATATCAGACGTGAAAACAACAGCTATTGGTGGACGCCTACGGCAGGAAAAATGTTATCCAGACGCCTTTGTTCTGTTTACCCATTAATATCTATTGACCAACAAATAACTTAATAATATCGAGATTATACAACTGCTTTTTTTTCACCCGAATGTGTTTCGTATAAATTTTACAATCTATGTCGTCTTTTTTAATGTCATCTCCGAAGGTTTCCTAAATAATACTTTTTTATGTTTGTATATACAGTGTGCCACGTAGATTAGTTGCACTGCTTGATATTTTAGTTTTATTTGCGCCGAAGATGAAAGCATAACTGCAGTCAGCCAACTCCTGTCTATTTTAATCATCTGTTGTCCAGTTCGTGGGAATTGGCCATCGGATGACGCTTACTGTAGCCTCAGTAACACAGAGTGTTTACGTTTTGATCGGACCATTTATACGATTAACTTGCAACCACCTGTTAAGAAGTTGGCACGTAAACTCGTTTCATTGCCTTTGGTTTTGACCCTCTTCTTATGCAGCCACCGACAGCCATCTGATATTGCCAGACTACAGATCATTGAAAGACATATGCGAATATAAGAATTGCTCATTGTCCTATATAAAATTAAAATAGCTAGCAGTAACTTAGCTGGTGTGGCATCCTGTGTAAACGACCATAAAAATTTTACCATTCGTGAAACAAGCGGCGATAGTATGGGAAAAAGAAATGAAAATCCCTTGGTGGCAAACATCTACGAAACGTTTTTTGCGAAAGAATCGAGAGTGGTGTTATGTATTAAGACTAATCAACAACTGCATTGGTCTTTGCAGACGTGCACCAATCAAGAAAAAGTTAAGAACGTAGAATTGCACTAGCTTATTAATTAGACTTATGGCCAGATCACCAAACAAATCACATTGCGTGGACGACTTTTAACGACGCCGCCTTCTGATCTTTCTCACATTAGCATCGACAAAACTTCTGGCACGTTCAGTTGTGGGCTTTGCAAAAATGGCAGCAGTGTTGTGCGCTCTGACGTGAACAAAACAACATTCAGACTATTTTATTCAATGAGAATAAAATGGTTGGAATATTCTCAAGATCACCATTAACTTTTCCCGCCAATGTTGTTATCAATAGAAACACCGTCTTGTATCTCGAAGCCAAACACTTTGCAGTTCTCTGTGACGTCGGAAAGTGCGACAAACGTGCGCGGATGTGATGATTAAACGATTATTGATCATCCACATATTCTTAATTACTTTAATTTCGGATAGTTATTGCATTATTACCTTAATTTCTGGTGTCGATTGCACTGTGCATATTAAAAGTGAACCCTAATTCTTTCACCACATGTAAGTGTAGTTTAGCAACGACAGAAATAACGGCAGAGACTACAGCTTTATGATATAATTAAACTAAACTAAAAACACGATCGTAATACACATGTTTATTTGCGTATAAGGTAGTGTGTCATCTCCTCACTAGTTTATCAGTAATACAGATTGTTGATCACGTGAGTTGTTCCAGAGTAAGATCTGCAGCTATAAGAGCTGTAGAAGATAGCTTCCAGATTTGACGGACCAGTGTCGTGTAATGGTAGACTGTCCATCTTGTTTATCTTTCTGCGAGGAACTGCGTGGGCCCTGTTTATAGATCACATTACTTCAGTTTGTGGCGTCGCTGTAACTGAGTACCATGGTCGTTTTGTTTCCTATAAACAGAAAAAACAGGTCTCTGTGTGGAGAGTTTACCCTTAGAGTTTGTTTCTTTAAGAGCACGGGTCCTACACCGTTGGTCCTTGAGCTCTCATCAGATGCGTTGTTCTAATAGTCAGACATCTGTAACGACAGAGAGCCTGTCATTTAACTGTTGAAACTTAATCTTGTTAGCTGTCTGACCGCTCAGCGCTTCCAAAGCGTAGTCATCCATGAGTCAGTCTTCATCAAAACATTTGGGTCTCATTTAAGTCACGGAAGCAGGAAGTTCATGTTTCGGTGTTGAGAAAGATTTAAAGAGACGTTCAGACAATGTACGAGGGCGTGCTGAAAAATAATGCCTCCGAATTTTTTATGTGAAAACTCGTAAAACTTTAATCTTACCTAGAAAGTCTTTCATTGGTGCGTGTTTGCATACAAAAACAACAATATGGAATTGTGTGTCCGCCTTGATGCAAAACACGATTGTTATTTATTCCCCCATACTAGTTTCAGCGACAAATATCGCCATCATCAGTGGGTTCTTTGTTTCCAAAACATTCAGAAATAGCATATTTATAAAACATTGTAAGCGTTATTGTATGTGTACTGTTTTGTTCAAAATTATTCGCAGAAACAATATTTAGAACAAAATACTGCACAATAATGTTTTACAATGTTCTATAAGTATGCTATTTCTGCACGTTTTAGAATCAAAGAACCCACTGATGATGGCGATATTTGTCGCAGGAACTAGTTTGGGAGAATAAATAAATAACAAACGTGTTTTGAATCAAGGCGAACCCTCAATCCCATATTGTTGCTCTTAAAATTTTTAAATAAAATAAGCTTTATTAACTTTCTGCATATTTATTCTTCACGTCTACATATTTATATCTCAACATAAGCACCCTGGCGACGAACACATTTCTTCCAACGAGAGACTATTATGTCGATATCGTCGAAATGTGTGAGTCTGTTGACGGAGCGACAACCTCACCTCAGCTTGCGCAGCTTCATTGTGACCAAAGTGAAGTCCCCCAAAGATGTTCGTTAAGATGAAAATCGAATGAGGCCAAGTCGGTACCATATGGAGATTGATCGATTTCAGTGAACCCAAGGTGTCGGATTTTTGCAAATGTAACAACGCTCGTGCGTGGTTTGACATTGTCATGCTGAAGGAGAGGATAAGCCAAGAGTGGACGAACTCTTCGAATTCGAAACTCGATTACAGCACGCCGTTCCTCGCGCTCGGACACAGTTAGGTTACACTCTGTTGTGTTACACGCTACAATTCTGAGCCTTCTAGCGGCAGAGGGCTGCAAATATATAGACACAAAGAGTAAAGAAATAGAATGTTAATAACGTATGCTTTATTTTAAAATATGTAAGAGTTTTTGTAAAAACTTCGGAGGCATTACCCTTTGTGGTAAGCAGTTCCCTCACGAAAATAAAGCCACTTCGTACAGTTGTCAGAACTGGCTGGCTCTGAGCACTATGGGACTTAACATCTGAGGTCATCAGTCCCCTAGAACTTAGAACTACTTAAACCTTTACTAACCTAAGGACATTAGACACATCCATGCCCGAGGCAGGATTCGAACCTGCGACCGTAGCGGTCGCGCGGTTCCAGACTGTAGCGCGGTTCCAGACTATAGCGCCTAGAACCGCTCAATCACACCGCCCGGCGTTGTCAGAACTGATTTTGTGTGCAAAACAATATCTTGTACTCACAATAGAGTGTGAATCGCATGGAAGAAAACCTTCGAGCGTGACACAAACTGGTACGTGCAGTTTGCATTTATATACTTAGGGTTCCGGCCCTGAATCCTATGCAATGTCGACTGGCGTCATGTCAACCTGAGCCATTGGTGTCATTTGGATGCGGTATGGAGGGGCATGAGGACAACACAGCGCTCTTCCGTCGTCTGATTTTCAAACCTTAGATACGCTACAGCTACTTTAAATAGCTTCTCAACTGGCATTACGAGTCTCAGTGCTCCCATTTTCAGCCCTCCCGCCAAAGGAAAATCCATGTCACTACGGGGAATGAACCCGTGTCTTAAGCAAATGAGGCAGACATGCTGATCGCTTAGCTACGCAGGCGCTCAGTATGCATATAGGAGAAATTGGATAACTATAGGAGAGTAGCTGATAGATTTATTTCAGCTTATTACATTTACATCTCTATCCTCTATCACACAAGCCACATTGCTGTGTGTCACCTTCCCCCCCCCCCTCCCCTTGCCTGTCTAGGTGATTTTGGTAAGCCTCATTGTGAGCTAGAAGGAAGCAATATATTGCTTGATATTTTAGGAATGTACGCTCTAGGGACTTTAACAGTAAAGCGTACTTAATGCAGAACGCCTCTCTTGCAGAGTCTGCCATTGGAATTGGCTGAGAATTTCCATGGCACTTTCGCGCTTACTAGATAAACCTGTAACGAAACGCTCTGCCCTTCTTTGGATCTTCTCAATTTCCTCCATCAATCCCATCTGGTACGGATTCAGGACTGAGCAGCAATATTCAAGTTTTGTAAGCTGTTCCTTTGGAGAGTCACTTCCTGAGAGTTTTTCCAATGAATCTGCCTTGCGTTGGCTTACCTGCGATTAGTTTTATGTGGTGTTCCGCTTTAAATCGCTCGGTACGCATACTGCTAGATATGTTATGGATGTGACTGCTTTCACTGATCTACAATCTCGTAATCATACAGTAACGTGTGTTTTTCTGCTTATTCATACGCCGTATGTTACCTTTATGTCGAGGGTGAACTGTCAATCCCTGCACCAAACCTTGATCCTCTGCAGATCTTACTAATGACACATTTCGTAGACTATTGGTTATGAATGCAGAGGAAGTGTTATCTTGCCCCAAATAGGTGTAAGTAGTGAAGTTGCATTACTGAACTCCGCCCCCTCCCTTACCCCCCACTACCCCCCCCCCCCCCCCCCCCGCCGCACCTGTTTTCGCCCTCCTTCCGTTTTATGTCTGAGAACCACTGCGCTTTTATCCTGCTCAGATACTGTAAATTAACTCCTCCGCTATAATAACGTTAATATGGATTTGAGGTTTATATGCCACGTGAATTATAAACCATTGACAAATCGTCTCGGCCGGGCTGCTGGACGGTGGTAATTAAGGATATCGTTGGAATTGACATCTGACGATATTGACGTCATGTAGAGCTGTCTATTGAGACATATAGCTACGTATAATGAGCTAAAATTCCTAGGCGTGTGACCTTTAGGTGTAGTACAGTATGGCGCACACGCTGTGAATTAATGCATTTTAGTAACATGCAGTGATAAAATATTCGTTTTGTGAAGTCGAAGATCGAGATCAGGTTTCCGGGTCTTTTCTCTGTCTCCACTTGAATAGCAAAATGGCTCCACAGTTAAGAAAATAAAACTGTCTTTCATATGTTGACAACAATTCTTTGCAGTGCCTGAAGTGATCTAGCGTTTCCAGTATCAGTAAGATTGTGAAAAGGTAAGGACGTGGTGGAGGAATAGAACATACGTGTATGGGTAAAATCCAGAGAATCAAACTAAGGCAAGATTTTAAAAGAAAACAGTTGTTTATACATTAATAATTCAGTACATTGTATTAAGCGCAAGCAGTATCACTTGCTTGCAGATTGTAAATTTTCGCTTTCTGTTAACATTCTTCTAATTTTATTTTATGTTAATTTCCCACCAATATAACTTAAAAATCAGTTAATTTTTTCCATAACAAGAATCCTTAAGCCAGCAGAGGAGTAATCATGCAGAAACTAGAAGCATTAATTCACAGAAAACATCTGAACCACCGAGAGCCGAGTATAAATATAATTCCGCTTAATCTGAAAGAAGGAAGATTAAAGTTTAACGTCTCGTCGACGGCGAGGTCATTGGAGACAGAGCACAAGTTCTGATTGGGGAAGGAAATCGGCCGTGACCATCAAAGAAACCATCCCGGTATTCGATGTAGCGCTTTAGGGAAATGGAGAACCTGAATTCGGGAAATTTAACCTTCCGTCTTCGCTTATAAGAGGGCAGTGTCTTACCACGGCACCACCAAGTTCGGTCGCTTCATTTGACACTGATTTCAGCTTCCGTGATTGATAAAGCAAACCTAGTGATCGAAAACACTGATCTCTCTTCTTCCACAGAGTTCACAGCCTTACGTCTTAAAACTGATCTATGTCAGTGTGGTATTGCGTCTCAGTCATCGTCTTCTGTTGTTTATGGTGTTCCGCACATGAAAACTTGTGAAGAAATCCTTAGAGAGTGGAGATTGCAAACAATGTGTTTTTAACCAAAACTGCACTCAAATAACTGGTCTTGTTGCGTGATTCTGACTGTAGATCGCCAATTGAATATCATAGCTAATTTCCAGCTTCCTAGTGCAGCCTTAAAAAAATTACTCAAGTGAACTATGGAGCAGTGGACATTCACCGGTAACTTTGTCGTCCGTTGTGCAGAACCGGAACAGTATCGCCATCTCGTATAGTGGCGGATATGTGCGCCTCGTTGGTAGGCAACCCAACACACAGTACTTCTAGTAGGTTGCGGAGTAGGAGGATTGCACGCAACATAAACCCCTGTTGCTACGGGTACAGAAATCAAAGTTTTACTTTTAACCTAAGGCATGGAAGTACAGCTTTCATGTAGAAATAAAATTTTTTCAGGATGTAAACTGTATAATACATTTATTTTTTCTCATTTCTAAAACGTTTGATTTCTTAACGCGCTGCTCCATCTCGCAAGCCCCATTAATAAATGGATGTACGCAGTATCATGAGCGCCTGCAGAAATTGTTCCAGTCTTAAGTGTTATTTTTGATATAAATGAATTGTTCAGTTTAGAGACATCTTATGCCATAAGAACTAAATTTTATGGATAATGGTAGAAACTTATTGTATCCCAGAAAATTGATGGCTACCCGTTCAATATGTGAATAAAAAGTCTGTACTTCAGATTCTAGGAGGGGAGTGGGGGCAGGTGACACCTCTAGCTCTCCTTGTGGGCGCCTATGCGTAGTACGCTGCCAATTGTCGACTTATTTCCTACACGAAGAAAAAATTGCACTGCTGAATGCACTCGTAGACTTAATTGACTGTCCAGTAACGCAATCTACGTCACTACTCCGTTTCTTGTGGAGTCTGAAGTGAAGCCAAGGGTCAGCGTGATACAATGTACACGCCAATAATTCTTACTTGTTATGAAATTTGTTTTTACGAAATTTGTTTCCGTTGACTGAATGACAACTGGACTTCATCAGCATACTTGACAATTATGTTCGAGTAGACGGACGCGGAAAACTTTAAGTCAAAGTAATATTTAGTAAACTGGATTAAAGAACTGTTGCGCGACCCGCTGCAACTACACTGTCGTGTTTTCTGTCTTAATCGGTGTAAAAGAAAAAAAAAAGGTTTGTTCATGCATTCATTGCAATGCTGCGCCAATATAATAAAAAAGAGTTAGTAATATGTACTCAGATTTTGTAGTTCCATTCCAACAAAAACCTCAGCCCAACTTTGTCAATTCACTATCTCAAACATAGTCGTATCTCTACCGCACTGTATTATACAGTTTCACACTGAAATACTTCCCGTTGAGTGCAAATTCGAACAATTGATTACTTGGTGCTTATTCATAGAAAAACTTTGCTCGTATTTTGAGATATTTCGGAGTTATCGAAAATTAAATCTTCATTAGTATTTACATCGATTATGATCTCAGATTAACACAATAAGTCAGCGAAATTTCGACTACTCCTTTTTGAGATCAGACACCACAAGAAAGATATAACAGTAGCTAAGACATTCGGCTATTACTCAGAAGTGGCGGGGTTCAGCTCTCCATCTAGTTCTGATCAGACCGATTTGTTTCCCGTGCTGACGTAAATCACCCGCTACGAAAGGCAGAAATGTTTATTCAACAAGACCGCTCAGGTACCTTTGCACCATTTTTACCCATCCATGCTAGTGCTCCGTTTCTGATTATCTCAATATCGACCGAGCGCAAAAATTAATTTAATTGTGTCGAATAATTAATTCATAAAACTAACGTCATTCTTTCGTAATTTCTCCAATAAATGAAAAATTCTGTAATTGTAGTTCCTTACCAGATACGATGGTGTTGAAGTTGATATGCCCTAGCCGGCCAGTGTGGCCGAGCGGTTCTAGGCGCTACAAACTGCGCGACCGCTACGGTCGCAAGTTCGAATCCTGTCTCGGGCATGGATGTGTGTGATGTCCTTAGGTTAGTTAGGTTTTAGTAGCTCTAAGTTCTAGAGGACTGATGACCTCAGAAGTTAAGTCCCATAGTGCTCAGAGCCATTTGATTTTGATATGCCCTAGCCGTTCGTACATCTGCGGATTGACTGACTCTTCTACATGTAGTGGAGTGTACAGCTTCGAGAAATTTGATCAGTGAGATGGTCTAGCATTTCTCACGCACGCAAAACCAGGTCGTAGGTCAAAGAAGAGATAAATGACATACAAAATCATTAGCCCAACCAGATAAAACCTCAACCTTTCGGATTTGTAGTTTGGCACTTGCTGTCACAGACACCTAGCCAAAGCTAATACATGTTTACGACATTATACGCCGAAGAAATTGCTACTGTACTTCCTTCGACACAGCTATCGTATTTATCACTTATTAGCGAAAGTAATTTTGTTAAAATATTAGTATTTGTGAAATGCCTAGCAGTGACTGACTGTGGTTGTCACACTGTACTCACATTCAGAAGGACCCACCACGACCATCATGATTTAGGTGTTGTGTAAATTTAAGACAGACTGCCTCAGTGGTCAATTCCTTCCCCGCTCATGCTCTGTTCAAACTTGCGCTCCGTTTCTGACGTCGGAGACGACAAAACGCTTAACCCACATCCTCATTACTTGCTTCCTCCCTTCCTTCCCTCCCTTCTTTCCTTCGAGTAGTTACACAAAATCGCCTACCAACCAGTTTGATTCGAGCCAACATGTCTATATCAGTGGAACGCGACTACAAGAAGCATGAGTTCACAGGCGAGATGGCGCAGTGACTGTGACACTGGAGTCATACTCAGGACAACGACGGTCCAAATCCCCGTCCGACCACACAGATTTACGTTTGCATAATTTTCCTAAATTGATAAATTACAGGACAGGACGACTTTCATTCCCTATTCCGTGGCCGGCCGCGGTGGCCGTGCGGTTCTAGGCGCTTCAGTCCGGGACCGCGGGACTGCTACGGTCGCAGGTTCGAATCCTGCCTCGGGCATGGATGTGTGTTATGTCCTTAGGTTAGTTAGGTTTAAGTAGTTCTAAGTTCTAGGGGACTGATGACCTAAGATGTTAAGTCCCATAGTTCTCAGAGCCATTTGAACCCAACCCAATCCGTGCTTTTAATCCGTTTCTAACACCCTCGTGCCGCCCTGCTTCGGCCACGAGTTGCTAACGGGCGATGTCGGGCCACTGCTGCATACCCAAGCGGACTGCGCCTCGGCTCGCGGGGAAACGGCCCGTGCGGCGGAATCGGCCGGAATTTATAGGAGCGCTCTAGCGCCGGCGGTGCCCCTCGGACGCTCCCACTCCGCTGGAGGCGGGACCCCGGTCCCCACTCGCCTCCTGTAAGACGACCCCGCTGCCTCTCGCAACAAACCACTGCGAGAAGCAGCTGCCTCTTCCCACTTCCAGAATTAGCTCTCAGCCAACACTGGGAACGTGCACTGCGAATTTTTAACTATGATTCTCCGTGCAGCACTGAGGTGCAACGCGTCTGTGCTGCAGTTGCTATTTCAGTCTCTCGGTAAATCCGAAATCATGCTGAGTGTGTGTCCTTGATAGCCTAAACACACACATTCCAATGAAAACAATGCGAAATCATAATTCTGCTGCCAGACTATTTTATAATGACTCACTTCCACCGTTCTTCGAACTAAATCATTCTTTTTCCCACTTTGATATCTTTTATCTCAATTTATGTTGGTGTAGCTTTCTTCTGTCCAGTTGATCAGGAAGCTCACGTAGATTGAAATCTCTGCTGCCAAACTCACTTCCAGTCGAAAGTAGTTTTATTTTTTTATTTTTTTGCCCATTTGTCGTAGCGTTGTACAAACTTTCTAATACCATCATCGTTGAGGCCAGCCGCCTGCGCTATTCGCCATTCTCTAAGATTGTCTGCAGTTCGTTGTCTGTGCCAGAATGTTGTCTTCATAGCCAGCAGTTCGAGCCAAGTCCGGACTGGGGTGATAGAACACTTCCCTTGGAAAATGCTGCAAGGGCGTCTATATGCCCCTGCAATGGACGGTCGAGAATTTTCACAAAGAGGGAAATGCATAACAGCTGCATGATGTGGGGTTGCATGAACTCAGGCGAAACCTAGCAGTGGGCATCCACACTTGACAGGAGACACACTTGTTCTAGGCATCTTTAGGTCTTCACTGCGTGCTCAGAATTGAAAAGAGCGACGTGACGTGACCCACAGACATAACAGAAGCAAAACCCTACAAATCTGAGCAAAGCTTCATCGGATTTTTATTGTAGCTTCCATTTCGCGACCTATTGGACCTTACATTCCGAATACCCCTCTTATTCATCCGATTTCGCAAAACTGTATCTTCTGCACCGATCAATATAGCAAATTGAAGAAATATTCCTGTAACACATACAACTACAAAGTTTTTATTTTCAAAAGAACCATCCGTTTTTACAAGGCTACACCTTATACAAACACGAACAAACAACAGTGGCGTACTTTTTACAACTGTATTTGGAACCAAAATTTTCATTCACCTTTCACAAATGTTCAATGCTCCCTACACCGGATGCACGGCAAACAGCCAGACGATGTTAAACTCGATCCTGCCCAGTCACTGCATTCAGAGCTGTTGCTATGAGACATCGCAGTTTACTCGAAGTTTTTGGAAGGGAAAGTATTTAGATGGAGTGTTTCACAACCCGCCCCCCCCCCCCCCTCAAAAGAAAAAAAAGAAAACTGAAAATTTATACCGTGAGATAACGCGATCTTGGAGGCCAGTAGTGCAGTGCGGGATCCGTACGACAATTATGATTGGGTCATTGTTGTAGCAGCTCGTTTGCTCTTATATTCAGTTTCCAGAGAGGCGGTGTTCCCTGGTGTTGAAAACTGAAATTTTCGGCACTGGTTAATAATCGATCGAACCGCCCGAACAGCGGTGCGCGTTGACACGCTGCTTCCGGGATTCGGGTGGACGTGCCGATCCCAGATCGAATCCGCCCGACAGATCATAACGTCGGTAGATGTTCCATCCAGCCTGGATGTATTTTTTTTAGGCCGTTTATCATATCCGACTATGTGAATACCGGGCTTTGTACTCATGTCCGGTCTCAGTTATATGATTCACAAGCAAAAATTTAGGAGAAAAAAATGTTCACATACTTTCTCATGGATAACACTAGACGCAGACAGTTGGGGTGCACAAATTACAAATGGTTCAAATGGCTCTGAGTACTATGGGACTTAACTTCTGAGGTCATCAGTCGCCTAGAACTTAGAACTACTTAAACCTAACTAACCTAAGGACATCACACACATCCATGACCGAGGCAGGATTCGAACCAAGACCGTAGCGGTCGCGCGGTTCCAGACTGTAGCGCCTAGAACCGCTCGGCCACTCCGGCCGGTCACAAATTACATCTCGGTGGAGCGGAGGGGTGGGGGGGAGGGGAGAGGGTACCGAAAGGGGATGGGGGCGGAAGGGCATTTAGCCAACGCTCTTTCACAAAAATTGCCAAATCCAGATTAACCTGCCGACCCTGTGAAGACAAAGGGTAAAGCAGTTGTTTCACGCAGTGTTGGTTGCCTGTTAGCAGTGACAGCTCTACATAAACGCCGCTCCTCTCGATCGTTAAGTGAAGGCCATCGTCCACTGGGTTGCCCCTGGTTAGAAGTAATGCCTGAAATTTGGTATTCTCGGCAGACACTTGACACTGTGGCTCTCATAATACTGAATTCCGTAATGGATTTCCGAAAAGGTATGTCCCATGCGTTTAGCTCCAACTACCATTCCGCGTCCAAAATCTGTTGAGTCCCGTCGTGCGGCCGTAATCGCTTCGGAAACCTTTTCACATGACTCACCTGAGTACCAATGACAGCTCCGCCAATGCGCTGCCCTTTTATACCTTGTGTACGCCATACTGCCGCCATGTGTATATGTGCACGCCGCTATCCGATGCCTTTGTCACCTCTCTGTATATTAATGATCCAGTTCTTGAGAACGAGGGCATTCGCGACTTCCAACAAACTTTACACATAATTTCAAACCCTTACGAAAAACTTACTTGCTGACATACCATGCAAAATAATGAAAGAAAAAGTTTATCGCTTGCTACATTTTCACTGTTCATGCAGTAAAACTTCCCATCAGGTTCAAATGGTTCAAATGGCTCTGAGCACAATGAGACTTAACATCTCTGGTCATCAGTCCCCTAGAACTTAGAACTACTTAAACCTAATTAACCTAAGGACATCACACACATCCATGCCTGAAGCAGGATTCGAACCTGAGACGGTAGCAGTCCCACGGTTCTGGACTGAGCGCCTAGAACCGCTAGACCACTCCACATCAGGCTTGATGTGTTAATTTATTACTTATTTACTACTAACTCTGTTTGCAACACACTTTGCAGGCAGTGTCCACGTACACCACTGAATGTACCTGCGAAACTATATTATTGTACGACATATATTTCTGGACTATGGAGTGACTGACATTGGGCTGCGTGAAAAAAAACTAGCTTTTCCTTAAAAGGGAGCACAAATTACCCACAACTATATTCATCCAGCGTTTCGTAATGAGGGCATATAGCGAATTTCAACAAACTTTAATTTCATACCGTTCCTAAACTTTTACTTTTTGACGTGCTTAAAGCCAGATATTTAACACATTAAATCATTCGTAAAGTAATCAGATGCTTGAAGCTATTTTATACATGGGAGCTCGATTCCTTAAAGAATCGGCAGCATACTGGTATTTCTCTAAACAAGACCGGAACGCCACGAGCTTCTCTAAGCTAACAGTTATCCACTTCGCAATCAGATTTATATACATGTACCCTGTTATGATAGACTGTTGAAAACAAGAACAGTAGGTGATAGCCGGCCGCGGTGGCCGTGCGGTTCTGGCGCTGCAGTCCGGAACCGCGGGACTGCTACGGTCGCAGGTTCGAATCCTGCCTCGGGCATGAGTGTGTGTGATGTCCTTAGGTTAGTTAGGTTCAAGTAGTTCTAAGTTCTAGGGGACTTATGACCTAAGATGTTGAGTCCCATAGTGCTCAGAGCCATTTGAACCATTTTTAGTAGGTTCAAAAATGGCTCTGAGCACTATGGGACTTAACATCTGTGGTCATCAGTCCCCTAGAACTTAGAACTACTTAAACCTAACTAACCTAAAGACGTCACACACATCCATGCCCGAGGCAGGATTCGAACCTGCGACCGTAGCAGTCGCGCGGTCCCGGACTGAGCGCCTAGAACCGCTAGACCACCGCGGCCGGCTTTTAGTAGGTGATAACTAAGGGAAACAGTAGCGAGGGAAATGTGATGTTGAGGCTGTCCTAATTTTCGGTAGGTTCTGGGTAATCGGAGTATCTAGCCGAAAGGCTCAGTAACATTCAAGCTATCAAATGCAGAAAACATAAAATAACAGACAATAAGACGGATAAGCGGCCTCACAGTTGAATGCAAGTGCGTTTAATATCGGTAAAGATTTCTAATAACACCTATAAACCATAGTCCAGGAGAGGTTATCAGAAATACATACACTATCGGAAGTCGAAAAGATGAGAGAGAGAGAGAGAGAGAGAGAGAGAGAGAGAGAGAGAGAGATTATTTTGTTCTTGTGAAACTTGATATTTTATTGGTATTACAATTTGTGTAGTATGTGTGACGAACAAAGAATGCTATCAAAGTTAATATCTTATCAGATGTTGTTCGTTTTATTAACCACTCCAGTTAAGGAAAGCTGCACTAAAACTGACGAATAGACAAAAATTGAATGACACATTTATTTTGTGGGGATGTAATTATCTGTTTCTAAATCAACATGTTACTGTAGGAGTGTCCAAACAAGTAAACAATAAAAAATATCCTTGAAGCTGACAGCTTTGCGTATCTGCGATAGGACGTCGGAACTATACGAGGATTTCATTAACAACTGACAGTCGCACAATCTCTGTAGCGTCTTAATTATGTTCGATTTCTGATGCGGCTGTATCTTCCTCTCACTTGGAGTTGTAAATGTTGATTTCTTTCCCGACGAAAATATTTGTAAGGCGTGTCCACTTGTAAGGACATTATGAAATATATTCGTCCAGTGCACCCAGTTACAGACTGACAGACAAAAATGTTTAATTGTTTATTATAGGAGATCATATATCTATGCAGTTATTTTGGTCGTAAGCCGTATGCAGAATAAGAATGAATTATGACCCAGCCGACGCAATTACTGTTTCTCAAGACTAGTTTAATCTGTTACGCGCTTCCGTGTCCAATTTAGCTACATCGTTATGACTAGGTGGCGCTGTAATTGCAGATAGCTGCTTTCAGTTGTGGTTGTGCAATAAATTTTCACCCCTGGTGTCTTTTTATTTATTTAACTTGGCAAGATTAGAGCCCTCAGGCCACCTCTTACATCTAACCAGATATTCTACACATTCATTACGACAAGCATGTTGCAAGTCACACCTAACGTAGAATATAACATTTAGAAACTACTGTAGCACAGGAATAAAAATACAGTTTACATTTGTTTATGGGAAATACAACAATAATGTAATGGGTAGTACATTTAAATTACGAGCGCTAGGAGCAATGGACGAGTATGAGTGACAGAGCGAGAGAAAGACAAAGGTGATAAAACATAATTAATGAAGATAGAGGTTCAAAAATGGTTCAAATGGCTCTGAGCACTGTGGGACTTAACATCTGAGGTTATCAGTCCCCTAGAACTTAGAACTACTTAAACCTAACTAACGTAAGGACATCACACACATCCATGCCCGAGGCAGGATTCGAGCCTGCGACCGTAGCGGTCGCGCGGTTCCAGAGTGAAGCGCCTAGAACCGCTCGGCCACACAGGCCGGCGAAGATAGAGGAAAAGAAAGTAACGCGACTGAGAAATGTAAACGGAAAGGGGCTTTATGATAGTGTGAAGTTCTCGATCACCAAAGTTTGCGACAGTGCTGTTGGTAACTCGTGGAGTGCATGCTTGCGATACTGTTGGATGGTAATATTAAGCGCGGCATCTTTGTTGGTGTATTCGAGGGATGAAGGCGATGTGTGTGAAATACATGTGATTACTGAACCTACGTCCTCTGAACATCTGTCGCTATTGTGGTCCCTCGTATTTCACTCTATTACATTTCGAGTAATGGACTGAAAGCAGAGGGTAAGCGCGATGTATTATTCCTTAGTGTGAGTTATGGTTGGCGATTGCGTCCAATTCAAAGCGACGTGGCCGTGGGGCACCTCTGACGTCATCGAAGTGTTAACGATTTCATGTCAGCTGCGCCCAGCCTCAGATGAGGCGAGGAAAGGATGAACCCGTATCTGTCGTTAGCTGGCTGGCTACCGATGTGGACACACAAAAGCGAACGTTCTGATTAATGCTATAATTCTATGTAACGGATAACCCTGTTGTTTTATGCCGTACATAAGATCAGAGTGTTTACTATTCCAGGGTTCACTGGCCCTTGCTCAGTTTCCAGTTCGGATGACCTGCTTTCTTACTCTCTGCATAATTCCAAAACAGGATTACCGTCCAGTTTTATAAATTTTATTTCATGCGGTCGAAAATGTGAACAGTATACCTCTTGCTCAAAGGAACGGCGTGTCAGTGCAACTCATTTAGACCACCGACGTGCTTTGGTCTTGCCCACCAGACCGTTAAAAATACTTTTTCTTTTTTTCTGGAGAGCTTGAAACTTGAGCATTGCCACAATTTTTCGCTCTTTTCTTTTCTCTGGGCTTCGATGACATATAAATTAATTTGTGTGTGTTCGAGGACAACAACAACAACAACAATAATAATAATAATAATTATTATTATTATTTCTGTACTTAAACATCTGACATCGTCGTAGAACAGAAATGATACGTTTCCGGACATGGGTTTCTATTCAAAGTGTTATGTACTCACTTCTCTGTACAGGTAGCCTAGAAGTTTGTAACGGGAGCTTCCGAACACCCTTTATGACTCGTACATACATAGTTTACGCTATTGAATTTCAAGAGGATTTACGTCATTTCGTGCAATAAATATAATAATTTTACAGTTTCACGACGCTGGTGAAATGATCCCTAGGAGTAAAGTCGCCTAAATCGGAAAATTGTTATTTATTTTGTTTGTTCTTACGTACTCGGAACCCGTCAATTGTGAATCGTGAATGCTGTGTCATAAAGGCAACTGTTTGTAAATGACTGTAATGACTCTTTTGTGTCATGTGGGGGAGTGACACCCCGTGTTGCGTACATAGTTCCACGTAGTCAGCGCGTACACAACTTTCCCACTAGAGCGCTAGGCACAACAGCGCAGGCGCAGCGCTCGCCTGTCTCCGCACTACGAGATGGCGCTGCCATAGAGACGCTGATCCGCGTATTAATATGTCACGCAGCCAATGAGATTGCTGCTAACGTAGAACCTTTTCTCCTCGCGGATCACACTCGCGCAGTGATACCTGAACGCTCGAGGTATTATAACGAGTGTACAGACCTCCGATTAGTCAGTGTGCATTAGTCTGTAGCCAAGTTTCAGTTTGCGCCTAATAAGATTACCATATTCCTGTACATAGCCATGAAGAGAAATGTATAGACACTTTGTCCAGTATCAGAGATATGTGAGAATAAGATTAACGTACCAAGACCAAAGGAACTTCAGATTGTCAGTTGTAAACAGCATCCAGAATCAAGTTACGTAATGTCTATTCTTTTTATTATTTTAATAAGGTGTGTGAAAATTAATCAAGTTCTGTTTAAAGTTGGTCACCGTCAATCTGCTACTCTAAGCATGCAAGTGGCATTTCTATCGTCTGACCTAATGGCAGGAGATAAACGGGCCACGATAAGACCACGAGACATATTGCTGACACTATCCTACTTCGTTAGAGCGACAAGTCAAATAATCTGATGGTGTGTGTACCGAAGGTCTTACAGAACGCACACCACACCCCGGTATTGGTGTTTAGCCATTTCCTGTCCAATAGCACCATGGGGTCTTCCGAACTTAACGAACACTTCCGGTTTCAGAGAGATTTGGCGCTTAATCCAAGCCACCAGTTCATATTCTGAAACTTAGAGCAGATAAAAACTGTGTACCGGGCAGTCTCGAACCCGGAAACTTCGCCTTTCACAGGCAAGTGTAGAGTACCCGAGGACGACTCTCGACCTGTACTCACAGCTTTACTTCCGGTAGTACCTCATCTCCTACATTCCAAAATTCACAAGAGTTCTCCCGCGAAACTTGCGGTACTGGCACTCTTGGAAGAAAGGATATCGCGGAGACGTTGCCACAGTCTGAGCATATGTTTCCAGAGCAAAATTTCAATCTGCAGGGGATTGTACGCTGATATGAAACTTTCTGGCAGAGGAAAACTGTGTGCCGGAGCGGGACTCGAACCCGGGAACTTCATATCAGCGCACACTCCACTACAGATCGAAAATTGATTCTGGAAACAATTCCTCAGGCTCCGGCTAAGCTGTGTCTTCCAAGTATCCTTCCTCTCAGAAGTGCTAGTCCCGCAGTTTCCGCGGGAGAGCTTCCGTGAATTTGGAACGTAGGAGATGAGGTACTGGCGGAAGTAGAGCTGTGGGAACGGGTTGAAAGTTGTGCTCGAGTAGCCGAGTTGATAGAGTACTTGTCTCCGAAAGGCCAAGTTTCCGATTTCGAGTCCCGGTCCTGCGCACAGTTTTAATCTGTCAAGAAGTTTCATATCGGAGCACACCCAACTGCAAGGGGGAAAAACATACTAGTGCACATATTGTTCGTCAGGAAAATGACGACAACCCTCCTTCCTAGCCCGACAAAATTTCTTCCAACCAGTAGGACAGATGCGACCGCTTACACGTCGCTCACTGTCTCAATAATATTCTTTAGTGCCCCTGACTATGTAAGTGACCACTGTAATAATATTTATCTAGTAGTGACCACGCTATCTGTCCCCCCACGCAACACAGCTAATTAACGGGTGAACCAAAAGTCCGTTAACATTTGAGCATTCGCTGCTTCACGGGATAATGTAGGTAGCGAGGTAACAGTTAACCCATACGCCCGAAATGACATAGGGTTTTATTGACAAAACAGTGCACAAAATGGCAAACAGATAGCTCTTCATGTGATACAAAAGTAATAATTAGAATGCAACTGATTTTTAGCAAAGACAACATACAGCACACGATCATCACCAGACGATCTACGCAAGACATATTTACACCTGCAGTGACATGGGATGAAGCGCCAACCTTCATAAAAGTCGTACCTTCCAGCAGGTGTTCATCGGCAAGGCTAGGGATGATCTGACTCCTTCTCTAACTAAAACTCATTTTACACACGACCCTCTTGAGGCGTCACTAATGTGTTGGTGTTTGATATTTTTTTCTTTTATTTTTGTTTTCAATGGAACCCTATATAATTTCAGACATGTGTGTGAATTTTTACCTCTCTACCTGCATTATTCCGTGAATTAGTGCGTTTTCAAGTGTTAACGGACTATCGGGTTACCATATGCATTATTTTGCCTCATCCGCTGTTTTCGACCTCTTGGTACGTTTCGTAGTTTCGCGTTCCAGGGTATGCACTTGAACAGGACAATATTCTTGCTCTACAGTGGCCAGACTGTGTCCTAACGCCGTTGAGCTCTAATAGTTTACAGCATCATGGGCAAAACTGAAGTGATAAACTCACTTGTTAAATTCATGGCGTTTAACTTAACATGGAATTCCTGTTGACTCTCGTGTACCATATTTATTTTCAAGGATCCAAAATACACCGATGTACATCCACGTGGCTACTCTGCAGTTCACACTTAAGTGACTGGGTTCGTCGAACCACCTTGACTCTGCTTATCTACGGCTCCACTCTCGAGCAACACGTGGGGAAAAACGAGCACTTAAATTTTTCCGTGCGACCTCTGATTTCTCTTATTTCGTTTCGACGAAAATTTCTCCCTGTGTAGGTGGGCGTCAACAGAATGTTTGCTCATTTGCAGGAGAAAGTTGGGGATTAAAGTTTCGTGAAAATATCTTGCCGAAACGAATAACGCCTTTGTTTTTAATTATTGCCGTCCCAAATTGCGTATTATATCCGTGTCACTTTCCTCCCTATTTCACACCCACAGAACAAAAGGAGCGGTACTGTGCAGCCACTCTCAGTTAAAAAAAAAAAAAAAAAAAAAAGTGCAATTAGTTAGACAGGATCACAATACGGGTCCGTGGTATCTTCTGTGTCGCAGCATTTATTTACCCACTTGACTCTTTATTAATGGGAAAACAGACTGCTATTAAAATTTCGTGAAAATCCGGCTATAATAATATTCGATATTTAGTAGAAAATCAGTTGCCGCCACCCCCTTCTCCCCTCCGCCACCACACCACCGCCACCAGCTGGAGGTTCTATACAAAACCCAACACCCATGTCTAAAACAGCTTCAAACGTCTGATTAGATGAAGATGTTTATGACATTATATGTCCTGAACTACGTGTCGTGCACAGATACAATTTTGCTGGTACATATTGTTGTATATGGGACATTTACAATTTGCAAAACGTCTTGCTAATAGAGTTACTAGTAAACAAGTGATAAATTGAAACGGAATGCCCGATTTGAAATTTTACTGCATGAAACTGGAAATTTGTGGTAAATTTCTATGGGACCAACTACTGAGATCATCGGTCCCTAGGCTTACACATTACTTAATCTAAGTTACACTAACTTATGCTAAGGTCAACGCACACCCATGTCTGAGGGATACAGCATGAACTGCGAGAATATAGTTAGTGGGAACTTTTTTCCTTTATTATTTTGTGGGGATGTCACCGAGAAGAAATTTCGAAAATGTTTGAAATTTTGAGTAAAGTTTGTTGGAAGACGCTAAGTTCTCTCGTTTTCAAATACTGAATAAATATAGCCTGCATAATTTGAGCGCCCTGAGTTACGGTGTTTCAAGATATATACGAGTTCCTGAAGTGAATTATTATTGTGTTAAACCTTTAACGTAACGCTTCCAATGTGTAAGGCATGGCTCATGCGCAAGTTATATCTTGCACCCTATAATGGATACAGCATTCTACAGCGGTGGAACTCTTATGAATTCCGTATAGTTTTACTTCTGCATTTATTTTCCGCAAATCATGGTCTACATAATTTGATCCTCTTGTTCAGGTCACTTATTTCTCAACATGCGGATTGGCTTTTATCACGTTTTTTCATGCAGCATAAGAATGTAAATGGTTGGTGCTCTCCCATTGCTACGTTAAAAGGCAGATTGAAAAATCCGAGAGACACGACCGAGATTCGATACCGCGAGCGGTGTGATACAGACGTAGCCGTGGAGTAAGATCAGACATATGCAGTGGTGGTTCTGAAGCTCCTTGAACCTTGGCAGTGTGCGTCGTCTGCCTCTCAGGAACAATATGCCACCACCCCTCGCTCTTCTTGCTGTTTAAATATTGGAGAAGAAAATTTACTACTACCACAATTTTTCTTATTTTTGAAGTTTATTTTCAGCAAACCCCATGTGATCCGATACACGTGACGTGACACAAACAAGACAGTTATGAGAATTTACTACGACATGCAAAACAACAATGGCTTACATGTGACCATGTAGAAAGATGAGCGAACAGCTACGTCAGATAATTAATATGAAACGTACGTTAGTCGAGCCTGGTGTCTGGAAACTAAAGGCTGCGGGATCGGTTCTCTCGGATTTTTCAGTCTGCATTTTGACATAGCATTCATCCGTCAGTGATATGAAGATTTGCAAGAAACGACACGTGGTTCGGATTTCACGTTAAACTGTAGGTCCTCTTCACCAGTGTAGTTTAGGGACACCCAAGTCCCTAAAGTGCGTGGCCGAGCGGTTCTAGACGCTTCAGTCTGTAACCGCGGGACCGCTACGGTCGCAGGTTCGAACCCTGCCTCGGGCATGGATGTGTGTGACGTCCTTAGGTTAGTTAGGTTTAAGTAGTTCTATGTTCTAGGGGACTGATAACCTCAGCTGTTAAGTCCCATGCCGGCCGCGGTGGTCTAGCGGTTCTAGGCGCTCAGTCCGGAACCGCGGGACTGCTACGGTCGCAGGTTCGAATCCTGCCTCGGGCATGGATGTGTGTGATGTCCTTAGGTTAGTTAGGTTTAATTAGTTCTAAGTTCTAGGCGACTGATGACCTCAGAAGTTAAGTCGCATAGTGCTCAGAGCCATTAAGTCCCACAGTGCTCAGAGCCATTTGAATCCTAAAGTGCCGTCCAGTTGAAAGACTCGTACCAGGCCATTGCGCCACACGAGATTATTATTAGCTTGATTGCAGTAAGAAGATACAAATATTATCTAATTATATAAGGAAACATAGGATACATTCGTCAAATTTTAGTCCCATTTTAGAAAGACGAATGAAATGGAGTGTAATCTGATGTTGAATAACTCAGTACCATGTGTCTTTGATGTCATGGTCCAAATCCAGGAACACTGTCCATTTCGTTTGTGCTTTGTTGGCGAGTGTGCTACGAAAATTGGTGTACGTAGAATTATTTGAGTAGGAAGTAGATGTACATACTGCATCAGTAGCATTCGAACTGGCTGTCTTCATAATTATAAGCACCACCGACCTCGATAGCGGAGACGAGTCTTTTGTATAGAAAATCCAACTTGTCTATTTCCGCATGTCTGGGCGAGTGGTTACGCCCTCGCGGCTCGTCGGTGACCTTCTCGAACCGTTCAGGATGCGGCGCCACAGACGTCTTCCATTAATGACGGCGTCTCGGTTATCGGAGATGCGTCACGATAGCATCTTCGACCATTCGATTCGGGGGCGAATTGTTTGGGATTCCTATAGCGAAAGAAAGTTTCATAATGGCGGCCGACGGTATTTCTGTCGGCGTTTATTGCGCCAGCGCCGCTAACTGCCGCTGTTATTCAATCCGCAGCGGCTGCGCACGGCCCCAACGGCCGAAATATCGCAGGGCCCGGCCGGGCTTCAAAAGTACACCGCCACGCTCCCAAGCCGCGCCTGGATTGCTTTTCACCCGCGCAGCTGCGACTCGCCACACTGCCGCTCACGTCTGCCTCCCGCTGTACCTTCCATACATTCACATCTTTGTTACTAAACGGCTAACCCGCTTCGCGGGTCATGGCGCACAGTCGCAGTTGCAGGTTGCCTATCTAACGGCTTCCAGGGGCAACGAAAATTTGATGTTCATATAATTAATGACCGAATTTAAACTTTTTAAATGCTGTCATAATGTACGCATTAAGATGTATAACCTAATGTTGACGGCTTAACACAGTAAGACAAATATTACAGTTAGGAACTATGTGGATGCGTAACTCACAGTGCGATAACACCCAGATTACGAGGCGTGTTTTTTAAATAAGTACCGTTTTCAGATTAAAAAAAGACGTGCTAAGACATCTCAATAATTTTATTTTTACATGAAAGCCTATACCTTAATATACGCACTGACGCAATTACAGTCTGATTCTTCCTTGTTTACGTTGTGTACTGAGTGTTTAAGATGCCTCCGACAATCGTGAGTCCCGCCGACTGTGAAGATTTCTTAGTGCTAAAGGCCTAAAAGCGATCGATATTCATCTTGAGATCTGTGCAGTTTACGGAGAAAACATTATGAGTGATGGAATGGTAAGAAAGTGGGTGAGAGCATTTAAAGATGGCCGCACAAATGTGCATGATGAACAACGGAGTGGGCGTCCTTCGGTCGTTAATGGAAGTTTGGTGCAGGAAGTGGACAATAAGGTGAGAGAAAACAGACGCTTTACGATTTCCTGCTTGCGGGATGACTTTCCTAATGTTTCTCATAGTGTTTTTTATGGCATTGTGACCGAGCACTTGAATTACCGAAAATTGTGCGCACGTTGGGTACCGAAAATGTTGACGGGTGTGCACAAAACCAAACGTTTAGACAGTGCATTAACTTTCCTTGAGCGGTACCACAACGATGGTGGTGATTTCTTAACCCAAATTGTTGCGGGCGATGAAACATGGGTGGCCTACGTCACATCAGAATCAAAGCAACAGTCCATGGAAGTTGAGCAGGGGCATCGTTTTGCTGCAAGACAAGGTCTGTCCGCATGTGGCGAATCAGGCCAAAGATCTTATCACATCTTTTCGATGGGAAACTCTAGCTAATTCTCCGTACAGCCCCGATCTTGCGCCCAGTGACTTCCACCTGTTCCTGCACTTCAAGAAACACCTGGGCGGTCAGCGTCTTCAAGACGATGACGAAGTCAAAACAGTGGTGATGCAGTGGCTAACAAGTCAGGCGGCAGACTTCTGTGAGGAAGGTTTTCAAAAACTGGTACAACTTTATGACAAGTGCCTCAATATTGACGGATATTATATAGAAAAGTAGATTAAGGTACTGGCTTTCAAGTAAAAATAAAATTATTGAGATATCTTAGCACATCTTTTTTTAATTTCAAAACGGTACTTACTTAAAAAACACGCCTCGTATTATACTCTCATAGACATAAAAAAGAATCGCCACGAAAGAATTTTCCGAATGGGACGGAAATTGGTAAATGTGATGTATATGTACACACAAACAAATTATTAGAGTTTCAGAAAAATTGGATGATTTATTCAAGAGAAAGAGCTCCGCAAATTAAGGAAGTCAATAATGCATTGGTTCACCTCCGACCGTCATGCAAGCAGTTAATTCGGTTTGCCATTTATTGACAGAGTTGTTGGATGTCTTGAGGGATATCGTGCTAAATTCTGTCCAATTGAAGCGCTGGATCGTCAAAATCCCGAAATGGTTGGAGGGCCCTATCCATAATGCTCCAAGCGTTTTCGATTGGGGAAAGATTCAAATGGTTCAAATGGCTCTGAGCACTATGGGACTTAACATCTGAGGTCATCAGTCCCCTAGAACTTAGAACTACTTAAACCTAACTAACCTAAGGACATCACACACATCCATCCTCGAGGCAGGATTCGAACCTGCGACCGTAGCAGTCGCGCGGCTCCGGACTGAGCGCCTAGAGGGAAAGATTCCACGACCTTGCTGACCAAGGCTGGCTTTGGCAAGTACGAATGCAAGCAGGAGACACTCCCGCCGTGTGCGATAGGCATTATGTTGCTGAAAGTTAAGTCTAGAATGGCTTGTCGTTGAGGCAACGAAACGAGGCGTAGAATATCGTCGACATACCGCTCCGCTATATGGCTGCCGCGGATGACAGCCAAAGGCATCCTACTATAAAAAGAAATGGCACCACAGACCATCACTCCGGGATGACACGACAGTGGTGAGATGCTACCCTGGCTGTCGCCCGCCATACGGCCTGACAACCAGGAACGATGGTCTACGGTGCCATTTCTCATCATAATGCATCCCTTTTACTTCTCATCCGCGGCACCATTACAGGACAGCGGTACGTCAAAGATATTCTATGTCCCGGTTTGTTGCCCAATATGGCAAGCCATCCTGCGTTTACATTTCAGCAAGATAATGCCCGCCCGCATGTCTGGATGTTTGGACAGTGGTAGGATACCACCCTGACTGTCGTCCATCATACAGCCCGACAACCAAGAATAATGGTCTGTGGTGCCATTTGTAGTCATAAAGGATCCCTTTTGGTTTTCATCCCAGCACGCTTCAATATGGGAAGCCATACTGCGCTTACATTACGGCAAGGTAATGATCGCTCGCACACGGCAAGAGATTATACTGCTTGCCTTTGTGCTCGACAAACCCTACCTTGGTCAGCGAGGTCGCCCGATCTCTCCCCAAGTAATACCGTTTGACACATTAAGGACAGGTCTGTCCGACCAGTTCGGGATAAGACGACCTAACGCGGCAATTGGACACAATTTTGCACGATATTCCTTAGGAGGACATACAGTAACTCTCTCTATCAGTAAAGTGATAATTAAATCAAGACCCTAAGTCGTCGATATACATCAACGAGGACAGTTGAAAATGTGTGCCCCGACCGGGACTCGAAACCGGGATTCCTGCTTACATGGCAGACGCCCTATCCATCTGAGCCACCGAGGACACAGAGGGTAGCGCGACTGCAGGGATTTATCCCTTGCACGCTCTCCGTGAGATCCACATTCCCAACTTAATGTCCACACACTACATTCGTAGTGCCCCTGCCCATTACACTCATTTCTCGCGGCTCACAATCTTACCGAGTCCCATGAAAGTTCGGGCAATGCGTGTGCATCCAGCACAGGAGGAGGTCAATGGCCGGTTAGCCTTAACTATATGAAGATGGTATGTGTTCTTTGAGACATGTCCGAAAGAACAGATATCATCCTCATACCTCTTAATCAATGTAAAGCGGAATAACTGCTTCTATAAGGGCCAGAGGAGCACCAACGCGTTGTTTACTTACTCAATTTGTGAATTTTTCTGAAATTGTACTTAACTGTATGTCTGTACATGTACATCACGTCTATAAATTTCCGCCCCATTCGGATAATTCCTTCCTTTTTTTTTTTGTCTTAGAGTTTATTGTAGAGTAGCATGGAGAGCTGCATCAAACCAGTCTCAGGACTGAAGACCACAACAACAACAGAGTTTATTGATCCAGTATTTGAGAATAAGAGCTCGTAGTAACTTGCAACAGTATTTACACATAATTTCAAACCTTTACGAAACTTTTACTTGCTAACATTCCCGGAAAAATAATGAAAGGAAAAACGTTTATCGCTTACTACATTTTCGCTGTTCACCCAGTAAAACTTATTCCTTCTTTACTATCAACTATATTTGCAACACTTTTGCAGGCAGTAACCATGTAGGCCACTGAATATACCTGCGAAATTATATCATTGTACGGCACATAGTTCTTGACGTTTAGCTTTATAAACATTGAGATGCGTGAAAAACTAGCTGTTGCTTGAAACGGAGCACAAATTGGTTCAAATGGCTCTGAGCACTATGGGACTTAACATCTATGGTCATCAATCCCCTAAAACCTAACTAACCTAAGGACATCACACAACACCCAATCATCACGAGGCAGAGAAAATCCCTGACCCCGCCGGGAATCGAACCCGGGATTTATTAAATGAAGCAACGCATCTGGCATATTCCAGACTGGACAAGTATGATCTCTAAAGTGATTGAGTATTGTCCTCGATTAAAGTACGTCTATTCGATGTAAGTAGCAGTCTTCCGCAGCCAGAGTAATTTTTGCTATAATTCTTCTGAGTTTATTGCTGCGGAATCGTATAGAACAATTAAAATACTAGAATGCTAAAATTACCAACGTTTAGGCTGTGTTGTAGCAGCCTTCCTGAGGGCGAGGATTGGTTTAGCAGGCGGTGTGCGCTTCGGCATTCAAGGGAGAAAGGCATCTACAAGGCCGAGACGACAGTTACTTTAGTATTATAGTATTACAAATGTTTTATATGACGACGTCGCAGTACACGCAGAATGATTTTTAGCGATACACTTCTCAGATTCGAAAAGTTCCTTGCCATTAGGAGATTGCAAAAAAATAGAAATAGTGTATGTGGTTTTCAATTTTTATGAATTTTATCTACTATAAGCCTTTTTAACGCAACGGCCTTGCCGCAGTGGATACACCGGTTCCCGTGAGATCACCGAAGTTAAGCGCTGTTGGGCATGGCCGGCAGTTGGATGGGTGACCATCCAGCCGCCATGCGCTGCTGCCATTTTTCGGGGTGCACTCAGCCTCGTGATGCCAATTGAGGAGCTACTCGACCGAACAGTAGCGGCTTCGGTCAAGAATACCATCATAACGACCGGAAGAGCAGTGTGCTGACCCCACGCCCCTCCTATCCGCATCCTCCTCTGAGGATGACACGGCGGTCGGATGGTCCCGGTAGGCCACTCGTGGCCTGACGACGGAGCGCTTTTTCCTTTAAAAAAACAAGCCTTTTTAAAAACAAGACATAGAGTCCATTTGTCCACTTCAAAGTAGTTCTATATAAAACATCCAAACAATAAGCAGTTCCAACTACTGGCTGCTTGCAAGATAAATGTCTTCCGGCAACGTGCCAGGACAACTGCACCTTGTCTGTTCATTACAACCCACCATATAAACCACTGAGAACTGTTCATAAATAAAACAAAAGTAAACCTCGAAGAGGAAAGGTTGCGTATTTTCTGGTAAGTAGTTATGCAACGCTTCTGCGACGTAGATCTTAGTACTTTCTTACTAGGAATAGATCGGGTAAAGTGAAAAGTTGTCCTCTGTCAGCCATCAGCAGAAATGAATAAGGAATCCTACGTGGAAACCAGGCCCAAGCTAAGCAGCATGTTACTGTCATCGAGAAACGGGTTGAAATGAGTCTAGGAAAGATGAGTGATAACGTATCCAGATAATTTGTAGCTCAAATCGATAGAAACGAAATTCAAACAATTACTATCCACACTCCGTATTCTGCAATAACTTCCCTGTAGAGCGTGACAATGCGCGATAGCGTCGCCTAAGTTTTTGTGGATACGTTCGTGGCAGTAAGTGTCTTTAGGGCAATTACCGTCAACGCATCGACGCAAATGATTTATTTTCTTCAAGTTGCAGTCAGTCCACAACCAAAGAAAATCGGTTGAAAGAAGCCATCATTCCGTTGAGATCGCTGTCACCAAAAATCGGTATTTGATACCATTGAACTATTTTGACCCAATTATCATTGTCAAGTGTGCGTGTAATAGCACAGTCTCGGAAGAATAGCTTCTGTGGGAAGCCTCACCCTTATTATTGCTTGCAATTGTGGAATCTGTTAAGTCTAACATTCTGCTGACACTTTTGCATCTGCTCGTTATATTTGTTAATTGTTTATCTGATTGTGGTTGATATAATTTATGTGGATGAATGTGTCAGTTTTGCACATCCTCTGCTGAATCTGACTTATGATCTTGTTTTGCTTTTCTCGTCCACCGTTCTCAGAGGTTTCACGAAAAAAAAAAATAATGCTGGGAAAAGTTTGCGTATGATGGATGATATAGAAACATACGTTGTATCATTTGAAAAAGAAAGGGAAGACGGTTACTCCATTAAGCTGTATCAGTTTTCAGCTTCGTTTGGTTTGTGAACATCAATTTATTGGTAAAGAACGTTAATAGATACACAACCTGTCAACAAATCTGTGGAATCAAGGTTTCAGATTCATATTCTTTTATTCAACACAAATACCATAAGGCGGTAAGAAATGCCTTTATCGTCACACTCTACCTCTGCAGTATAAACCCTCCCCATCAAGGTGCTTACGCCCATTAGAACCTTTGCCAGCATCTATTCGGTGACAGCACAGCTTCATAGCGAAAATCTATATTGCTGCGCTGCGAATCTGAATCTAGTAAAACCTGAGTGAAATATTGCCATACAATAATGAACCTAAGTCTGAAGTATGTATTTAACCCCATCATCTTCTTCACATTATTCAGCAACATTTACAGAATGTCGTAACTGCTTATAATGGCGTCGGACTTCTTTTCAGTCTGATTAATCTGAGAGAGAGAGAGAGAGAGAGAGAGAGAGAGAGAGAGAGAGAGAGAGAGAGAGAGATTCAATGTTACGCTTTCACGCGTCTTCTTCTTCGGTTTTTGATGACCAAGGCGGTAGTGATATACTCAAACCAGCTTTTAATCGCTAGCAAAGTACGTCAAGATGAAAAAAATATGAATGTTAGTGTAAATCACCAAACTAAACAGATCGTATACCTTATTTACAGAGGACAATCACAGTCATAAATTTATTAAATGAAGGCAGTATTTTTCCTCCTACGCCGTTTTTACTTCTTCTTCGTTCCAAAACTAGTTTAGAGTTGCTGAACCAATCGAGTTTTTAGTTAAATACTCGAGAATGGTTTGCAGAGACGATACTATTTGTGAAACGGAGTAGTAGTATAAATAAACACTACGTAATTGGAAAAGCGCCGCCTTCATTTAATAAAAGGATCAGTTTGTATTTCAATTATAACAGAAGATCTTATTTCAACAATCCATACGATTTCTAACTGCTTTTGTCTTCCAGCACATTAGTACATTATTGTTACTGGAGCAGTGAAAGCTTTCGATAAACGCCACGTGCGAAAACTAGATGCAACGGTGAGGCTCACCTGTGTGTTAATACTAGGTTCGTGAACATAAGCTTCAAGACGGGTGGTGCAGATGGATCCGCGCATAGCTTTACCATTGTACGCCGTCCGCCGATCGAAACCTGACGCGCGATCGCCTGGAGGACTCGGTGAGTGGACGCAGGTGCGCGGTCGAGGTCCTCGGCTGGGCGGCATTGGGCGTTGGGTAGGTCGGGCCGAGGCCGTGCCCTCTCGTACCATCCGCGTTCCGCGCGATCCTGCCGTCGCCGTTTTGGCCCCCCGTTCCGCGCTCACCATCCAACACTAGTTGGCTGCTGTCCTACGACTGTCAACAGCTTCTCCGACAGTGCAACACACCGTTGGAGCTAGAATTTCGTGACGTATTGAACCAGTGGCCGACACGTTGTGTGAGTCACATCTATACTGTCACAGGAGGCAATGAGATAATAATAAATATCAAATGAAACTACGAGACAAAAAAAAAAATGGCTCTGAGCACTACGGGACTAGACTTCGGAGGTCATCAGTCCCCTAGAACTTAGAACTACTTAAACCTAACTAACCAGACTGTAGCGCCTAGAACCGCTCGGCCACACCGGCCGGCAAACTACGAGACAGGTAGCATGCAAGACGGTCCGGCTCCTGAAAGTTATTAGCACACCTGACAATGGCGTAAGAAAGTCGAGAAGAGAGGCCAGTACTTCAGGTCAGAGATTCTCATGTCTCCTGAGAAATGGTACTTACCATTGAACGAAACAGAACACAAGCTAGGAAACAGAAGACAATAGGATATTTTTAAACTTCATTATGTATTGAATGAAACATAAAGTCCCTTGGATGCAGCACTAGCTCATTTGAAAAACAACGAAGGATTGTTTCTGTGTGCTCTTCGTCTAATATAAACAACAAATGATGCGTGGAGGGTGTTCGTACTTTTCTTCTTCCACCGTATAAAAGGGATGCTTTTGTACGTAGAGCACTCACATGTAACCACGATTCACAAAAATCAGTCGCTGGCCGTGTCCAGTTGAAGGTTACCGAAACAGGTGACACAGTGGATTAAGTAATTCTAAATTATGATAAGGTTTCCCTTAGCCCAGGGCGGCCGCTGTGGCCGAGCGGTTCTAGGCGCTTCAGTCCGGAACCGCGCTGCCGCTCGGGCATGGTTGTGTGTGCTGTCCTTAGGTTAGTTAAGTTTAAGTAGTTCTAAGTTCTAGGGGACTGATGACCACTGCAGTTAAGTCCCGTAGTGCTCAGAGCCATTTGAACCATTTGAATCTCAGCCCAGTATTCTCTCATCCCGGCGTTGTTGGTGTTATCCGTTCCTGACGCAGCTTCCGGGCGCACTTTCACAGCTGTTAATGAGGGAAGATAATTTGATGTTCTGGTAAAATTTCTGCACTGATCTCTGTCAGAATGATTGCTGCGGTCAGTTTATAGTTGCTCAAGGTTTTTCCTAACGGGTGTTGTCCACTTGGCGTTGGTCGATATCCTTCTGTTACAGCTTTCACAAGCCGCGCGGAATTAGCCGAGCGGTCTAAGGCGCTTCAGTCATGTCCTCTGCGGCTCGTCCTGGCGGAGGTTCGAGTCCTCCCTCGGGCATGGGCGTGTGTGTTTGTCGTTAGGATAATTTAGGTTAAGTAGTGTGTAAGATTAGGGACTGATGACCTTAGCAGTTAAGTCCCATAAGATTTCACGCACATTGGAACATTTTTGAACAGCTTTCACATAATGTTTTGGCGACTAACCTAGTCGTCTTTGATACTGCTAGCAACTGTCCTCGATACGCTGCTACTTGTTGAGGTCATGAGAACGAGCGTACCTGTAGACTTTGACGACCAGCTTCTACCAGAAATACATCGATAAGTGTGTGGCATCGTTGGCTCCCTTTGTGTCACCATACCCGCTGCGCAAAGCATTGTGCCTGTTAGCTCGTTTCCGGACGCGAAAGTTCCATCTGTTTCAAGGAAAAAAGTGGCTGCCTCCGAATTACAATAAAGAACAAATTTTTGACAGGCGTAGAGGCTCTATAGTGATTTATATCGTATGTGAAATTCAGAATTTTTACGTGATTTTTATGGGATATGGAAGCTATCTTGTTGCATGTTAAATGTTGAAAAAAAATATCAAAAGACATTTTCCGGAAGCATTTACATTTTTAACTCAGAGGAACATTCAGCTTTGGAAAGATTCTTTAGTAATTAATGGAAAAATCATCCCGTAGAGTTCAATAGTTGACGAGGTATAACTTCATAATATTTTATCTTTTTCTGACGGAAAAAACAACTCGTTTAGGAAAAGAAACATAGCTATTGTAGTGTCGGTAGCTGGACCGACACCGTGATGTGGATTGCTAAACTAACGCTGTGGCCGATAGTGCACGAACGGCAATAAGCATACGGGCGTGAAGTCTGGAACATAAAAACTTATGAATGAATAAGAAGAAAAGTATGTAGATGCTTTTTACTTAACTTTTATTGTTTCCTCGGAATACATCTCTCTTGAATACTCGTAAGCTATAGGCACTGATACAAATGGCTCCTTGCTAGTTCGTAGCCAGTACTTAGCTGATGGCTATTCTGTCTCTCGGCTAATGAGAGAGAAAGGCTTCGTACAACTGGGCGATAGCTAGGTTCGCGTACAACTGGGCGGTAGCTTGGTTCTCGTACAACTGGGGGTCGAGTCCACTCTCGTATCACGAGACCTGCCTTGGTGGTGGCGCTAGGTCTGCGATCACAGTGGCGACACGCGGGTCCGACATGTACTACATGGACCGCGGCCGATTTAAACTACCACCTAGCAAGTGTGGTGTCTGGCGGTGACACCACAGCTATGGTCCTAATTAAAGTTAAGAACAGATTTTTGACATTCTTAGAGACACTATTGAAATATATTCCATGTGTGGATTCCAGATATTTTACGTAATTTTTCTACGACACAGTGCCGGCCGATGTGGTCGAGCGGTTCTAGGCGCTTCAGTCTGGAACGGCGCGACCGCTACGGTCGCAGGTTCGAATCCTGCCTCGGGCATGGATGTTTGTGATGTCCTTAGGTTAGTTATGTTTAAGTAGCTCTACATTCTAAGGGACTAATGACCTCAGATGTTAAGTCCCATAGTGCTCAGAGCCATTTGAACCATTTTTTGTTGGAGACAGAGACTTTAAAATGATTTTCTGACGCCGGGAGAAGCGGTAAGCTGTTGGTTGCTGACAATACCTCCCGCAACGACCAACAGTAGAAGTCTCTCTCCCATAGCATCTGATGAAGACTTGTTCAGTCAAAGAAATATTGTGGGGAGTAATGGTAAGAAACGTCAGCCATGAGGTTGGATATGAGGAAATGCAAGGTGAACCCAACCTCCAACAGCAAACCTGGAGGGGCTATAACGGGTGTCTTCAGGACAAAATCGAGGTAAAGAACCCATGTACTGCTACGTCACCCAACGACAGTCCAAAACGCGTGGCAGCCTACCCATTCGGCAATAAACGTGAGTTGTGCGTTTCCCGGTCTCTTCGGTGTTAGAGGCTCGGACGCATTAGACGCCATCTGGACGTATCGAATGTTACGAGGGTCACTCCAAAAGAAATGCACACAATTTTTGTAAAAATATAATTTTCATTCTGTGTGAAAGTTTTACAGTGTGTAGATACATTCTTCCCGCTCGTTTTCAAACTTTCCAGGGGAGGCCGCCAATTGTGAAATTCAGTTTCAATTCATACTACGCATAATAAAAGCTCATGGCCAGAGATGTAATGTGGCAAAGCACCAAGATGCACTTCTCAGCCGTTGTCGAGAAAATCGACAGTTAAAATGAACCGTTGCTGTGAAATACTCTCTACGATTAATAATTTTGTACGGCGTCGTGGCGCAGCGGTAAGCTCTCGGGTTCGTAATCTGAAGGTCGGCGGATCGAATCTCGCGCCATGCAACTTTTTTTTTTTAGTATTTGTTTTTTGTAATTCAAATGTGTGTATATATACACACACATTTGAATTACAATATATATATATATATATATATATATATATATATAATTCCCGGCAATCAGTTGCAACAATTATGCGTATAATAAGTTGTAGAAAGTCGTTTGTCGTGGAAAAACTGGCGACTTCGAACATCATTATGTTTTCCGCAAACAAAGTTGTATTTCACAAACGTTATTAATTGTCTTCCTAATGTTAACCACGTATAGTTAACGGAAGACGTAGAAACGATATTCCGAAACGAATACGTATAGCGTAAGTCAAACGTTCCAATTAGAATAGAAACCCCACGAACACAAATTTTCTGTGGCAGGTATGAAATATAAACACCGTTACTCGTTCGTTACACTTGAAGGACAGATGTTGAATGGGCCGAAACAAGCCGCCGCATAACAGCGTACTTGCCTGCTAACTTCGAAAGAAGGTAGATGCGGTCCCTAGCGCAACTTATAACATCGTCGAAAATCAATGCGGACGTGAGAGCTTTGGTACACCCTGTTAAACAAACGGAAAAATAGAGGCGGTACAATTGGAGAGCGATCCGCCTTCACCAACATGCATAAGCAATTCATTAATAGTTTATATATATATATATATATATATATATATATATATATATATATATATATACTGATTTTCGACGATGTTATAAGTTGCGCTAGGGACCGCATCTACCTTCTTTCGAAGTTAGCAGGCAACTACGCTGTTATGTGGCGGCTCGTTTCGGCCCATTCAACATCTGTCCTTCAAGTGTAACGAGCGAGTAACGGAGTTTATGTTTCATACCTGCCACAGAAAATTTGTGTTCGTCGGGTTTCTATTCTAATTCGAACGTCCGCTATACGTATTCGTTTCGGAATATCGTTTCTACGTCTTCCGTTAACTATACGTGGTTAACATTATGAAGACAATTAATATATATATATATATATATATATATATATATATATATATATATATATATATATTTGAGTTACAATAAACTAATAATAAAAAAATGTTGTATGGCGCGAGATTCGATCCGGCGACATTCGGATTACGAACCCGAGCGCTTACCGCTGCGCCACGACGCTGTAGAAAATTATTAATCGTAGAGTATTTCATGGCAACGGTTTCTTTTAACTGTCGATTTTCTCGACAACGGCTGAGAAGTGCATCTTGGTGCTTTGCCACATTACACCTCTGGCCATGAGCTTTTATTATGCGCAGTATGAATCGAATCTGAATTTCACAATTGGCGGCCTCCCCTTGTTAGTTCAACCTGTTCCCGTCGCAACATGTCTTCAAGATGGCTGCTACACTTCACGTTCGTCAGAAGCGACGTGCTGTCATAGAATTCCTGTGCTGTGAAAACGAGACAGTGGGAAACATCCCCAAGACGTTGAAAAAGGTGTATGGAGATGCTGCTGTCGATCACAGTACAGTTAGTCGGTGGACAAGCAGGTTACGTGATGAAAGCGGGCACGGATGTGTTGAGGATGGTCCTCGCAGCGGCAGGCCTCGTACTGCACACACTCCAGACAATATGCAGAGAGTTAACGAATTAGTGACTGCTGACAGACACATCACAGTGAACGAATTGTCACGCTACGTTTGGATAGGGGAAGAAAGTGTTTGCAGAATACTGAAAGTGTTGGCGCTAAAGAAGGTTTGTGCCAAGTGGGTTCCCAAGATGTTGACAGTGGCTCACAAAGAAACAAGAAAAACTGTATGCAGCGAACTTTTGGAACAGTACGAGAATGGTGGAGATGAATTTCTTGGAAGAATTGTGACAGGTGATGAAATATGGCTCCATCATTTTTCACCAGAGACGAAGAGGCAATCAATGGAGTGGCATCATGCAAATTCACCCAAGGAAAAAAAAAATCAAAACCACACCTTCTACTGGAAAAGTTATGGCTACGGTGTTTTTCGATTCCGAAGGACTCTTGCTTGTGGAAATCATGCCAAGTGGAACTACCATAAATTCTGATGCATATGTGACGACACTGAAGAAATTTCAAGCTCCACTGAGTCGTGTTCGACCACATCGGCAAAAGCAGGATGTTTTGCTGTTGCACGACAATACACGGCCACATGTCAGTCAAAAAAACCATGGAAGCGATCACAAAACTCGGATGGACAACACTGAAACACCCGCCTTACAGTCCTGACCTGGCTCCATGTGAGTATCATCTCTTTGGGAAACTGGAAGATTCTCTTCGTGGAAAAAGGTTTGAAGATGAAGACTCCCTTGTGCACGCTGCCAAACAGTGGCTCCAACAGGTTGGTCCAGAATTTTACCGTGCGGGTATACAGGCGCTGGTTCCAAGATGGCGTGAGGCAGTTGAGACGAATGGAAATTATGTGGAGAAATGAAAAGGTTGTTCATAAAGGATGTATCTACACACTGTAAAACTTTCAAACATGTAGAATAAAAGATGGATTAAAAAAATAGTGTGCATTTCTTTTGGAGTGACCCTCGTATAAGGTTCATTTGGGGGAGCTCTTCCGCTTGCGATCCGTCAGGATATAAACTAAGATTGCTAGCAGAAGTGGTGGCGCACTGGCAGGTGTTAATCCCTATAACCTGCGCAACCTGTAGAGTCGCTGGATGACGGTTGCGGAGATGGGTTCATACCCTCAGTTTATTCTTGGAGACACCCTCTATAGCTTCTCGAAGCTTGCCAGTGGAGTTCGGCTTTACCCAAGAACTGATCCTCACTGATAGCGTTTGACTACACAGCAAGCAGCAACCCGAGAGTTGTTTGCGTTCGCGAAGTGATGCGCTCCGGTCGGCGCCGCTGCCGGCGTGTGGTGTGGCGTAGTGTGTGCGGGTTGCACACGGCCCCAGAGCGTGTGACGTGTCGCCGGCGGTGACGTCGCTCCGCTATAAGCGGGGCTGCCCACGCGCCGCGCTGGCCGCCCGCCAGCGAGTCTCCGGCACGCGCCGCCGCCTCCGGGCGTGGCGCGCTCCGCTACGTGCTCATTGTCGCTTACCACCGCCGGCGCTCGTATCCTAGAATTCTCGGACTGTTCGCAGGAAACCATGTTGCCTTGTGAAACTTTGCTTAAATCCGCCACAGAACGCCCATAGTTTCATCGTGAAGTCTAGAGAAAAGAAAAGGAAGCCCGCTGTTGCTTAAGTATACGCTCTGTAGGTGAGTGGTCAGCGTGAGTGATTCCAATGCGGGGGACTCAGGTTCGATTCCACGCAGGGTCGGAGGTTTCGTCCGTTCGGGGAGTGCGAGTTGTGTTGTCCTCATCATCATTTCGTCGTCATAATCGACGCGGAAGACGTCGAAGTGGCGTCAAATACACTACTGGCCATTCAAATTTCTACACCAAGAAGAAATGTAGATGATAAACGGGTATTCATTGGGCAAATATATTACACTAGACCTGACATGTGATTACATTTTCACGCAATTTGGGTCCATAGATCCTGTGAAATCAGTACTCAGAACAACCACCTCTGGCCGTAATTACGGCCTTGATACGCCTGGGCATTGAGTCAAACAGAGCTTGGATGGCGTGTACAGGTAGAGCTGCCCATGCAGCTTCAACACGATACCACAGTTCATAAAGAGTAGTGACTGGGTATCGTGACAAGCCAGTTGCTTGGCCACCATTGACCAGACGTTTTCAATTGGACAGTGTGCTGGCCAGAGCAGCAGTCGCACATTACTGTATCCAGAAAGGCTCTCATAGGACCTGCAACATGCGGTCGTGCATTATCCTGCTGAAATGTAGGGTTTCGCAGGGATCAAATGAAGGGTAGAGCCACGGGTCGTAACACATCTGAAATGTAACGTCCACTGTTCAAAGTGCCGTCAATGCGAACGGCACCCCACACCATCACTCCGGGTGATACGCTAGTATGGCGATGACGAATACACGCTTCCAATGTGTGTTCACCGCGATGTCGCGAAACACCGATGTGACCATCATGATGCTGTAAACAGAACCCGGATTCATCCGAAAAAATGACGTTTTGCCATTCGTGCACCCAGGTACGTCGTTGAGTACACCATCGCAGGCGCTCCTGTCTGTGATGCAGCGTCAAGGGTAACCACTGCCATGGTCTCCGAGCTGGTAGTCCATGCTGCTGTTGTCTTGCAAACGTCCTCATCTGTTGATTCAGGGATCGAGACGTGGCTGCACGATCCGTTACAGTCATGAGGATAAGGTGCCTGTCATCTCGATTGCTAGTGATACGACGACGTTGGGATCCAGCACGGCGTTCCGTATCATCCTCTTGAACCCACCGATTCCATATTCTGCTAACAGTCATTGGATCTCGATCAACGCGAGCAGCAGTGTCGCGATACGATAAACCGCAATCGCGATAGGGTACAATCCGACCTTTATCAAAGTCGGAAACGTGATGGTATGCATTTCTCCTCCTAACACGAGGCATCACAACAACGTTGCACCAGGCAACGCCGGTCAACTGTTGTTTGTGTATGAGAAATCAGTGGAAACTTTCCTCATGTCAGCACGTTGTAGGCGCCAACCTTGTGTGAATGCTCTGAAAAGCTAATTATTTGCATATCACAGCATCTTCTTCCTATCGGTTAAATTTCGCGTCTGTAGCACGTCATCTTCGTGGTGTAGCAATTTTAATGGCCAGTAGTGTTAAATGACTTGCAGCAGGGGGCCGAACAATCCCTGATGACATCTCCCGGACAATAATGCCGTACGATCATTTCACTTTTCAATTTCGAGGAAACCGTTCAAACGAATCGTGGAATTCTCAAAAAATTTGTTATGGGCAACAAAGGCTGTTGTCCTAGCACTTTTCATTCAATCAGCTATATTTCTTGAAAGTCATTTGCAATCGATTACGATGCAACTCAGGCTTCATCGGCAGGCACTTAAGTGCTGATTAGTACGCTCTCTGATCAAAAGTATCAACGCGCAGTTAACCAGCAGGTGTCACTACCTACCAGTATAAGAGGAGGTGGGGAGCGTTGTCAGCAGAGGAGAAGCAACACCAGAATTGGTCGATCAGGAAATCTCAGTGACTTCCACCATGGACGAGGTACTGGATGTCACTTGAGTAATATATCCATCAGGGACATTTTACCCTTCTAAAACTGTCGAAGTCGACTGTTGGAGATGTGATTGTGAAGTGGAAACAAACCAGGGCCAGGCACATCTCATGTACTGACGGAGAGGAACGATCGAGCATTGCGGAGGATGGCTGTAAAAAAATCGAGCGACTCCACTGAGCAGTTGATCAGTCGAAACGAGTTATGAATCACGTTATACCCTGTGGCAATCCGACTGAATGTTTTGGGTTTCGTGAATCATGTGTATTGCCGTCAACGAAGGACGGAGGAGGATTGTACGGGGATGTTTTTCGTGGTTAGGATGTGGCCCTCTTATTCCGCGGAAGACAAGGCTAAATGAAGAGGGGTCTGCAATGTGTACTGCGTGCAGTGGAGAAATAGTCCGGGACGATGATTGACTGTATCAGTATGACAGTGCACCCTGTCACAAAGAAGCATCTGTGAGGTAATGGTTTATGGAAAATAACGTTCTCGAAACAGACTAGTCTGCCCAAAATCCCGACCTCAACCAAGTGAGAAACGTTTAGGATGAGTTAGGAGGTGGACTTCGCCCCAGACCCCAGCATCAGAGATCATTACCTCCTCCTCGGTTCTTGAGGAAGAATGGACTGGCCTCCACAGACATTCAGACACCTCATTGAAAGTGTCCACGGCAAGAGTTCAAGCCATCAAAAGGCAAAGGATGGACAAACATCACATGTCCATTAATAGGTGTCCCGATTCCTTTGATCAGGTGTACAGGTGTATCATGCGAATGCTTCCCAGCATCCTCTATGATGGTAACTATGTGGTTTAAGTATTTTAGTCAGTGTATTACAGGATGCTGTGTTATGTCGGCAGGATGTGCATGCAGTCGTATACCACATCAATAACAGCGCAGAAATGCCTGAAAATCAAGCAAGTTGCTTAGAAATCGAGTTCAGATAAATTAAAACAATAAACACAGCTGAGTGGAAGGAAAGTAGTAAGAGAATACCCCTTGTTCTCCATAACAAAGTATGTCACAGTTCATGTCCACAATTTCCAATGCTTTCTTCAATTAGTTCGCGCTGTAGCCCCTATATGACGTACGACCAGTATTCTCAAGCGAACATTTACCGACACTGGCGGTATACACTACCAGTCACGTATCCTCTTCCCATTGTGTTCACATCGAAATAAATCGCTACATCGAGAAAAATTTGCTAAAAAATTTGAATGATTAATTAAGAGGTACGCTTGCACTGTCGATTATTTGTTACGAATTATTTTCTGTTTGAATCTTCTGTGAAGGCAGCTAATTAGCTTTGCAGTTAATCCTATCAAAACAGCCGGGAAAGAAAATAAAGAAAGATGTTTTATGATTATAATGGGAATGGCTTAATACAGTCAAGTCTCTTTTCGTAAATATCTAGATAAATCAGTGTCAACCACTCAGTTACATTCTGTCAAGCGTAGAAAGAGAGAGAGCAGTTGCACGCTACATCCGTTCAGGTACATTTGCTTTCTGTGCCATTCATTTACTATGTCACGCAACTCTTATTTACGAGTTGTTGCTCCTTGAAAAAAAAAAAAGAAAAGCTGAAAATACTACAGACTAGGACCTTGGTACAGGAGTACGAAACGGGCGCTGAGAGTGGCAGAGACGGATATTCTTCTTTCTCACAACGTGTATAAACAATCCAAACACATGACCTTTTGTCTCAACTCTTGAATTTTTACTGGTTGCCCGCTTTTGCTCATGGGCTTTAATATTTCACCCGTAATAGATTGAGTATTCATTGGGAGCCATTTAGTTGGCACAATGAGCATAATCGGCGCCATTAATTGTACTGAGCCATACTCAAGATAGAGAAGGACTCCCTTTTTGTTAGCTTACGTAGTAACTAGATCTGTGAAACCAAATTCTTGTTCCAAAGGCCGTAATGTTGAGCATCGGAGCTCCAATGCTTTTCGATGCCTTATAGACAGGTATATTTGAATAAAATACCTGCGACATTTTTATGTGATTCATAGCAATAAGAAGTTGACAGACTGTCTCATAAACTGTATTCCATTATGGTACAGAACAACAGAAAAATTTACCAGCATTTTTTAAGTTCCTTGTATCTCGTAAATGCGGTGTAGATCACAAATATCTGAGATACCAGTTAATTTGTTCCTTCTTCATTCGTGCGGCTGTACTTTCATGAAAAAGGATGAGAGAGATGTAGAGCTTCGTAGGTCTGTAGCTTAGAGTTTAGCGAACGTAACATAAATGTTTAGTATTCTTCACGTTTGTGTTCTTACGAATGCGGTGATGGATATTATTAGTACGAGCGGCGAGGGCTCCTGGCAGACGCGTTTGCCATGATTTACAACCACTTTCCCATTGCATAAACTCCTATGTCCCACATTTTAGAGGCCCACAAAACCTGTGTGTCGAGGTAACGCTCGTTAAAAGATGTTTGGCTCGTAATTCTTCCGTTGTTCCTGTTTACATCTCACTGGTTTTCAGAACATGTGCAACAGCGAAATTGTTATAATGACTGACGGCATTTACATCGTCCTAGCTTTTCATTGTTTTAGAACATGCAGCCGGGAATTTCGATTATCCCACGAGCGGTATTTCAAAATAACCAGCGCTTGACCGAGCTATTTGTCTTTCAATTGTTATAGTTCTTTATATATATCTCTGCGAAAGCTTCCAATAACCGTTTTATAACGAACGTGGAAGCTCCCTCTCCAGTACTATCTGTGTTGGTGAAATATTACTCATAGACACCATAGTTATAAGCGCACCCACGTTCTTTGTAGTTTAGTTCGTTCTTCATTTTAGAATTATTTTCTGCTATGGCCGTCAAACTTTCTAAGTGTGACCGGCCGCACGGAAGATTGAAAGTTAAGCCGAAACTCGGAACCAAATGTTTACTTTTCGCATGCCCACAGTATTGTTGATTTCTTCTGACTTAATGAGCTTTAGCCACGTAATTTCCTCAGAGCCTCTAAATTATTGATAACGTTCGCAATCATATTATAATTTCAAGCGTTGCAAGTTACTGCACTAATTCTTTCCTCAGGTAATAACTGCAACCGTAAGTTGTTTAGATGAAGCGCTAAGTTATATCGAGAGTTGAAAATGTGGATGCAGATATCTGATAACCCTTTACTAACTTTACATTGGGGATCGATAGTCGGAAAGGATATATGCTAACATATCCACTAGAACGTAACACATAACACGGCCAGTTTAAAACTACGTGTAAACAGAAGTATTCTGCAGATGAATATTTGACTCTTGTCTTACGTTGTAATATATACCATCCTAACAAAAGAGATTTTTATAGAAATCAGTGTCACCTTAGTGCCTGGCCGATAAATATTCTCGCAGCATGAATAGGGCTTACAGGAAATACCTTGAGTGTGAGGTCGCAAAAGGCCAATGATGTCTACGGCATTCGATGGCCCACATATTGTGTACCACGCAACCAAAATATTGGCTGCTAATGGCAACATGAAGCGGATCTAGAGGTGTCCAGTGTTGAGAACAGCAGGAGTCTACGGAGCGTACCTGAACTGTTTAGTCGACGAGTAACTCACGACAGTGCTACTGTGTCAGAAGTGTTGACAGAAAGCAGAGCAATGACAACGATAAACATGGCAAACATTGTATTATATCTACAACAACAGTTGCTGAAGTTGATATTTCGTCAGAGACGAACCCAAGGAATTTCCCAGAGTGAGATTTAAGTAGCAGATGAAATATTAGCGTTTCTGAAAGATGAGTCAGTGGAATGTGTGGTGTCGTATTCACTTGGCAGTGTAAACAAGGTAGTTGAGAAGTATAATGATGACGATACGCGCGTAACAAATGAAAGTGATATTGAAACAGATGTCGAGCCATGTAGCTCATCATCCTTGTCGGGCAGTGAACCACAAACCTGTCTCCAGTGAAGCATAGTAAAGGACAATCATTGTCCAAGGCGCTGGTACATTGGATGTTGGATTGGATTGTTTTGGGGGAAAGAGACCAAACAACGAGGTCATCGGTCTCATCGGATGAGGGAAGGACGGGGAAGGAAGTCGGCCGTGCCCTTTCAAAGGAATCATCACGGCATTTGCCTGGAGCGATTTAGGAAAATCACGGATGGCCGCCGGCCGGTACGGCCGTGCGGTTCTGGGCGCTTCAGTCTGGAACCGCGTGACCGCTACGGTCGCAGGTTCGAATCCTGCCTCGGGCATGGATGTGTGTGATATCCTTAGGTTAGTTAGGTTTAAGTAGTTCTAAGTTCTAGAGGACTGATGATCACCGATGTTAAGTCCCATAGTGTTCAGAGCCATTTGCACCTTTTTTTTTTTTTTTTTTTTTTTTTTGATGGTTGGATTCGGGATTGAACCGTCGTCCTCCCGAATGCGAGTCCAGTGTGCTAACCACTGCGCCACCTCGCTTGGTTGCGCTGATACACTAAACGTAATTACGTACGTACAAGAAAATCCGTAGCATAGTGAAAAAACAATTATGATCAGATGTCGTATACGTACGCGGAAATATGACTGTGTAGTGCATAAGAAACACTACAGATATTCGAGGGAGAACAAGGGGCACGTGTTACAATAACTGGTGTTCGCGCGTGTCAAGGATGCTCGATACAATTTACAGGACGTACGTGATAGTATCCTTCTACGTTATGCATCTCAAATTGACATAGATTACAGTGATTTCAAGGGAAGCAGTAGGTGGTCGCATAACTTCAGACGTGCTACAGAATTGGAAGACGGAAGATAAACGAAATTCAAACAAAGCGTCAACTCGACGATGCACAGCAAATAGCGGAATGGGCCCGAAAATATGTAGAACTTATCCGATCGTACTTTAAGGAATCTGTTTCCAACTCCAACCAGTCTGAATTTGCCGAGAAAGTGCATATGAAAGGAATCCTGGGAATCAGAGGTACCAAGGGAGTTGTATCAAGATCAACTAACATCAAAGCCTTATCTCATCCGTACACAGTTTTGCCGACTGTTAATCTGGATGGTAGATTGTCTGGAAAAATATTTATTGTGCTGCGAGAAGTTGCATGTGTCCTATCCCCTGTGTTTCTTTCTCGTTTCCGTGATCTTGCAAGGACAATAGAGAATATTTACGTCTCAGCAAGCAAAAGTGGGAAAATTGGCATAAGAGAACTAAAACGTATCAGCACTGCTTTTAGCCAAAAGCTGGTCGAAATAACTTGCTTTTGCTTGATTCGTGGTTTGCGTAGAAAAATTATACTCTTTTAGAGAAAAGTATACCTACTGAAAAGTGTGTGACAATGCCATTCATACAACCTGGAACCACTGGACAAATCTGGGTCTTCCTTCTTTCCATGCCTATAAAACATATTACGGCACTATCTGCAGTCACGCTTTAAAGGATAGCCAGTTCCACGATAAGCTCCACGACAGACTGCTTCGTATTCGTTTGAATGCCATCACGTTCCATCCGTTCTCATCGCCCCCTTACACTAATATGATTCTATATGCATTCTTTAATAGTGGATAACTAGCTGAATGTCATGCACGGATTATAACGCCCAAGGAATTCGCCTTAGATCTCGATGGTACCGATCTTTGTGATCACTGTGGCACGCTGTTTTCATTCAGTGTTCGTGGTACAAGTTAATGGTTGGTTTTGAACGTTTCTCGAAAGTCGACGATGTCCACTTTGTGAAGTGTAATACATACATCCCATGAAAGGTTGATCTCTGCTCCTCTCGGACACTCATTTTTTGTCGCCCTCTTGATTCACATGGTGTCATTAGCAGTTAATATTTATCCTGCTGTAATTGTTAGCTCAACATTTTCAGATGAGCCTCACGAAAGACTGAACTTGCGACCTCGCACTCGCGGGGTTCATTGTTGGAACCAAACGATGTCTCTTTTTGGCCTGTTGACTTACGAAAACCATAGGTGAAGTGAGATCAGACAATCACGGAGTTGGCGACAGTAATCGGAAGGAGAGGCACGTCGGTGTTGTTAGCTTCCTTGAAGGGGACTGAAGGCGTCGCCGCCAGCAGAGAGCGCGTGGCAGTCATAGCGCTCACGGTGTCTGCCAAGGCCTCCACGTGTCTCGCCTCGACAGCGGCCGGAGTGCAAGCAGACGGCTTGTTATTGCTCTCCGCGACAGGTCGGCGGACACAGCTACACGCCCTGCACGTGTTCCGCTTACATTTCACTGTGATAAGCGGCTCACACTGCTGTTTAAAGCGTCCGTTAGTGCACAAACGCAACGCAGTTAGATGCACATCATAATCATATTCGCAAATTTTAGGCCCCTAAATTACGAAAAATAGTGCATAGCTTTAGTTCCTTACAAGGAAAGGCTTCTAGTTATTTCGTACATTCCGCGTGAAGATGCTACATTGCAAGACACAAAAAACGTAGCTTTGCCCCTTCTGCGGCAGAGGCTCTATAACACGCTTCCAACCATCAAGTGTACTGACGTAAGTCCGTATCGTACATTCAGTACTTTCTTTGGTCCATTCAGAGAAAATATTTTATATCGTTAAACGGTGTCGACCACCATTGGGCATGATCAGAAAGGTTGAGAGCAGGGTCAGACAATCTTCAAATAGTGCTTTGTCAGACTCTGATTCTCACAAAGCATTACTTTCTTGATAACTGTTAACAATGTAAAACATTTTCTTCAATTGCATCAAAGAGAAAATGGCTCTGAGCACTATGGGACTTTAACTTCTGAGGTCATCAGTCCCCTAGAACTTGGAACTACTTAAACCTAACTAACCTAAGGACATCACACACATCCATGCCCGAGGCAGGATTCGAACCTGCGACCGTAGTGGACTTTGAAGAGCTTATTCCACCAACCAAACCGTTGTTGTTTTAATCTGATGCATCATCCTACACCACCACCACCACCACCTCCTCCTCCTCCTCCTCACCACCACCACCGCCACCACCATCATCCAACGATCTCATATCCTGAAGATAAGGCGTTGCCTAAACAACTTGCGTTCACCAACTTCGATGTAGTGCCTTCCTCTACCAGTCTTCTTAGATCGTTCTCAGACTTCCCCATCAATGCAGTCTTGGTCATACGAGGTGACGCGTTTGCCCTGGTTCCATATGTACTATACCAGATTGTATTTTCAGACATTATTGCCACATGTCTCACAACATTTGCAATCTGCTGTCCATCCTTCACATCTTATAGTTCTCAGTTTCTCCATTGTTGTCATAATCTCTGTCTCCATAGCGAGCCGGTCTAAGGACTCTTTTACACTTATTTTTAGAAAGTTTCTGGCGTCTTTCAGCTTCCCTCCTGGGCGCTTATGCTATGGTTACACTGTATGCTACAACAGGGCGATTTTTATCTCTGTTCTGTACAGCAACACTGTATAACTCAATGTACTTCGCAGACTGAGAAAGGATCTATTTCTTGCTTGTATAATCGTTAACTCGAGGTACTACGTGTGCTGAAATGTATTCCTAGATACATGAGTTACTGCACTAATTTGAAACTCAATCCACGTGCAGACAGTAGGATCTTCCCTTGCTCTGTCCTTGATATTTGTGTGTATTCCGTCTTTATACGCAAGCCCACTTACACCGTCTGTTGCACGATGCTTCTGTCATGCCATACACACAGGGCTGCCATTTACGATGTACGTTCAGTTCTACACCTTTCCTTCCATTGTCGTTTATTTGCATGTCTGATGATCCAGTCCAACACTAGACTGAATAAAAGTGAATATACTGCATCGCTCTGCCTGACTCTACATTTCGTTTTAAATCTCCCAAGCCCTTCTCCATAACAGCAGTGCTGCTACTGTGTCATGTACACACATTCGTGTTAGAGTGTCGGATGATGAACCTATTTCCTGGGAAGGAGATCTCCGAAGAGCTGAGAAGGTCTGCACCGGCGATGTGGATCACGGTCAACACTCGGTGTCCCCGACTGCGCGACTCCGCTGCCCAGGTGCAGCGCGCCGCCTACTGCTGCTGTCATATGACCCCCGTGACGTCAGAGGCGGCCAGCCATGTTTGGAGCGCCGGCCACGGCGCCTCTCGCGCCGCGTGGCGCTACCGTCGCCTGCCGACGCCACTGTGGGCGTCGCGCGCGCCGGACGCCACGCCAAAAGGCAGTCGATTAACTCGCAGTCGTCACTGCCTCCTGGCCCCAACAAGAGCTCCGTTTCATAAGTGCTGGAATACGACCAAAATATTTAACCTATATTGAGAAAAACGGAAAAGTGTGACGCCGTAAGACATCAGTCCTTAAGTGGTTAAACTTTGGCTCCATTCGGAACTGGTGCCCATTACATCAACGTCAGAATGAGGTTTGTCCCTAGGAGCACGGATACACTTTTGTATTTATTATGGCATGGAAACAGACACTCCCCCTAAACCCATGTTGAGGAGTATCTTATATTCATTGTGGTATGACCGCATTCACTCCCCAAAAGTCATCTTGAGACCGTGCCATCCCCGAAATGCATGCTCTGTCAGTTCATGGTTGGAGATGTGTAGGAAAGTATGTCTCTTCCTATTGCATGTCAGGAGCACACAGTGAGTGAGAAATCAGGGAACTGGTAAGTCAATCAAGAAATCTCAAGGCGTCTGTAGTGTAAATTGTTATATGGCGTCTCGCATTATTTCCTGCAATACACCGTTTGGTACGCTGGTCAAAAAGGATATGACAATAGGCTTCACCATTATTCCCGCATACTGGCGAGCATCCAGTCTCCCTTCAGCAAGTACCAGATCAGTCCTATTTCTATATTTAGTAACTTTCAGCACCATGATTCCAGGAGTTACAGAGACATTGATGTCGAGACTCGATGCTTCCAGTGACATATCAGCAGGTGTGCTGCGGACACGTTGACGTTGATCTGATTGGCACAAACAGAAGCGAGTTTCATCACTGAATCCCGCAGAATTCCACAAAGTGTTCCGGCTGAATCCGGCTCTGCACCAAACAAGTCTCTTTTGTCTGTGGCGAACAGTGAATGACAAAAATGGCTCTGAGCACTATGGGACTTAACTTCTGTGGTCATCAGTCCCCTAGAACTTAGAACTACTTAAACCTAACTAACCTAAGGACATCACACACATCCATGCCCGAGGCAGGATTCGAACTTGCCACCGTAGCGGTCACGCGGTTCCAGACTGAAGCGCCTTTAACCGCATGGCCACACTGGCCGGCAGTGAATGACAGCACGAGATCGCAAACCAGCTTTCAGTAATCTAATGAAACCATACTGTTCCAGAGACCTTTTCAAGTCTCAAACATCCGTGATGTATAGATGCAAACTGAAACATGCTAGGGTAGTCCGTGAAGTTGTGCTAGGTTAGCGTAGTGGTTAGCGCATCTGCCTAGTGAGCAGGAGGCCCCAGGTTTGAATCCCGGCCTTGGTACAAATTTTCATTCGTCGCTTCAGCCTGGACCTGTACACTCTAGTAATCTGTTCCCGGTGGTTCGTGGTGACACTCTGTAACCCCAGCCCGAATTTCAGCTGTTGTCACCCGTCTGTTCGTCAGAGCCAGTCGAACAATCCTATAATCGTCTAGTTATGTAGTCGTCCTGGAAAGATCCGCCGTGTATTTTATGACATCCTAATACATGACAATTCGCCTTCTGTTTAATCTGGTATCCGAAAAATCTTTCTAATTCTTAAAGTGTATGTTGTACAGGATTCTATGACTCCATTAGCAGCATTTGCTTGTGTAACTAAAATAAGATTGATAAATTGAGAAAATATATTGTACGGGATTCGATCGAATTGAAGTATTTCACTATGTAAACGTAAGTTTTAAATCGCAAATCGATCTGCTAGATGAATGTTTAAGCAGCAGTCGATAACGATACCACTTGTAGTTGATTAATGCCCCGTTGTGCTCATTCCGATCGGGTCAGCCACCCGCGGTAGCTTTGTTGTGGACTTGCGCTCTTGGAAGCGGAGCGTGGCAGCAGACACTTAATTTGAAGGATCCCCTGCTAATTGTCTCGCAGAGCCGCCAAACGCTCATTCCTGGCTGGCAGCCGAGCGCCACCTCTTGGTCCTTTGCCTAATTCTCTGTTGCGCTGTTTTCTTGGGCGCCAGATCAAGACAACAACATAAATAAGAAAGAATAAAATAAAAATTAAGTGGCCCGACTGTGCCTAGCGAACTTCTAGACTTCTCTCCTCCGGTCAATCAGCAAGTCGTCCTGTTTTTATTAAGTATTTACTCTCGTATTACAGACTTAACACACGAAACGAACTTTAAACTACAGTAACTCTTCATAATGACTCTTAACACTGCATCTCTAAGGGAAGAAAAATAATTATTTGAGCCGATCCCCCACTCCCTCCACCACCTTACTCCGATTATAGGTTGTTCTTCCTAGTCGTGACTGCAACACTGTTTCCTTGAGAAGACGAAGACGGCCTATACGTTCGACTAACAATGACGTTCTTGTTGTTCAAAATTGTTTTTGTCATTCACTTTAGCCTAGTTTCAGAATTAAGCGTGTCTATAAAAAAAATACGTTAACTGATTCTGTGAATGCCCATTAGCGATCTGTCCAGTTCTAGCAGCAGAATTGCTGTAGTTTCTGTTCACAATTAATATTTTGTTTTATTAATCACGTTTGATGCGATACAGTTGTACTGTTATAGAAAAGAAGTCGTCACGGATGAGTAGAAGACACTGGACGAAACAAATTACTGAAGAATCGTTGGAACATGATCTGTTTTGGATCTGCTCATCGCCACTCTGTATCATGGCTCTGTGAGTTATTCCCGAAAGTAGGATGTGAACTAGCGTGACAGTTCGCATTAAGGTCAGCATTTAATCTACTATGTAGTAAACATTTCCCAATACTTCTTAAAGTTTGACATCTCTGCGCAATTCAAACTGAAAAGCGCTTTCGTGGTTCTACAGCAGAAAGGTAACGCTGAGCCAAAGACATGGCAAAGGCATTCGACTGATTTACAAGGGATGGATAAACATATGGAAGCACCCCTGCCGGCCGCTGTGGCCGAGCGGTTCTAGGTGCTTCAGTCCGGAACCGCACTGCTGCTATGGTCGCAGGTTCGAATCCTGCCCGGGCATGGATTTGTGTAATGTCCGTAAGTTAGTTATGTTTAATTAGTTCTAAGTCTAGGGGGCTGATGACCTCAGATGTTAAGTCCCATAGTGCTTAGAGCGATTTGAAGCACCCCTACAAACCAGTTACCATGCCTTATACGGTATAGGAAAACAGTTGTTATTCAAAACAGCTTACAGTCTTCTCGGCATGGATAAATACAGGTCTTTCATGGGTTTCAAGGCAATCCCATTCTGCAAAACAGCGGAAAGTGTAACGATGATGGAGGTGAAGAGCGATCGTGCACCCTTATTTCCAAAGTAGACCACTAAGGCTCAAAACCATTGAGATCTGATGACTGTGGTGGCCAGGCGACATGCGACAATTCTTTCTCGTGCTCGCAAAATCAGTTCTGGACGATGCGAGCTGTGAGATGTGGCCCTGTCGGCTTGGGACACAGCATCATCATTGTGGACCAAACATTGAAGCATGTGACGCGACTGATAAGCGAAAATCCTTGTCAGTAACGCGACCTTTCAGTGTAACCATGGAACACTACAATGTGGCTCCCCAAATCATCACTGAACCCCCGCCAAGTTTCACTCTTTGGACGTAATCTCGGCCAGAGGTCGCAACAGTGTGAAACAGGATTCATGAGATCAAATGACTTTCTTCCATTGCTTCACAGTCCTGATCTTATTGCTTCCGCTGCACTTTTTCTTTTTACATGCATTTGCATCACTAATGTGTGGTTTTGGAATTCCAGCTTGCTCTGCAATTACCTGCTTAAGGGCCGGCCGTTGTGACCGAGCGGTTCTGGGCGCCTCAGTCCGGAACCGCGCGACCGCTACGGTCGCAGGTCCGAATCCTGCCTCGGGCACGGATGTGTGTGCTGTTCTTAGGTTAATTAGGTTCAAGTAGTTCTAAGTTCTAGGGGACTGATGACCTCAGATGTTAAGTCCCATAGTGCTCAGAGCCATTTGAACCAACCTGGTTAAGGAGCTCCGTGTTATTCTGGTGTTAACAAAGTTCGCGAGTGCGACATTCAGTTGTACGGTGAATTTTGCATTTGTCGTCACAAACCTCTTCAGTGACCCTCCGTCACGATCAGTCAACAACCTCTGTCGTCCCCGCTATAACTTATTGGATGATGCTTTTGCGCTTTCCGTGTACACGGTATAAATACTGCGCCTCTCGAAACACGAAACACCGGCTCCCTTGATTATGGAAACATTCACGATTGTAGCACCAACAATTTGCCCACGTTCGAGTTCACTTAGCTCCGACATAATGTACTCACAACTAACACAGTTTTGTCCTGACCATTGCAATGTATTGAGGACATTCTACAGGTGTCGTTCGTTGTGGTATACAACAGCGCAATTGTATTATGCACCAATCTAACATTTGCTGTAGAATATTAAGAGCTAACTTAAGATTCCTGATGCTTGTAGCAATTAATAAATAAAGATACCAGAGTTGTTGTGTGAAGACGTGCTGGAAAGTAAAGCCCTCCGAATTTTTTATCCTCTTCTAAACATCTCTTGAGATATTACATGTCATGCATATTACTCGGTCGAATTTCCCGCTTCGCTGACGCAAGTTGCACCCTCTGCCACTAGAGGACTCAAGAGTTGTAGCGTGTAACACGGCTGTGTGTAACGTAACCACACTATGTTAACAAAAGTATCCGGACATCTGGCTGGAAATGTCTTATAAGTCCGTGGCGCCCTCCATCGGTAATGCTGGAATTCAGTATGGTGTTGGCCCACCCTTAGCCTTGATGACAGCTTTCTGTCTCGCAAGCATACTTTCAATCAGGTGCTGGAAGGTTTCTTGGGGAATGGCAGCGGAGTGCTGCACTGAGGAGGTATCGTTGTCGGTCGGTGAGCCCTAGCACGAAGTCGGCGTTCCAAAACATCCCAGAGGTGTTCTGTAGGATTCAGGTCAGGACTCTGTGCAGGCCAGTCCATTACTGGGATGTTATTGCCGTGTAACCACTCCGCCACAGGCCGTGCATTATGAACAAGTGTTCGATCGTGTTGAAAGATGCAATCGCCGTCCCCGAATTGCTCATCAACAGTGGGAAGCAAGAAGGTACTTAAAACGTCAGTGTAGGCCTTGTGCTGTGATAGTGCCACGCAAAACAACAAGGGGTGCAAGCCCCCTCCATGAAAAACACGACCACATCATAACACCACCGCCTCCGAATTTTACTGTTGGCACTACACACGCTGAAAGATGATTTTCACCGGGCATTCACCATATACACACCTCGCCATCGGATGGCCACACCGTGCACCGTGATTTGTCACTCCACACAACGTTTTTACACTGTTCAATGGTCCGATGTTTACGCTCCTTACGCCAAGGAATGCTTCGTTTGGTATTTACCGGCGTGATGTGTGGCTTATGAGCAGCCGCTCGACCACGAAATCCAAGTTTTCTCACCTCCCGCCTAACTGTCATAGTACTTGTAGTGGATCCTGATGCAGTGTGGAATTCCTGTGTGATCATGTGTACAGAAGTCTGCCTATTACGCCTTACGACCCTCTTCAACTTTCGACGGTCTCTGTCGGTCAACAGACGAGGTCGGCCTGTACGCTATTGTGCTGTACGTGTCCATTCACGTTTCCACTTCACTATCACATCGAAACGGTGGACTTAGGGATGTTTAGGAGTGTGGAAATCTCGCGTACAGACGTATGACACAAGTGACACCCAGTCACGACCACGTTCGAAGTTCGTGTGCTGCGCGGAGCACCCCATTATGCTCTCTCACGATGTCTAATGACTACCGAGGTCGCTGATACGGCGTACCTGGCGGTAGGTGGCAGCACGGTGTACCAAATATGAGAAACGTATGTTTTTGGGGTGTCCGGATACTTTGGATCACATAGTGTATATCTGTGCATGAGAAACATCTCAGAAAACTGAAAGCACGACTTCGAAGGGTTCGTCCACACATGGAACACCTTCTGCTGCTTCCACATGACAATGCCAGGGCGTAGACGAGCGCTGCGACATCTGCCACAATCCGACACTTTGTTTTCACTGTCATCGATCATCCTCCATACAGTCCAGCCTTGGGCCCATCCTATTTTCATGTGCTCCCGGCACACCATTGAGGACTTCAGTTTGATAGAGATGAAACGATGTAAGCAGAGGTCAGGTTGTGACTCCATCAACAAACTGGTCTCTTATTGAGAGAAATGGCCGCGGTGGTCTCGCGGTTCTAGGCGCGCAGTCCGGAACCGCGCGACTGCTACGGTCGCAGGTTCGAATCCTGCCTCGGGCATGGATGTGTGTGATGTCCTTAGGTTAGTTAGGTTTAAGTAGTTCTAAGTTCTAGGGGACCGATGACCACAGCTGTTAAGTCCCATAGTGCTCAGAGCCATTTTGAGAGAAATTTGTTCGTCGCCAAAGTGATTGTTGAGAAATATTTATTTAGACATGAAGAATAAAGATGCAAAATCATTTGTGGCCTCTTTAGCGATTTGTTTTTTGGTTGTTTAATATTATCCGGTGCAGTATCAAAGGTGTTTAATATTTATGTCATTATCTAGAATATTGGCACTAGAGCATATGTCAATTACTGTTTCTTAACTCTTTCTCTTTTTAACAATCTTACTTTTGTCGCGTTCTTTTTATTGCTTTTTATTACTGTAATGCCTTTTATACGTTATAAGCTCATTACAGACTTCAACTATTGTATCCCCCTTTATTTTCGCTGTTCAATTAATTATTGAAAACTAGTGTATGCCGACATTAGCGACATCTGGTGAACTTACAACTCAAACATCTTGTGGCTACTGTACGGCAGTTTGTTTTGAACATTAGTGCTACTGACAACGTGACTCGTGCGTATGATCTTATTTATGTATATTTGACGATGCTTGTGCTGCTTCTGCATTTAACATTTGACGATGCCACTATGGCTGCAGTACATTAGGACTTTGTTTTTCTGAAACAGGAATGCCTCTTCATACTTAAAGCGCACACATGCATATATTGTCAGTAGTAGTTTTCATTATGGTCTATGTATTGTTTTTAAGCTGTAGACAGTCTGCGAGTGTATTTATGTTTTTCCCATTTTTGCTGCAGATCTGATGATGGTCATTATAGACCTAAATCGGTAATCTGTTAACAAAAAGTTTGTGACCATAAACGTAAAGTAAAGGAAAGATGCGAAATGTTAACAAAGTTACTGTTATTTAAAAAACTTCAAGAATTTTCACATAAAAAATTTGGAGGCACTACCTTTGAGCATGCCTTCATATGAAAAGAGAAGTGTATCAGTACCAGACACCTTCAGCAGTAAAGTAGGAACATCGTCTAAAGTGAAATTCCTAGGTGCAAAGAAAGTGGTCATTTGGCAGGGAGTTAAGTGTTTAATTATAGCGACGGTAACGAAACTGTAACGTGCCGGGGTGGCCTTATTGCTGGAAAGCCTTGGCTTCGATGAGCTCATCGACCCCCACGACTTCGTCCGGCGTTAATTGGCGCCTTTTGCCGTTGTTTTCGGGGTGGTTGTGGGGCCGGCGACGCAATTTCGTAAGGGACCAGGAGGAGGAGGAGAAACGGGCGGGCAGAGAGAGTGGGAGCTCTTTTGAGGTGTGACGCCACCCTCCGACCGAGGTCGCAGTCTGCACCGTACCAATTAGAGGGGAGCGCCCCAGGTATCGCTGGAATCCCCTCAGCTGCCACGCCTGCTAGGTTTAACGCGCGCCCTTGCCCTTTGACTGAAACATCGAGCTCCCTTGTCTCGCTGTAGCAGAAATTCCGTAAAGGAACCGTTGCTGCTCGCACTTAATTATCGTTAGTCAGGTTCCTCGTGTTCTCGGTCTCTACATGCTCATCTTGTCATATAGAAAAATATTTACGAAATCTTGAGGACTGCGTTCTAGCCACGGTGAGAGACCAACAGGCCTAGTTTTTAACAGTTTCTTGATGTATTTTTATTACTATTCTACTTCGCTCTTCTCTTAGTTATGTGAAGATTATTCACCAACTGACTGCATTTGGAATATAACTGCATAAAATAACCTGAAGATCGACATAAAGTGAAATTAAATGCAAAGAAATGATTGGTCGTCTCTGAGTCTCCATGACTGACGTCTCCAGTCACTGTGACTTTTTATTTGATCGACCATGGGTCCACAGTTACTATGATTCCTTGTTAATTATCCAAGCTGCCCTCAACTGCTGTTTCTCGTATATTTTCGTACTATTGAATAATTTCAGTCTTAGGCCACTTTTATGCTCGCAGATACATTTTTTAACTGTTTGATCGCCAAAATATATGCTTTAGTATCGCCTCCAGTGGACATCGAGATGGATAGGAACGATCTGAGCCGTTATTGAAGCTAAGCAGTACAGAACGCTATCACAGAGGGCGCATGCGATGCGTGGCATGGGCAGAGTCACTGACTCAGGTGTTAACCCATCAGTTTTCACGCTGATGTCAACTGTCACGGACCAGTCCCTTGCCTCGTGCCATGCTGTTTTGTGCGTGCTAGTGACAATCTTTCCGTTGGTAGAGTTTGCATTTATCTCCCTGCTTCGTCATTACGCGGTGTTCAGGCTCTCTGCTCCCCCGTACGTTGACTCGCACGTAGAGTTCGTTCAGCTCCCGGCTTGTCGTCGAGCCTCCATCGGCTCGTACGTCATGCCGACAGTGACAGTTCGCGGCGTTGTCTCGCCTTGTACGGATGCTAAATCTACAAGGGCTAAAACTGACTTTCCGGGGGAGGAATGTTGTTAGTTACGAAGGCATCGAGGATTACTGTGACTGACCCCGAACCGTGAGGCTAGAGTACACGATGTGCGAATGTTTTAGTTGGATTTTCACGCACACGGGGTAGATAAACATAGTGACAATAATGTCATGTCACCAGCACTTTTTGCTTATTGGAGTAAATACACATTTCTATCGAGCTGTACCGTCGTTCAGAGTACACGTGAAACTGTAGAAGACCTCTCAGGTCCTCTGCTGCCGCACCCCCACTCCCTCCTCCCGCTCCCTATAACTGCCTAGGTAAATCAGTTAAAAAGCCAGAGGAAGGCAAAATGATGCTCCCTCCAGTAAATCGATCCTAGGAACACAACAGTAAATTGATAACAGCTGTGCTACTGGTTTTGGATTGCATAAAAGCAAACAGTATTTCTACATGATTATACATTTACAGAAGTTTTATGTGGCCCTAAACGGATGTCAGCATCTGTGTATTCTGCTTCTTCCCGCTTCTGTACAATAAATTTGTGGTAATAGGACTTTTTTTATATGTGTGGTGTATGTTCTTCTGGAAATATCAGAAAGAAGAGACACCATTCTTGATCCAGCAACCTTATATACATGTCATGAAATAAATTCTGTCTTCTGTATGACATGATGGGAATTTGGGAAGCATGCTCGGATAGCCGAAACGCTTAAGGCGACCGCTGGCGTAATGCGGGAAATCCGGGTTCGAGTCCCAGCCTCGCACAAATTTTCACTTGTCACCATTGAATTCATTTCAGTGCCCAGTTGTGGCTGAAGTCAGAATTTCTTTCATTTCATCATCAAGTACTTGTTTTGGTTGACAATGTTAGGCGCTATTATCTAACCGTATTGAATTACGTTAGAGGACGTGTATGAAACAAGTGAGAATGCTTTCAAAAGCAAGGCATAGAAACCGAAGACAAACTGAAATCAGGTGGTTGAAAACACGTTAGGTTATCTCCTCCGACTGCCTTATTACGATAATGCTCAAAAAACTGTAGTGGTAATCGCTATAAGAGATGTGTTGTACACTACTGGCTATTAAAATTGCTACACCAAGAAGAAATGCAAATGATAAACGAGTATTCATTGGACAAATATATTATACTAGAGCTGACATGTGATTACATTTTCACGCAATTTGGGTGTATAGATCCTGAGAAACCAGTACTCAGAACAACCACCTCTGGCCGTAATAACGGCCATGACACGCCTCTGCATTGAGTCAAACAGAGCTTGGATGGTGTGTACAGGTACAGCTGCCCATGCAGCTTCATCGCGATACCACAGTTCATCCAGAGTAGTGACTGGCGTATTGTGACGAGCCAGTTGCTCGGTCACCATTGACCAGACGTTTTCAGTTGGTGAGAGATCTGGAGAATGTGCTGGCCAGGGCAGTAGTCGAACATTTTCTGTATCCAGAAAGTCCCGCACAGGACCTGCAACATGCGGTCATGCAGTATCTTGCTGAAATGTAGGGTTTCGCAGGGATCGAATGAAGGGTAGAGCCACGGGTCGTAACACATCTGAACTGTGACGTCCACTGTTCAAAGTGCCGTCAATGCGAACAAGAGGTGACAGAGACGTGTACCCATACCATCACGCCGGGTGATTCGCCAGTACGGCGACGACGAAAACAGGCTTCCAATGTGCGTCACCGTGATGTCGCCAAACACGGATGCGACCATCATGATGCTGTAAACGGAACCTGGATTCACCCGAAAAAATGACGTTTAGCCATTCGTGCACTCAGGTTCGTCGTTGAGTACACCATCATTAGCGCTAATGTCTGTGATGCAGCATCAAGGGTAACCGCAGCCATGGTCTCCGAGCGGATAGTCCATGCTGCTGCAAACGTCGTCGAACTGTTCGTGCAGATGGTTGCTGTCTTGCAAAAGTCCCAATCTGTTGACTCAGAGATCGATACGTTACTGCACGATCCGTTACAGCCATGCGGATAAGATGTCTGTCATCTCGACTGCTAGTGATACGAGGCCGTTGGGATCCAGTACGGCGTTCCATATTACGCTCCTGAACCCACCGATTCCATATTCTGCTAAGAGTCATTGGATCTCGATCAACGCGAGCAACAATGTCGCGATACGATAAACTGCAATCGCGATAGGCTACAATCCGACCTTTATCAAAGTCGGAAACGTGACGGTACGCATTTCTCCTCCTTACACGAGGCATCACAACAACGTTTCACCAAGCAACGCCGGTCAACTGCTGTTTGTGTATGAGAAATCGGTTGAAAAATTTCCTCATGTCAGCACGTTGTAGGTGTCGCCATCGGCGCCAACCTTGTGTGAATGCTCTGAAACGCTAGTCATTTGCATATCACAGCATCTTTTCCTGTCGGTTAAATTTCACGTCTGTAGCACGTCATCTTCGTGGTGTAGCAACTTTAATGGCCAGTAGTGTATGTAACGGAGAGTGTTACTATTGAAACTGCGAAAGAGTACGTTCAAAGAAGTCAGGCAACTTATTACATCCACACATACATGTCTCGGGAAATGACCTCAACAAGAAAATCAGAAAATATTGGAGCTCATATGGAAACTAACACACACTTGTTCTTCCCACTCATCACTCAAAATCGAACAGAGAAAGGTGAAAATAATAGTGGTGCTAGAGGTACCGTCCGACATGCACAGTAACGGTGGTAGTGGAGTAAAATGTAAGCGTGGATGACATCACGATTGCAGTAATTCTAGCAGACGCGAAGGTAGCAGCACTTCGTCTTCATTAACATGTAGGAAATGTTTCATTCCAGCAAACTAGCAATATTTCTCGGAGTTTGGCAGGTCGGTTCATGCGTGCAGATATTAGGCGCCACTTAATCTGCGTTTCATGAGACGGTGGGAAGGCGTTGGCGGCGGCCGATGCAGATGTGCGGGGCGGCGTGCCAGCGCCCGCCCGCGGGGTCGACGGAAATACCGGCCTAGAATACTGCGGCCAGTCCCTATCCACGAAACACGTGGCAGAAGGGCTTAGCAGATTCCCTGCACTCAGTCAAGCAATTGAAGAAAGTGTACAGCTGGTCATTGAAAATGCATCATCAGTAAGACGCCATGCAACAAACATCAAATTGACATGGATATGCAAATGATTAGCATATCTTTCTAACCGCACATAGTAGATAGGAGGAACATCATAGACATTCTGAATATAGGGAATGATAACGCATCGGGTTTCTCATTTAGAAATAGCATTTGAATTTTGCCTGTTTGTGAGGAAGTCGTAGTATGCCTCGCGTAAGGAGGACATATGTCTGCCAGCACGTGTCGTATCATTCTGCGATATTACTTCTCGTGTTGATCGGGCTCCCACGACTGCCATACGAATACTGAATCATGTGTCCAGGATGGTCATAATACCAGACAGGATTGCAGTGACACATGGGAGAGGACAGACTGTGCAGCGTCGTGCAGCCCTCACGTACGCTGAGCCAGGACATGAGCATGTTTTGTAGCAAGACAAGTTTCCACACTGAAACTTCCTCGCAGATTAAAACTGTGTGCAGTACCGAGACTCGAACTCGGGACGGCCGGCCGGAGTGGTCGAGCGGTTCTAGGCGCTACAGTCTGGAACAGCGTGACCGCTACGGTCGCAGTTTCGAATCCCGCCTCGGGCATGGATGTGTGTGATGTCCTTAGGTTAGTTAGGTTTAAATAGTTCTAAGTTCTAGGGGACTGATGACCTCAGAAGTTAAGTCCCATAGTGCTCAGACCCATTTGAACCATTTTTGAACTCAGGACCTTTGTCTTTCGCGGGCAAGTGCTCTACCGTCTGAGCTACCCAAGCATCCTTTCTCCCAGGAACGCTAGTTGTGCAAGGTCTGCAGGAGAGCTTCGGTGCAGTTTGGAAGGTAGGAGACGAGGTACTGACGGAATTACAGCTGTGAGGATGGGTTGTGAATCGTGCTTGGGTAGCTCAGACGGTAGAACATATGTTCGGGAAAGGCAAAGGTCCCGATTTCGAGTCTCGGTCCGGCATACAGTTTTAATCTTCCAGGATGGTTTATATCAGCGCACACTCCGTTGCAGAGTGAAAATTTCTTTCTGAAGTTTCCACACTGACCGTCAGAATGGTGGCTGTGGAGTGCCACACGGCAACAATGGACACGGTCAAGCTAACACGTCGAATTTTTCAGACGAGTACGGGTTCTGCTTACAGCATCAGGATATATGCGTCCGTGGCTGGAGGCTCTGACGGGAACAAGATTGTATGCGTCACCGTCCTACGAGCCCCAGCACCTGATGTGGTGGGTGCCGCTATGGAGAATACAACATTATCACCTCTGATTCGCGTAGCTCGTAAGGACAGCAGGTATGACATTTCTGACGTGGTAAGGCAAGTGACTGTCTTCTCCATTCGACGTCTTCATAACGTTATCTTTCAACAAGATAACACAAGACCATATGTTCCTGTGCTGTCCTGACCTACCTTAATGTCATGACCTATATCGATACAGTGGTTTTTTCGACTGTTGCCCTGCGCTCACATTCTCCCAATATCTCGGGCTCTGAAAACATTTGCTCGTGATTCTTTGAGAGACAGACACGCAGGCGCTCACGAACCACGACGACCGATCAACTCTTAGCGGATACACGATGACCTATAAGTTCGGTAACATGTAGCTACTATTAAAATCAGTCTTGACCACAACTTTATTTGTTCTAGTAACCGGTTTCGACCACGCCTGTGGTCATCTTCAGACCAAAATGCTGTATGAGCAGGAGCCTCCTTCTGGTGGTAAATCGCCACCAAAAGGAAGCTCCTGCTCAAGTCGTTATCATTCGAAAAATGAATACTTCACGATGTAATTAGAGAGATAAAAAGGGGCAAACGTGCTTGAAATGACATGGGGCTTTATTGGAACCAAGAAAGTGCACCAAATGACAGCAAATTCATCCCTTGATATTGTACTCCACGATACATACTATGCAGTAGCCCACTTCCACAATGTCAACAGAGAGTGTTTCGTTTGATACGAAATCAATAATTAGCGCAACTGATTTTTAGCAAAGATGATGTATATAACAAATGTTCAACACGTCGGCCACCATTCATCAACAGTGTCTATTGTCGACGGACAATGTTGTGAATACCATATCAATATGTAGGATTAGAAATTGCCGCCGGATGTCGTCTTTTAGCGTCCCTAATGAGGTCGGACGATGGCGGTAGACTTGCTACTTCAGGTAATCTCACAGCCAATAATCACAAGAATTGATGTCTAGGGACCCGGGAGTCCAAGCAAGACGGAGGCTCAGCAGGCGATCCTCATCGAACGATGAGCACAGGTGGAGCGCCACCCTGCATAAGAGTCATACCTATCAGCAGCTATTTAGCAATCAGGCTGGGTGTGATACGAATCTGTAACGTATCGACATTCCTCGCACCCGACACGCTGACAGTTTGATAAGCAGATTCTGCATTTCCTCGAAAAAAAAAAAAAAGGGTCCGACCACGGTTTATGTGGTATATCCACACCATATGGTGATTTTCTCGTCACGCAGTGGGGTTTCCACGACGGTTTTAGGATCTTCAGTAGCCCAAGTTGTGCTTTGTTCTCTGCGGCGTCACTGAGTGTTGCTGTCCAGTCTTATCTGTGGTCGGTTTTTGCGCTCGTTTTTGGTTTCAGTAAATTCCATGTTATTTCAGGAATCTGTGTTGGGTTGTAGGTTTCTACCTACATTATTTTGTAAATTAGTCCATTTTAAAATGTTCTCGGACTTTCGGATCACCCTTGAATGATGTACCCGTATCTGTAGTCCCGGCTAAGTGCAATTAGTTGCCTGGCCGGATTGTTGCTGCCAGAGGTGGCAACTTAGTGTATTAAATTTCGCATACTGTGAACTTCCAACTCACCTATAAATTTAATCATGTATTCCTCCCACTACTCTGTACACGTTCAATACGTAAAATTTCATTCTTTGCCATCCTTCTTGGTGTTGGAATTTTAATGCCCAGCCGTGTATAATGAGTGCATAGAACCAATGTCTCATTAGAAACGGATGAACAAGGAAATTTAATTATTTCTTCTTCACTGTCCACAGCAGACAACATACCTTCACTTGACTCAAAAGTGGAGAAAATTAGTGGCGATTGCAGGACTGGGCTGTGTGTCCAGAGACTTAATCACTTTTATTTCGCCTTATAGGGCACAACGCGTAACATAATTTTGAAGATACAATCGTTACGACTCTACATTCCCAAGCAAAACAGATTCAGCATTCAGATAACCTGGTAAAGTGAGGGACATTACGATCTGTGTGTTTGTTAATCGCATGTGACGACATAACAGAACATCTATCAACAAGTCAATACTATGATTCTTCGTCATCATCTTCATCATCAGCACCACAAAACACGATGGAAGTGTGGCCCCGAATGCTATGGTGTGCAGCACGGTCCCCTCAAAGGATTCAGGTGTATAAACGTATTGACACAGACTGCAAGGATGCAATTCCATCAGAGAAACGTGTCGACACTCCGTGCAGTTGGCGTCAGAGGCTAGTGCAAGCCTTGTGCCTCGACCCGGAAGTCACAGTAATTAGCTGTGAAACCTGAAAGTGAAGCGTGTTATAACGCGCATGTCGCACTCTGTTTCTAACGAGTTGCCGTCAACGCCAAATCGGATATGAACCGCTTGTTTAGCGATGTTAACAGCCCATAGAACCCATCTGCCTTCAGCTCCACCCAACCCTTCAACTTAATAAATTTCCCGTCCACGTTGATGGCGTAGTTTGTTCCTGCTTCTCTTGACGTGAACGCCCTCACAGCACCGCACAACCGTTACGGGCGCTCGCCTCATCGCTGAGCTCCAGGGCGTGCATCTGATGCACGTGTCCGTCGTTTGTCATCTCTGGCTCCCTTCTCTCCGCTGTCGGATCAATAATATCTGTTCCGTTCCACAGTTTGCCTACGTTCATACTGCAGCATTCCTTCGCACGCTAACAGGCCAGTGACAAACGGTATCTAAATGAAAAAAAAAAAAGAAGAAACAAAAACGCTCAGTCTGAGAAAACTAATGCAACGCAGTGTGCAACGTCCCTCGTGCAAGGCAAAATTAATTTGACGTAATTCGTATTTCGTGGCTAATTTACTTCCAAATGTCGACAGCGATAAACACGCATGTGGAAAAAGGTATGTCTTCCTTCGAAGCGATTTCCTGGCTAACGGAATCGACGTTATGTGCTCAGTGCTAATGTTGCAGCAATTAAACGAAAGAAAAACAGCCGGCCGGTGTGGCCGTGCGGTTCTAGGCACTTCAGTCTGGAACCGCGTGACCGCTACGGTCGCAGGTTCGAATCCTGCCTCGGGCATGGATGTGTGTGATGTCCTTAGGTTAGTTAGGTTTAAGTAGTTCTAAGTTCTAGGGGACTGATGACCTCAGAAGTTAAGTCCCATAGTGCTCAGAGCCATTTTTTTTAAAGAAAAACAGAAAAGAATGACGTGAAAACGTTTTGTTGCTGATCATTAAGTGGAATGCATAGTTTTCTGAATCGATCTGCAAATAAAACGCAGCAAGGAGTGACGAAATGTGTGTAGTATTCAGTCGATACGCATTTAAGCAGAAACGTTTCGTATTAAATTAGTCATTTTCTTTCGCTCATGTGCATAGTTAAGTTCGCTGGCGCTTTGGTGACACGTATCGAAGATAAGTACTTCGAATCCTGGTTGATCAATGGTTAATACATAGGGCTTGTGTTAAAGGAGCAGTGTTCCAATCGCTATCCGGCCATCCTGATTTGTGTTCTCCGTTGTTTCCCTAAATTATTTCTTCCACAAATACTCGATGGTGCTTGGGCCGTTCTCTTCACCAGTCCTTGACTGTTTCGACCTAGTGGTCCTTGTCTAATGATATGGACTTCGATATAACATTAAGCTTTAATGCATTTTGAATTTATAATACAGACAGCATTACCAGAATTTGGCCCGTAAGTACAGAACAGCTGTTAGATTGCTAGGCAGCGTATTGGGCTAAATCACACAAGTGAGGACAAGCTGGGCGGTATCCTCGACGCTTTTCCAGAAGACTGAGCATTGGATTTGACCCATTTCCATTTCTTTCATAACACTCTAGCGTAACAGAGCACTGCACTGCGTAAGTACTCGTAACCGTCACCTACCTCTTAGAAGTACATACGCGACACTTTTTAACAGATTCAAGGAAAGACCCATTTCCACCAGGTCACTGCACTCCACACTGCCCCGTGGAGTATTGTGTTGATTTCAACCATATAAAATTCTACAGGCGTCTCAAATGTTCGTGGTGAGTAGAAAGTGCGGAAATGGCAGTCCAATCACAAAATCTTCTGTGCTGTCACGTCCTATTGACGTATTACCATGGGTGTGGCTGACTGCTGAATGGATTTTCCTCTATGAACGACTTCTGTTGCTGCCGCCTCTTTGTTCTATTTCAGAATCCTCTTCAGTCTGGAACGCCAACGTCAGACACTCCTCCTATACGTTTATAAATAGCAGCGTCTTCCAAGGCTTCCTTCGAAGGGACCTGCTGGCTAACAGAATCGACGTTGTGTGCTCAGTGCTAATGTTGCACCAGTTATAAGAAAGAAAAGCAGAAAAGAATTACCGTGAAAACGTTTTGTTGCTGATCATCAACCGCGTCACCCAGTCATTGTTCAAGAACGTAAATACTTTAAGTTACCTTATGACTGCGTGAATTATTGCTTTTACTTGCTCTCGCTGTGTGCCTACGGCTTCGTGCCGAATGGTACTGTGATATTGTAAACTACACATGAGATGTCTTTGATACCACCGTTATTGTAAAGTCCACCTTTAACGGGAAATAATCATAGTTAAAATCTACGACTCATTTTCGCAACGAGTTTTACTCCTTGATTAATTTATACCAGTCACTCTTGTCTAATGACACGATGCTGCCTTTCAGAAGACCATGTCCGGTTTCTGTCCCCGGTCACTGTTCAGTCGAGCGTTTAATTCTAACATATCGACTGCATACTTTGTATGACCCCTTCCTCTGCAACTGACAGTAATCAGTTGTTAGTATTCTATTTTGTCAGAGATATTGTAATTCATATGGCGTGTCTTACTCAAATCCAGATTTATATTTTGTCCAACTAAAAATAACTAATATTACGGCACACTATGAATGTTTCAAACAGGATTACCACATTGTTATTCTTACTATCAAATTGTCAGATTTTGTGATAATTCAACTCTCCATGTACATAAAATTCTATCATTTCCTTAGGCCTGGGAGATCAAGGTCACTCGAACTCATTAAATGACTAATAAACACTACGTCAATCAAATCACTGCCTTTTAAGCAAAAGAAGGAAAATGCTGACATGAGAAGACATGTGTGTATTATTTGCAAGAAGCGTCAGACAAGGAGACCATCACTGAAATGATGTAACCGCAGAAACGTTGAAAACCGGAGGCGAGCTGAGGCAGTAGCCGCTAGGAACGGAGGTAGGTGCGCCGTAAATATCCTGTGTTTCGACATCCGTTCTGAGAATTTGGCGTTGCACCTGGCTGCTGACGTCTGCGGCACCGACTAAGACTTCTCGTTCCTTTTGTCCTAGTACCACACTGGCACCTCTGCGTCGTTTACCTTTCAGGATCTGTGAAGATCGGAGGAAAGGTGGATGGGCACTTTCTGTGACCACAAAAGTGAACATCGATCTCGTGGATGGTCTTCCAGCAGCTCTGTGATCCCTTCAGTGGCGACACACAACGTTTAAGTTTACTAGGTCTTCGTGAGCAACACGTTTTCTTTTCGGTCTAGAGTTCCATCTTCTCCTTTCTTTTTCATTTTCCTTAACATATGACCTCGGTCATAATAATTTGCTCATATATTCCCAGCTTCTATACACTGAGGCGACGAAAGTCATAGGCTACCTCTTAATACTAATATCGTGTCGAACCTGCTTTTGTCCGGCGTAGTGCGGCATCTTAAAATGGCATGGACCCAACGTGGGTTGGAAGTCCTCTGCAGAAATACGAGTATCAAGCCATGCTGCCTGCCTCTATAGTCGTCCATAATTGTGAAAGTATTGCTGGTGCAGGATTTCATGTACGTTCTGACCTCTCGATAACGTCCCATAAATGTTAGATGGGATTCAGGACAAAAAAAATGGTTCATATGGTTCTGAGCAGTATGGGACTTAACATCTTAGGTCATCAGTCCCCTAGAACTTAGAACGACTTAAACCTAACTAACCTAAGGACAACACACACATCCATGCCCGAGGCAGGATTCGAACCTGCGACCGTAGCAGTCGCACGGTTCCGGACTGAGCGCCTAGGATTCAGGACAATCTGGGTCGCCAAATCATTCGCTGGAATTCTCCAGATTGTTCTTCAAACCAGTTGTAAACAATTGTGGCCCCGTGAAAAGGCGTATTGTCATACATGAAAATTCAGTAGGCGTTTGGGAACATGAAGCCCATCAATGGGTGCAAATGGTCTCAAAATAGCCGAAGAACCATTTCCAGTCAATGGTCGGTTCAGTTGGACCAGAAGAGTCAGTTCGTTCGACGAAACACAGTCCAAACCTTTATGGAACCACCACCAGCTTGCACTGTTCTTTGTTGACGGCTTGGGTCCGTGGCTTCGTGAGGTCTGCACTACACTCGGACCCTACAATCAGCTCTTACCAACTGAAATCTGGGCTCATCTGGCCGGGCCACGGTTTCCCAGTCGTCTAGGATCCAACCGATATAGTCAAGAGTCCTTGAGAGGCGCTACAGGCGATATCGTGCTGTTAGCAAAAACACTCGCGTCTGTCTTCTGCTGCTGTAGTCCATTAATTCCAAATTTCGCCACAGTGTCCTAACGGATTCATTGATTTCCGCGGTTATTTCACGGAGTGTTGCTTTTCTGTTGGCACTGACAGCTCTACGCAAAGGCTGCTGCCCTCTGTCGTTAAGTGAAGGTCTTCGGCCACTGCTTTGTGCGTGGTGAGAGGTAATGCCTGAAATTTGGTATTCTCGGCACACTCTTGACAATTTGGATCTCAGAATGTTGAATTCCGTGACGATTTCCGAAATACAGAGTCCACCAGAAAAATGTATACACTCTTTGTCAGGCTGTATCGAGATGTCGATATTGTCGTTCGATTTGAGTTAAGAGTGTGTTGTAGTATGGTCTTTAGCCCAACAGATGTTAATACTTTCATCTCGGTTTTGAAAAGACAAGATGGCTTGAGCACGCTTGACACTCGCGCAACGAAAAGTATTGTGAAGTGATTTTTCAAGTTTGATAATGCTGTTGAAGTGCAACGTCAGTGGAGGCTGGAGTTTGAAACAGAAACGCCAACCAGCTTAGCAATTAAACGCATCCTGGCCAAGTTTGAATTGCAAGGAACGATTTGTGATATTCACAAAGGGAAGATCAGCAAGACAGCGTACAGCTGCAAGTCTTTCTTCGTCGGCTCTCGTGTTGGAAACGTTTATTAATTCTCCACAGAAGTCTATATGCAATGTGCACGTGAAGTGGGGGTTAGCAGTACAAGTGTACGAAGAATTCTGAAAGCTGCAAAGTGGTAAGTTTACATTCCACGATTTCTGCACGCGATTAATAATGACGATCCTGATCGCCGAATGCAATTTTGCAAATGGTATCAGCAAACGGTTACTGATGACAAACGATTTGTGACCAAGGTAGTGTGGAGTGACGAGACACAATTTAAACTTAATGGACCCGTGAATCGGCATAACAGTGATTACTGGGCACCGGAAAATCCGCATGTTTATGTGGATAAAGTAGTCAATCTACCAGCGGTTCATGTGTGGTGTAGACTATCATCTAGGGGCTTAGAAGGAGCCTTTTTCTTTGATGCTACTGTCACTGGAGAATTGTACCTGGAAATGTTACACACATCAATTTTGCCAGGTATACGTGTGCTTTACGGAGCTGATGAAGAAGTCTTCTACCAAGAGGACGGGGTGCCAACACACTACCACCCGGCCGTACGAGCTTTCCTGGATGACAATTTTTCGGGGCATTGGATTGGACGAAGAGGGCCCATTGAGTTCCCTCCACGGTCGCCTGTTCTAACACCTGTGGACTATTACTCGTGGGGATAATGAAAGATAATGTCTGTCCACGTAAGCCACGCACGCTGGAGGAACTTCGCCAGGAGACTACAGCGACATGTGCAGCGATTTCCACTGTAACATTGACTGACGTCGTAGCGGCGACCGCTCATTGTTCTGTTGTGTGTATAGCCGCCAACGGTGAACATTTTGAACATTTAAAGTAGCCATGTGCTAAACTGAAGGTTTATTAAATGTAAAATAAACGCATAAGTAATACTTTTCGTTCCTTGACGTGTGTATACATTTTTCTGGCGGACTCTGTAGAATGTCCCATGCGTCTAGCTTTAACTACCATTCCGCGTTCAAAGACTGTTAATTCCCACCCTGCGTCCGTAATCGCGTCGGAAACCTCTTCACATAACTCACTTGAGCACAAATGAGAGCTCCGCCAATGCACTGCCCTTTTATACCGTGTGTACGCGATACCACTGCCACCTGTATATGTGCATATTGCCATCCAATGACTTTTGTCACCTCACTGTACATTAACATTTGACTCAATTGAAGACAATGGCAAACGTTTCCACCAGGTGGATTGGAGTTTCCATATTCTTATCACAGTCACTTGTTTAATGTCCGCCCATGTAGCTGGGTGGTCAGCGTAGATGGCTGCCATGCGGACGACCCAGAACTGATTTCCGTTACTGCCAAGGACTTTTCCTTCGTGGGAAGACTGGTACGGGGCGCACTCAGCCTCGTGATGCCAACTGATGAGCTACTAGACTGAGTAGCACCGGCTCCATGAGCTGGAAATTCGGCAAAACGGCCTGGAGCGCGGTGTACTGACCACATGTACCTCCATACCGCATCCGCATGACGCTGCAGCTTTTTCCTCCCTTAAGTATTCTAGGATTAGGGTGTAAATTCGGTGAAATAATTTTTATGATGTAACTCGAATGTGCATAAAATTCCCTCTTAGAAGCCAAAAGCTGTTATCTAACAGAATTATGTGACTGACTAGACTTACTTCTCCATAACACACATCCTGATTGCGTAATACTGGGCAGCAGTTCGCCATCTGTTCCAACAAGGACTTCTTACCTGGATTTTTTTAAACCTGTGTATGTAACTGTTATTGTTATAGCCTACAGACATATCTGGATGGGGAGAGAATTCTTTCTGGACAATAAAATTTCTGTTGCCTGCGTTAGGTAGTTTTGGGCGTAGAACGCCCGCAGACAAGATTTGAAAGATAAATCATTTAAGGATGCTTTACTTCAGGTGGCTCCTCCCGCAACAATAAAAGAAAAAAAGGAAGATTGCTGTTTAACGTTCTGTCAACAAAAATCTCATCTCGGAATGGCCAAGATTGAGAAAAAGAAATCGCCCTTGTTCTTTTCGAAAGAATCACGCACCTTATGCGATTTTGGTAAGCCGAACAAAATCTGTATGGCTGGGCGTGGATTTGAACCGCGCTCTTCCCGAAAATGATTGCAGTGTCGCAAACGCTGCGCCACATAGCACGGTTCCACAACAGTAGCGAATTAATCGGATTGGTACGTTATTGTTTAAAACATATTAACACTGTTTAAAACATATCAACACTCTCTGTTTACTGTTCATATAAACGTTGCGTTTAATAAATAAGAAGTAATTCTCAAAATCATTATAAACATAAAAAAATTGCGAGATAGTTCTCAGTCTGTAATGAATGTCTTACACGTTACAAAATAGTTGTTTCCTTTTGTCCTTTACAATACGGAAAGTTCGTAAAAATGTTATTGTTCAGCGTCCCATCGACATCGGTGTAATTAGAGTTAGATAAGGACGGATGAAGCAATCACCCTTGAGATAGTTTGAAGGAATCGTTCTCACTTCTAATAAAGTAGAAGCACGCCATTGAAATAATACTGGGAAACCACTGCACATCTGAATCAGAGTGATAGGGCGGAGATCTGAACCCGTTCTTTTATTTTATGGACGATTTCGTTTGAGCCTTTCCGTCGTGGAGGATCGCACGTTTCGTACAGTCTGTCAAATGTTACCTTTAACATATTAGATTTCCTTATGAATCAACGTTCTTTGTGAAACGTTCATCTTAAAAAATAGGTACTAATTGTGCTGGATTTTTTACTTATATCGTGAATACGAGCTGATGTTTACGAAAATACTGTAATTACTTTGCAAGTGCTCTTCAACCTACAGCTTTTTCTTAAATGTTCGATTATTAAAAGACATATTTTTTTTTAAATTACAGAACATACTTTAGGTGGAGCAGTAATTAGCTTACTGCAAAAGCTGCCCGGGCAAGAAAAAGTATTTTTCATCTTTTATTCCTCCAGTGAAAGACACGTACTGTCGTGTACTTTTGGCAGTAGATTTTGGGATATAACTTCAATACTTGTGTTTGCAGCCGTTTGAAAGTTTACATTCTAAATAACCATCTAAGAATTTTCTGAATTTCGATATTTTTTACGTTCAGCATTTTCGTACTTACTCATCATGTCTTGCCCTACTTTTCCTCCTCCATCAGCTTCAGTTAACTACAACTTCAAGAAATTGTATTTGCTTTTCCTTCTTAAAATGTTCTTAGTTTTGTCGTATAACGCTGAAAAATTATGGAATTTATTAATCTGAATCTCGTTTTTTCGGAACTTGTTGCCAGCCAGCCATTTGAAATTCCCTTTTTCAAATATCCGTTTTCAAATGTACTTGTAGTAAATAAGATACTGACAAGGCTGAAAAAAAAACTGTATAGAGGCTTTCAGAAGGGCACGTAATCCGCTAGTTTGTTTGCACACGCTTGCAGTTACTAATTATAGAAGTCACACAGAAAATACTCGGAATAATGCCGCCTGATGTCCCGCGGGTCGCACTAAATCCGAAGTACAGCCCTGTGCTTCCCATAATAAATGGGCGAATGTTGCACAAGTGGAGAAAAAAGTGAGCCACGATAATCTGTTTAATTAGGGAGGAACACGAGTACCCATTAGAGATGCCGCTGTACCCACCTGCCGGCTGGCTCGCTTTGGCAGCGAACGCGCTCCGGCCGAAATTGCTCCACATTTCACCGTGTCACTCTGCGACCAAGGCATTTCTTTTTTTCATTAATATATAAATCAGGATCACGACATGTCCGGAGCAAATGTTTGCATCATTACTGTCAGGTGACATCTTTATAAAGAAACGCGTTCCCACCGTCTACACGTTTTCTTCTCAGTCTTCTCTAACATGGTAAGCTTTGTCAAAAAAATAACAGTAATTCATTCTAGTAACATGAACTAGAAAAATTAAATTTCGTTAGTATAAGCATAGGGCCTCTGCTTATATCGGAATCTCACAAAATACGGGATTAGTTGATTGTCATAGTTGTTCCAACTTTGGCCGGCCGCTGTGGTCAAGCGGTTCTAGGCGCTTCAGTCCGGAACCACGCTGCTGCTACGGTCGCAGGTTCGAATCCTGCCTCGGGCATGGATGTGTGTGATGTCCTTAGATTAGTTAGGTTTAAGTAGTTCTAAGTTCTAGGGGACTGATGATCTCAGATGTTAAGTCCCATAGTGCTCAGAGCCATTTGAACCATTTTGTACCAACATTATATCTACGGTACGACTCGTCAGTGTCTCACCGAAACACACGATGAATTCCTGAAAGCACTGAGGACAAAAACCACACAAACTTCTCAGATAATCATCAGTCATGATTATCCTGATTTGTGTGATACCTCTTCTCAAGAGCCTCTCAGTTATCATTACCACAGTTACATGTGTCATACAGTGTTCTCAATTTCTATGTCTCTTACTGATACGCGTGTCATTTAGCGTCATATATCTGCACGTCCGTGAACGTAAATGAGGTACTGACTTATGTCAGGACCTTTGAAACAAGTGAAACAAATTACTTCTATTATTGTGTCGTCTCGCAGCATCTTATTGTTAACAGAAGCTGCTACGTTGTTTTCGATTTGATCATTATGCATGGGCCAATATGGTGTAACATGATCGTTTACAGTGGTTTACCTGAAACAATAGGAGATCAAAACTAGATATCGGTTATATAGCATAGACTGAGCGCCTCCATGATCAAATTTTCATTTTCCAGTTGTTTGCTAATTTATTGAATAGTGCGTTATTTTTGACCGATCCTTGTATAATTGCACGAGCAGAAACCCGAATTGCTAATAAGGAAACCCTACACGTTGAAGTATTGTTAAAATTGTCAAGTGCCTCATTTGAAATCTATATTTTATTTCCGAGATTAGCCTTCCGACCAATGTTACAGAATTTTGTAAATATCTCTACTTGTCAATTTAGTGAAAAATATTCTGTTCTATGCGGAATGAAGATGAAATGAAGGTAATAACGTATGTGCAAATTGTTTATATTCGGATCGTCTGCTCTGTGTAGTGTTAGCTTTATACCACCATAGTGTGCTGTTGAGCTTTTTAGGAGCGTGTAGCGGCAATTCAAAAAGAGTCCTTTGTAGGCGCCTGCCAAGATCCCTACCGAAGAGCTGCGTCAAACTGGTTAGCTATAGGTCTTTGTCTTTAATATATTTCTGACGAGTGTACTCTCTGCCAAGAAATTTATTTTGCGTGTAGACAACTAGTGGAAATAAAGGTATCTGTGGCAAAGCTATTTCATTGCAAAACTGCTTTGAACACTCTACTTATACGCATATACACAGCACATTGTTCTCAGAAAACAAAGACCAGTGACTTACGCGTACAGCTCTTCGTCCGTGTGTGGTGTGTGCTCACTCAGATCTTAGAATATCAAATGTCAAAACTGAATTTATTTCATAAATTGAGAGCTCTGTCAGTTTTGCTTTACGGCTGAAATAGAGGTACACGGGTAACGAATACAAAACTTCTTTGTAATGTATGGGAATCAGGAAATACGAGACCTGTTAAAGGCTGCACGACACTCGACAGGTTTAATTATGTGCGAAGGGACTTGTATATTTTTAAAAATAAAAGCAGAATCAGAGCTAATAATAGAAAGTAATAAAGAAAAATCCCAATTAGTTTTACGATATAGAACGACTGACAGGGATGGGGCGATTCGGAGACCAAACAAACTATGGTCACCACTTTCTCTCTCTCTCTCTCTCTCTCTCTCTCTCTCTCTCTCTTTCTCTCTCTCCAGAGCAGATGAATAGATTTTACTGAGAAACAAATTCGTAATGAAAAGTAGATTTTGACTAATTAGTACTAAATATGGTGGAAACGTTTTAAATTTTGTCGACGTAGCTCACTTCTGTAAGTGTGAGCATGAGATCAAAAGTATAAATGTGTCAAATGTAGATAGATGTGTTGCGGGAACAGCAGGAGGAGATCATTACCCCTTGCACCAGTCCATGAGTAGATGCAGTATAATTAATATCAGCTGCAGCAGAATTTTCAAACAGCAACACAACGCATGATAGGCTGATAGTATTTCCAGAAATCAGCACTGCTGAATACACATGAACGAAATCTAATGACCCTACATTCTGTTGTGCTTTGGTGCCTTTGGCAATTCTTACCTTTTTATGGAAGATACTGTCCGTCTATCCGAGCTCATAAAACGATTTGCTGCAAGATGTGAATATCTGTAAAATGTCTTCAACCAGCGTGCTCCCCAGAATAGAATCATAGAGAACATATCCGAGATCAGATTGAAAGAAAAAATGCAGGTAGACAGACACCACCTTCCGACACTATTCTAGAGCAAGAAATTGATTGTTGATGATGGCATAAAGATTCCTCAGAAACTCAGGAAATCTCATCGAGACCATGTTGCAAATGTGTGAAGTAGTGCTCGCTGTTCGTGGTGATCACAGTGAAGCAACTGTAATTACTTTGCCTGGTTTTGAGGTTGCTATAATATGAAGATTGCAGTTTCTTCACTCATACACTCCTGGAAATGGAAAAAAGAACACATTGACACCGGTGTGTCAGACCCACCATACTTGCTCCGGACACTGCGAGAGGGCTGTACAAGCAATGATCACACGCACGGCACAGCGGACACACCAGGAACCGCGGTGTTGGCCGTCGAATGGCGCTAGCTGCGCAGCATTTGTGCACCGCCGCCGTCAGTGTCAGCCAGTTTGCCGTGGCATACGGAGCTCCATCGCAGTCTTTAACACTGGTAGCATGCCGCGACAGCGTGGACGTGAACCGTATGTGCAGTTGACGGACTTTGAGCGAGGGCGTATAGTGGGCATGCGGGAGGCCGGGTGGACGTACCGCCGAATTGCTCAACACGTGGGGCGTGAGGTCTCCACAGTACATCGATGTTGTCGCCAGTGGTCGGCGGAAGGTGCACGTGCCCGTCGACCTGGGACCGGACCGCAGCGACGCACGGATGCACGCCAAGACCGTAGGATCCTACGCAGTGCCGTAGGGGACCGCACCGCCACTTCCCAGCAAATTAGGGACACTGTTGCTCCTGGGGTATCGGCGAGGACCATTCGCAACCGTCTCCATGAAGCTGGGCTACGGTCCCGCACACCGTTAGGCCGTCTTCCGCTCACGCCCCAACATCGTGCAGCCCGCCTCCAGTGGTGTCGCGACAGGCGTGAATGGAGGGACGAATGGAGACGTGTCGTCTTCAGCGATGAGAGTCGCTTCTGCCTTGGTGCCAATGATGGTCGTATGCGTGTTTGGCGCCGTGCAGGTGAGCGCCACAATCAGGACTGCATACGACCGAGGCACACAGGGCCAACACCCGGCATCATGGTGTGGGGAGCGATCTCCTACACTGGCCGTACACCACTGGTGATCGTCGAGGGGACACTGAATAGTGCACGGTACATCCAAACCGTCATCGAACCCATCGTTCTACCATTCCTAGACCGGCAAGGGAACTTGCTGTTCCAACAGGACAATGCACGTCCGCATGTATCCCGTGCCACCCAACGTGCTCTAGAAGGTGTAAGTCAACTACCCTGGCCAGCAAGATCTCCGGATCTGTCCCCCATTGAGCATGTTTGGGACTGGATGAAGCGTCGTCTCACGCGGTCTGCACGTCCAGCACGAACGCTGGTCCAACTGAAGCGCCAGGTGGAAATGGCATGGCAAGCCGTTCCACAGGACTACATCCAGCATCTCTACGATCGTCTCCATGGGAGAATAGCAGCCTGCATTGCTGCGAAAGGTGGATATACACTGTACTAGTGCCGACATTGTGCATGCTCTGTTGCCTGTGTCTATGTGCCTGTGGTTCTGACAGTGTGATCATGTGATGTATCTGACCCCAGGAATGTGTCAATAGAGTTTCGCCTTCCTGGGACAATGAATTCACGGTGTTCTTATTTCAATTTCCAGGAGTGTATTTTACGGACCACATAACTCAGCAAAGTCTTAATATTGTTTTTGAAAATGTGCTCTTTTATCTGTGGATCATGTCAGTTAAAATTTTTTGACGTGTGATGATATGTCCGACCTATGCAGGGTCTCCCAGACAGATTTCCAGGGGTTGTAGCAGGTGTCGTAAAAACCGAGGATAGGAACCCCTGTCTGGAAACGTCATCAACTACAGAACATTGAATTTATAGACGCCGGCGCCTGCCGCTATACCACCCCTTCGACAGCAAACATGACTCTGTACGCTGGTCGACTGCAGGCGGTACATCCCGCATTGTTGTTTGTCATTCAGTGATTTCGACTTATTGCTACGATCGCCAGTAGAGAAGATGGAGCCAGTTGTTGATTAGAAACGTCATTTCTCCTAAGAATGCGATGCTCTGTTCCCTTGGGGGATGACAGTTTCGGACACAGGCTTTCATCTGCTGTTCACCTTTCTCCTTTCCAATGTTTTTCGATGTGCAGGAGGAAAATAAGCACCATATGGAAACCTGTGTCCAAAACTATCATCCACCAAGGCAACGGTGCATCGCATTCATAGGAAACAAGGCCTATCTATGCAGTAGCTAGCTCCACCTTCTCCACTAGCCATCGTGACAATTAGTCGCGACCTCTGAATAACGAACAATATCCCGTGACGTTCCACCTGTGGTCCGTTAGTGTAAAAAGCCACGTTTGCTTCCGAGGGGGTGCCTCAGTGGCAGGCGCCAGCGCCTACAAATTCGACGCTCTGTAGCGTTCCTAAATAACGTTTCCAGACACCAGTTCTTATCCTGCATTTGTTCATCAAGACACGCTTTACAACTTCTCGAAGTTTGTTGCGACATTTCTGGGACATCCTCTAGATGGATGACTGGTGTTTTTTCATTTTTTGTTTATTTGCTTACAACATGCTCCATTATAATATTTATAATACTATCTGTATGTATTGTGTGTGTGTGTGTGTGTGTGTGTGTGTGTGTGTGTGTGTGTGTGTGTGTGCGTGTGTGTGTGTGTAGTGTAATGAAGTGTTGTATGTTGACACCAAGGGGGTTGCCAAGCTAGTGCCCAGAATTATTAAGTTCGGCTATTCTGCTTAAAAAAAGTTGTAGGTTATTGTTTTGTAACAGGTTTACATGAAAAACATTATTTCAGTTTAATTTTCACTTATAGAATCATGAACATTGATGGCAGCTAAAGTTGCCACGAACACTTAAGATAACAAATGAAACACATTTCACGATTTATTACAATTTTTATTTTTCGAACTGTTTTTATTACACGTTTCTACTTTATTTTTTAAAGATTTTTACACAGTCAAAAGAGGTTTGAATCCTTAGAAAAATTCTCATCAAAATATAAGCTTATAAAGGTATTCCAAAATTTATGAAACCCCTCAAAATAATCTGGATCAAATGGTACATGGCATTTCCCACATACACAGTTGGATTCTTGTATATCTGGCATCTACGATACTTAGATTGTCGATGAGATGATCTTTTCTGTCCTGCCTTATATCATCTAATGAAAGAAATTCTGATGATGGACCACGTTTTGCTCTTGGGATTCCATAGATTTTCAAAATTTGAAGAACAACTTGCCTTCAAATGGATCAAATGGCTCTGAGCATTATGGGACTTAACATCTGAGGTCATCAGTCCCCTAGGACTTAGGACTACTTAAACCTAACTAATCTAAGGACATCACACACATCCATGTCGGAGGCAGGATTCGAACCCGCGACCGAAGCGGTCGCGCGGTTCCAGACTGAAGCGCCTAGAACCGCTTGGCCACACCGGCCGGCAACTTGCCTTCGAAACTGAAGATACGACAGATCATTTCGCAATCTCTGAGATAACAACCGTCCCTGTACGCAACATAGGTCAATACTTCATGCAAATAGAGACCACCACCATTTTTTATTCCTCATTTTTTTCCTGTATAGAACTGTGAACATATCAGATAATATTGTTTCACAGCATCAGGCGTCTTTATCGTCACTCTCTTTCCGTTATGCTAAATCTTTCCACACTTCGTAAACGTTCTACACAATCACAGTTGGAAGGAACTGTCACTACTGCATTGTCATTCCATCTCATGGCCGTCATTTGGCGGTTAGATACTGAAACACATTGTCCTCTTTCTAGTTTTCCAAACTCATTCTTCGAGAGTAAATTCAGTGGCTTTCCAACTCTGTTCTCTCGCATTGTGCCTGTGCCACCAAGGTTTCTCCTACAAAGTTCTTCCAACAACGGAACTGACGGAAGCAAATTGTCAGAGTGGTTTTTTGCTCCAACTGTAATATTTCCGTGATGAATCAAACCAACATGCCTACCTTGATCAAGACCAGTTTTGGGCGTTTTCGTATGTGTGCCACAGTAAGGTTCTGCATGTATAGCGTAGTCATCAGGATTTGCCAAAACTCATAGCTTGAAACCAAATCTAATTGGCTTGCCTTCGATAAACTGTTTAACCCCATGCCTCCCGTAATAAGGTACAATGCTCTCATTCATACACACTGCATTGTCAGAGGGAACTTGCTTGAGAGCTTCGTTGAGAAAGTTGAACAGTGGCCTTACTTTATGAAGCCCATCTTCATTTATGTTTGTGTTATCATTCAGGTTATACATCGCAAGATTTCTTCAAAACTGTTTCACATCATGGATGCCGAAACTACTTTGCAATCAGGTCCCTCCTGCCTATACATTCTTTTATTTGGCAATTTATGATAACTGAGAGAATCAGTATTCGCAGGACTGTGCATAACTCACCATAGGAAACATTCAGATTATGATTACCTCTCTGTGCAGCATATAAATTAGTTTGAGAAACAATACAATTTGTTAATTCCTCAGACTTTTTAAACGAATCCAGCGAAGATTTTATTGTATTTGAAAGAAAATCTAATAAATGCGGACTATAAAACTCACTCAGTTCTTTTAGTTTCCAGCTTGGCTTCTTCATTTGGTCCCAAGTTGAGGTGATGGGTTTCATATTTAATTTGGTCCTCGAGTGTTTGGATGGGGTTGGAGGCTCTGCAGAATCGTCTATATCTTCCATTGCTTCTTGTCCATGGGTTATTCTCCTTACTGCAAAATTTTTATTTAGCTTACTAGCCTTCTTTCCCTTCGTATTTTTAACAGATGATGTGGGTTGATTCTCTGCGCAAACCTCAGCTTTTACCTCTTTTAGTTCTTGACTTTCTCCACTCACTGCAAAATTCTGACTTGACGTCCACTTCTTTTTCCTACAGTATTTGCAGCAGGAAGTGTAGTTTGAATGTCTGCGGAGTTGTCAGTTTCTTCTTCTCGTTCACTTCTGTCATTCACTACAGAATTGTGCATTGACATGCCCTTCTTCTTTCCCTTTGTATTTACACGTTCATTTTCCTCGAACTGAACTTGTGCCTGTGCCCTTAGTATAAGTATTGGACGATGACATGGTTTTCCTTGAACTTCGTCATCTGATAAATCGGAACCTTCATCAGTATCTCCACCTTGTGCTTCATAACGTGATCGTATTGTTCTGTTTCGATCTGCTTCAAGAAACTGTGTGCCCGACCGAGACTCAAACTCGGGACCTTTGCCTTTCGCGGGCAAGTGCTCTACCAACTGAGCTACCGAAGTACGACTCACGCCCGGTACTCACAGCTTTACTTCTGCCAGTACCTCGTCTCCTACCAAACTTAACAGAAGCTCTCCTGCGAACCTCGCAGAACTAGCACTCCTGAAAGAAAGGATATTGCGGAGACATGGCTTAGCCACAGCCTGGGGGATGTTTCCAGAATGAGATTTTCACTCTGCAGCGGAGTGTGCGCTGATATGAAACTTCCTGGCAGATTAAAACTGTGTGCCCGACCGAGACTCGAAATCGGGACCTTTGCCTTTCGCGGGCAAGTGCTCTACCAACTGAGCTACCGAAGTACGACTCACGCCCGATACTCACAGCTTTACTTCTGCCAGTACCTCGTCTCCTACGTTCTGCAAGGTTCGCAGGAGAGCTTCTGTTAAGTTTGGAAGGTAGGAGACGAGGTACTGGCAGAAGTAAAGCTGTGAGTACCGGGCGTGAATCGTGCTTCGGTAGCTCAGTTGGTAGAGCACTTGCCCGCGAAAGGCAAAGGTCCCGAGTTCGAGTCTCGGTCGGGCACACAGTTTTAATCTGCCAGGAAGTTTCATATCAGCGCACACTCCACTGCAGAGTGAAAATCTCATTCTTCTTCAAGAAAATTTATAATTTCGTCCACAGTCCACAATCCATAAATTATCGTCACACCTGAAGTACAACATAAGTGTCCAGTGACAACTAAAGATGCCAGACATATTTCCTCCAGCATAAATCACGCTAAAAACAAATTTACAAATTCCAAAGGAATTCAGCGTGTAATTTAGACTTTTTATTACAAGATAGCAAAGAAAATTTACTTCAAATACACTTATATTGTCCTCTACTTATATTTTTCGTTGAAGTGGTTTTTAACACACACATACATACAAACCAACCGATTTGACATTTGTAAGCAACAGCAATAGATTGAATACTAATACTTCAAATTTTAAACAACAAAGAAAAGTGCCCAGCAGTTAAATTGTGTACAGCGTTATCATTGTTACCAACAGTAATTTTAAATACATTGGTAACTTGAGTAGCCGCTGGGCATTAATGAGTCATTCCCACCTTTGGGTGCGGCGGACGGATCACCATCAACCAGTCTCGCATGTCCTCGCTTCGTGAGATACTGTGGAAAGGTTTGGCGATTAAACCTGGTCATTGAAGCAAAGACTGGTCATGAGGTACATTACGCCACCACCTCTCGTCCTCTTGCCGGCCAAATACTGGCAGTGGAAATTTTCTACACCGCCAGGATTCGAACCGGCTTACCCCCAGGTCGAGCGACCTCGGCGCGTGGATACAATTCTTGTCTTCGTTCGTAAGACTGCGAATGGAGAGACGTACGGGGACTGACGTAAATACCGCCGCTCGCTCACACGGTGCAGAGCCCGGCCGCTGGCGCTGACTTATCTGCCTCACTGGCGGTGTTTTTAGCGCGCCGGCCGGCTGGCAGCCACAACTGAATCGGCAGCTGACATCACACTCTCAAAAAGTGCCAGCCACCCGCCAGGAACGAGAATTGTGTGGCCCAGCCCTCTAGGATCAGCTTAACCAGCTTGCTCAACTGTCCCGGAGATAGATCCCCGACATCGTCCCTGATACTTGAAAACGGCGCCTTTTAGCGGAATGCGAGAAATAATTAACGTATCAATAAATGTAGAATAAATAAGAGCTATAACATATTTTGTACATGAATATGATGTCCCGTGTGACCCATACCATAAGCGATTAATGATATCGAAGCAAGATTCGCTGATTTAAATATGATGTCCACTGACATGCGGCATAGTGTAATTTCATTTTCTTTTCAATGTGAAGTGGCCTTTTCAGATAAATCACGCTTTAAGCTCCATCAGACTGACGGCTATTGGCATGTACGACATGAAACGTAACGTTTGTAAACAAACACCACGCAATACTTATGGTCTGGGGATGCTTTCATGGCATTCCCTGGGTGACTTGTCGTTCTGTAAAGCACAATGGATCAACACATGTATCTAGCCTTGGGGAGCAAGCGCTTTCATACAGTTTGCTTTCCCTCAGCACGATGGCCTCTACCAGGTGGACAATGTAAAGTGTCAACACAACTCACAGTGTACGTGCGCGGTTCCAGAGCATCAGGATGAGTTCGCCGTATTCCCCTGGCCCCCAAACTCCTAGAATTTAAACCCAGTGGAGAGTCTGTGGGACCATCTCGATTGGGCTGTTCGCGCAGTGGGTCTTCAACTGAGAAACCTAGCACAGTTGGCCACTCCTAATCCCTGTCGGTACATTCCAGAACTCAGTTACCCTATTCTTGCACAGTCCGCGCAGCAAAATGTGGTTATTCAGGCTTTTGACAAGTGGTCGCAATAATGTGACTGGGCAGCATAGAAGATATGTTCAAACGGCGCGGGTTCAAACGAGCGATCTTTGCTAATTTCTTTGCGTACAATAACATTATTTCAAAATATTTTAAAAGTGAGTAACGGAGATAACACGGAGGTTCGTTATCAGAGTCGCTGATGGTTGGAAAATACACATCTGTTCGAAAAGAAGTAAAACGCTCTACAGTTTCCTAAGCCTGTTCTCATATGTGGTGAATGAGCCACAGCAACGCTGGTCTCATGGGTGCGCATTTAAATGTACTGGATGTTTCATCATGTGCCAGTGCGGTAACGCGGCGCGTGACGCATTCCAGTTGATAATAGGGAATGTACTCACAGTTATGTGGATGCAGCGTAATCATTGCAATCGCATGCCATAAATCCGGCGGAGGTATTCCCGAGGGCAATATAAATACAGCATAGCTCTGGGTATAATGCTTATTGCTGTATAGCAATGGCACGTAATGCGAAACGTACTTCTGTAGTCGCAACGATCGATGCTTAATCAGAGGTTAATCGAGTTATGTGTAGTACAACATACATCCGTTGCACGGTGCTGAAAGTTTATTTCTCTGTCCAGATGTGGACCCAGAGTGTCACCAAGCGTTAACTACGTTTTGCGTAATCGGCGTAAAGGAAACTGAAACTAACGCACCTTGTTCGTTGGCTATAAACGTCCTTCATGCATCTAATAGTTCTGTGGAAAACTTTCAGAAACACTCAAATGTTCAATGTGTTAAAGAAGCACTGATCACTGCTTAAATGAGATATTTCTTTTGGTGACGAGCAAAATTCACATTCCGAAAATATCGTACAAGTTGAAGCCGCTTCCGACAACACGCATTCATTTGCTTAGATGCATAAACGGATTTACTTCGTAAGGAAGAAAGGGAACGAACGTTACGGCTTCATCGTTCCATCGATGTCGAGGACATTAGAAACGAAAACTGGTAGTGGAGCCTCATACACCATGGAATTCCATAGTCATTTAAACTTTATGTTGGCCGGCCAGAGTGGCCGAGCGGTTCTAGGCGCTACAAAAAAAATGGTTCAAATGGCTCTGAGCACTATGGGACTTAACATCTGAGGTCATCAGCCCCCTAGAACTTAGAACTACTTAAACCTAACTAACCTAAGGACATCACACACATCCATGCCCGAGGCAGGATTCGAACCTGAGACCGTAGCAGTCGCGCGGTTCCGGGCTGAAGCGCCTAGAACCGCTAGGCCACCGTGGCCGGCTAGGCGCTACAGTCTTGAACCGCGCGACCGCTACGGTGGCAGGTTCGAATCCTACCTCGGGCATGGATGTGTGTGATGTCCTTAGGTTACTTAGGTTTAAGTAGTTCTAAGTTCTAGGGGACTGATGACCTCAGCAGTTAAGTCCCATAGTGCTCAGAGCCATTTTGAACCAAAGTTTATGTTGTTTAGTTTACTTGCTCATTTTGTTGCTAAGCTTTTTCAACAGAAGATGACCGGTACTTTCCCGAATTGGCATAAACTATTTTTTTTTGCGTACCACACGTCAAATGTCCACCACACCAGTTTACAATATCTCATGGGTTACCCACTGACACTGGCATTATGAGAGCTGTTGGTAATTATGAGGACCTGTGTACATCGTATAATCAAAGATGACTCTGTGGTGTTAAGATTCCTACAGCAAGAAAACCACGAAAATAATTTGACCACGTGATCATTCGTAGAGTAATCTAGATATCTAATTTGAGATGGATTATCACATGAAGGTCAGTATAACATCATCAGATACTTTGCTTTTCTCTCTCTTATTATTGTCTGAATGTCCATATCCTTCCCCGAAATGACGCACTTTATGCAGATTCAGTGTCTGTGCCTCATGGTCATAGTGGTAGTGGTAGTGAGCAGCAGGCACATTGATAAACTTTTGAATGCAGCATTCATTTCCCAAAGGGTCTCATTTCCATTTTTTGAAGACGACATTGTGACCTTTGACGATCAGATTTATTTCTGTTACCGCAATTCCGCTTTCGACAATATAATGGCAGAGTCCGTGCCCACGAACGTGTAAAAAAAACGTAAACAATCTCTGGCGTATATAAACATCTCGTTCGGTAGGCAACACTATTGGAGCAGAGGATGTTACATTTTTATTACTAAATTTTGCATTTGAAAACGCGCCTGCCATGTATACTGTAATCGCGGTAACTGAAGTAAGCTAACCGCCAAAGGTGAAAATGCCTATCAGAAACTCTGCTCGACAAAAGATAATCACTAGTTTTGAGTTTCCCTAAGCAGACTTTCGCATATTTGTTTCAAATGGCTCTGAGCACTATGGGACATAACATCTGAGGTCATCAGTCCCCTAGAACTTAGAACTACTTAAACCTAACTAACCTAAGGACATCAAACACATCCATACCCGAGGCAGGATTCGAACCTGCGACCGTTGCGGTCGCGCGGTTCCAGACTGAAGCGCCTAGAACCGCTCGGCCACAGCGGCCGGCCGCATATTTGGACCCGACTGACTATAAGATGAGTGCCACTGAGACCCGGGTATCCACTGATTTTCCGATAAGCTTGGTTTGCACTAGAAGGCCACTGAAATGCAGTGTCCTTGTGTCGAATTCAACTGGCCGTTTGGTTGGTTGTCTCGAGCAGCCGCGCCGGCGCAGAAGTTGCGGAACGGAGCGTCCACTTTGGGCACGGTGGGGCGGAGAGACAGAACGCAGCTGTCGCGAGCCCGGCCTCCACACTTGTGTCGGGATACTTCAAGGCATGGCCCGGGGATCGTGTCGCGTCGCTCCACATTAGGCGCTGCGCTGTAGCCTGGAGATTCTCTAATACGTTTCACATTCGTACAGCCCGGGCACCAGCAAAGCCACTCTTCTGCTGCTGTTCTGTCCAGGCATTACGCGACCCAGCTGGTTCTGTAATACGTCGACGCCATCGCTTCGTGCTCGTTGCTCTGACACACACACAATTTGACGGTAAATACTAGGCAGTTGAATCCTCTTCCTAGAGACAATTGTCTGCTCATAAACAATGGGAATGGTCAACCTGAATACAAACAGTGCAAATGGCTGTAATTAAGTGATGACCTAATCTCGATGTGTCACATTGAATGAACTTAAATCTGCTAGTTAACAGTGAATAATCCCACGTGTGGGATTCTAACCCAAAATAAAATGAAATAAAATTTCCCGTTAAGCTGAAAAGCAGTAAAAATGTCATATACTCGCCCTGTACCTATACAGGAATATTCAAAACGCGAGGATTTTTCTCCAAGCATATACGAGGGCAGTTCAATAAGTAATGCAACACATTTTTTTTTCTGAAACAGGGGTTGTTTTATTCAGCATTGAAATACACCAGGTTATTCCCCAATCTTTTTGCTACACAACACTATTTTTCAACGTAATCTCCATTCAATGCTACGGCCTTACGCCACCTTGAAATGAGGGCCTGTATGCCTGCACGGTACCATTCCACTGGTCGATGTCGGAGCCAACGTCGTCCTGCATCAATAACTTCTTCATCATCCGCGTAGTGCCTCCCACGGATTGCGTCCTTCATTGGGCCAAACATATGGAAATCCGACGGTGCGAGACCGGAGCTGTAGGGTGCATGAGGAAGAACAGTCCACTGAAGTTTTGTGAGCTCCTCTCGGGTGCGAAGACTTGTGTGAGGTCTTGCGTTGTCATGAAGAAGGAGAATTTCGTTCAAATTTTTGTGCCTACGAACACGCTGAAGTCGTTTCTTCTATTTCTGAAGAGTAGCACAATACACTTCAGAGTTGATCGTTTGACAATGGGGAAGGACATCGAACAGAATAACCCCTTCAGCGTCCCAGAAGACTGTCACCACGACTTTACTGGCTGAGGGTGTGGCTTTAAACTTTTTCTTGGTAGGGGAGTGGGTGTGGCGCCACTCCATTGATTGCCGTTTTGTTTCAGGTTCGAAGTGATGAACCCATGTTTCATCGCCTGTAACAATCTTTGACAAGAAATGTCACCCTCAGCCACATGACGAGCAAGCAATTCCGCACAGATGGTTCTCCTTTGCTCTTTATGGTGTTCGGTTAGACAACGAGGGACCCAGCGGGAACAAACCTTTGAATATCCCAACTGGTGAACAATTGTGACAGCACTACCAACAGAGATGTCAAGTTGAGCACTGAGTTGTTTGATGGTGATCCGTCGATCATCTCGAACGAGTGTGTTCGCACGAACCGCCATTGCAGGAGTCACAGCTGTGCACGGCCGGCCCGCACGCGGGAGATCAGACAGTCTTGCTTGACCTTGCGGCGATGATGACACACGCTTTCCCCAACGACTCACCGTGCTTTTGTCCACTGCCAGATCACCGTAAACATTCTGCAAGCGCCTATGAATATCTGAGATGCCCTGGTTTTCCGCCAAAAGAAACTCGATCACTGCCCGTTATTTGCAACGCACATCCGTTACAGACGCCATTTTAACAGCTCCGTACAGCGCTGCCACCTGTTGAAAGTCAGTGAAACTATACGAGACGAAGCGGGAATGTTTGAAAATATTCCACAAGAAATTTCGGGGTTTTTCAACTAAAATTGGCCGAGAAAAAAAATGTGTTGCATTACTTATTGAACTGCCCTCGTAGTACCAATGTTGTTGAACAATAAGCATTCACGCACGTAGAAATAGACTCTGTTGCTTGAAATATACTGACGTGCCCAACCAATGCGAATCGCCTAATGTGCCACGCGATCTGAGGCGGTTTGTCGCGCTCAGCGTGGCTACCACCGTCGGAGGTTCGAGTCGTCCCTCGGACATGGGTGTGTGTGTGTGTTGTCCTTAGCGTCAGTTAGTTTAAGTTAGGTTAAGTAGTGCGTACGCTTAGGGACCGATGACCTCAGCTGTTTGCTCGCATAGAACTTACCACAGATTTCGCCTAATGTTGTAAACAAACCAGCGCCAAACACGTGTACACCTACAGACGAATTCGAATACCGCGTAGGTTGCGGATCTCGGCCAATCAGAACACAATACACTTCCGAATGTTCGCGCGTAGGCCGTATAATGGCGGTTGCAACTTTGTTCATTTCACAGAATCAGTTTTTTATTAGTGAGTAATCAGAATCTGCGAAACGTGACAAATACACTGAATGAATGGGAACAGGTGTGATTATTATTTTGCTAAACAGCAGAAAAATTATAGAGAGGAGTGTGAAGCAAACACTAAATTTATATGTTGGTACTGTTGCTATGATAATGTTTTAAATGCATAACTTACAGTATTACGAAGAGAAGAAAATTTTATTTTGAAGAGAAAACAGATACCACATTACTGATGCACTTGACTCATTTTATGCGGCAGTATTTTTAAAAAATCTTAGCTTCGGATGCTGTGCGGCTGGTCCCGGCGGAGGTTCGACTCCTCCCTCGGGCATGTGTGTTGTGTTTGTCCTTAGGATAATTTAGGTTTAGTAGTGTGTAAGCTTAGGGACTGATTACCTTAGCAGTTAATTCCCATAAGATTTCACACACATTTGAACATTTTTTTTAGCTTCCGATGCACCTCTCCTCGTTACAGGATTGCGAAATAGTCTGGCGATGATGACACACAATGTTGGTATTTTGCTAGTATGCGTTGAAAATAACATTTCCAGGTCAGTTCTACTCATACATCTGTTGCAGGAAATAAGACTTGTCCGCAGCTCGTGGTCGTGGGGTAGCGTTCTCGCTTCCCACGCCTGGGTTCCCGGGTTCGATTCCCGGCGGGGTCAGGGGTTTTCTCTGTCTCGTGATGACTGGGTGTTGTGTGATGTCCTTAGGTTAGTTAGGTTTAAGTAGTTCTAAGTTCTAGGGGACTGATGATCATAGATGTTAAGTCCCTTAGTGCTCAGAGCCATTTGAACCATTTTTGAAATAAGACTTGTGCACTGTCGCAGCTTGATATGGGAGCCGCCTATCAGTTTCCAAGTATTCTTCACATATCGTTATTACGTATAAAGTGTCAAAGCTCAGAGTACCCAGTGTTTCTTGGCAAAGAATACTGTTAGAGAACTTGCAGGTAATGTAGACTCTGGGAGCATTACTAGCGTATAACTATGTCGTCAACTTGTAAGTGGAGAGAACCATTTTATTACTTACGAGTAATTTCTCTAATTAAACGTTACATACGATCTCATAATTTTGTGTAGTAAATAGAGAACCTATTTTAAACTGTTATTCTGGTGTGTCATACCGACCCCTGAGACAATTTATCGATCACACCTTCGACAGTATCTGTTTTTATTTCTCACTGCTGCCACGGCGTAGAAGAGTTTTAGATATTCCACCCAAGACGTTTATTTATATTTATTATTGGACAGATAAATTAAGGTTTGTAATTAATTAAAATTACATTGCGATAAATGTTGCAGCATGGAAGCTTGTATATCATTTCTTATTTGCAACTTATAAATAGAGCTTTAACGTATGTCTTCTGTTCAGCGACCTAGTATCCGCACGCTGAGGATAAAATTAAGGGAATAGCGAAATGTAACTCAGAATAGCGGGTTGGTACACAAAACATTCTGATCGAGTGTAAATCACTGACGGATTGCCAGTGGGAAAGAACATCGGTCGAGTAGCGAAACTTGCTTGGGATTACCGAATCGATACTGTGAGTGTTCTGTAATACTCAGCAGCGAACACATACGATTAGCAACAGTTATTTACGAAGGTCGTTTTCCTTTTCTTTACTCAGACATTTCTTTGACTAGTATTTATAGTCGTGCACTATAACGCCATTCTACAAAGTTCATTTAATGCTGTGTTAAGCCTACGATTATTGTGGATGATATTGAGGAAGTAGCTAGACACACTAATGGTACGTATATTTTGTTTGTAAGGAGAAATACCGTAGCGTAGTTGAACTTGATCACTGTTGTCGGTGTCTATGCTGTCACTCGGCAGTATAACGCTTAGTGATTTTCATTTTAAAAATAGTACTGCCGCGTGATCTGAAGATTAGGAAACGCTCCTTGATATAAGCAGGTTGCTTACGTATTCACGACTCGGGCTAGTAACTTTGACGGTAATCACCACCTCGCCATTACTTTGCAACATCAGCCATATAGTGGCGTAACGTATGCGTCAGTGCATATTAACAGAATAAAATGGACAAGATTTTTCCTTTGATAAGAAAAAAGCTGCAGTGTACTACTCATATACAGCAGATGCCTGAAGCGACAGTTTTGTGTGAATATTGCATTTTTTGCCAGTGGACACAAGGCTTACGCAGAAACTTCTGTAACGCCTGTCTGAATTACTCACTTACTTTTCCTCCAGTAAAAATTGTAGATGCATCTCTAATGCATGTTGTCTGCAGTTTCTACTGATAAAATGAAAGGAAGCAAATGTTCTTATTTCATATTGACAGAATAATGTTCATAATCTCATTACCGTGTATAGAGCGTGGAAAAGACCAACGAGTATAGTTGCTGTTTACATGTCTTAGAGAGAGAGAGAGAGAGAGAGAGATGAGCTTTTCGTACCATGTTCCGCTGCTGCCTTCCACGCCAAAAATTCATGAGGGAAGTGTGTGAAGTCTATGCCAAGGACGTGCTCTGGGGCATCAGCTGATTTATTGGTACACGGAAATACTTGCATTGTAGGTTTTGCTACGATCACAATTTCAGATCTTCTATTGTCTCTATAGAGGTATCTTCCAAATGACGGAAGCGATGTCGTTAACGTACCCATCGGCTCGTAGTCTTCGACATTGGCTCCACTGGAGAGATTGGAACAACACCGATCTCAATCTGACAGGAGCGAAAACAAAGAAGACGTCATTACGAATAGTGACATTAGGATACTGAATATCCATATAAAGTAATAGCCAGATATGGAGAGGTTCAAATGGTTCTAAGCACTAAGGGACTTAACATCTGAGGTCATCAGTCCTCTAGACTTAGAACTACTTAAACCTAACTAACCTAAGGACATCACACACATCCATGCCCAAGGCAGGATTCGAACCTGCGACCGTAGCAGCAGCGCGGTTCCGGACTGAAGCGCCTAGAACCGTTCGGTCACAACGGCCGGCATGTGGAGAGGAACTGAAAGGCAAGTACACAGTCGACATCGTAAGGGACAAACCATTAATTCGGATTAGGCAAGGATGACAGAAAAAAACCGAGTGAGGTAGCGCAGTGGTTAGCACGCTGGACTCGCATTTGGGAGGGCGACCCTTCAAACCCGTGTCCGCACATTCAGATTTGGGTTTTCCGTGATTTCCCTAAATCACTTACGTCAAATGGGATTGTTCTTTTGAAAGGGCACGGCAAATTTCCTTATCCGTCCTTCCCTAATCCGAGCTTGTGCTCCCTCTCTAATTGCCTCGTTATCAACTGGACGTTAAACACTAATCTCTTACTATTCCTCCAGGATAGAAAAAAATCTGTTGTAGTCTTTGAAGGAAACCTGCCAGCGCTTCCCTTTGGGAAAACATAAATAAGAAAATCTTTAATCGGTGTTCCTGTATGATGGTTTAATTTAACTCTCGTCCAGCATACATGTCCAATATACGACGTGTCATAAAATTTTAATTATAACCTCGAAACAATGAAGTTACGCAACTAATTCTTTGTTTCTTTGAGGATTCATGTCTGCAGTCTTAGTACACACTGAAGTACCGTAGTACGCCGCTAGAGTAGCCAAAGCAAAACGTCACAGCGCATGAATAAAGTGAGGATTGTGCGATAATAATCGGCATTTGAGGGAACAATGCTGCAACAATACATGCTTCGTTGGTTGGGGGGGAGGGGACCAAACAGCGAGGTCATCGGTCCCATTGGATTAGGGAAGGATAGGGAAGGAAGTTAGCTGTACCCCTTCAAGGGAACCGTCCAGGCATTTGCCTGAAGCAGTTTAGAAAAAAATGTTCAAATGTGTGTGAAATCTTATGGGACTTAACTGCTAAGGTCATCAGTTCCTAAGCTTACACAGTACTTAACCTAAATTATCCTAAGGACAAACACACACACACCCATGCCCGAGGGAGGACTCGAACCTCCGCCGGGACCAGCCGCACAGTCCCTGACTGCAGCGCCTAAGACCGCTCGGCTAATCCCGCGCGGCAGCAGTTTAGAGAAATCACGGAAAACCTAAATCAGGATGGCTCGACGCTGGTTTGAACCGTCGTCCTCCCGAATGCCAGTCCAGTGTGCTACCCACTGCGCCACCCCGCTCGGTCGTGCTTGGCTGGTGGAAGTGTACAGCAACAATGCTTCATCATATGACAAAGTGGTCTGGTGGCGCATCCGCTTCCATTGTGGGCACACATGTCTGAATGAGGAACACTAAAGTGGCAGCCCTTCTCTTTGTGCATAACCAGGACTCGCAAGAGAAGTCGAGGTTCAAAATGGTTCAAATGGCTCTGAGCACTATGGGACTTAACTTCTGAGGCCATCAGTCCCTTAGAACGTAGAACTACTTAAACCTAACTAACTTAAGGACATCACACACATCCATGCCCGAGGCAGGATTCGAACCTGCGACGTAGCGGTCGCGCGGTTCCTGACAGTAGCGACTAGAACCGCTCGGCCACTCCGGCCGGCAGTCGAGGTCCTGGTGCTCGAAGAGTTGCGTACCATAGTCGAAGCGATAGTGGAAGAAGTGAAAATCCATCATGGATCAGCTTTCAGCATCTTGCAGGATATTTTGAATATGACAGTGGTCGCCACTCACAGGATTACGCAACTGCTCAAACCCATTTGAAAACCCAGCCGAATCGAGACTGCTGTACGAGTGGATGTTTATGGTCCTCGACAAAGCCCCAACTCATTCTTCAGATGCTGTTTCTATCGGTTGTCAAATTACATCCCCCCCCCCTTCCTCCTGTATTCTTCTGTTACAGCATCCGTGACCTCTCCCTTTTCCCTCGGATGAAGAAACTATTATCTGGAAGTCATTTCCAGAAAGACGACGAGGTGGTTTTCGTGGTAAAACGGTTAGTGAACAGCCACAGTGTAGACTACTACAACCGAGGTCTCCGCCAAGTCGCCCAACGTCGAGGAAATGTGCCGCATTGAAGGATTCACACTAAGTGGCTCGGTCCCCGTTCACATGTGTTAGCGGACTCCGACGACCGAGTGGGCATGCCGCCAATCAGAGTGAGCGCGGCGGTTCGCGCGCCATCGGGCGGCGCTATCACAATTATAAGCGGCCATCCATCGCCGGCGGTCGGGCGGGCTAAGAATACCGGCCTCAAGGTGCCCGCTCGGCGCTCGCCCGGGCCGGGCCCAGGTGCCTCGGGCAGCGGCCGCCAGTCTGCGAGAGAGATATGGGCCTTCCGTAACGCGCTGCGCTGCCGCCTTCCGCGCCATGGGGCTCATGCTGTCCCTGCTCGTGACGTGCGTCGGCGTGCTGGAGGCGCTCGCCTGCTGGCGCCACTTCCGCGCCGGCTACCTGCCGCTTCCGGTCGGCAGCTGCGCCGACGGCGACGCCAAGTACGCCGCCGGATCGTCCTCCTCGTCTTCGGACGACAGCGGCAGTGTTAGGTCTCTGGGCGCCTACTATTGCAGCGATGAGTCGGTGTCCAAGTACGGGCTGACCCCGATGCTATCCGAGCACCGGCGGAAACAGCCGAACCACAGAAACGACTCCGACGCCGACGACGTTGGCGGCAGCGGCGGCGGTGGTGGTGGATGTGGACGCGAAGGACACTGCAGTGACGTCAGCTGCTGTACAGAACTGCTCCTCGACACTCTCCCCACCATCCAAGAATTGGCCCAGGAACCAGAAGAAGAGCAACAAGAGCCGCACGCGAAATGCGAGAAAGACAGCGACAGCGTCACGGGACTGCAACTACACGAAAACCATTTCTCTTTCGGGGCTATCGCCCTCGTAGCAGATGATACCTCTGAACTGGGAGTTGCTGATAATTCTGATCAAAGACGTGATATACTCGACGAGAATGAGAACATTTCAGAAAACTGGTCCGTCGGTGAACGAACTTTGTGCGAAGGCGACGTTGCACCGACCTCCCGCACGAAGCCGAGACCTCCACTACTTCACTACAAGGCGCCGACAGATGACGAGGACACTGAGCCGCAGGAGTTTAGGACTATCAGGTCTCCGCCCAAGGGTACCGTCGACCGTGTGTTCACAGTGGAAGAAATCAGAGGTGGAGTTAGCGAAACGAATACGGACGCGTCTGTCGGTATCCTTTCTTCCGCAGGCACAGAGTCTGATGTACCAAAGACGAATGTGAGCGTATCTGAGGAACGCTCCAAAGTTCCTTCTCATGTCGAACATACATCTTCACGTGTGGAGGACGGAGATCGACACAGTGAACCAGAAGACTCCGAGAGCTGTGAAAAAGAGGGAGAATCGAAAACTGAAATACAGAGAATGTCCCGCGCCAGCCAGACGTGGGCCGAGGCCGATGCTCTCTTCCAAAAGCGCTCTCCATCCCGTTCTCCTCATCGATCTCCGCAGCGCTCACTGCCGAAGAAACTGCCAAAGAACGTGGACATCAGCTGGCCTTCCTTTACGCCGCAGCCCCTGTTCAGGAGAGCTGGAACGCCGAGTACGTCGACAGCTTACCTCTGGCCTCCGTCAGCGGACAAGCGGAGGGCTTCCAGTGGCGACGTGTCGTGTGACTTGGTGGACGCGTCAGACGAGAAGCCTCTCAGGAGCTCCTCGGTCGGACCTAGAACGAGGCGTAACACGATGCCAGCAGAGACTCACGACGATTGCCCCGACCCCTGGAACTGCGAAAAAGAGGAGAGGCAAGAATCCTCGGAGGACGCTGGGCTGTCAGCTATGCTGGACACCAAAGCGGCAGAAAGTCTAGAGAAACAAAACGAAGGACCACTGGCTAGAGGAACGGAAAAAAACGTGGCTGAACCACCGGAACAAGACATTCCATATGTAAATACGTCTACAAAAAACTGTCATTCCATTACCGAACCCGAAGTAAATGAATCGACACTGACAAGTAAAACGAAAAATCATTCACTCGTTATGGAGAAAGAAGGAAAGTGGCCAACTACCTCCATCGAACAGACTGTACCGCAAAAGCCTCTCGGAAGTGATAAACTTCGACATTATGATGTGGACGATCAAGTCGGACCACATGGCGATATGAGACGTAAAGTGGAAGAAGAGCTGGAGGCGATGAGTGAGGATGAAAGTGCGACCGAGGAAGTGTACACGGGAGATTTCCACGATGAAACGTTCGCTGCTGAGAAAAGTCAACCGCGAAAGAAAAGTAAAAGGTCTGTTCGAATATCTTCTTTCGAGAAGGCAGACGAGGAAAAGGCGCAGCGGAAGAGTCACAGAAGCAAGGCGACGGAACAGTGGTCCGATGAAGAGAGCGATGACCGTAGTACTGTGAGTCAGGGCGACAGCAGTTCGTGTTCGCAGCCTCCGGGTGCGGGTGAACCCTTCTGGGTAAGGACTCTGGACTCTTGCTTCCCGAACCCCGCGCCTCTCCTGAGAAAGCAGACACAAGGCGACTGCCATTTTATTTCCACATTGTTACCACATCCGACGTACCTCGTGTTTGTAGCTAGTTACTAAATAAAGACCAACTTGTTTTTTTTTTATATACTTGAAATAAATATTTGGAGTAGCCTTTTCCCCTCATGTCCCTCTGTTCCCTCACCACGTAGAGTTTAGCGCTGTTTTCATTGTCATGGCATGGAGTTTGTTTTCCGCTGTATTAGAAACTAGATGACGTCAGAAAACATAAATATGTTAGATGCAAATGATTTTGATTCCCGTATTTGCAATGTCCCCGTTACGTGATCAGCATTTCGACTGATGACTGAGAATTATATTTGCAATTATGAGTTATGTAAGAGAGTGAATTTGTTTTAAACTTTAATAGTAACTCGTGGATTAACTTTAACGTTCAGTTCGATAGTTGTAATGTGTGACGTTAAAAATGAGAAAGTGTGCTTAACATGGATAAATAAGGGGATGCCCACTATCATTCAGTATTGTAAATACAACAGTAGTTAACATGAGTTACGAAAACATTCCAACGTCATTAGAAACTGCACTTCAGACAAACGAATTTTGCAATTCCTTTAATTCTTAGTAGTTCACCTTCCTGTCTGCATGAGTCTTCATTGAATGAAAGGGTAAGGTTACCTAGTATCGGCCGTGGCTGATTTTTGAATGTACGGCTCCTTGGAGTAAACAGCATAAGAAATCTGTAACAGCGGTTTTCATATTTCATTTGATATTCGTATCAAAATGCGATTGTCAACATAAGTAATGTTTTGGTAGATATAATGTCCACGCACGTCTGAGGTTAACATTCAAAAGGTTATTGTTTGTTGAGTCTACGCGGCAACTTTAGTCCATTACGGAAAGTAGCGTTACATAGATCCGACGAAAGAGAGCTACGGGATTGAATCAATTTCGTTTTCAAATGCAATTATTTTTTAGAATACGTTCATGATCCTGCAAAGCTAAGCTTACTAGCAGTCTGTGGTAGCGAAATATGCGAATGCCTTGCGTGGTACGTAGATATAAGTTACGACCGAAAGAAACAGCGGCGCCGTCTGTATTCGTCTACTGGAAATAACGGCTAGAGGGTGGGTGACATGTCGATCACATGTCCCACGATCATAGTCCGCTCCTTGTACTGCCTTGTAGCCAACAGTCGGCCAGTCGAAACAGGCCTATGCGATGATTACTTCCTTTACAATCGAAGCATATTTTAGACGTATCGTACCAGCTATAACACTGTAGATGAAGCAGCTAGTATTTGAATAATAATATTTTTCTCTTTTGCTTTAGTTACCGACACCGTACCAACTTTGAAGTTTCTGAAATCAATAGACATACTCAAATATTTTGTTCATGCATTTATGCGTCGGAAGTTCCAAAATACGTTGTTGCATATTTTTCCACTATGGCATTTTTTTTTGTTAGTGACAGTTCAAACTAGTGCACAAATTTTCTAGATAAGAATGATGACGATGATGTAGCCTGATACGCTTAGACTGGACACTGCATCTCCTTCCGTCGCATATCTGCAATACTGCTGCTAATTTTGAGGCAATAAAAACGAGGAAGGAAAGGGGAGAGAGTTAACATCCTCGTGGAGCACCAATGGAGAAGAATGACGGAGTGTCACATGTTTCTTTACAACTGCAACAGCAGTTTTTTTATTTTTTTCAGCACGATATATTAAAATTCATTGTGTCTATAATTCAAATTAATCATATAGTCCCACACACATTTTTTTTGTATTTCTCAAGTAAAACATTTATATCCAGCCTTGTTAGAACGTACAAACTAAGCAGGCTTTACAGTATTGCTATTTTACTACGCACGGTAACATTACTTAATAAGCTACACCCTTGGTCGTTATTCTTCCATTTCCCTGATTACAACGAGTGGCGTTGTGCGTGTATGTTGGAGGGGAAGGATTTTTTTTGGTGGAGGGGGGCAGAGGAGGTTGACGCGGTGATCTGCTGTGGCTTTTAAGGCCTTTGGCAGCTCCCTCGTCTGTGCCAATTCGGCTGAGTGTTTTGAAGGCATAAGTTGGACGTGTGTTTGAGTGCACCAGCCCATTACGAAACTAACAGATAGCTATCCAGTTACGTGTATATGGCGTTCTCCTACCGCAGGCACAAGGCTCTGACTGAAACGGTGCAATATAATAAGTTAGCTCCTTACTGGTGCAGTAAATATTTACATACAGTATAATATAATAATAAATCTAAGTGACGAAACGGCAGTGTGTGTTAGGTTACTCACACCTCTTCGTGAAAGACATGTAGTTGCCGATACACCTATTACTTCCAGCATCCAGAATATTAATGTGCGCCAAATGTTTGCAAAGCGCTCTATGTTAAATTTAAGAAATAATCGTATAGAGTTAGTTTTGTCGCATTAGTGATATTCAGACATGTGGAATGCTAAGCTGACCGCTGAGCTTCATACAATGGCGCGCTTTCAGAGTCCAAGTGGTGTTAAGAATTACATGTTAAATCTGATTCTTAAAATGTTTACGCTGTGATTTTTTAACGAACATCATCTGAGAAGTTTTGCTTGAAACTGAGAGTTTTAAAATTTATAGTCGTCCCTCCTCTCCCCCGCACCCTTCCCCCCCCCCCCCTCCCCGCCTCCCACCCTCGCATGGTCACAGCCAGTTTAGAAGTAAGCACATCCTTAAACGACTCCGAAGGCCTCATTCCTTGTTTTCCAAAAGAGTTGAAATGCCAAATGGAGTTATTTTCTCGTTAGTTACCTAAAATTCACCATGTGCAAATATCTTTCAAATGAACATAACGCTAGAAAATTATTCATTGTAACACACTCATCAGTTCCAAAGGAAAAATAAGTCGCCGTTATTATCGATGTATAAAAACAACGAAATAATGCATAAATACATTCATCTGTTCCCCTTTTTCTTTTTATTCCTCCTTATTGTTATCTTCATCAGACAGCCTGAAGGAGCAAGAAAGCATCATAAGTGCCTCTCCTGAAGTTTGTCACGTTCTCTTTGTCAAGACTAATTTTACTTTGCATAGCAGACAAGAGCTTTTAATGCGCTATGAAGGAAACCAAAATGTTACAAATTGGGCAGACAGGTGCATAGTCACTGACCTCTCTAACCCACTTACGCGAGAAAACTAGGCAGTCATTGTCTCCCTGTTGTCCTCATTCTGATTCGGCTGCTTGTGTTGTCTGCCAAAGATGCTGGCTGCTACCAGAGATGCTACGCCAAGTGCCAGAGATGGCAGCCAGCGTGCCGCACGGTCCAGTGTTGCCCCTTCCCGTTCTTCGCGTTCCTGTGTTAAGCAGGCTTGCCGGCCGGCTTGGCGCTTGACCCATAGTCCTTGTTTCATTCACATTAGTTTCACTGGCTTGTCGAGAAAAACAGTGATACGCCTGTGCTGACAAATTATTGTGAACTGGGCGGAAGCCCAAACGATGACGCCACAATAACAGTAAAAAAGATAATCATATTTACCACCAAAAATTTACGTTTCTGTGATCTCCCTAAATCGGTTAAGGTGAATGCTAGGATGGTTCCTTCGAAATGGGCATGGCCAGTTCTCTTCCTCAAGCTTCTCCAATCTCATCCTTTGTCTCCCTTATCAGATAGTAACTTAATGGGGGACTAATGGAACAGTAAAATTTCTTGAGGAGATTCTCGAAAAGCTCAGTGCTTGCCAATAAAACGTCTTACAAATCGACAATATCGCAAGTTCAAGAGTTCTGTGTTTGGGAGTCCATGTCAGAATTTGTATTGGGGACAGACGGTGCTACAGATCTTCTTTCTCCATCATATATGACACAGGGCCCACGAGAATATGACAGACATTATGATAGCTCATGCGGAGACCGTGTACTATACTCGTACAGTGGCTTGTGGAGCATTTATATAAAATGTAGACCCTACACCGTAGTTTTTATGTCCAGGAGACTCTCTCGCCCAAGTATGAATAAGGGAAGCACCCGTAGCGAAGTTGGTTTGTTCAAATGAAATGAAGTCCGTTTCTCTCGTTACATAAATCACAATTTCATAAATACATGTAAACTGCTTGAGGTTGCAGTCTCATTACCACATAAGCCACCAAACAAACTCAGACGGCATTATCTGCAAATTTCGTAATTTGTATAAAGCAGTGTTTTTAAGACTAAGAAAGGAGTTTCCATTTAAGTCCTGTCGAGTTATTAATTCTGTTAGAGAACGAAAGGGGAGGAATTCAGCTGTGGTCTCACCGAGCGAGGTGGTGCAGTGGTTAGTACATTGGACTCGCATTCGAGAGGACGACGGTTCAAACCACATCCGCCCGTCCAGAGTTAGGTTTTCCATGATTTCCCTTAATCGCTTGAGGAAAATGCTGGGATGGTCCCTTTGAAAGGGCACGGCCGATTTCCTTCCCCACACTTCCCTAATCCGAAGCTGTGCTCCGTCTCCAAAGACCTCGTCCTCCCCGGCTGTGGTCTCATTAATAAAAGCATCCAAGTATTTGCTGAAAACGGTAGTTTTGAAGCAGGTGGTAAAAAGACATTTCCCATGAGGCGAAAACTAAAAACATTCGATTATGGTAAAATATGTAAAAATAATGTTTTATCACTCTTTATTTAGTTCAATATTTATTGGACGACCATCAATATTTTGATATCCACTGCTGGATAAAGGTATCCTCTAGACTTCGGTCTTGAGGAATAAGCATCCTTGCTGTCCAGCATATTTCCTATTATCTACCTACTTTCCATTAATTAGTTATCTCGGTCTTGTTTTATCTAGGAATGTGGCAGGTATCTTCCTTGATCCGTCTGTCGTCCATCCGGTTTCGCATGCGTCCCGCCAATCTCTGTTTCGTTTCCATTCCATTCAGAATCACGGGATCCATTTCTGTTTATTACCATGGCCATTTGTTTGCTTTCCTGTCGCAACCAATAATTCTCGTCATCCATGTATCCGTTGCCATCTGAGCATATATGCTTGCGAAATTCTGCACCCTTTTACCGAAATCTGGTTTGGCAGTGAGCACTGATTATCTAATTTTAGGTTCAAAAACTTTAGAAGCTTCGTTTTACTTACCACAAGTATTTCAGGGCTGTTTACTCCACTGTTTATATAAGAATATGTCGCTGTTCATCCAGTGATAGCAGTCATTACTTTTCATCAGTAATGAATTCTGTTAGCAACTACCCTCCAGGTATGGAAACCCGATAAGTGAATGCTTGGGTTTTAAGACATTTTTATTGGTCTGCGGAAAGGGAATTAGATTTTGGTAAAACAAAACTAGAAACATTTTTGTGAAAACTTAATGCCGAGTATTCATTACTGGGGGAAGAAGCCTTTAGAAAATAGTGGTATATTCTATTCATCATAACTTTCAACTGTGAAAGTAGATTTTTTTTTGTAATGGTAATTAAAACGAAAGCGAGAAACTTTGGCCTCCACTTAGTGTCAGTTACCTATAGTAGCAAAATGCCACCCCAAACTACCTATTTGCACGACCGAGCGAGGTGGAGCAGTGGTTAGCACACTGGACTCGCATTCCGGAGGACCACGGTTCAAACCCGCGTCCAGACATCCTGATTTAGGTTTTCTGTGATTGCCTTAAATCGCTTCAGGCAAATGCCCTTCCTTGCGAAGGGCACGGCCGACTTCCTTCCCTATACTTCCCTAATCCGAAGGGACCGATGACATCGCTGTTTCGCCCCCTTCCCCAATCAACAAACCAAATGCCAAAATTCGCGACATTTGGTAAAAACCACCGATTTCGCATTACGTGGAAAAAATCGCAAATTTGGAATTGTTTTTCATTTTATCGTTTACGCTTGACAATGTTTCCACGCGCCTAAACCGGCGCACAGGACGATCGCGAGTGCATAATCAACAGACTTCACATCTCCGTCACAGTGCGTTTATGCGGTGATTGACGGACTTCATTGCGTAAGATCACCGCCGATTTTAATGAGTGACGTCAGAAATATATTTCTATTAGGACTCTGTAGAGATGACTGATGTTACATTTAGCGCCTTCCAATGACTTTTGGGCAATAAGCATATTCTCTGGGTCGTTGTAATGCTGACTTCAAGGGACAAATTAATTTTCTTGTTATGTTCCTATGCGCCAATATGTACAGTTTTAAATATCATCTCATACCAAAACACATACGTTAAAATGACATGCTAACTAAATACACCGGTCATTGATAAGCAGTTGATGTAAAACGGCTCTTATATTCACAAAATCCACGATTTGAGCCGCTTTACACTCGCAACAATGGACAACGAATGAGAATTGCAAGGAAGGAACCGTGCTAGGTGAATTCTTGCTCGGTATTAGAGTTTAACGCTTTAGCCGAGGCAGAATGCAGCATTTTTCTTTCTTTAATGAAATATGCGGCGTCGCCTTCCGACTAATGCATCCTTTTAGCGAGAGACGTTCCTGGGGTCTTACAACGGCACTCAGATAACGGTGATGGGGTATCGATTGCAGAGTGGCAGTAATCAAGGCGAACGTCTTCAGTTTTCGCGAGCTGTGTCGCGTGTCGGCAGTTGGGCGTTCAGATTCTCTTAGAAAAAAAGGGAAAAATGTTAGAGTATGATGTCTCGTCGACATCGTGGTCATTAGGGACGAAGTACTGGCTCCGTAAGAGTGGATATGGAAGGGACTAGTGCTGGTTTTATCGTAGGAACAGTCCCGGTATTCGCCTTTTGTGATTTAAGGAAATCGTGGAAACATAATCAATGTGTATGTGGTGTCTGTTCTTCTGGACTTGTCCGAACGTCAGACACCACATATATAATTAAGGTGACGACGATCATTTGATCACTTCAGTACGGATGTACACCACGCTCGAACTGTTACGTCGGCGAAATGCCGCGAGTAACGAAGGTAATGGCCAATGGGCACTAAATTAATAGTGTAAGTTTGAGTCTGGCGGGAGGCGTGCTAGAATAATCCGTACAGTTGCGATGACCAATGTGTCTGGATGGCGCAGTGATCAGTTCATCTGCCTAGTAAGTAGGAGACACGATCCTAGTCCGGCATATATTTTCAACTTTCCCCATTGATTTAGTTAAATCAGTGCCCAACGGTAGCTAATGTCATTAATTCCTTTGTGTTTTGATAATCAGTGTGGCTGGGCGGGGTGTGAATCTCTTTGATACCGAATGCGAATCCTGTGTCCTAACCAGCGCTCAACGATACTCTGTGGATATCTTTGAGAGCGCAGACGCTCTCTCTGGATCACTAGTGGCACCTCACCAGAAGCGCTTCGGTTGTTCGTTTTTAATAGTACGAAGTTACATCTGCCCAGTGAGATATCGCTTCCATTGAATTTATATTCGTGAGAATTCAAATATATGTTGATGCCATTTTTCGCGCGGAGCAGAGGAAAACTAAGGGAGATAATCAAAGTAACGTAATTCGTACGTATCGGAACGGTGCACATATATGAGACAATACGCGGCTCTCATTTATTACTGCAGTGGCTGAAACTGATCTTCAGTAAGCAGGTAGTTTATTGGTCAGATGTTGGTGAAACGCAGATGGAAACTCATCTGACATTCAGTAAGGGAAAATTCATAGTGTTAGACTGGCCAAGTGTAGCAGGAAAAGTCAATGTGTTAGTTGCATCGATCGAAAAACAGCCCTCATTGGGTAAGATCTTCGAAAATGCAGAATATTGTTACAAAGAACTGTATAACTATGCGACCTAACTGACATTACACTTTAGTTATCATATAGAATAAACAATTTAGACAGAATAATTGTTGAGGTTCAGAGGGTAAGTTTCAGATGGCTATACAGAAGTCCGCGATTCAAATATGTCTGTTCTAGGATTTGTGTGTGTCAAAATTGGCAAGCTTTACTTTGGGTCGTAGTCAACGTTATACTGTATATCTTCCAATAACTGCGTGGAAGGAAGGCAAGGACATACTGCCTTCAAAACGGCCATACGCAGTAAAACACTGAGATGTTCAAACCAGCCTTCAGGTTGAGGGTTGAGCACAACTTTGCCTTCTAGATTAACATATAAGATGTTAACATACGCTGCACAAACAGAATATCGGAGTAGAATGACGCTGTTCAAGTCTTTGATCACCACTAAGATAGTGAAAGGTGTGGAGAACCCGAAACTAGTATACAAGAAAGGCAACCTATAAACAGACTTCTTAGCCTTTGCAAATAACGTAGCAATCGCAGGAAATTCACTAGAAATAGCGCAAAAATAAATTGAGCTGCTGAAAGAGCAGGTTGGAAAAGCTGGTTTACAGATCTCCTTTGAGCAAACTAACTTATTATAAATATTACGACAGCCCCTAAGAATATCGCTAAATATGACCAAGTTAATCCAAACAAACATTCAAGTATTTACAAGAAATGATTGAACGAAATCACTCAAAAACTGCCAAAAATTAATTGATTCTACAACTTAACTAAAGATATTTGTAAGAAAAAATGAATGTTCTAAAGTGCTGAGCTAAGAAATTGTTGTTGGAGGAACGATAACTCAGTAAAAGAATTGTATTACACCAAACTGAAGTTGGAGAAGAATACAGAAGGTGTCATGACATTGAATTAAATATGCATATTCAAAAAAATTGCAGAAATAATCATGAATAGAAAAAATGCTTTTCAAGTTCATATTCAAAGAATAGAAATGAAAGAAGGAAGAACCAAAGAAACATTTCAAATTAATTTAATTCATAGCAACTGATACAAATATAGAAAAAAGAACTTGCTAACTGGTTTTACAATATCAGTGAAACAGTTTCCCGTAAACAGCGAACATCATTTAGATTCTCGGTTTCAGTAACTCATCTGTGATTCAGTAAAAACGTTAAACTTTGCCCACTGGCGGGCCACTTACTTAGAAATTCAGGGCACGACGCTGGGTGGAGAGTCGTCCGTAAAGTTTCAAGACTTGTGCCGCGGCGTTCGCACATAAAGTTGTCACAAGGGAGATATCGTCTGAAACCCTGACCTACATTCTCAAGTGTCAATGGCAGCTTTCGAATCCCATCTCGTGAAACCAAACTGTTGTTTGAATCCTTAACAAATTTTACAGTTGTCGCTTAAATATAATACAGTAAATAGTTATATCTTTAGTAGTGAAACGTCCGAATATTCAATTCCACAATTTATTTCTCTGCCCCTTCCGTTCCCGAGAAGCAGCTTTTTCTGTCACTATCCATGTTTACCGTGGCTGGAACTTCATTTAAAGTTAGGAGTAAGGTTCGATGCCCCCATTTGTTTATTCTTAGCGCACTTGATGCGACTTTTTATAGTCAGGTCTGGAAATCCGCTAAAACCCTGTTAGGATGCTCAGTATGCCAACTGTGCGCAGGTTCGTTGCTTATTTAGAACTCCACCACCTTCCTCTGTTTGTAAGAAGTAAATAAGTAGTGCATGGCGATATCGAAGACATTGGCAGTTCAGATCAGTTAGGTTTTCATTACTCTGAGACTCAGCAAAGCCCAAATTATATGACGAGTAAAAAGCTGATCTACAATGTAGATGGCATTAGGGTAGCGTCTGTGCACAAAGTGGCAAATATGCACTTTTCTCTCGATAAGAACTGCACTCCTCGTGTGTACTACTGTGGTGCGGTCTTATCCAGCGTACACGTGTTCTTTCTTCGTGTAACGTAGGTTTAATGGCGACGATGTACTAAGACGCGTTTTCTGACGCGTGTTGCAGATATTGGAGCTGCAGTTTTCTCCGTCATTCTACAATAGCCAGGAGGTAGCGAACTGTTATGTGCTCTTGAATTCTGCAGCTTTAGTATCGTTGAGCCAAAAAGACTGAAGAACACGTTGTACTCGTCACTGTGTTTCGAGAATTTGCAGAATCCTCATAGCCGTTCTGACCAAGGTAGTAGTGAAGACGGTCGGACCTTGCTTTCCAGCGACTTGATGATAGTGGAAACCAGTGTGGGACTGATGATTATGATCAACATCGGAGTCGTCATCAAGCTAAGTAAAATATTCAGTGGTCCATTGTAAGTGGTACAAGCACGTTGGCACATTGTAAAGGAAAATCACCTGGTTAAGATGTGAGCGGCTTCCTCTCATTCTCAGTCACTGGTTCACGTTAAAATATATGACACTTAAAATTGTTGCTTCTGTGGATTAAAAAATCTACTGTTGGGATAAGAGCAGAGTAATAATACAATATCATCAAGAGAAAACAATATTTTGGCTAAGTAGTGTACATGATGATAAAACTTCAGTTAACCGTGCTAATAGTGCAAACACTTGATACACTGTACTTCTGAGGAATATTTTGTGTATGCTGAGGGATAATGGCGATTATTAAAATATGCCCCAACGGCAATTATCGTCAATATTTCCGATAAAACGAAAGCAAATCACATCTAGAGGTTTTCTTCTCTGAATTGTGTCACATTCGAGATGTATAATGACCTATTTTTCGTCGAGCTGTAACTAAAGTTGGATAGCATCGTTCCATCAGTAATTTCTTTCCCTCCTTTTTTGAATAAGTACTTCCACTTGCCGTTACAGTTCTTAAAGGGTACAAGGAAGGAAAGTAAGGGAAAAAAATTGTTGCAGGTGTTGAAACGCACGATCAGCGATCCACCAATAGAAAATTCTAACTTCAGTAACAACTCAAAGCCACTGACACCTGTCTAAAATCACGCTGATCAAATATCCAAAACGAACGAATCAAATTATTCGAAAAAAAGCTGTGAGAATCAGGACTATACCAGCAGTTTTTTTTTAAATGTTCGTCATCTTAAGCTTTCCTAAAGTCCCAGACGACAACTACGTTTCATCCCTGACCGGTGCCGTCCGGTCGCCGGATCATCCTCTGCCAATGGAGTCATTCGGATGCGCTATGGAGAGTCATATGGTCAGCTACACAGCTCTCCCTGCCGTTGTTAGGTTCTCAGGACTCGAGCCTTTACGTCTCATTGTAGTAGCCCCTCAGCTGACATCAAGAAGCTGGGTGGATCGTATTCCGTTTCTCCCACGAAGGAAAAATCTCCCACAGTATTGGGAATCGAATTCGGGTCCTCTGCGAGGCAGTCAGACTCGCTATCACTCAGCCACGGAGGCGGGCACAGAAACCTCAATACTTCACTATATTTAAAGAAAAGGCTAAGGTTTAACCTGTCGTCGTCGACTATGACGGTATATGAGTGGAAGCCACGCTCGGATAGTGGAAGGACAGGAGGACGGAGACAGTATTGTTTTCAAAGGGACAAGCCGATTATTTGTCTTCGATTTAGGAAACAACATAAAACGTTTTGTTACTCTCCTGGTAAGTTTCTTTACATCATATTAGGTTCCCTCTCTTAATCTCAGTTTCCTGCCGTTTTATTTCGCTTGCTGTTCTCAAAGCAGAACTTGCTCTGAGTGTAAACGGCATCAGCTTTCTCCGTCTGAAAAGTGATGCCTAAATTTGAAACTGGCAAGGCGCGCCGCAATTTTCTTTTGCCGCGCAGGGACCGGCTGTCAAACACATCTCGAGCCCGTTGCGTAAGCTGCAGCTGTGAATAGCTATAACGTGTCCTCACGGAACTAAGAATTCTCGCCGCTATCGTTTACGCGCTGCGGTCACCTCCCACGCTCAAAATAATGACACAGCGGGCGCTAAGCCGCCGTCTTAGCATTATATCCTCTCTAAAATGTTCCAGCTGGCGGAAACATACAACTGCAAAGCTCTGTTTAAATCTGTTCGTCTCTCCATTTCTGTATGTTCTTTTTCTTCGTCTAGACAGTGTAGTCATAACACGTGGCGAGGCGCCACGAAATTTTCAGCGTCGCCATTTCAAAAGCTTTGGACTGGTATTGTTAAGAAATGTTTTTACCACGCAGCTGTTGATTTAATATTCCACTCAAAATGCTACTCTCTGATGTAAAATATACATACGTATCATTTCCGATTTTAGAACTAAAAACTATGGCATGGACTATACAACAACGGATATATACTATTCATTCCTGCTGAGATACGACGACTGAGCTGATTCAGAATTCAGCTTTGTATAGTTGGATGTATCTTTCATCAGGTATTGACCCGGTCCCCGTTTACAAAGTGAATATTATGACGCGTACAGGTGGAGCAGAACTGTGGTAATAAAATGAACTACCTTCGAAACTAAATGTATTTTTTTATTACAATGAACGCTTGTATTGAGGCCTGCAGAACTGTAGTACGTTGGTATTATGATGGTTGATACGAAAACGTGCGAATAGTCTGGAAGAATGTTGAGTCTGTTGATAAATAGAAGATAAATTCTTTATTAATACTGATAGGAAGTTTTCAATGAGAAAGAAACTCATCTAGGTAAGAAGAACAGGTTGTGGTGTCTGAAACTTTGTGTACCACATTCAGAGGAAGGATGGGTGGTAGCAGGCTTATGGCCGCGACAGAACCGCGATAAATAATTTCAAGTGTGCTCACTAGCACAAGCTCTCAGGGAGAGCACGATATTTTTGAGAGAGCGTCCAGTACGGTATCCCAGGATATCTGAGTAAACATAGGACGCCCTTAGATTGACAGGGAGGGCTGCAGTGTTTGTTTTGTTTTGCGAAGCGAGCCGATGACGGCTCTTGCGAACCACTGCCAGCGTTCGCAGCGGGGGTTGCGTTACGCAAGTCTTTTGGCGGGGGCCGTACGTCGTCGAGTCTGTATCCCTCATTCACCAACCTTGTTCTCGCCTCTGCTTTGCCAACAACGCAGAAGGGTCCCAACAGTCTGCGTAACTCTACCACTGCCGATTCAGTTCCTTTAGGTCGTCACAGGCCATTCAGTCGCTTCGTACTGTGTTGCTATAGAAATCCACGACAGAAACGGCCTTTTTCAACTACGTACATTTATTTCCTCTCTCGCGCGAAATTATAACAGTCTTTCGATGACAGTATTTCTGTACCTCTGTACCAGCTAATAAGTAAAATATCTGTCCGTCCAGGAAACTACAGGCGCCATATATGTTAGATTATTTTTACCACCATAGGGGGCTTGTCAAACTGCACAGCTATTCACGCGAAATGATGCTGTGTAGTGCTCTGAAAATGTCATGCTCTGACGATAGAGAGAGTGTAAGGAAACATTCTAATTTCATTTTACAACGTATCGTAAATATTTGGCTAACTAGGCGTGTCGCACAGTGAAAGAGTTAATTCTTTGCCAATACATGTAAAATGAAAGACAGTCTGTCCGCCAGTATTCTTAATTTAAGCAACAGACAGGAGAATTGTTAGTGTCAAATAATGATAACCGTGAGGAGAAACAGTAAATATCAAAAATATCGTGTCAATAAAAAGAGAGAATAAATTCTCGTTACGATTCAGCTAGTGACACCCCCTCCCCCCCCCCCCCCCCCACTCACAAAAAAAAATCAGGAATTTTACTCAAGGAATCTGTGAATATCTCGGACTTTTAAAAATTACGTTAACATTTAATAATTTGGCCTCCAATACAAGGCCGCAGATAGGTAATGTAAAGACTGAATGAAGCTAAACGACTGCGACATTGAATTGCAATTATGTACTTTTTTCTTCTCACCATTAGATTTTGTCGCTCAGAATAATTCACGGGTGACATTTTAGCCGTAATTTTCCTACTGAGCTATTGATTATCTGGGTGCAGTGTTAACTGGAGTGTTCTCGGTCGTACAGTAGTGGTTGTGACTAAAAAGATAATGTTATTCACAACCTGAATGTTGGTTTGAATAAAGCTGTGCTTTCCTTAGTATTTTCGTATAGAAGGTGGTATGCTGTTGCCGCCCCAGACCTGTGAACACCGAGCGAGGTGGCGCAGTGGTTAGACACTGGACTCGCATTCGGGAGGACGACGGTTCAATCCCGCGTCCGGCCATCCTGATTTAGGTTTTCCGTGATTTCCCTAAATCGCTCCAGGCAAATGCCGGGATGGTTCCTCTGAAAGGGCACGGCCGACTTCCTTCCCCATCCTTCCCTAATCCGATGAGACCGATGACCACGCTGTCTGGTCTCCTTCCCCAAACCAACCAACCAACCAACCTGTGAACACTGCCAGTATCAGGACGGTTTGCTGTTTAACGTGGACTCCGAACTACGGGGAAACTGGTGTATTTCACATAACTTAAATATTATCGTAGTTGAAACATAAAAAATTCTGGGACTGAACTGCGAGCGAAGTTTTTTTCTGATTTGTATACTGGGTCGACAAGAGTTGACGATGTTGAATAAGGACCTTATTCCGAAAGGTAATGATTTGTATTTTAGCTGATTTTGAGCTTTTCGGATGACTGGGTGTTGTGTGATGTCCTTAGGTTAGTTAGGTTTAAGTAGCTCTAAGTTCTAGGGGACTGATGACCATAGATGTTAAGTCCCATAGTGCTCAGAGCCATTTGAACCATTTTTTGAGCTTTTCGGGTGTTGACGGTCTTACCTTTGAACGGCCCAGGTTAAACGGACGAATGATGTGTCTATGGCCACTGCCTCTTCATAATCTGCATCTGTATTTAACACAAAAAAACTGCAAAATAGTTTGCCCTTTACGTTTTGCGCCGCGACATTAACGAGGTGCTTTGTTCAGCCTTTTTCGTGTTCTTTCGGAAACAGCCAGTATCTAAAAGCCGTCAGGAAATTAATAAAATGTTTGTGACCCAGACAAAGCTATAATTAAAATATTTAAGTTTAAGTACCACCACTGCATCCCATTATGACATATACTTCAAAGAACTTAACGCTACTTCATTACTTAGAACACGACGTACAACAAGTAACACACATGACCAAACTGTCGTATGGTTCCGCGTCTACTGGCCAATTTACAAAAAATGTTTAAATGTGAGTGTGAATTCCTAAGGGAGCAAACTGCTGCGGTCATCGGTCCCTAGACTTACACACTACTTAAACTAACTTATGGCAAGAACAACACACACACACACACACACACACACACACACACACACATGCCAGTTTACATTTCAGTAATACACTACCCAGCTGCGATCTAGAGATCGTTCTTTCGTTCATTTGCCGATAATGCCTTATAATGAGGCGATAGCAAACGCTTGTCTCAACATATGGGAAGGCCATCGTACTTCTTAATAACAGAGGCTCTGCTATTTCGCCAATACCGGGCGCTCGGCTCTCAGTAAATATACCCTTTCTTGACGGGAATATACGTAACGTACGAGTGCAGGTTGTGACACGTGGATGACGACATATGGAAGTTTGGGTCTGGCCGTGATTTGTGCACGCATAGCCGAAGCGGTTAAGGGAACCGCTCGCGTATAGTGGGAAATGTGGATTCGACTTCCGGTCCAACACAAATTTTCACTGCCATCATTCCAATATACAGCCGACTGCGGTTCATGTTTGCCGCTGGGAATACTTGTCCTGTATTTCTTGACGGCTGTAGTCGCTACAGAAGCCTGGAAGTGAAACATTAATCTCGTCGTCTGAGTGTGTGTGTGTGTGTGAGAGAGAGAGAGAGATAGAGAAAGAGAAAACAGAGACATCGGCACCGAAATCGCAGCAGAGACTTTCTCGGGAAGATTCTTGTTGCATCTGAACAAATCAGTGATCTAGAAACCATCTCTCTCTCTCTCTCTCTCTCTCTGTCTCTCTCTCCGGTAGACACTTGTTTGTTGTCGATACTGGTCTTAAGTACTCTAATGACGCTCTACCCTTAACTTGGAGTCTGTGACGCACGCGAGAGGGGTAAGGTGATACGCCGTGGGGGTGTTGTCCTCCCTCGGGCGCAACAGCCAGTGACCGGCGCCAGTCGAAGGTCTTACGAAAGCGAGCTATATTTAGATGACCCCTGCTGCCTCGTGTCTCCAGTCGCCATCATTTTGCGAGCGTACGTAACTCGAGAGAGAGAGAGAGAGAGAGAGAGACCATTCAGGCCGCTTCTTGTGTCTTCCGCGCACCGGTCCGGGCGCTGCCAGGTGTCTTTGTTTCCATGCGACACAATGCTCGTTATTGCAATTCGAAGGAAGAGCGAGAGAGGAGAATAAGCAGCACCCGACTTCGTCTGCAGAAAGTCAAAGATACCATAGCTCCGAAGTGAGACAGAAGCGACGACGCGGATTTTTGAGTGCTGAATAAACTTCGAATGCTAGCGGGAATTGAAAAAAAAGAAGAGCGATATTGACTTGTGTAAATAATTTTTTAGCATTGTGTTGAATTATTGCTCACGTCGTTTTGGGTGGGGTCTGACAAGCTTCTTACCGTAAGACATCTGCAGGAGAAATAAATTTGTAAAATGTACACCCATAGTATACAGAGTAGAAAGTCAAATGGACTGAAAAGAAACCATGTAATAATCGGAACCGCAATACGCATATAGCTCGTTTGGAATGAATCAATCGTTCGCTTCCCGCTTAATTGAGTGTGGCAGTACAATTGATTGCGACGGTCATAATGAGCGTATATTTTAAAAGCAGTACACAATTTTATCTAGTTACGAGCCGCTGAATGTTTGCTAGTCGATCTAATATTGAGACTAATGAGATAAAAACAGTTCAGGTGAACCGAAAACAGCTTCATAATCAAATAATCAATATATAATATCGTCATATCTATGCTACCAATATACACGGATAAGGATTGAGTCGTTTCTTCAGTTTAGATTAGATTAGATTAGATTTACTTTCATTCCAATTGATCCGTAGTGAGAACGTCCTCCAGGATGTAGAACACCTCAGAAAAACTACAATACATGACATACATTTACAACCAAAAGAAATAAGCTAATGTTCTTTCCACAGGTCCCAAGTGGGATGATCGTCATTTTTTTAATGAACACTATATGAAAGAATCATTTTACAAACACTCATTTACTAAGATCGCATTAATACACTGAATTTAAAATTTAAAAAAAATCTTTTTTTTTTAATTTGTAAGGAAATAAACATATAACAGAAATACTACAATACTTATTTACAATGAACACCTTACTGCACTGAAATGGTGCAGAAGTTATATATACACACAAATCAGTTGGTTCTACTGAGGAATTCATCAATGGAGTAGAAGGAGCTGGCCACCATTAAATCTTTTAGGCTTCTCTTAAACTGAATTTCATTCGTTGTTAAGCTTTTTATGGCTGTTGCAAAGTTATTGAACATGTGTGTTCCTGAATAATACACACCTTTTTGTACAAGAGTACGTGACTTTAAATCCTTGCGAAGATTATTCTTATTTCTAGTATTGATTCCATTAACTGAGCTGTTGGTTTGAAAAAGTGATATAGTTTTAATGACAAATTTCATTGAGGAATAAATATATTGGGAAGCAGTAGTTAGTATCCCTAGTTCCCTAAACAGGCTTCTGCGGGATGTTCTTGAGTTCACACCACATATATCTCGTATTGTGCACGTTTTTGTGCCCAGAAAACTTTAGCTTGGCTTGATGAATTACCCCAAAAAATAATCCCTTATGACATTCTGGAATGAAAGTAAGCATAGTATGCCAGCTTTTTCATTTTTATATCCCCTATGTCTGGCACAATTGGCATTGCAAACAGAGATTTGTTAAGACGCTTCAGCAGTTCTGTGGTGTGCTCCTCCCAGTTGAACTTATTATCAAGCTGTAATCCCAAGAATTTAACACTGTCCACTTCTCCTATCTGCTTGTCATCGTATGTTAGGCATATACTCGTGGGACACCCATTACAAGTACTGAACTGCATGTACTGTGTTTATTCAAAGTTTAGTGACAAAGAATTGACTAGGAACCAGTGATTAATGTCGACAAATATTTTGTTAGCCGATCTTTCTAAGAGTGCACTTGATTTGCCATTTATTGCAATGCTTGTATCATCGGTAAACAAAACAAACTTGGCATCTGGTAATGTTTCTGATGAAAGGTCATTGATATGCACAAGAAAAAGTAAGGGCCCTAAGATGGAGCCTTATGGGAGCACACATGTAATTAGTGCTCAGTTGGATGATGCCTGATAGCTTAATACGTGTCACTTTCCTAATAACACCCTTTGTTTCCTGCCAGATATAAAGGATTTGAACCATTTTGCAGCATTTCCTGTTACACCATAATATTCTAATTTACTTAAAAGGATATTGTGATTTACACAGTCAAATGCCTTTGACAGATCACAAAATATACCAGTTGCCAGCAATTTTTTGTCTAATGAATTAAGTACATTTTCACTGTAAGTGTAGATATCAGAAGCCTTTAGAAATCCGAACTGCGACTTTGACAGTATGTTATTTGTGATAAGATGGTTATAAAGCCGATTGTACCTTAACTTTTTCTAAATATTTTGAGAGTGCTACCAAAAGGGAATTTGGACGGAAATATGATGCTATTTCTTTATCCCCCTTCTTAAACAATGGCTTAAATTCAGCATATTTCAACCATTCAGAAAATATTCCACTGATAAACGACTGGTTACACAGATAGCTTAATATGTTACTTAACTCAGAATGACCTTCTTTAATTAACTTTGTTGATATTTCATCATACCCACTAAATGTTTTTGATTTTAAAGATTTTATGATGCACATTACTTCTGCTGAGGTAGTGAGGGTCAAATTCATATTATGAAAGTTACTTGAAATGTCTGGTCTGAGGTAACCCATAGCAGCATCTACAGAACCTGACATCCCCATCTTTTCAGTAACAGTTATAAAATGTTTGTTAAAAAGTTCTGCAACACTATAAACATGTCACCAATGTATCATTTACTCTTAATGCTATTTGTCTCTCTTCATGTCTGGTTCTACCAGTCTCCTCCTTCACTATATCCCATATTGCCTTTATTTTGTTATCTGATATGACTATCTTTTCCTTGTAATATATTTGCTTTGATGTTCGTATTACAGTCTTTAATATTTTGCACTATTTCTTGTAAAGTGCTATAGCATCAACATCAGAACTGTTTCGGATTGACATATATAGTTTTCTTTTTATACCTCTATTCCTTGAGTAGTCCATGGCTTCTTTGTAGACTTTGCAATAACCTTGATTAGTTTTGGAGGAAAACAGTGTTCAAATAAGGTAAGCACTTTATTAGCAAAAGTGTTATATTTTTCATTCCCGCCATGAACACTGTAGACATCACTTCAGTGAATGTCTCTGAGGAGTGATGGAAGTAAGCAAGTAAGTTGTGATGTAAGATCTCGTCGACGATGAGGTAGTTATAGTTGAGTTGGCGGAAAGCATCAACTGGTCAGTTAAACGGTTTAGTACAAGCTCGTAAGAGCAATCGTCTCAAATGATGCAGGGCGTCCATCAACGAGGAAATAATTATTACCAGCGTGCTTTATTCTCATAACAGGATCTGAATGTGAAACTTTTGTAGGCTCCACTATCGTTCGAGATCCATTTTCTTGACGCGTGTTACTAGTAATTTTAATAAAGAATACAGAACTCCTCTCATTAGTGTAATCCTGTCTAGCTTACCGAAGGGCAACTGTAGCATTTCATTGTACACTAGAAGAACGACAGTACAATTACTTGCTAAAAATACGGTAGAGTTCTTCCTACGATTCTTGTGTAATGTGAGGAGGGGCGCAACTTTACTTAGCAATAAAGTGTTTTACGCAGCTTTCCGTGTGATTTACAATGTGGAAATCTACTGACAGATATCAGTGAATGTTCGCTGAGGCTTATGCCATAAATAATTCTTGTTTACTATGTCTACAAATCGTTCGTTGAGCATATCCTGTCACGTTTCTGACAAATCACTGACGCCTTCTGCTTCAAAAGGCACATTTATCCTTCTAGAATTGGGAGGACCTATCTCCTTGATTCTGTGAAGTATGAATTGGTTGTGTTGGTCCATCTCGATTTTCATCTCTAGACTACCATTTCTGGGGCATTAAGCTATGTGGTATATCTAGCTTAAAAACAGCTGTAAATGCAACCTGTTTCCTGAGACACAGGCACGTCTACGTAAGTTTATATCATACTATAGTTTTCGAGCATAGCAAACAACATACCTGCATAACGTAGGTGTAGAGACATTTCAGAGTTCAGTCCTATGTTTGTGTCATTGCTCATTTAATTTCTTGGCTGTTCGTTTGAATTTTGTGATTGTTGTTTGAGGTTTCGATATCAAAAGCTATAGGCTGTTTAACGTCAAAATTATACTGCATTAAAGCACGAACTATGGCAAAATCCCTACATGAAAATGTTCAGCAAAGACCTCTAAAAAATTCTTCCCAGATTGACTCCAAAGTAATAAATATCTTCCTCATCACCGTAACTCTCTTATATTCAAATCTGACGGCCCCTCATTAGAAGATTAAGTTTCCTGGTATTTGAACGCGGTACTATGCTAGAGCTCTCGTTTGTTGCTCACAAAGAAAATTTGATGATTTTTTTAGTACCGTCAGCATCCTAAGACGACCAACTGTTGAGCAGTTTAATAAGGGTTAATTTGAGTAACGCCATTATTTTACGATTATTTTCCGTAGTAACATCATTGCACTAAAAGAGGGACGCTTGGACAATATGGACGCAAGGAGTGGTGAAGGTACCAGGCGCAGAGGCGGCGTCCGGGCACAGATATTTTAAGCACCGGGGGAATTCATGCACGCTATTTTCAGACACCACAGTGGCATATCCGCAGGATGGGCTGCGGTAACCTTTCTAAAACACGTCGAACGCGACTTGGTCTACGCTTCAAATCTGGGCGCTGTGCTGTGCTAATTGTGAAAGGTAAACAAATTGCTCGTGATTATAAGACCGGTGGCTGGGGATCGTAGGACAGTGAAATGACGATAATTAGTTACTATAAAGAAGTATTGTAGCATCACAGAATAAATCATTCTTGGTTCAGTCACTACCCATTAAAGCTGTTTTAAGTCTATATAGTACATTTATCGCCCATGTCAATGACGTCCTTATCCTGGGATATAATAGAAAGGGGGAGTGTTCTCTTCGTTTGCAGATCAACATTCGTGCTAGAGTTTACACAATAAATATCCTCTCTATCACCCCAGCCTTTCATTATATCGCCGTACTCCAGGAACAGACATTGTGTGTAAGATATGAGGGCATACTGAAAATTATGCCTCCGAATTTTTTATGTGAAAACTCTTAACACTTCTTAAATAAAACTAACGTTATTAACATTCTACATATTTATTAATCATGTCTACATATTAGCAACCGTCTGCCGGTAGGGGGCCTCGAGTTGTAGCATGTAACATGGCGGTGCGCAACATAAACTATGGCGGTGCGTGAGAAACAGCTCAGAAAACTGAAAGCACGAACTCAAAGAGTTCGTACGCACGTGGAACTCCCTCTTTTTCAGCATGACAATGCCAGACCACATACGAGCGCTGCTGTATCTGCAACAGTCCGACGCGTTGGCTTCACGGTCAGCAGTCAGTCTCTGAACAGTCCAGCCTTGGCCCCATCAGATTTTCGTCTGTTTCCAAAATTTAAGGAACATCTTAGAGGACTTAACTTTGATATTGATGAAACGATGCAAGCAGAAGTGAGGTTGTGGCTCGGTCAACATTCTACAGTGACGGCTTCAGCAAACTGATCTCTCGTTGTCAGCTGTGTGTTCCTCGTCAGGGTGGCTATGTTGCGAAATAAATGTGTAGACAGGAAGAGTAAAGATGTAGAACGTTAATAGCATTTGTTTTATTTAAAAAGATTTAAGAATTTTCACATAAAAATGCGGAGGCAATATTTATCAGCACATCCTCGTACTTCTTATGTACATTTGTATTCACATCCGCCATTTACTGTAGACAAAAGACAATTTTACTATCATACGTTATTTAAAAACAGTCGGATATGTAATATGTATATTATGTAACAGAGGCATCTCCTTTCAAAATTTTGTGTAAATGAGCTAATGAGACAGTGATATCATTGACAGTGCCACACTTATTTTCTGGACACATGAAGACTTACATTATGATTACGTCAAGTAACGTGATTACCACAGATCTATTCTGAAGTTTCGCCGGGTCAAATACAGCTAAAACAATGATATTTCGTTTATGATTTTCTGTGATACACATTTCTAAAGCCCCGGAAACTGCTTTCTCAGTCACGTTATCATCAATTTACTGCTAATTTTTGTGACCGTCATAGCTGGTTCCCTGATTAAGTTGTACAGTCCCGTCGTACGGGGTTAGCAATTTTCATGGTTCGACAAGGTGATTTTATTATATATCAGTGGCCGGATGACTTTCCTATCGTCGTAGCCGTTGGTTAACCGAAGGTAGAGACATCTTGTGCGCCATCTAACTGTGACTCGTGTAAATTTTTATTCGGTGTTAGCGTAATTTAACTGTTTGTGTATTGAATCTTGTGGCGGAGATTGGGAATCAGCCCAACATTTGCTTAACCGATCGTGAAAAACCGCCTGAAAAGCTCATTCAGGCTAGTTGGCGTACCAGACGAACGGTCGTTAAATCGCCGCGCCCATTTCATCCGGATCTAGCTCATCTACCTGTCTCTAAAACTCGCGCGCTGCGCATTAAGCTGCACGAGCAGGTAAAGGTGTGCAGGATTATCTCTCATTTAATTACGGACGCACATTTACCTCCGGAATCTGAACTCGTTAATGTCTACTATATACTCCGGAAATTGACTTTCAAGTATAGATTCCGGAATTGTGAATGAGTTTAAGCCATAAGATAATTTAAAAAAGAAATAAAAAAGCAGACACCTCTGTTTAATCAGCTTACCTCAGGCATCACCTTACCAAATCAAAAATTTAGAACGATATTTTATGAAATGGATGTAAAAACACAGAAAGAAATGCGACGTCTTCTGCAGCGGTGATAGTTTGAGTACAACGTTTGGCCGCGGGGCGGCTTTTCTTTGCCAGGTTCTGTGCACTCACCAGTTAACTCAGACGCTAATAATAAAGCGGGCACTTAGTTCGGGCCCATTTCAGCTGAAATGGGAGAAAGATTTACGTAACTCGCCCTAAAACACGAACTGAAAGACAGTTATCTCCAAGTGGTTAATCAAGGTATCATCAAGACGTAACTGTGCTATTCTGTTATCTGGGAGCAGCAAATGGTAAGAATCAATGCCTAGTAATGTGAGAAGAATGAGTAATTTAGAAAAAAATAAGCAAATAATATGATCTAGTGGATGGAATAACATAAGTCGAAGCCCATCGAAGATCTGCATTACGTTGTTAGAGATGGTTTGCGTTCAGTTTTGCAAGATGAATGAGCAGATTACTGTGGCCAATTATCTTTTTCTCAGGCTGTTACCTATGCACTACAATACTGTGTGTAAACAAACAGTACTTTGAAAGATGACCATCAAAATTATGGAGGAATAAAACTTCAGGCATATTGCGTAATTTCACAAGGGGTTCTTTCTATGTAAATCAGCCGATCAACTTATCGCCATCACTCTAGCAGCCCACGATGTACCTGTACCAGCGACTCTCTGAGAATATCGACGGTACTCACTACCGTTATCGACTGGAGGTGCGTTAACTTCTCAACATTGTGAAATCTCATACGACAGCCTAAATACCTAAACACATGAAAGTTTGTCATATATTCTATACATAACTGATTCAGTTAAGATAATCGGATGTGGTTTAGTGGTGTGTCTGTCCTCATTTTAATCGTCGGTGCTTCTACGGTTCGAAATCTGGTTAATACGGAGTTTTATTCGGTTAGTGATATTAACCACTGTGTGATTGTGAGTGCTTACGAAAATTTAAAGTGTTTAAATTTAGGAAGAGTGATGGTAACATTATCGTCCGGAAAACGAGTTTATCCATGGCCCCCAATAACTTGATTATTGCGAACTCTGCGGTCCTTTGTAAGACAAGATTTTGCTTCGCCTCTAATGATTTCCTTGTAGACGGAACATTACAACTTAATATTGCTGCCATTCCTGTGCAAGTATATTAGCACATAAAAATCTGCGTATATAGTAAGTAATCTTTTATAATCGACTTCGAAGCAGGACTTGTTTTCGGAAATTGAGTACATGTCTTCCTTTCACATCTTAATAAATATGATGTTAAGAGTGTAAAGATTCTTGTTTAAGAGAACAGACTGAGGAACGAATGTACTGATGTACCGGAGATCCAAAGCAAATATACGTCTTCGTGTAAATTTTCTGTTATTTCCCTACATCATTGAAGAAGACACAGCCTACTACTGCATCGTCTCAGAACTTGGTCGTTGCCTCATATAGTGGAGGTCTCGAGATCGACATAAATGATTCTGTTTACGTGGGTGATACCTGCAGAAAAAAAGGAAACATAAGAAGAATCACTGGTACAAATGGACATAACACTGATCCGAGGTTCGTTTGATTGTTGAAAGCAAATGAGTTATCCGATACTGGCTTGCCAGGAATTCCGTAGAACCTAGAATGGATTAAATCTGGTCGAAGACCAATTGGCAGGCCAGGAGCAAGATGAAGAGGCCGAGTGAAGGATGATGTGAACAGTAGAGGACTGCAGTGGGAGGAGATGCCAGATGATAGGCTGTGGGAGAAAAAAAGGTTCAAATGTGTGTGAAATCTTATGGGACTTAACTGCTAACGTCATCAGTCCCCAAGCTTACACACTACTTAACCTAAATTATCCTAAGAACAAACACACACACACCTATGCCCGATGGAGGACTCGAACCTCCGCTGGAACCTGCCACACAGTCCACGACTGCTGCGCCCTAGACCTCTCGGCTAATCCCGCGCGGCGCTGTGGGAGAAAAGAGAAGCTTGGAAGAGGCTCTGTGAACGACCTGCATAAGAAGAATCTTTTCAGGAAGAAGAAACAGCATTAATGAGGATCCTCTGTGCTAGTAGCCAAATACCAATAAAGGAAAAGAAGAGGAGAAAAGAAGCAAATAGAGCTACGTATTCCCTCAGCCTTCACTACCTGCGATAGTACCCCGTCTGTAATTATCTCTATGTCGACGAAACTCTGTACTCTAACCTGCCTTACACTGACATACAGCGTGATGAGGGCGAAAGGAATGGTGATGGTTATAATTCACAGAGAGATGTGGACACGTCACGATAAGGAAAACCACAAGAAAGCCAAAAGTAAGGTCCTAACCTACATGTGGCAAAATGAAGGAATTCGCTGGATGCCGAGAATGAAATCAAAACCGTTGTTCTAACATCTAAAAACAAAAGTGCGCGAGGAATTGGTTTACAACCGTTACGGAAAAAAAAGATTTATTGAAAAAGAATGAATACTTAGAATGTTCAACCGAACGAGCCTGACGACAACTGGAACGGCTAAGCGGACTGAGACAGGGAGGTACTGCAGCTGCAGTGCCAAAGAGTGACGCCTGCCGTGGCTGCGATCTCCAGTAATTGGGACGAGCCGGCGTGACGTAGCGAAAAACAATCCGATGCGGGGTGGCGTTTCCTGGTTGGCGTGGCCGCCTGAGTTTGGCGGCGGCGTCGGCGCCCAGCGGGGGGTGGGGGCGGCGGAGGGCGTCGCTTGCCCCGCCGCCAGCGTGCGACGTCCCGGCGCCCGCGCCAGTTGTCCGGAGACAGCGAACCGAGCCGCAAGCCAGGCGACCCACAGCACCAGCACCACCACAGCCGAAGCTCAGCAGCGATGGCGGACGTCGAGGTGCAGATGCAGTACACGACCACGGAGCGCAAAGTGCGCAAGGTGAAGAAGACGAAGCGCAGGGAGAGCCAGGACAACATCATCGACAGCGAGGTGACCATCACCGAGCTGAGCCGCGATGCAGACGGCAACCAGCAGCAGACCACCACTACCACTACCAATCATCTGGCCATCGACCAGGGGTACGTGCTGGCTGGATAGGGTTCGGGACGGTCACGCTTATAGAGAGGGGCGGATTCCGTGTCGTGAGTTCTGTGACAAGTACTACCCACGGGGCGCTAACCGACCTACCAGACCGTGTTTTCCGAAAAGAGACCTCTTGTAAAGGCGTAGAATTTTTGTTGTTAGCGTTGTGCAGTGAAGATCCGAGTTCAGTGTTTCTTGAGGACTGTGGTCGTTCTTTCTCTTGCCCTCTGTGGTAGCGAAATTAACCGAACCGTGGCGACAAATCGTACACTGTGGTGCCGGCATGCCAAATACGAAAGTTCCCACCAAAAACCACGTGTCTGAGCAGCTCGTTTTTGTCAGGTGTCAGTTCCGAAGCGCCACAACTGGTTCCGCTCGGCTAGGGCACCGTGGTTTAGCAGTGAATACTGAAGATATTGAAAATATGTACATCTCTGGTTATATACACAATTATTACTGCCTAATCTGTGCTTCACTGACCATGACATGCGGAATTTTTTTTCACATTTGCCTCCCAATATCACATACTGAGTTCTAGCTTCCGTCTTACTGGCAGAGAAAATTCATAAAAAGCTTTCATTTTGCACCCAAGGAACATTCTTGGCCACCCATCTGAGCTGCTCTTCGACTCACATGTACAGCTCTTCTCAACCACGGTTTTCAAAATGGACGCCTAAAACTTTCGACCGTAAATTATGAAACGTAGTATTATGTATCTGATTTGTTAGGGGTGCAATAGCCATACCTGTTGTCAACGTCGGAAGTTTGTCCGGAAAGGAAAACAGAAACAGAAGAAAGAAAGAGTAGTGTACTTCATTTGACCAGTTTCCAAATTAAAGCGCCATAGAGCAGTTCTTCTGCCCACACAGCCTGCAAGTCATAGAGTAACTTGTAATTGGTCTTGCTCTGAAACAGTGAGGCTTCCGTTTACGGGAATTCGATTTTCAATTCTGAATCTCTTTGCCCGCAAAAAGATGTAGCCAAGTTCTGACTATGTTACCCTGTCAAACCATTAACGCTTGTGGAGTACTCTCAAGTGTCAGTGGATCTCAGACATTTTTGCCTGATAGGTTCAAAAGGAAGGCAAATACATCTTATGTCAACAGTTGCAACCAGTTTTTTCTTGAATTTTAGCAAAGACTTCCCTTGTCATCATTGGAATTTTTCTTTTGCCTTCGTTAGATCTATAAAATCTAAGATTTCACGTGATTCATCGGTTGACTTCATATCCTTCTAACCAGACGTCTTATTTCATACCTTCATAGCTGTCTCAGTAATGTTTAAGAAGGACGTTGACAGTGTGCACATGTCGCTTACGTTTGCTTCCCCAGTATCTACCCTATCATTTAGACATGAAAGGAGGCAAGTGTCTGCTGTCTTAGCAAAAGCAGATCGATTTGTAATGCATCGTAGTTTATCTGTCACATATCGTCGTTTACCAGAATTTGAAACAAAAAGCAGTTTAGATCATAGGAAGATTACGCAACAGCAGCGGCCATTTTGTTGGGGAAGAAACCGCCATTTTCTTGAAGTCGCAGCACAACAAGATTGTGTATTTTACCAACTTTATTCGTGATTAATTCGTCAACAGTCCAAATGGATTGTGAAGGTGAAATATTGATACTAAATGCAGTAAACATCCCGTTTTAGATACGTGTTTACCTATTCAACACAGTGTTGGGATAGTTTAAACATGAGAAGAGAGCAGTAGGGTTTAACTATCTGTTGACGAAGGGGGCAATAGAGACGGAGCAGAACCCGTAACTGGGAAGGAAATCGGTCGTGTCCTCTTCAGAGTACCCATCCTGGCAAGCAGCTTAAACGATTTAGGCAAAGGACGAAAATCTTAAATGCGGGTGGACGGGCGGAAGAGGGTTGGAACTCCAGATTGCGAGTTCGGTGTGCAGACCACAGCACCAACGTGCTCGGTTCCAAAAGTCTAAATATGTGCAATTGTACTGTTTCATACAGAAAATCTTGTAATATTTGACGAGTGTTAATATTTTCTCTGCCGTCTCTATCGGATGTTTATTTGTGAAAAAGAAGAAGGCTGGAATTTGACGGCTTCCCATTCGAACTGGGGCAAAAGCTCATTTGGGCAAGTGTACGAGAGGAAGCAGGCTTTGGTCTTGAAGCAACTGCTTCGGCAATCATTTCATGTGACTCGGAGGAACTGCGGATAACCTTACTTTTCATGTTGATCGGCGACTGGAAATCCCCTCCTTCCGAACTAGTCCAGTGACTAAACCTCTCCGCTCCTCGCCAGGTCTCTCGGTAACTTTGGAGAGAAGCTTTGTGTACCGCAGAGTGTGTGTTGGCTTCCACGGAAGAAACCTCGAGATGTAATAACTGACTGCCAGTTGTGTTGTCTTACAGCGGTAGGATTCGCTAAGGTAGACAGTGCAGTTGTGGCTGTGAAACCTATCCCGATTGTCTACTACTGGCAGTCACTCGAGCGGATTCACGGCCCTGTAGCAACTCTCCGAGCGCATTGAAGTCCCAGTCAGAAGTTCTTTCTCTGCATGCTGGCTCTCATCTAACGTCTCCGTTTCATAACTGTAATGAAATGTTAACAGCTGAGATCACAGTGCTTTCGCGGAAGGAGTCTGCGGAATATTTTAATTCTGGTTGAGCGCACTTGGCGCGACCTCTGAGCGCTGGTGGGCCAGAAGTGAATCACCTCAAGCACCACCGCATCCTGTTCCAAAAACAGACGGAATGCGGTTTCATTTTACAGCGGGCCTCCACTCACTCCTCCCAGAAGCGCTGGACTCGCCATTCATCAGCCTCATTCTAGTTTTCCATAAATTTCCAAAATCACTCTAGACGAACTCTGGGATGGTTTCTTTCATCGAGTACCTATTTTTCATCGATACTGATCTTGTACGAATAGACAGTACACTGTCTCACAAAATTGCCGATGGGTTCTTAAAGCCTCGGTCCACCATCGTCGTAGGTTCAAATTTGAAAAATGTTCCGCTGTTAAACGAAATCCTGTAGGTGCCTAGAAGTACCGGAAATATCAAAAGCAAACTCAAAGTGAATATTAACTTGGTTTTCACTGCGTACTGGGTAATGACGTCTCTAAAGCTGTTAAGATTTGAAATAAATCAAAATACTTTTTTCTATTTTTCTGTAGGAAACACTATTTTGATTCACATTATGCATTCATTTACTAAATAAAGGGAACTATTGCAGAACGTTTTTATTGAAGTTTAAATGCCCTTTCATCCCCTTTACAACAATAAATCTGCTTAACAACGACAGTACCTTTTACCGACACGGAAAACATTCGCTTTTGCACTGTAGGTGTGACAGAGAGTTTGCATGTGTGGAATAGCAAAAGTATATGGCAACATATTGTATGTACAACAGTGGCTGACTTGCAAAGCCTATGGTAATTACAGTCTCCCAGCGGTCACACACATATATTAAATCAGTATACCTCTTAATTACGTATGAGATTCACACATATTCATATCTCACCCGCTTTGAGAACGACGTTATAAACCAGGTTTTATGAGATTGTAAACCCACACAAATCAAACGCTTACCTGGATTATTTTCGTTTTCTCCACATTATCTTAAAGGCAAATAAACATGTCACCTCGAAATAGCATCCACTTATGTCCGGTGCTTGCAGTAACTCACTACCGGCCGTGATAAACATCAACCCATCCACACCTGAAGCGACAGTTAACATCTCATCCTGAAAAAAAAACACACACACACACACACACACACACACACACACACGAGAGAGAGAGAGAGCAACAGGGAAGCGCTTTAAAAAGTCTCAAAAACTGAACTTTTTTTATTATTTAGGTCCGCTGAGAGACGTAATTATCATTATATTTAATTTGAAGAATAATTGTATCTTTTTGTTTTTATCATCTTTCTGCGTATTTTGACGCATATTTTGTATCAGCCAGCACGTATCCCTTTATATTTATTTGAGGTAATTGTTAATCAAATATTTATGTATTTGTGTAATGTGTTTTTCTAACAGTCTTTTTTTTTCCTTTTTTATGCTTCTTTAGGTAGCTGTTATTTTTCTTGTTACTGTGCCAACGTTTTGTTACGTTACCTTTTATTGCAACTATTTCTGTTGATTCCTTGAAATAATACACTGTTACTTTTTCTTTTCGGTGTCTGTTCTCCAAAATCACTACTGTATTGTTCTTCTGTTTATCCTAAAAACTTTTCACTGGAATGAACGTGTAGATGCATTCAGTTTTATCTTATTTCTCATTTTTTTGTGTTTGTGACATACAAACTGACCGCATGCTGTTATCATCTTCGAGAGAACCTCCGAACAATAGACTTTTAATTTCAATTGCTTGACGTATGTAGGTACAGAAATCTTGTAAATAACTAGAGGTGCGCCGACGTGACTATAGTTAAGTGGAATAGTGAAATATGTAAATTTAACTGATGTATCGCAGTCCCGCAGTTTTGAAAACTAACTGTGAAAATGCAAAGCAAACAGAGTTTGATTTAACGAATGCGGATCAGTCAGTCTTTCAAATGATTTTTTGCGTCCATTTTGACTAAAATGAAAAATGAAAGAAGTACAAACTATCTCACAAAACATGCAATTTATGAAAATAACAGATTAAATTTGGGACTTTCAATGTGAGATCGATTCTTGTAAATGTTATTGTCACGCTGATCTCGTTGCTCTTGGTTTCCTAGAAGGTAACGAGCTTTAACCACATTAACCCCTCGTAACTTTCCCGTCTGTTACGTTCAAAACAGTGTCTGCTCTCAACTTTTTGTAATGCATCGGCATAATATGTCAGAGATAACTGATGACATATCAGCTTGATGACATGTGACTCGGCCCAGAAACCCAATGAACACTTGATACAGGCTGTCTCAGCATACCTTTGTTCTGCTTGCAACAAGTTTTCCTGAACAAGGAGAAACATAGCTAAACTCGTTGAACAGGACCAATGAGCCACATTGTGCCGATCGGCCCCTCTGTCATCCTTTCTCTATCGCGTCACTGAACGTCAGTATAGATCTCACCAGTCTCCTACCTCGCAATGGTAGCAGGGGCCATAGCATCACATTTCTAGTACCTCCTCGTCCATTCTCATCAGGTTGAATACACCTCAATACAGGCTTTGCATCTATAAACAAATTTTGACAGTGCGCAATTCGAAACAGGGTCCTTAGTCTGCACGCAGATCCCTCATATAAGGTCAAGTCAGCTAGGCAGTTTATTAGTTACATTCCCCAGCCACACCCTTCTCGGCGTGAAGAGGCGTAGTCAAGAACGTAGCACATGGAAGCTCGCACATTTAGGATCGTCGACGTTATACACAATCAAGACTGCTTATGCTAGAGTATTGCTTGAGCTGAAATCGCCATCTTTGCTGAGCAGTACTTCACGTTCGCTGCAAAATCGATGATTGGAAAGCCTACTTTAAATTTCTCAGTTACTCCTCTTAGGCGAAACCTAATTCAGCAGTGCTGGTAACGTTAATCGTCAATCTAATGATTATCTTACACGCCATAGTTATAAAAACAGGCGGCTGAATATACACAAATAAGCGTCGCTGGACCTCGAGAGTCAGTGTGTTGAGTCCAGTCATTGTACACTATCACGGTAAATATTTCAGTTTATAGTTCTGTCTTAAAGTGCATGAATACCTTTATTTTAGCATTCGGACAATTTTCACGTGCATTCTACTTGAGAAGCGTTGAAACATTACTATCTCCATTGAAAGATAACTACCACCGTCAACAAACCGAATACTGTGGTCACTTATTTAGACCATTTAAAATTTATTAAAAACAGAAATTAATTATGATACCATGTACCAAAGAAATAAATTCGAGTTTATGACTAGCGTATGCTACGCTCCGTCGATTTGTACTTAGAGGGGGACAGCGTATTGTTGAAAATACAAGTCAGTGAGAAATGACATTATTCGTAAGCACCACTGAACATCTTTCTCTATGTGTTCTCCATATGAATGTCTGTCTAACAGCTGTACCTTCTGTTAATTTAGAATAATATATTTACAATTAAGGACGTTAGGTTGGTACCTTTGGTGAGCACATCTTTTTACCCTACTTCAGACAGACGCACCGTCCGTCTCTAATAACGTCGATGTCGACGGGACGTTAAACCCCAATCTCCTTTCTTCATACCGAAGTAATATCAACACCTCTATTGAATTTCTGTTATACATTAGAGGTAATGCTTTCGTATAGTATTAATTTTATGTGGTAACTGTACACGAACAAAATCGTAACCAGAACCTTTCATTTCAATATTTATTCTACCATTCCTCTTTGAAAGTGAATACAGTACTTCACTGTTGCTAGATCTTTACATGTAGTGGTCAAGATGGTTGTACGTTACATGAATGACAGATGTCTAGTCGATCATTTCCAAATTCGTAACTTATTATACCGAAACAAGTAATGTGAAATAAACAATCAAAATGAAAAACAAAAACGTTAGTGCATGCGGGGATAATAAGGATCACATTCACAATGTTGATAACGGTTGTGATGTGGGATCTGAGTGGGGTACTGTCAAGTGGGGGGTGCCCCAGGGATCAGTGTTGGGGCCGCTCGTGTTCCTTATTTATATAAATGATATGCCCTCTAGTATTATGGGTAACTCTAAAATATTTCTGTTTGCTGATGACACTAGCTTGGTAGTAAAGGATGTTGTGTGCAACATTGACTCGGTTTCAAGTAGTGCAGTACATGACCTCAGTTCATGGCTTGTAGAAAATAAACTAACGTTAAATCACAGTAAGACTCAGTTTTTACAGTTTCTAACAAACAATTCAACAAAATCTGACGTTTTAATCTCACAGAACGGGCATATGATTAGTGAAACTGAACAGTTCAAATTCCTAGGTGTTCAGATAGATAGTAAGCTGTCGTGGAAAGCCCACGTTCAGGATCTTGTTCAAAGACTTAATACTGCCATTTTCACTATTCGAATGGTAACGAAAGTGAGTGATCCTTCGACACGTAAATTAGTCTACTTTGCTTATTTTCATTCACTTATGTCGTATGGTATTATGTTTTGGGGTAACTCTTCCATTCTAGAAGGATATTTTTGGCTCAGAAACGGGCGGTTCGGGCAATAAGTGGTATGAGTTCACGAACCTCTTGTCGACCTCTGTTCACGAGTCTGGGTATTTTGACATTGGCCTCTCAATATGTATATTCCTTATTGTCGTTTCTTGTTACCAATATTAGTTTATTTCCAACAATAAGCAGCTTTCACTCGGTTAATACTCGGCAGAAATCAAATCTCCATTTGGATCGGACTTCCTTAACTCTTGTGCAAAAAGGTGAGCAGTATACTGCGGCATCCATTTTCAATAAGATGCCACTCGAATTCAAAAATCTAAGCAGTAATCCACGCGCTTTCAAATTGAAACTGAAGAGTTTCCTCATGGGTCACTCCTTCTATTCTGTCGAGGAGTTCCTTGTAAAATTAAACTGATTCTCATTGTATAGCTGATAGCGTTTGCTTAAACTTATCGACTGATTTTCTTGCAGGTTCATGAACATTTATTTTTATCTGTGATTACTTTTATGTTGTAAGTACATGCACTGACACGTTCCGTGACCTTGGAGATTTGCTCCTCAATTTGGTCCTACGGAACTTGACGTGTAAATAAATAAATAAAAATAAATAAGCTTTCAGGGCTTTTACGTTATCTACAAATCTTCACACAAGTGTCTGATCGAGCTTTTCTAACTAACTGGGTGACTGAATGACAATCGCACATGTAAAGTGCAACAGAAACACACACCATCCGTTACGATATATTCATCTGTTTCTGCACATAGTTGTCTTGAACAAGCAATCTTTTCTCGTACTTGGATACCAGTTTAAATAGAAGAGATGTACTGATCAACTGAAAGTCTTAGTCTTGGCATGAAACATATCCATGGATGTAGCTCTCAGCTGGTAAGAGGTGTAGGAGGCTGAGGTCGTCCCCTGTCAAGAAGATTCATCAATTTCAATTGAACTACCTCACACCACGCAGCTGCCTAGTGATTTTACCGCTCCGTAAGGCATTTTCCAGCATTCTGATCCTTCACTGACTGTTTATTGACACAGATGCGCAGTATCATACAAGACAGAAGTGTGATGAATGCTGCGCTGCTCAAATATAAGTTCATGATTTTAGAATTCAAGGCGATCAAGTTGGGTTGAGTGTTTTGAGGTCTTTGATATACTAGTTATGTTGTAAGTAAAGTAAAGGGAAGTACCAGGTTTGCTGCATAGTGGTCGCACCTCTTCGCTCCTGGGCCTAACTTTCTAGTGAACCTTGGGTTCACACTTCCGTATACGACTGTGAAAACGACAGATTATTACGATACGGAACTGACAAGGGGACAATCAGACCTCTTAATCACGGATCTCAATACGTCTTAAGTATGTTATAGAGGACCTGTGCAAAACTATTCAAAAGCAGTCATTTAGTAATTTCATTTATAAATCAGTCATTAAAGCAAACTTTTTTCAAATTTGTATTCCGTTTCTTACAGAATAAATCACAGAATCATCTCAATCGATATCGTTTGCATCGCTTTCTGTGCTAGAAGAAAAGCCCACGTGGGATTTGTTGTAAAAGCAACCAAAACACAAATTTGTAGTGCACGGCGCACATTTACTGAAAGCTACTGCTTTCCAGACAGACGTATTTTTCAGAACCCATACCAGAAAACACAGTTCGTTAAAATTTAGGAAGACCATTCATCCTTCGATCAAATTCGATACGTAACACGCATATTTGATCATTCATGTGGAAGCAGGTGCACTAAATTGATGCGAAATTGAAGAATGTACTGTTATAGACTGTTCCTGTATAGCTGTTTTTCTATTAATTTGTCTTTAGCAAGTCGGGAGCATTATGAATTCTTTCCTAGAAAATTTTAACCTGCCATGTAACAATGAAAGTCTCAGGGTCGGATAATTTTTATGGTGCTGGTTCCTGCTTTTCTTTTATCTGCAAGGATTTGATCCCAAAGTGTCTAATCAGTCTACTTCCCCAAGAATCAATACTACAAACAAAACTTGAAGGGCAGGATTCCTACCGGTATGGTAGCTGTGAACCTTAGCTGCTGCGGTACGCTCACTTGGTCGAAATGCGACTAACTTTACGGGTACTAGAGGTATGTATTAAGCCTCAATATCGATTTTCTCGGAAACTAGAGGCCGTCGCAAGAAAAGCCACTATCCAGATACTCGGAATAGGTCCCTCTACAACATCCTTAAGACGCATCTAAATCCGCAATTAACTGGTCTGATGGTCCAAGTGTGAGTATGTGTGCTTATATCATTACGGCGTGCACACTTCAATTCTATCGAAGGCGCTGCTGTTCACCTGTCCAACTGCCTTATGCGGAGAAACGATTTGACAATCAATCACATTGGAGTAGACTTAGCCACGTACGAGCTACGTGTATCCATATGTTTCGCTGTTGGCATCTCTCCATACTGAATAGAACTGTGACGATACAGTGAACAACAGCAAAATTTCATTTGAAAAGTTGAAAGTTTTACCCATCAGATTATAACTGCTCTGGATAGGGGCAGGAACGTCAGTGCCTCCCACAAGCAGCGCTATGGCGCCTGAGCCCACATTTTAAATATCTCGAATGGATTCGTTTCAGTTCTTGTTTCGCCACAGTACGTACTTGAAGTTTCGCATGTGAATTGTTAGCAGTCCCAATGTATATTAGTTGTTGTCTTATAATCCATAGTTCGTTCGAACTTTTGACGAACATCATGTTTTTATCGATCAGTCGAGTCGCATTCGAATGTATGATTGCTAAACGTGTGATACAGTCAGGTGTCTGGTGCTCTTCTCTCTGGCATGACTAACGGATTCAAATAGTCGTAGCCTGATGTGGCTCGTCGATGAGTAGATTCTAAATTCTGTAACATTTGAATGGCGTACATTTAAGAGTGAAAATTCCAAGAATGGGCGGAATCTAGTAACATACTTCAGTCTGCTGTCTATGGCTTCGCGAGTCACCCTGGAAGAAGTGACAAGAAACCTTAAATACGGCACACTTATTAGTAGAGCATGAATGAAGAACAGTTATTATAAAAAGCTGATGTTAGTTGGTACTTGGCAAGCGTGTGAGATGTGGAATGTTACACCTGCCGCTACGGTATGTCGGCGACGCTAGTGCATTGCCTGAGACACTGCAGACACCGCCAAGCTTGGCCCGTGTATTGCGCGGCGGCCTGCCCGGAGGGGGTAGGCGGACGTTGCCGGGGACACCGCATTCAGCAGACAAAGAGTGCCTAACAACCCTCTCGGAACGGCCCGTCTCTCTCGCGCTCTTTCTTTGTGTCTTCTGTGCCGTGTCCGGACGGCCAAGTAAAGCTTCGCCACTAAACTCGGAGGCTGATTCTGCCAAGTTTCTTCCTGTTCAGAGTCGTAAATCCTACGGTGGCGTTAATAGCAACCCGTACTGGATCTGCCTCAGTGTTCGCACATGGCTTCTTTATGTGCTTCGGTGCATGTGCCGACACCATCGGTAGAGCTAGTAATATAGTGCGTGAAAATGGAAGCCACAATGGGTAAATGGGAAAAAAAGAACTTGAAATGCTCACCAAAACATCTGTACTCTCTTTCTGTTGTGGGTACATGTGTACAAGTAATACAATAGCTGAGGGTTGTTTTCATATTGAATCAAATTTGCTTTATATACAAAGACTGATGAACGAAAACTGAGACTGATTTCTCATTCACAGATGTTTATTACTAAATTTCAATATTTAGTACTGGCCTCCTACTTGAATGCACTTTTTATAGCGTCTCTGCCAGTCCTCGAACAGATGGTGAGGGAGATTCTTTGTCAGGTCCTTGAGACTCGCCTTACTTTTCTTGAGCACTGCTTCAGATTTCTCAAATCAAATGCCCCGAAGCTTTGCCTTTAGTGAGGGAAACAATAAAAAATCGTCACAACGTGCAAGGTCGGGGCTATAAGCCGGATATGGTATACAGGTTCAAATGGTTCAACTGACTCTGAGCACTATGGGCATGTGGTCAGCCGGATATGGTATACAGGTTCAAATGGTTCAACTGACTCTGAGCACTATGGGCATGTGGTCATCACTCCCCTAGAACTTAGTACTACTTAAACCTAACCAACCTAAGGACATCACACACATCCATGCCCGAGGCAGGATTCGAACCTGCGACCGTAGCAGCAGCGCGGTTCCGGACTGAAGTGCCTAGAAACCGCTCGGCCACTCCGGCCGGCGGTATATAGGTAAAGTTTAACTGAGCCAGAAACTGCATTGACTTGATTTGTGACGTGAGGTGGCACATTTTCATGATCAAATCGACACAAAAAGTCCGTGAAAGTTCTGGTCGTTTCCTAGCAATGTGTTTCCGCAGTTTAGCCAATACTGCCGTGTAATATCCTGCTGTAACGGGTGGTTTGGGGGGGAACTGCTTGTTTGTAAATCATTCCGTGACAGTAAAAAAATGTGATCACCATCAATTTCCCTGCAGTTGTAACAACTTTCGCCGTTTTTGGTGTTGGACAACGTGGCAAATTTCTACACTGTGCTGGCTCTTTTACCTTCACAATCATGTTGATGCAATTTGACCCATCAGCATTGATAATCGGTTCTAGAAACGCACCCACTCCATCAGCAAAGAGCCGCAGCACCTCTCAGCTTGTCTCCGTTCGCACAGCCTTTTGTTTGGGAATCAACATACGTGCCACCCAATGGGCACAAACATAGGTCATATGGAGCTGATCATGTATAGTCGTAAAGACAACGCCATATGAAGTTCTCAGCACTTCCCTGAGGATACGTAACGTTGTCTGCCGACCCTCACGGACAATGCTAGTAGCTTTGTTGATGTTGACATCAGTCACAGCAGAAGCCGAGACACCAGGCCCTCGTTACTTAATACAGACAAGTCGGCCCTCTTTGAAATCCTTGAACCACCTAACCGCTGTTGTATGAGGTAGTGCATCGTCACCGTACGCTTTCTGCAGTCTTTCATAAGTTTCAGTGGCTGTATATTTAAACGAACACGAAATTTTGCTGTACCGTACTGCTCCACTCGCGTCATCTCCATTGTTTGGTGTACAAAGTGCAAAGAGCATCTATAAAGTAGAGCATTACTATCATCCCACCCATACGAGAGTGCTGCAGTCTGTGGACATTATATTTAAAAAGCCGCTCTTTTCAAATATTCATGATATAGATAGGAAACTATCACGAAAGCTACGGGAAAAAATTAGTCTCAGTCTTCGCTGATCAGCCCTCGTACTTTCTGTCAGGATGTTCTAGTCCATTAACGGATGCCAGAGAATATGGAAAATATAAATACGAGGTTACAAGTTAGGCTGCACGACGTTTATGAAATGGCAAGAGTATTTTGCAGAAAAGACAACTGTCCAGCATAAAAATATACTGCCAGAAAGGTCTTGTAGCACCACTAACTTAGGTGTGTTTATTTTGGGAATTTCGAGTAACGGAAATATCTCAGAGTAGACGTTCGGTTATTATAATATAACCTGCGTAAGCAGGATTTGAAGTTCACGGGAAGTATTCTCATTAACCCGCAAATATGGGAACTATTTTGTGTACTGTCTCCGCGGTTATGACGTGTTACTAACGCGACGGAGTACACACCTTACAGAAGTTGTCATCTCACTAATATATGGTGATTTGTAAAGTCAAGCATTTCTTTCTGTGCTGGGAACTAGAGATTGAAAAGCTCTCAGTGAAATTTCTAATTTGAGTTTACTACTATTCCATGGAAGAAGGAAGGAAGATTAGAGTTAAAAGTTCAGTCGTCGACGAGGTCATTAGAAACGCTTGGATACCATGGATGATTATGATGATGAGTGGTTTTTGGGGCGCTCAGCTGCGCGGTCATCAGCGACCGTACAAAGTCCCAATTTTTATACAGTCTAATCTGGCCGCTGTCACGAATGATGATAATGATGGTGAGGAAATGATGAGGACAGCACAAACACATATTCCCCGGGCAAAGAAAATCCCCAACCCGGCCGGGAATTGAACCCGGGACCCCGTGATCCAGAGGCAGCAACGCTAGCCTCTAGACCGGATACCATGGAGATAGTAGGTCTAATGCCCCAGAAGGACTGGACAGGTATCCATTAATTTATATTACCCCTGGTCTTTGGTAATCGTTGTTTGCCAGAAGAAACGTTTATATACGAATCAGATATATTTCGAATTGGGAACCGGTTTTCTCACTCCCAGGATTCTGGGTTAATAGATCTGAGCTTCACAGTGAGTCGAGATGTAACATGGGCGCCTTTCCAATTAGGGCAGGGAATAAAAATACATAAAAAGTCACTTGAAATGAACAATTAATGTCTTATAACTGAGTATCGCTCACATATTTGGAGAAATTACTCTTCTTAGATGGAATACGCTCCATACTTACTGGACAGAATAGCCAAGAGGATTTCCGTGGCACCTAAATTTATACAATACGAAAGTAAGCTTACAGAAGCACGTAGAATTTTGCAGTATGAACCAACAATCACGCTTTCTTCTTTCATAGATTGAGATTACTTAGTGATGCAGTCATAAGTGGCATGTATGTGCTCCAATGTCTGATCCACCACCCATCCATCCATCCATCGATCCATCCACACAAGAATTGGTCAGTAAGATTTCGCACATACAATTTCGTGACTCTCATGTCCTCGATGTCCATTCACCCGTCCAAATCACCGTTGGTGCCGACAACCCATAAAGAAAACAGGTGAGGCTTTCATAGTTTGCTAATCCGTTACATGAAACACAGTATTAGTACATAATGACAACAATGCATTTTCAATTTCATAAATGCATATTTGCGCCTAACACACAAAGCGGAAGTTTTATTTAGGTGACAATAAAGGACCTGGTAAGGGAAGTACTTTACTTCCTACAGACGCACCTTACAACAGATCCCAGAATTTCTTTGTACTATTATAAGTGGAAACAAGAAGTCCTAAGTCTGCTACACCGTACATATCTTCCTCCTTTGGCTATAATATATTCCTTCAGAATAATAAGGAAACCTTCATTTGTAGCTGCTGAACCAAAAAGCTCGTATCTATCAGGCAACTTAAAAATTGGTACAGACGACCTGCGATATATTTCGTCTGATAAATAATAGTATGTCACTGAATTAACGAAACTGACAGTGAAACTTGTTTGAATTAATTTCACGATACTCAGGTGGAACTGGAAGATCCTCAAGTTCCCATTTTATGTCCCTTCTAAACGTCATCTATGAAAGTTAATATCCTTGTAGCTGCAAAAAGCTTGTAACAGTACCAAAATTATACTTTCCTTCGTTTACTTTCGAAAAAGTTCTAGTCGGGAAAGTGAAATGAATGTTCATCTGGAACCTAGCACAGAATGGAAAACTACACATGAGTGTCTTACGCGTAGATAACATTAAATCTGCTTTCCCTTGCCATATTCATCTGAAGACACGTAAAAATATACAAGGAAATGAATGAACTAATGGAAACCCGTTGTAGCAGATTCTCCCAAGAGCTTGTAGACCATCACTCAGTTTATTGAAATTGAAAAGTCTTAATGCTTAATGGTGTATTCTTCCCTAAAGAATAGTGGTTTTTACATCTACTTAACGGCTTTGGAACTGTTCCTGAGTTAGCTAATGTAACAAAAAATTTACCAACAGGAGGAAAGGAGGTCACCTGCATAGAAATACAGCTGCCAAGTGATTTCATTACTTGTGACCTATGTTCTCTTTCTACACTGTCACATCGACTTATTTGAGGACTCCCGTCTACAAACGGTTTTTGGTTGCTCTTAACTATAAAGACACTCCACTTGAACGATTGTTTCTTGTGAGAAAAGAAAGTTCAAATATTTCCGAAGTGTCGTCCGTTATGTATTTGCTAATTGCAGTCCATTTTAAACGCACAATTTCAGCAAAATGTTAAAATGGTACATTAATGGAAGAAAGAGATGTCCAATCGATCGTCTTAATAGATTAGATTAGATTATTCATTCCATAGACAAAAGAGGGGATCCTCCTAAGTGTGGAACATGTCAGATAAACACATTACAAAAATTATAATTAGAAAAACTTGAGTTTCATTAATTTTAATGGCCCTCAGTCAATAAACAGTAAAATTATATACATGAATTAAAATTAAACTTCTAATATTTACAGGTTTAACCCTAGGACGTCTAAAGGGGGGGGGGTTCGTTGAACCCACAATATTTTTATGTCCCCTGCTTTTGCCCAAGTAACTTTCATACTACATATTCCCTTTGAGTTATTGTTTGTTGGCTATTTTATGAAACGTTAGTGTCAATATATTTTACAGAAAATTCCTGCTTTGAGAGAAAAAATAAATAAACTTATTATGAGTCCAACAACCCCCTCCCCCCCTTGGGCTTCCATGCTATAGAAAATTTCCCTTAGTAGGATTTCGTATTTCTCATCTCCACAACAATGCAAGTTAGTTTCTTGTTGGTTGGTATTCTTGATATTCACAACAATCGGTTTACTTTCAGAGGAAGTGATTATTGGTGTCAGGCAGCTGTTATTTATCTTGTAAACTTGCAGTGAGTTCGTGCAGTTCCCAACACCTAGGCCTCCAGTAACTTTGGTGTCCTACACAGCAAAAACGAAACCAAGTAAGAATTTACTGATGTTGTCAACAATGCACCAAGATAAAGGCACTGTTGGAGGAGAGAAGAATAAAACCGAGATAAATGCATATTATTATTCCACTAAAGGTGGAATTGATATCATTGATCAAATGGCGCGTATGTACACCTACAAGACGGGAACAAATAGATGGCCTCTATCTGTATTTTACTCTCTCATCGACATTTATGCTATCAATGGAACCACCATATTCATCCAGCAACATCCAAGATGGAATGAAGAGAAACACAACAAACGGAAACTTTATCTTCTGCAAGCTGCGATGGAACTAGTGAAATTGCAGGTAGAAGAAAGAAGTGCCAGTGCAAGAGGGTTATCTAACCAAATTGTTCAATCAATGGAGACTATTCTACAAAAGAAAATCAAAGAAGTGACAACAGAAGCACGTCATCTTCCTGCAGGGAAAGGTCGGTGCCATGTTTGTGTAAGAAAAGCTAAAACAAAGAAGCAGAAGTACAACAATCTAAGTAAACCAAAACAAAACAGTAGACAGTGCCATAAACATGTGTGTAACACTCATTCAGAAAAAATTGTGAAGTGTGTCTCTTGCCTTGAAGTTGAGGACTCAGAGTAGTCTATTGTATATGAACACATCTGTATTTTGTATTGTAATATGTCAATTTTTTATTCACTCAATCCAATATTTATAACAATTATCAACATTTATAAACCGATGCCTTAGTTAAAATACATAAACCATTTTGAAAGTTGTAATTTTTCGTCAGTAAACTTATTTAATACCTGTGGGCTCGCCGAACCCCCCCCCCCCCTCCCCCTTAGGCACCCAAGTTAGAAAAAAAGGCTTGGGCGTCCTAGGGTTAATACATCTGTTTCCATTAAATCCATCATTCACACAGTAGCTACTTACTCGGCTATTACAACCAAGTATTGTCAAAAATTAAAGTAAATTATTCATTTCAATGATCCTCAGTTGAGATCAGTCAAATTATGTACATGTCTTCCATGTTTTCCCGTAAGTGCTACAAACAAATCTTGGTTTAGTTTTTACCAGGAATTAATAAAGATGAAAATTACCAATCACTGACTTAACTCAATTTCGTCGTATCTTTAAAACGTGCATGTAAAAACTTTGTGATTCACCTAGGAAGGAACCTCGTAACAGGAGGGTAAATGTGCTAGAAGCAGGTGCATTTTACAATGTCGCACTCAGCAGTTTAAGGAAATTTGTGTTTTTGCAAAAACCAGCGGATTACATTCAATTTGCCATTGTACTCGATAACTCCCGTCTTGTTGCTAAATTTAAACTTTTGCATCAGCCGTAAAGATAATCTCGGTCATCTTGAGAGGCTGGACTAATGGAGTCATCTTTCGGTTGACGTTACGGCACTTCCGTAATCACTGCCACGCCTTCTCGACCTTTAATATCCTCTGCAGATCCGATGTTTCAGTACTCAATTCACAACCAAAAACCAACTATGCAAAAAAAAATGAAGAAATGATTTTTAACATTATCGGAGTGCTTACCGGAGATTTTCTATCCTTATACCAACGGGAATCAGATGTTCCTCACCATAGCGCACTGAATTCTTTTGTAATTACATTATGTAGGAACTAGCTGCAGAAAAGTTATATTTGGAGTGAATCGTCTGGCAGGAAATATTGTCTCTTTCGAGTTTCTCATTACGGAAACGTTTATAAATACTACAGTGTTTCGTTGGGCAGATTAGTACTGCTACTAGAGCTTTTGGATATATTACAGTTCGCACCACACTCCAGCGCAGTTTCTGTCCATCGCACTCGTCATTCTCGGTACCCAGTGCAGAACAGTAATCAGAAGTGTTTCTTCTCGAGTAATCCGTCTTCATAATTTCAGTAACGTACTTCTACATGTTGTCTGCATTCCTAGATCCTCTTCTAAATGTCGCTGTTACTTTGATTTGTAACAGTGATCTTCAGTCTCTCTGGATCTGGTTAGAAACTGTTTGGGTAAACTGGTAGCAGGCTTGTAAATAACGAATACGACTATGTGGTTGCGTCAGTATTAAGAAACGCATATAATGGTCATGATAGAAAATATTGTGTGCTGTCTGCAATCAAGTTCCTTTATAGCACATGAATAAAATTACCCACGACAAGTTCAGTACGTTACAAATAGTATTATTTGTCAGACGGATAGATAGAACACACAGTAATGTAGCAAAGACTCTACATGACAGAACTGCAGTTTCTGCTTACCACTATAACTGTTAAATTTTCTGCAGCCACATACAGTTAGCTTCATATTAAGTTCTACAGTAAATCTGCTGGTCTGGGCAGTGGTCTGGCGAATTAATAAACTTCATTTCCACATCTATTATGTAAAACTTTGATCGAATCGTTTCATTTCGATTTTCGTATTTTGCGCCCCTTATGTTCTGGCATTATACAGGCTTTCCAAATTAAAAAAAATAGTAAAATATAATGTGATAACTTGAAGTAATTGAGATATTTATTGACGGTATGTTTCTACAAGTATGGTAACTCAAAATATTTTTACATACATAATATATCTCGACATGCGCACCATTATTGGCGCTACATTCATCTAATCAGTATTCCACTTCCCTCCAAATCTATTGCAGCATCATTGGCGTAACATTAACGGTAGCTGAACGAATGCGATGGCGCAGATCTGCTGGATCACGAACTAGTGTCTGGTACGCTAAATTCTTTACAAACCCCATAGAAAAATATTAAGTGACGTAATGTCTGGGCTCCAAGAGAGCCAAACAAACGATGAGCTATCTCTCCCAATCTAGCGGTCTGGGAACTCATGATACATTAAATCGCTCACAATGTTGGCAGAATGGCACGGTAACTGCAACTGCCTACTTGCTTGTCCGATTGACTTAACAGAGGGTCGTTGGAAGGACGTACGAATTAATTCAACATAGCCTCTGGAATTGCGTGCTTGGCGTGGTGGTCCGACATAGAAAGCAAATTCCCTGTTTCCTGAAGCCACTTGTCACATTCCGTTTTCGTCAGTGGTTGCAGTCCATAGGCTGAAAACCACGTTGTACCAGTGTATCAGACTTCAACTCCTCGAGAGAAACCACGTAGAACGCCTTCTGCCATGGAGTCCACATGGCTACTAACACGCGTTTACATGAACACAGCAGTTACGCGCATGCGCAGGTGGTAGCAATTGGCGCAAGCGAAGATAGTAAACATTTTGAGTTACCATACTTGTAGAAGCAGACCGCCAGTAAATGTCTTAATTACATCTGAAGTTATTAAATTTTATGTTATTGTATATTTAACCTGGACAGCGCATATTTACTGCTGATGTTTCGAATTGTTTACTAATAGCCATTTAGTGGTGGTATTTTGATGCGTCGCAAGAGAAAAAGAAGTGCGGCAGAACTTGCTGCTGTGAAAGATGTTATAGCAAAGAAAAGTTGAACGGGCTGTGACAGGGAGATTACTACTTTCAGTGAAATATTTTTTTATGTAATGACTAAGTTAGCGTTTTAAAATTTTGGCGATATCTGCAAGACTGAGAATTAATTAATATTTGATGTACTGAATTAGCACCAAACATTGCGAAACAGTTGTGTGATAACGATGTCACTTGAGCGATTAGCGCAACTACTTGAGATTGGGGAAGTAGGATGACCTAAAACATTCCTTCTGTATGCCAAGAAACTGCACTTTGTCTATCGGATGAATGAGTGGAGATCCAGCGGTAAGCGCTGGCCTGTCTAGACACATGGGCGTGTCTTGCCCTCCAGCCCTTGACCTGAACTGGGCGTGGCCTTCCTACACAATCTCATCATCCGGTGACCCGACCTGCTTCGTCCGCCGCAGTCTTAAGTGCATCGCAGCGCGCGACACCTTCCATAATAAAAGCTGCCGCAAGTAATGATGAGAAGCAACCTCTACTAACTTCTCTCCAGATTATGTTTTTGCCTTTAATATCTCTTCCTGTTGTTTACAACGGGTACATCGGCTGGCTAAGTCTCGACTCCAAGTTCTTGTCCGCAGTACTAAATCAGACGCTGGACGAATTCATTAATTTCTGCTGACACATGCCTCTCGCTTCTTTTTTTCACTTTTTTATGATTTCCTTCATGTCACCGTCTTTATTGCATCCAGGAATTTGAGTCGGATACCTCCCTTGAGACTGTGATGGAGAAGTTGTGAGAGGGAAGACCTCAGTCAGTTTTGGAAAATCTCAGTCAGTCTTAAGGTATCAGATGCGTGTGACTTCTCTTCTCAGGTCGCTATCCTTTAGCGTCAGCAGTGCTCGCGTAGCATGAGACAGGATCTTCAATTGACACTCTTGTCTGCTAAGAAAATCAGGGATGTTAGCTGTAACTGATCGAGAAGTGTGTATCTGTTCCTCGTACAAGGTGGTTTAGAGTCTACTGTTGAAGGTGAATAGATGTCATTTCTTGGAGAGGTCTGATACACCATAGGATCTGCGTGGTCCCATTGAAGTATGAGCACGACTTATTGTGCTTCTGTATTTACATTTTTTAGCCGAGGTTGGACAGCTTGATGTTATGTGGTCAGCCGTTTTGTAGTGTTCTCCTGGCTGTTTGAATCATTTTCGTAATCAGTTAGACATAGTCCTTTAGTCCTGAAACCTCATAATCTGCACCTATTACTGCTTCAAATTTCATTCCCGGTGTCTTTTTTTAAGTATTGTCTGTCGATGGTTAACTTTTCCTGGTGGATTAGAAACGATTATGAAGGTCTTGAATATCAACATTTCTACCTTCGACAAGATAAGTGTAAGAAACCAAATGAGAGATTATCGTGAATACATAGCGGCTACACACACACATAAACACACACACACACACACACACACACACACACACACACACACACACACACACAGCGTAAGCAACCTAACACTGCAAAGTGGGGAGTTATCTATGACTTGTTCGCTTATTGAGCTCGTCACAAGCAACTTGACCTCGCGTATCCCTTAACGTCACAGTCTCCCATCTCACCATGGTCTTGAAGCATTGGTAGCGATCGAATTGTTTCCCATTCTATCTGAGATGATGCGTTCTGTAAATTAACCAGCTGCTTTCCACTATACCAGTGTACCATTTCTTTGGTTGAATTCTATTTCAACAGATCTACTTAAAATCTTCTCAATAAATTTCTGAATACCTTTAATCCGTGGTATGATCTTTTTTCTTCCTGGTAAATATGAGCACTATATCTAAAGTATTGCAACTTGATAGCTAGTCGTCAACGTTTCGTCGTATAATAATGTAAACCAATGGATGCAACAGAATTTTAGGATTTTGTAAAGAAAGGTAAATGGTTGAGTAGTGTAAGTAGTGTATCTTTTCGCGATTTCTGGAATATTTTCCACCATTTAAAGACCATATCACTTCTACAGGTGTGTATAAATCTATAACACTTGAGAACATTAACCTGTTTCACAACTATCATTATAATTCCCTTGTTTCTTAAAGTACATTTAAGATATTACTCAAACTGAATTGTTCATAGGAAATGTTCACAACCGCATTCCTTGAAGTTTTGCGTGGTGTTCGTTTTGAGAAAATTTCAATTACATGTCATTCCTAACGCTTTTAAGTGTACAGATTTTGTGTATTTTTCGATCATAAAATGGTAATTCCTTTCATAAAGGGGACACAAGGTGTAGGAAATAAAGAGCTCTTGATAGCCTAAAAGTGTTGAATAGGCAACACGCGCTACAGGAACAGAATGTTTTGCTGTTTGCTGTATCTAAAGGGGCTCTGCAATTACATCTGACCCTATCTAAAAAAACTTAATGACATTCTGACATGTGATTGCATTAAGTGTAGTTGCACTTCTTCATGTAAATATTACAAAAATATAATAATACCAATATTTTAAATTCGTTTGTAGTTCCACAAGAAAGGAAAAGTAACATATACCTTAAAGGCGCTGGTCTCAGCCTTTTATTGAGGTTAAGAAAGTCTTACTCAAACGAAGACGTTCATTAACCGCAAATTACGTAATTCACATGCAAGTAATTATGGATACCTTACTAAGAATACCTTATTTGGTATCAACGGTTGTTTTGTGCAATGCACGCATTTATTGCATGGATTTTGTCTAGTGGTGTGATAAACACATTTAACAGGTCTGTTATCAATATGTGTTGCATGTTTTATGGACTTCTATGTTGCATGAAAGACAATGCTTTACAAATTATGGTGCTATATCGTGTTCATTTTATTTAGCTTAGAGAAAGAAACGTAGATACTGTTATCGTGACGTAATGGTCATGTCTAGTACGTCGGTAGAATAGATGTTTTGTGTGTTTCAAGAGATATCAAAAAGTGAAGTGTGTTAACTAGTCGCTTTAGGAAATGCTGTGGCTGGAAGCAGAAGTCTTGATGTTTCCGAAGCTCCATAATGCGTCTTCCTTTGCTTCTTGATTTTGGGTAATGAACAAATTGAAAATGAAATTTGAAAATGAATTATTTCACCGAAACAAAGTAAGAAGAACCGGTTTAGCGGAGTATCAATGGTTTTAACGACACTGCATTCATCTGCCATGTTATTATTACATAAAAATCATGAAAGCATAAGATTACGTTAATGTCCTGAGATTCCGGGATCGATGCAGCTAATAATTGCGCACTGTAGTAAAAACATCTTCAAGTTTTCTTTATAGTTACCCAAAAACGCTACCAAGAATGAAAATGTGAACTATTCTATATGATCCCCACCGCTACATTTCTCGTTTCATGTAACGTAAGGACTCTTTTTTCCATGTGACTGACGTATCTGAGCTGTGAAGCTCACGAGGCCACGTTATGTTGCTGACTGTTCTCTAAGGCTGTTTTGTAGAGGCATGCGTTTAGTACTTTCTTCTCTAGATGAGGTGAAAATTTTTTCTTTAAATAGATCCCTAATATCGTCACGAGGCTGAGTGGAACTTTTTCCAACCTTCCACCGAGGAAAAATCTTGTGTTGAGCCTGGATCGAACACAGACCCTCCGCGTGGTTTGTAACTTGTAAGTGGGGCGTAAAATCAATATTTTAATTTACAGCTAATATTACAGTGAAAATTCTATCCAGTTACGTGGTTCATTTTCCTTCTACTCACTTACGTTGTGTGCACTGCAGCTGTACATGCAAATAGAGTAGAAATAAGAAATCTCGAAGGAATATGAGCACCTTTTTTCGACCATAAATTGTTCAAATTTAAATAACAGTAACTGTAAAAAAAAGTAACTGAGTTAGCAGTACAGTCGTACTTCCGAAGTTTTGGATAATACACTCTCCTTTAACTTTGTCATATAGATGGGCGATTATGAGCAAGAGTCGATTAATTGGTCTTTTAGATCATTTGATTGACTAGATTAATCATGTCGATTAAATATATCCTAATAATAGATTATTCGATTAACTGTTATGTCTGTATTTTGGGTCTACCCCAAAAATTATTCTTTGTGATAAAAAGTTTTGTTCTACAATAAATAAAGCGAAGCAGTCTCAGCTATATTTCTTATTTGTAATTAACAGTAGTTGCTCAGTTTTATGATGTACATAATTTCCATTTATTATTTTTAGCTGAAATATATAACTACTTGATACGTATTAGCAAAGCTAATTAACGTCATTTTTAACACAGATACTGTTGTGAACATACTTAGAAGCACCAAAATTTTCCATGAGGAACACTAATTTATGTAATCTTGTCCACTGAGTCTCGAATGGTGTACTTATTTCCGTCCAGTGCAGATAACTCACGGTTGCGAGCGCCACGTACCGATCAGCAGCTAGACAGCAAGTCACCACTCAGGAGCCTTTAAAACAACAAATGAAAAATTTAAATAATTAATCCTAGGGATAGTCGATTATCTAAATTGTCATGAAAGAAATATCGGTACATCCATAATCGACTACCATAATAATTACGACTAATCGATTAAGTGGAAGTATCCACCCATTCCTGCGTTGGCAGAAATGAAGGCAAGTCTTCCATAGGGAAAGGCAGTGTTAATTGTGTACTCCAAGACTACTGAAGCACGTTGACTGACGGAAGCAGCTGTTTCTATCTCGTAAACGAAAACAGACATAACGTGCGGAGTTATGAAAATCACAACATATCGTCCGGACAAGTCACAACTGCGCGACGAAGTTAACACGGAAACATTATATGCACAAAGTGTTGAGGGGTAAGGTTGACAACGACGGCAAACAGGTGAACGTCTGTCTGACTTGCCTCACAACAGCTGCTCCCGTCAGCCACAGCGCTAGAGTGAACATTGTCTCAGCAGTGAGTGCCTGTGGTGTGCAGCAGCTCGTGCCCTGTGTTGCAGCTTATCTTCAGCGGGGAGTACACCAAGGCGATGTCCAAGGACTGGCACTCCGGACACTTCAGCTGCTGGCAGTGCGACGAGTCGCTGACGGGCCAGCGCTACGTGCTGCGCGACGACCACCCCTACTGCATCAAGTGCTACGAGTCCGTGTTCGCCAACGTCTGCGAGGAGTGCAACAAGATCATCGGAATCGACTCCAAGGTCAGTTTACACACACATCCAGTGCACTCTAAAGGCCGAACCTTGTCGCTGCATTCGGGAGAACGACGGTTCAATCCCGCGTCCGGCCATCCTGATCGAGGTTTTCCATGATTTCCGTAAATGGCTCCAGGCAAATACCGGGGTGGTTCCTTTGAAAGGGCACGGCCGACTTCCTTCCCCGTCCTTTCCTAATCCGATGAGGCCGATGACCTCGCTGTCTGGTCTCCTCCCCCACAACAACCCAACCCAACCCTTGTCGCTGCAACCATTTTAGATTGTCAAATGGTTCAAATGGCTCTGAGCACTATGGGACTTAACTTCTGAGTTCCTCAGTCCCCTAGAACTTTGAACTACTTAAACCTAACTAACCTAAGGACATCACACACAGCCATGCCTGAGGCAGGATTCGAACCTGCGACCGGAGCGGTCGCGCGGTTCCATACTGTAGCGCCTAGAACCGCTCGGCCACCCTTTTAGATCCTCTCCCGCTTAAATTTTCACCTAGTGTTAATAATTGTATTCCTGTACCCCCTTACGTTTACGAAAATTGCTTCTGCCTTTGCTCATTATTTTTGTCTTCGGGGACCATTACGTGGATCAAAAGTTTTGTCTTTCTTTTACTTTAAGTGATTCGTTTTACCTTTCTTAGTTCTCTTCTTCATTTAACTGTTACGGGAACTCGTGGCGCATTTCATCTGAAGCAGTCTCTTTCTGGTAATTCTCCATCACATCCACATTTTCGTCTTTTCTGCATGATTACTTTATATCCTTTACTTACTGTCCCTGTCTCACTTCTAGCACGCTGGACTCGCATTCGGGAGGACGACGGTTCAATCCCGCGTCCGGCCATCCTGATTTAGGTTTTCCGTGATTTTCCTAAATCGCTCCAGTCAAATGCCGGGATGGTTCCTTTGAAAGGACACGGCCGACTTCCTTCCCCGTCCTTCCCTAATCCGATGAGACCGATGACCTCGCTGTTTGGTCTCTTCCCCCAAGCAATCCAATCCAATCCTGTCTCACTTCCTCTAAGTAATGCACTTCTACGAAAAATATAGTGAAAGTTTTCCTTTTATCTACCTTAGTGGACTGTCTTGTTAAAAGAGTTAAATTTTTTCGATACTCAGACTTACTAAGAAATACATTTTTTTAAACTTCCCAGATATATTCGCCATGACACCCTTAAAAATGTTGCTCTCTAAATAGCAAAACCATTTTGTCTGTTCAGTTTTGTACCCACAGAGCGACACTTGTGTGTGAATTGCTGACCACTTTTCCATGTCAATAACAACTTCATTTCCTTTGTGTATTTTTTCTTCAGCCTAACATTGTTTTTTGCAAACTTTGTACGTGGTTAGTTGTAATATGAGTTAAAATTGTTGCCGTACAATTTCCACCAGCAACTAAGTGATGGAGAATTGAAAGCAAACCGATATATAGCCACCTTGAGGACTGTGTGGGTGTTAGAAAGGAATAGCCCCATAATTCGATAGAACTAACGTACAGGAGCTACTAAAAAAATCCTCAGCGTCCGCGTCTGTAGATCACCAAAGCAGCTGGTACTTAAGTTTATGCAAGCACTGGCGTTAAAATTTGGGCTCTATGACCTCGAGCAAGTTTAAGCGAGGACATTCAGTTTCAGTTCAAATGGTTCAAATGGCTTTAAGCACTATGGGACTTAACATCTGAGGTCATCAGCCCCTAGACTTAGAACCACTTAAACTTAACTAACCTAAGGACATCACACACACCCATGCCTGAGGCAGGATTCGAACCTGCGACCGTAGCAGCAGCGCGGTTCCGGAATGCAGAGCCTAGAACCGCTCGGCCACAACGGCCGGTAAATGTCAGTTCATTTAATAAAATTTGTCTTAGAAACAGCAGAACGATGTTACATCAAAAATTTTGCTGAATGTCAGTGACGATTCAATTGTAGTGCTCTAGTATGTTGTTCTACCCTAAAGCGTTATTCAGTAGATGATTGAAAAAAATGGCGGACTATAAGAGTGGTGTTCACGCTATTTCCTTACAGGAGTTATGTGGTATTCAGGGAAGAGAGAACAATATGACAATTTTGAAGGGGAAAGGTAATAAGATTTTGACAGTGGCTGGAATTGGCTCTCGATCAGCCAGTGGATCAAATCATTCAGTATGCTATTAACTCGAAATCTACATTCAAGAACAAAATTGTGGCTTTGTCGTCTATGTCAACGATGCTGTTCTAATTCACATTTTGTGCGAGGTGTGCGGCTCTGCTAATATACATGTACGCTAAGAGTAGTTGCTGTAATTGCGTTGTGTATTATGATACTGAAATAATACAAGTTTCTAGAAAACACAAAGTAATGAAAATAAAGGACACAAATTCGGTATTTTACTATTTACTTAATTTCTTTCAACGCAATTGAATGGTATAGGTTGTCGCAGGATGGGTGAGAATTTACCTGTGAGTAACGTAGTCTTTTGGAAATGCCCTGCGATTCATTCCCTACTTTGAAGTGCCCTTGAATTAACAATTCGACTATTATGAGTCTGAGAAGTGAGAAACTACGATGTACGCATTCTAAACTGCAGAACGTTTTTCCGCCCATGAGTCAATAACAATAATTACAGCGGTCAAACACTTAGTGATAAGAATAAGGAGTATAGTAATAACACGGGAAGGGGAAAAAAGTTGCAGCAGTCAACACAGGGTGTCCAAGGTGGATGGTCAATATTCATGGTAGGACGAACGAGCATTTGAAGCAAAAAAACTTCTTATGGAAACGTGTCCTGTTCAGAATGGGCCGGCCGCTGTGGCCGAGCGGTTCTAGGCGCTTCAATCCGGAACCGCGCTGTTGCTGCGGTCGCAGGTTCGACTCCTGCCTCGGGCATGGATGTATATGATGTCCTTAGGTTAGTTAGGTTTAAGTATTCTAAGTCCAGGGGACTGATGACCTCAGATGTTAATTCCCATAGTGCTTAGAGCCATTTGAACCATTTGTTCCGAATGGTTTCCGGGATAGAACACATTTAATGTACATTTTTATTTATTTTCTATATTATTCAATAAATTGTCTGCTGTACACATGTACAACAACGAGTTAACATGCGTTTTACGATGTATCAATTTGAAAAATGTGTGTTTTTAACACATTCACCTGTAAACATTATCGTACACGTCACATCACAGCAGTTGTACCGTTCACAGTAAATATGGGAATATCCCATCGTCAGCTTCAGTACATTCGTGCAATACTAATCTTGAGAGAACATTTGATGTTGCTTGTATGAGTGCCTGATGCTATCAAGCAGTTCTTCAGACTTCATCCAAACCCATAATCAAAAATCACGTGGCGTAGGGTCTGGCGGCCTTCAAGGCCAGTTAATTGTGTTACCATGACCATTTCAGCGATTAAGGTAATTGCGGTTGAGATGTCTTCTCACACGCCTAATAAAATGTCGAGGCGCTTGTTATTGGAAGTGCGTTGCAATCCGCATCGCCAAAGGAACGCCATCAAGGGGCTGGACAAAGGAATTTTCCAAATAAGGGAGTAATTCTGTCCCGTCATTCGCTCTTCTAAAATGACTGGACTTATCAACATATTACTGACCACGCCGCTCAAACGTACATTGAATGTGTTCTACCTCGGAAATCGTGCGGAATAGGACAGCGTCTATATGAAGTTTTTTTGCTTCAAATGAGCGTTCCTGTCGCATCCCTGGATACTGATCATTCTTCCTGCGACGCCATGTGTATTGGGAATGTCTCACGATATCAGCGTCTGTTGTAGAGAGAACCTGTTAAGATAACCCTTAACACTACTGCAGGATCTGACATTTGTATCTTTCAGTAACTGACGCAAACTGCAGGAATTTGTTTTTTTGCAAAGACATTTGAAAGAGGAAATATTTGCAAAACGCATTCGAATGCGTTACTTCAGACAGCCCAATGTCAGCAAGTCGACGCCGCGCTGCACAATCGAGAGATCAGTCCAGAAGCAGCAGAACTGCGAGATCAGCCGATAGCGGCGGAAACAGCAGCAAAGCGACTGCGCCGACGCCGAAGGACACTTCTCAGTCAGCCGAGATCAGAAAGCAGACAACTGTGTCTCGGGATAGCTGCCTGTACTCAAACAATTTTGTCTCTAACGAAATAATAAAACAACTGGTTGCTTATTATTTCGTTACGTACAACAGTTACTGTGGATGGATAAAACACTAAACTTCGTCAGTGTTCACTCTACCCTCTGAGGTCGGTAGATTACTTTTGCAATTCGCTTCCAGACCGTCCTAAGTGTACGAAGTTATTGCTGTAGTAGTCTTCAGTACGAACTCTCCAAGCTACTCTATCCTGTGCAAGCCTGTTGCATGCTACCGCCATCCACTTGAGCCTGCTTACTGTCGTCCCTGCAACTATTCGCTTCTTTTGGTCACGTTGTGTCCATAAATTTCTTTACTCAATTCGATCCAGCACTTCTTCATTAGTTAGCTGATCTTCTCGGGTAATTTCGGCATTTTTCTGTTGCACCAAATTCAAAAACTTCTCTTCCCTTGATTTCTTTACTGTTTATCGTCCGCACTTCGCTTCTGCGAAAGGCTATACTCCAGACAAGTATTTTGAGAAAAGATTTCCCACCACTTAAATTTAACTTAGATATTAACAAATTTCTCACTTTCGGAAAAGCTTTTATTGCTATTGCTAGTCTGCATTCCGGTCTCTCTGATTCGACCACAATCTGCTACTTTTCTGCTCGAATAACAGAAGTCATTTACTAATTTTGACTCGTTTTCTAATGTTATTCCCTGAGTATGACCTGATTTAATTGGGCCAAATTTCATTAACCTTGTTTTACTTTTGTTGAGGTTCATCCAGTACAATCCGTACAACTGCTCTTCCACATCCTCTGCCCCTCTGACTGGATTAGTGTCAACTGCAACCCACAAAGTTTTTATTTCTTCCCGTTAGCTTTAATTCCCTTTCCAAATTCCTTCTTGATTTCCTTTTCTGCTTGCTCGGTGTACAGATGAACTAACACGGAGGATTAACTACGACCCGGTCTCACTCCCTTCTCAACTATTGCCTCCCTTTCGTGTCCTTCGACTCTTCAGTCACTATAACTATAAAAGCTATATTATTACAATATACTACTGATTTATTCCATACTATGTTACTGTATCCACTCCTATGGAAGTATTTGTAGCATAAAACTATTTATTTCTATGAGTGCGATGTGGCCGCCTTGTCAATGGGAAAGTTTGCCTGGTATCGTATGGGTGGCTCTGACGTCAGTGTAGCGCTGTGTCAGAATCCCACACCGCATCCCTACCGGATGAATCAGCAGTCATTTCTTCTGGAGTATCCCGGAACAACACGACAATGGCCGCCCGATCCCGCAGTTATACTCACATCATTAGTCTTCTATTGGTAGTTATTTTTCGCTCATCTTCCGTAGATAGTTGACTATTTGCATCTTTCAGAATGCTCCGTCATCTTTATCTTGTCATAACTACTAGTGATGTTTCTCCATCTACGGCGGTCGTTAAAACTCGATAGTAATTCCTCAGGAGCGATTTTGACTTTAGAAAATCGTCCGTGCCGTTTCCAAAGAAACAATCGCAGCTTTCGCCTTAATCGATTCAGAGAAATAACGACTAATCTACTCGTAAATCTGAGTGGGCGGTCGGTGATTTGAGGCCCTATTCAGCAAAATACTCCAGTGCTTTGCATTGGTTACCTGCTCCACATTGCTTTGTGCTTGGATATCTAACAGCGCACGTTTAACACGGTTCCTGGCGCAGTTCAGCACGATTTATTCAGTTACACCGAAAGTTGAAACTGCTCTTTTCACAAACATCTTTCGTTTATGTGGAACAAGCTCAGCCCTACAGTATTTTTACTTTTGCCTGTGCTTGGGGATTACTGCTGCAGTATTTTGGCAAATGTCTTCGTACTCCTTTCTAAGGGAACAAGAGACGGGTATGAAATAATATGTGGATTAAAATACAGTAGTTGTTTATAGAAGGAACTAAATTAAAATCTTCATTCACAATTTAGTTACAATTTTTTTGAGGCTGCGATCTAATAAGACAAGGAAGCAATGACTACCCTCTTCATACCTCGTTGTTTAACCATTGTGCCTTTGTATCCACTCGATATCATCTTGTAGTCCAATCTGTTGTCGCTCTCTGTCATAAATCAACAATATTCTGGGGTAGGCCGAGCAATGCTTCTGTTCAAAAATGGTTCAAATGGCTCTGAGCGCTATGGGACTCAACATCTGAGGTCATGTCCCCTAGAACTTAAAACTACTTAAACCTAACTAACCTAAGGACATCACACACATCCATGCCCGAGGCAGGATTCGAACCTGCGACCATAGCAGTCGCGCGGTTCCGGACTGCAGCGCCTAGAACCGCTCGGCCACTGCGGCCGGCCAATGCTTCTGTTGTATGTTAGTCTCCCATAACCGTAGCAATGAGCTGAATCTTGTCACGTGGTATACCCATTTCATGAAGTTGCTATTTATTACTGCCAAGCAGTTAGATGACATGACTAATTCCACTGGATTTCATTTCTCTTGTAATAAGAAGCTACCAAATTTTCATCGAATAAGAAAGCAAATGGACTGGATGTAGGTCCTAATCATACAGCATGTCACACACATTTTCCTACACGACGAACCAGCTTATAATCTTCTGTAATTGGCTAAAATCTCGTCGACATCACACAATATTAGCTCAAGCTTCGTCACGTAACACTGTCGTAAAAATGGAGCAACCTGCATGAATTTCTTCTGTAAGTCTTAAACAAAGTGTCATGGACATCACTATCACTTCCCTAAGATAGATGTTACCTCTGGTAATGTTGCTATTCCTTCATTCAGGATAAAGAGCTATATTTTGTTTTCAAATCGTACTATATCGGCCACATACTTCGCTAGATATGAACTTGAAGAACGTTCCAATACAGCGCTATCTCGTTACGGGCAGGAGTCATTCTTTCAAAGATGTGATGCACTGTTTGAAACGTTATCAACACTTTTTCAGCTCAGGCGATTATTTTTTTTTTTTTCCTTCCTTCAAACAGGGGGCAGAATACTGCCGACAAAGCTGCTGACGCATTAAACAGCGAATGCGACACGGCGTGTCTGTCGCTTGTAGATTCGAATTTAACTCTGCTGGTGCTTGTTTCGGAGCCGCACCGCCACCGTGTTCGGCGCACCGCGACAGTAATATTGCTGCTGTCGCCGCAATGACAGCGTCACCTGGGCTCGTTCGTTCGCTCTGGCCAGCTCACCCACCGGGACTCGCTAAATACGAAAACGCACCAAAATAATTGGACTACAGCGCCAGCGCGGCTTGACACATGTTGACTGTGTATGTATGTATGTATGTGTGTGTGTGTGTGTGTGTGTGTGTGTGTGTGTGTGTGTCAATGCGACGCGTTCATCTCTCAACATTGGGTTATTGTTTTAGTTTCAGATGCAGAATTTCGCGTCATCACTCTCTCTCTCTCTCTCTCTCTCTCTCTCTCTCTCTCTCTCTTCTCTCTCTCTCTCTCTCTCTCTCTCTCTCTCTCTCGGTGGGTCTCTAAGTGTGTTTCTCACCCCAATTATTTTGTGATGTAAGATGCGTGGCTTACGTCGATAGAACTTACCTTTCACGGTTCCCCACGAGTAAAAGTCCATGGATGTTAGAGATTAGGCGACCGTGGAGGGAACTCAATGTCCAATCCAATGCCCCGGAAATTTGTCATCCAGGAAAGTTCGTACAGCTAGGTGGTAGTATGACGGCGCCCCGTCCTGTTGGTAGGATACCTCTTCATCAGCTCCATGAAACGTACGTACAACTGGCAAAATTGATGTGTATAACATTTCCAGGCACACTTCTCTAGTGACAGTAGCCCCTAGATGAAAGTCCACACCACACATGAACCCCTGGTGGATTGACCGCTTTATCCGCATAAACATGCGGATTTTCCGGTGCCCTTTACACACTGTTATGCCGATTCACGGTTCCATTAAGTTTAAATTGTGTCTCGTCACTCCACACTACCTTGGTCACAAATTGTTCGTCATCAGTAACCGTTTGCTGATACCATTTGCAAAATTGCTTTCGGCGATCAGGATCGTCATTATTAATCGCGTGCAGTAATCGTGGAAAGTAAACTTACCACTTTGCACCTTTCAGAATTCTTCGTACACTTGTACTGCTAACCCCCACTTTAAGTGCACATTGCGTAACAGACTTCTGTGGAGAATTAACAAACGTTTCCAACACGAGAGCCAACGAAGCAAGACTTGCAGCTGTACGCTGTCTTCCTGATCTTCCTTTGTGAATATCGCAAATCGTTCCTTGCAATTCAGACTAGACAATGATGCTTTTAATTGTTAAGCGGGGTTGGCGGTTCTGTTTCAAACTCCAGCCTCCACTGACGTTGCACTTCAACAGCATTATCAAACTTGACAATACATTTTCGTTGCTCTAATGTGAAGTCTGCTCCAGCCATCTTGTCTTCTTAAAACCGAGATGAAAGTACTAACATCTGTTGAGCCAAAGACCATACTACAACACACTCTTAACTCAAATCGAACGACAATATCGACATCTCGATAGAGCCTGACAAAGAGTGTATACATTTTTCTGACGCAATTTGTATAACACTACGGAATTTGTTGAACACAAAAAGGCCGTCCGGTGTGGCCGTGCGGTTCTAGGCGCTTCAGTCTGGAACCGCGTGACTGCTACGGTCGCAGGTTCGAATCCTGTCTCGGGCATGGATGTGTGTGACATCCTCAGGTTAGTTAGGTTTAAGTAGTTCTAAGTTCTAGGGGACTTATGACCTCAGATGTTAAGTCCCATAGTGCTCAGAGCCATTTGAACCATTTGAACACAAAAATGCTACAATATAAAGTGCTAATTATTCGTGTATTTATAGCTTAAGACGTCAGCAAGAAAGAATTTTGTTAAAAGTACAAATAACATCATGTAATCTCGTTCGTTGCTGTTTAGCAGTTGCATGCAATGTCCTGTGCGCACGCAGGTACTTTACGTTTTATAGCGAATATCTCCGTGCATGGCACACAATGCACACTACGTAGTACATTTGCTCACTAGAGAAAAAGAACTAGTTTTACTACTTGTATCGGAAGCCAGAAGACGACTAACTTTAATGCATACTGTCACTGCAAACAGAGTATGAGCTATGCCTCATCTAACGGCAGGGCTATTGGTTTTTTACGCTCGCACACACACACACACAGAGAGAGAGAGAGAGAGAGAGAGAGAGAGAGAGAGAGAGAGAGAAAGGGGGAGGGGGCAACACATTTACTATGGGAATCGTGGAAATTTGATGATTTCATTATGAGAATTTTAGACGACAAGGGGTGCAGAAGCTCAGATTGTGGAAGGAAAAATGAGGAAATTGACGTACCCTTTTCAGATCAACGATCCTGACAATCACTGTAAAGAATGACGGGCACCATGGGAAACCTAAACTGTTGGATTGGAATTTGAACTCAGGTCTCCCAATGCGAGTCCTGTGTCTTACCATTGCACTAACTCGATTCACATACGTGTTATGTCGTCTCTTCACTTTCAGTTTATTATATTTCTGAAGCAGACAAGGAAATCGATCCGACATTTGCGGTGAAGGATGTGGGAGACAGCCAAAGCAATCTACGCGATTTATCAGGTCACCAGTGCTCAACCCGGAGCATGAATGTTTAATAAATTGCGGGAGGCTGAAGCTTAAAACTATGTAACCGTAGTCCGATATGTTAGTGATGAAGCATTTGATCAATTAATCCTGTATCGCTTGTCATGTTTGCCGTTTTCGACAGACTGCAGCAACCTCAGTATTAAATTTTCTTCTTTCGTCAGTTCGTATTTAGCATCCAAGCTTGTCGAAAAAGGCCGCACAGGATTAATCCGAACAACAACAAAATTTTGGACGGCATTCAGCTATATTTACTGTGAATATCTTTCTATAAGGGAGTCGTGGTGTCTGGTGGCCAGTTACAGACTAGTTGCATTTCGTTTCATTTCTTTCCCCCGTTTTTCTTTGTATGTATATTCTACTGAAAACAGTGTAAATGACGACGGTATGCGCCATGGATCCTGTTTGTGTCCAGACTTACTTCCTTCACTCACGGTACACGTTACTGACAACATTAATGCTATAATCTTTGCCATCGAGCATGGATCCAGTACTGCCCGGTTCTGTTTAGAGTTTCTTTTTCCGGCGGTGTTAGTTGTACGTTAACAGTGGCATACAATGGTATGGGTAAATTTACAGGTGGATATACCGAGCGAGGTGGCGCAGTGGTTAGCACACTGGACTCGCATTCGGGAGGACGACGGTTCAATCCCGTCTCCAGCCATCCTGATTTAGGTTTTCCGTGATTTCCCTAAATCGTTTCAGGCAAATGCCGGGATGGTTCCTTTGAAAGGGCACGGCCGATTTCCTTCCCCATCCTTCCCTCACCCGAGCTTGCGCTCCGTCTCTAATGACCTCTTGTCGACGGGACGTTAAACACTAACCTCCTCCTCCTCCTATAGGTGGATGAATAGTTAATCAATATGTACTCGTACTTCGCGTGCGGTTTCCCCGATTCCTAAGAAAAAGCGGCACATCGAGGCTAGGTAAGAAACGAGTACTGCCGCAGCGGCGGCAGTCACATCACACTACAGTACTCTCTCATCTGTAGCTTGTTGAATTACGCTGTGTTTTGTGTTGTACGTTTTGGTGATTGCGTATTACAGTTTTTGTCGATACTGTGAAGGTATATTCATAGAAATAAAAGTAATATAGGTAACAAATCAAATCATAATTACATCACTACTCTGAAACGAGCCACGGGAGACGATGTGTCCCTTATACAAATATACTCTGAAACTATCCTTATACAACCTTCGAAATTTTGTTGATGGAATTCGGGTTCATGCTGTATATTAATTACAGTTTTATAATCTTACCTTTAGTCGGGTTTCACGAATGAGAGAACACACTCGCATTCGTTCCTGGTAGTGTGCCGAGCGGTTGTAGGCGCTTCAGTCCGGAACTGCGCGTCTGTTACGGTCGCAGGTTCGAATCCTGGCTCGGGCACGGATGTGTGATGACCTCAGAAGTTAAGTCCCATAGTGCTCAGAGCCATTTGAACCATTGTTTCGATGTCAAAACTTTGCTGAATACTGATAAATATTTACTTTAATATCTTTTAGCACTTAGTAGCATTTAGTACATGGCACTTTTGCCTGTGCCCGCAGGATCTTTCTTACAAGGAGAAGCACTGGCACGAGGCATGCTTCCTGTGCAACAAGTGCCGCGTGTCCCTCGTGGACAAGCAGTTCGGCTCCAAGGGCGAGAAGATCTACTGCGGCAACTGCTATGACTCCCAGTTCGCCTCCAGGTGCGATGGCTGCGGCGAGATCTTCCGCGCAGGTGAGTGGCTCTGCGCACTGAGGCGTAGCGCCTGCCTCTTTACCGTAACCCTCAGACTCCAAGAACAAGGAAAGCGTGTCCTCACCACTATACAAAATTTTTAAGCTGTCCACACAGAGTTATAACACGTAACACAGCGAATTACTGTATCACCTCTGCTCTTCTTTTATATCTTAATTTTCTAGCGATGTCTTTCGAGTGATATAATACAGGGCTTCCATAAATGAGTCATTCGTTTTCAAAGCTCGATTACATGTACGAATATGACTGACATAGTAACAGAATCGTGAACTCACCAAGTTTGCATTTTTCATTCTACAAATGTTCTATCGTTCGTTCCATACATTATGTAGCAACATACCGTCGGTGGTCATCACAGTAGCGCTGGTGCGTTCTGTGAGCTGTTCCAATGTTTTTGACAATGGGTGTCGTAAACACAATTCTTAATGTACTCCCAAAAGAAAAAGTAACAAGGCTTCCGGCAAGTTGGCCAGGGGAGGCAGGGTAACCGAACATCGCCGATCCAGCTAGGGAATGCCCCGTCTTGCTGGAAGATGAAATCCTCGTAATCACCAGTCACTTGCGGAAATAACCGCAACTGTAACATATCAAGGTAGGGGTACCCGTCACAATCGTCTCACAGATTCATCTGTGACACTGTATGTAAACATTAACCTTTGGAAAACCTCGTTCGTGCGCCACAATTCCATGAGGATGTTCAGTGCCCCATTCTCTCATATTGTGGCTAATAACCTGTCGAGATAAACGGAAGGTTGCTTCGTCCCTGAATATCAGCTTGGACGCGAAATTTTTATCCTCAGGTGCTTCCCGTACCTTGATGAAAAATTGAAAGCGCCGGCAATAATCTTCCGGTTCCAATTGTTGCACGAGCTGCAGAGGATAGGGTTTGTTGATGTAACCGCCGTTGCAGTCTTCCACACAGGTTGGTGCGGTATTCCAAATTCGTGGCTTGTGCGGACCAGTGATTTTTTTGGACTGCGTACGAAACTTTCCCCTCACTTTCTCCACGGTTGCATCCGGCACACTCGGTCGACCGGTACTTATTGGTTTACAGAGAGAATAGGTGTCCCTAAATTTTCCATACCAAAACACAATACTCTCTTTACCTGGCCGTTCTTTTCCACAATTCCTGTTATAACAGATAAACACAACGCATATTCCAACAAACAAAACCTCTTTTCTTGCTTTGTCGCCATTTTGCCAAGGTACTGCACTCGCAACCCCAATTTGTGGGCACAATGCAAACTCTGTGAGTTTACAGTCCTATTCATGCATTACTCCCATTTCTTCATGTAATATGTTGGAAAACGGATTAACCATTGATAGTAGCCCTGTATATAAACATACCTTCATTGAAATAATCAATTCAGGTCACATAGATCTTAATTTTTCTTCTATTTCTGGACTCTCGATTGATAACGAAATGAAATAATAAATTTGCAGCTACAGTACATAATACGGTAGTGTAATGACATGTTTATGAATTAAAACTGAATACCAATAATAATGCATAAAAATTATTGACTCAGCTAACCTCCGCACAATATGAAAAAGCATTTTTGTTCTTGAAGCTAGCGGGATGTTTCTTTTCAGATGGGAGACGTAGTACATGTACTTGCCTTTGTTACGCAAAATTAATTCTATATTTCATGTGGAAAGAAATAATATGCAATAATATATAAGTTAAGCACAATATTCAGCAGAAATATGTACTTCTAACTCAGCCTAACTCTAAACGAAGGATAGGAAATATGTTCTCCATTTCGTCACATCTAGTTCCTGTACCACGCAAGACCATACTATGGGACTATCGCGCGCGTTAAGGGGTTAGTTAAAACTGCTTCAGTTAAGGAAATACCAAAAATATACATTTCGCAATAAGCCCAATTCTTTGACCCATGTCACTCCCGGCGGCAGTGTGCTCCAGTTAACACACAGCGTTCAAGTCAGGGTTCAGCCATCCCACTTCCATAGATCAGAGTTGTCCCACCAATTGGACGTAATGGGCATATATAAACGGGAGTTTGTGGTAGCGCGCGATGGCGGCTGACCACTCTCTGCGAGAAACTTTCACGAAAGTGTTTGTCTACTTGAGGATTATAGGTACTATACATTTTAATTAGTTTAGCATGAACATTCAGTCATTTGACGGACACGCGTATGAAATATAAGGTGCAGCCAGAAGTGAACACAGGCTGGGTAGTTTTGCGCCAGAAGAAATGTTGTCTACTCTGAAGTTTTTTAATCAAGTATTTCACAACGTATTTGTAATTTGTAATAATCCACTAACCATACTTTATGAAAATAATAATTGCAACTGCTAGCAAACCATATACCCTATCAATTCAACTTACTTTCTGAATAATGGATAACGTACTAAAATTGCAATTACGGAATCAAACCGAAAGTATCTCCCCCCCAGCGATGCTTGTTGATTCGGTGTGTAGGTGGCAGTCTGCAAATCCGTATGTCCTAGGTTTGTTCCCCCATCTGACCAACAATGCTTCGTTCTCCTCTAGCGTTATTTTCATAATGAGAGAAATTCTAAGTTGTGCTATGGAGTCCACGGTAAACTATAGCTTCCCCTTTAACTGACGCAAGAGTGGACTACCTCCAGTATGATCAGTCCGAACGAACTGTCGGGTTTATGACGACGTTATTGTTATTCCTTCATTCTTCTGTGTTTCCATGTTGGCCTGTTTATTAACTATGTGAAAGACTACCAGAGCAGTGGGACATCTCTTTCGAAGAGTATAAAGATGAAACAGAGTAACATTAACATTTCTACTAGATACTTCTCAATGCAGTGTCGTCATCATTGGATTGACTCATTTATCCTCCTCTCCATTTCGTCACATGAAGAGACGCTCATATACAAGTAATTAAACAAAATTAACGTCATATTTGCTCGGCAGGTGAGTGTGGCTTTGGAATATCTTCAGCAGATGAAACATGATGATAACAAGAACTTAACGGCACTGATTTTTCGAGGAGATGCTGTGGACTTCATTTTCCATGTGAAACACAAAAACTAAAAAACAGGGTAGACTGTGTCAGCGATGTGAAACTGTAAAGCATCGTTCACTTTTGGCGTACAACAAGTATTCTGACACGTCAGTTTTTCAGCTTCTAATGGCTCCTGTGAAAAAAAGTTGTGCTGACGTGGTTAGAATGTATCTAGGCACTCGTAGAATGTGTCCTTGCTCTCAAGTTAGTTTTATTTCTGTTTTTATGATGAAATAATAATCGTCTATACATAGGAATAATAAGTAGCTTTAAATGCGACTAACTTATTTGAAGCAGTTTGAATTTGACCAGTAACTCCGAATTTGTAGATACGTAGTGTTACACAGTTAGCGTATAATATGTGCTACATTTTGGAGTCTCACAGGCATACTTTTGTTGTACCGGTAACACACCTAATTTCCATATAAGAAGAAATGGCCTAGTTTTTGATATTGCTTTTTATATCGATGAGAAGAGAGAGACAAGATATCTACAGTAGATTTATTAACCAAACGTTCGGTGAGCTTCAAATTTCCTGTGGCGTCTTTTTAAAATTTTTCGTTCTGCAATTAGAGTTCTTTCTAGTAACGTTATTCTGTAATCTGATAAAAGAGAATCAGCCTTGTTTTGCCGGGGAACAAATTTTTTGTTCTGGCACACTGGTAGGTAGTATGACGCTTAGTGTGAGTACTACGCTGTCCAGTCCACTACGTGCATACACGCTGCGCTCCACTTCGTCCCGCTAACACGCATATGACATGAAATTCAAATATGATCAGAAATTTTCAGTTCTTAGGAGCAGGGAACAAATCAGCTGCCGTCTTAATGCATTTATATCACTGTAGCACGTGACACTTCCCCCATCACTTTATCCGACCGTTGCAATCTTATCCTTTAGTGCAGAACGTACTTGATTTGGACTAAATTTCAGAAAGTAAATTTTATGACAATCTGGCTTTACCGGAAAACCGGTAACGTGTCTACAATGGTGCTTGGTTACCTACCATTCTCTGGGTCCGGTTTGTGTACAGCGTCTGCTACTCTCCCTCTGGGTTCTTGAGCAACTGAAAACTTCCCTGAATTGTTTGACCTGCTGCGCAAATCTTAATATCAGAATCAATACTGAAAGCAACCTTGATTGGGAAAAAATTTTCAGGCTTTAAAACTGTACGCAGCAGAACTGCCCCTAACGGTGCTAAAAACGCTAACTTGGCGTAGACGTACCGTAAATAAAGTCAGATATGAATGTAGTACGCCAACAAATTCTTTTACTTTTAAAGCTGGACACTAACATGACTGCATTGCGAAGAACTATGTTTTATTCGAAATTTAACATTTAACAATAATGGACTATACTCTATGTGATCAAAAGTATCCGGACACCTGCCTGAAAATGACAAAAATTCAGTATGGTGTTGGCCCACCCTTAGCCTTGATGACAGCTTCCACTCTCGTAGGCACACGTTCAGTCAGGTGCTGGAAGGTTTCTTAGGAAATGGCAGCCCGTTCTTCACGGAGTGCTGCACTGAGGAGAGGTATCGATGTCGGTCGGCGAGGCCAGCCACGAAGTCACCTGGCAACTGATGTTCACCGGGCATTCGCTATACCCACACTCTGCCATCGGATCGCCATACCGTGTACCGTGATTTGTCACTCCACACAAAGTCATTCCACACAGCGTTTTGCTCAATGGTCCAATATTTACGCTCCTTACACAAAGCAAAACGTCGTTTGGTATTTACCGGCGTGATGTGTGGCTCATGAGCAGCCGCTCGACCACGAAATCCAAGTTTTCTCACCTCCCGCCTAACTGTCATAGTACTTGCAGTGGATCCTGATGCAGTTTGGAATTACTGTGTGATATTCTGGATAGATGTCTGCCTATTACACATTACGATCCTCTTCAACTGTCGGCGGTCTCTGTCAGTCAACACGAGGTCGGCCTGTACGCTTTTGTGCTTTACGTGTCTCTTCACATTTCCACCTCACTATCAGATCGGAAACAGTGGACCCAGGGATGTTGGGAGTGTGGAAATCTCGCGTACAGACGTATGACACAAGTGACACCCAATCACCTGACCACGTTCGAAGTCCGTGAGTTCCGCGGAGGGCCTGATTCTGCTCGCTCACTATGACTACTGAGGTCGCTGATATGGAGCACCTGGCAGTAGTTGGCAGCACAATGCACCCTAATATGAAAAACGTATGTTTTTTGGGGGTGCCCGGATAATTTTGATCACATAGTGTATTAATTTTTAAGGGTAGTTCTCCTTTCAGGTTAAAGTTCTTTCGAATACTCGGTCATTTGGATAACTCTTCGGTTCAACAAATAAGCAGTGTTGATTATTTCAAAGGTTTGTATTCATCCTCACCTCTCCTTCTATCCGTTTATAATCGCCTCTTTATGTTTCGCTTCCTGTCACGCACAGCAAGTATGGAAGTCACGAGCTGAGACACTGTTAATCATTCTACTAAATAGAAAGATCGTTCTCATTGCTGTCCGTTAAACTAATATTAAGAAAGATCTAGTTTTAATGTTTACTAGGTCTCTGTGAAGGAAGATTACTATGATTCCATCTATGATATTGCAAAAAAAACCGTAGGCTATTGCTCTTCATCTCTCTTCACGCAGCATCACCTTAAACGACATCCTGTTGCAAGGGAACCGCAGATTTTTTTCTTTGTTTCTCAGTACCTTAGTTCTGAACCGGCAGAACATTGAAGCTGTGGGCGAACTGTATAGTATTTGGTCACACGTTGAAGGCTTCCGCGGCCGGTATTTACGTCCTTGGTTGAACAACAGACACGCAGTACAGGTATTTGTTGCACGTCTGAAATATTTAATTCTAAAACGAGTGCTAATTTCAGACTCCACCCACAACTCTTACTTTGATTAGTAGTTTCATTACATCTACATGCTACACATTACGTACGAGTAGCAATACAATATAATTTCTCTTGTGAAGTTGAAGCACCTTTTTTGGCTATTGGCTAACAGTGACTAAGAAATGGGAATGATATTTATTACATTCTTGTTGAGTTTATTACACACACACACACACACAACCATTAAATGATGATAAAAGAGCCCTTAGCGTCCAGCTAAAATAGATTATTAAATCCGAAATAGCTTTTGACGACTTCTGAGTCAATGTTTTATCCTTACTTCCTCTTATTACACAGGCTTTAACCTTCATGTCTGAAACGTATAAATATCAGTCATAACTATCCAGCTTATTATAAAAACGAAAGAGCATAAGAGAATATTATTTGTCCGTACAGTAAATCATGATGTGACAACCTAAACTAGGAACGTCAAGGAGGAAAATGGTGATTAAATTTTACCAGCTAATTTTCACAGTAATTCCAGATTTCAACTGTAATGGTAGTTTCTTTAAAATCTTACGTCTCCAGTAATTCCATCTAGGCGCCACACACCGAGGCGTTCGTGGATGCGGAGTACAGAGCTATCTGGCGGCGCCGTGGTATACTGTTTGTTTGCGCGTCCGTTTCCAGATGGCGCAGCGGGCAGCGGCGCGTGATTGGCGCCTGCTTGAGTAATTGAGTGTGCTTACCCGCCTAATTACACACCGGTCAATCGCCATTCGTCAACAGGGCGCCCTATAAATGTTTAAACGCGCTGTCGCAATAGCTGTATCAGTAAACCTGTCCGGAAAGACTAGCATTTGTGCAACGTGCCACATGTTAATTACGAATCCAGCGGACGAGTTGCATCATTGGTCCTGTCGTGTGAGCATTAAAAAGACAACTGTGCTTTTTGTGGAAATAGTAGCACATTTCTTTTTGTCGTCGTAACTAATTCTTTACCACTAGCAGCAAACAGTAGGTATTAAAAGAAAATGTGTTCTATTTGCACATAGCCGGCCTTGGAATTGGATCGTTACGATGCTTACCAGTCTCAGCCGGCCTTGTCGCTTGCGATACAATTGACGTTAAAAGCTGAATTACACGTAGACAATACACTAGCTCGATATTTCATTTCCTTACAGTGTAAGAGTGCTAGTGTGCTGCTCAACTGAACAGTTTCTATACTTCTCCTTAATAATTTGATTTTAATCTTCGCACAATGAAATTAATATTTATACAACGTATAATATACAAAGCACCTGAGAAGAGGGCTTTCCATATGTACGGTAAATAGCATAACCTGAAACAGTATTACATTATTCTCCTTTATTTTCAAAAGTAAGATAAGTATTTACGCATCCAAAAGGCCGGTGCACTTTCTTTCGACTAAAACTGTTCCATGAAAACTATTCACATTATTATCGAACCGCCTCATTTTATAGTCCCTTAACCTTCAGCCATCAGTGACTTTCCAAATTTTTTCGATGCTTTCTGAGCCACTCAAAAATCGTATAACGACGTGTGCGTTCTTCACAAAACTTAACACGAGCTATTCAGATTATTCGAAACAGCCTAAAATGTTCCATATCCTTAACAAATAAGATCTACACTTTGTCTGCATAATATGTGCCACAATGTGAAGTTAACCAACAAAGCACCATCGCGTTGTTTAAAGTTATCCTAATGATAGCTATTCGTCTTGTTTTAAGCAGCAGAGAGATTGTCAGACAGAAGCGCGATTATTATGTAGCCCTTTCTTCTGACCTTGTCTCCCGACTTTTCTGAGACCGGTGACCAGCACTTGCTGTGGCTGCAAATGACGTCCCCACAACAGAAGCGACCTCCAAGAAGCGCGAATCGTGACTCTGCGAGCCTCGCGTTGGAAACGTTCGGTAGTAGTCGCTTCAGGCTAAAGAATATTACCTGTGCCGCTGTGAGTCCCTGGTTTCTTGCTCAACCAGACAGATATTGCCAGTTTTCTGCACTGCCATGCAGCCGCAATGTCGCGCTCGTAAAATCTCTTGCTATCTTTGCTTTCCATGTGCTCGCACTTTCAACTCTGCAGTGTCGTTATTTGCCAACTTCTTATACTAAATAAATAACTCGTCAATTGCACTGCGTCATATAGCCGCTTGTTTTAGTGATGAATTTTATTTGGTTACAGTTCCGTGTTTTGTTAATGTTTTGAATGTTTACTCTCTCCTCAGTTGACTGTGCTATTATATTTGGGGAATTCGAACATAAATGCGCGCTTCTACAACGAAATCCATGTTTTTATCTTCTTTAACAAGAGGAATAGCTTTGTTGTAAATCTATGTTCTTTGTCTAGATGCACAGTATTTCCCAGCATACGCTCCACACGACGATAAAAGCAGTAGGATATTACCGTAATCGGCGATTTTTATTTCGTTAAGCGGTATTTATTATAAGTGATGAATCATATGTTGTTGTTACCTGAACTAGAACTTGCAATGAAATTAAAATAATCTGTGGCAAACGTCAGAATAACAGATTGTGGATTAGTGCGAAAGCGTAGGTTCGCACGTGAAAATGTTCACGATGATTTTAGCAACGAGATGGCGTTGAAAGTAAAAAGTGACTGAAAATAAACGGTTGCTGCGGCGCATAGTGTAAACTCCAGCACACATTTGCTTCAGTCACACTGGCGAAGAGAGAAAAACTGTCATAAAGTGATTACTATCACTGGGTGCACATTTCTGCGGTGATTTGATTCTGTGCCGTAAGTTATGTAGGAAAGCTGCTAATGGCGCATACTTTCTTGCAAAATAAACAAAATTTGTATTGTTAAAATGTGGTGTTTTCCTCTGGTTCGTTTTAGATCCGCTTTGATCAAGTAAGACCGCACCCGAACTTTAACTGCACTTCTGTCTTCGCTGTTTCGTACTTGTATTTCAGCACCTTCTCTCCAGGCTGTCATTGTCTTCTACACGGCTACTATATCATGTGAATAGGGCCTCCCGTCGGGTAGACCGTTCGCCGGGTGCAAGTCTTTCGATTCGACGCCATTGTGGCGACTTTCGCGTGGGGTGAAATGATGATGATTAGGACAACACAACACCCAGTCCCTGAGCGGAGAAGATCTCCGATCCAGCCGGGAATCGAACCCAGGACCTTAGAATTGACATTCTGTGGCGCTGACCACTTTTGTTTTTCATTTTTTCACCACTCAGCTACCGGAGGCGGACGTCTTCTACATTACAGAGCCAAAGAAAGTGGTACACCTGCCCAATATCGTGTAGGGTCCCCACTAGCGCGCAAAAGTGCCGCAACACGACGTGGCATGGACTCGACTAATGTCTGGAGGGAATCGACACCACTAATCCTGCACGGCTGTCCATGACTCCGTAAGAGTACGAGGGGGTGGAGATCTCTTCTGAACAACACGACATCCCAGATATGCTCAATAACGTTCCTATCTGGGGAGTTTTGTGGCCAGCGGAAGTGTTTAAACTCAGAAGAGTGTTCCTGGAGCCTCTCTATAGCAATTCTGGATGTGTAGGGTGTCGCATTGTCCTGCTGGAATTGCCCAAGTCCGTCGGAATGCACAATGGACATGAGTGGATGCAGGTGATCAGACCGGAAGCTTACATACGTGTCATGTGGCAGAGTCGTACCTAGACGCATCAGGAGTTCCATGCCACTACAACTGCACATGCCCCCCACCGTTACAAATCCTCCACCAGCTTAATTAAACAGTCCCCTGCTGACATGCAGGATCCATGGGTTCATGAGGTTGTCTCCATACCAGTACACGACCATCCATTCGATACAATTTGAAACGAGACTTGTCCTACCAGGCAACGTGTTTCTAGCCTTCAACAGTCGAACGTCGGTGTTGACGGGCCCAGGCGCGGCATAAAACGTTGTGTCGTGCAGTCCAGTCACCAAGGTTACACGAGTGGGCCTTCGGCCCCAAAAGTCCATATCGATAATGTTTCGTTGAATGGTTAGGACCCTGACACATTTTGATGGCCCAGCATTGAAATCTGCAGCAGTTGCGGTAGGGTTGTACTTCGGTCACGTTGAACTTTTACCCTCAGTCGTCGTTGGTCCTGTTCTTTCAGGATCTTTTTCCGGCCGCAGCGATGTCGGAGATTTGATCTTTTACCTGATTCCTGATATTCACGGTACACTCTTGAAATGGTCGTACTGAAAAATCCCCACTTGATCGCTGCCTCGGAGATGTCGTGTCCCATGCGCCGACTGTAACACCACGTTCAAAGTCACTTAAATCTTGATAACCTTCCATTGTAGCAGCAGTAAGCGATCTAACAACTGCGCGAGACGCTTGTTGCTGACCGCAGTGCCGTATTCTGCCTGTTAACATCTCTCTGCACTTGAATTCGCAAGCCTATATCAGTTTCTTTGGCACTTCAGTGTATATATCCATAATATTCTCATATAGCAGTCTATTCTGGATAGATATGCTTCTAAATGTTCTACCTTGTTATTGACAGTTTCTCGATTATTTCTGATTGTTGAGTAGACCCCTATTGTTCCTCTCGTAATTTTGTTTCCTTGATAAAAACTGTTGTTGATTTGTTTTATTAACATTCTTCCACGTGCTCTATAAAAGAACTGTCTTCTCTTTGGAATTGTTTCCGCTATTTTCTGTACGCATGAATAAATTTTCTTATTTTACATAAGTCTATTACTTCTAATGGGCCCGTTATTTTTGTTATAAATTTTTCTATTACCTCTAGTCTACTAATTTATTATACTGAACTAACGATTGTAGTGTACAGTCTTACGTTTTGTACGCGTAGATAGATTTCTTGTTACAGATGGTGTTTGTTAATCCATTAGTCCATAATTTTCTCAATCTCCAATCTTTCTCAACCATTTTGTATAGTATGGTAATTTAATTCCCAGATAGTCCTTCACATTTTTTCTTTTTAATTAATTTAGCAGTCAGTATCGTGGTACATTACTACATTAGGGTAGTCATTGTTGTAATTATCACCACCAAAAATCAAGCTGCGACCAAGAAACTTGGTGAATGTACTTCGTATTCACGCTTCGGTGCAACGCATTATCCCTAACGAGGGATAACTCGTCGGAGACACTGGTTGCGGAAGTATAGTTTTTGGCTTTTCTGGAAAAGTATCGCACCGAAAATCACATCGTCGTCATTCTGGAAACACCAGCCAGGTGATGAAAAAGGGCGATGTGTCACTACCATGTCAGAATAATATGAGGAATGAGCAACATTTTGATAGCCGAAAGGAGCAGCAAGTGTGAACTTACCTGTACAGAATGAGCCGGAGCGTTGTTGTTGAATAAATAAACCCGCGATGTTTCTTCGCCATGACGTCCACCTGTAAACTCATCCGGGGATTTCGGTATTACGCTCCTGTGATGGTCTGCGTAATCAGCACCACACCACGGCAATTTCCAAATGCTTCCAGCATCACCTTGCCGTAGGGCGGTTGGATCTGCACTTTTTCCGCGGTGGTGAATCCAAATATTTCCACTGCTTGCTTTGCTCTTTTCTCTCAGAGTCATAGTGATACAACCCAGCACTCGTCGATGGTTAAAACACGGCTAAAGAAATAGAGATTGTCCTGACAGAGCAGTAACATTTACGCTCTTGAGTCGGTTCGGCGCGTTTTGTGAATGGTCACGAAACGCTTCTGGTATCGAACTTGGGCCGGCCGGGGTGACCGAGCGGTTCTAGGCGCTACAGTCTGGAACCGCGCGACCGCTACGGTCGCAGATTCGAGTCCTGCCTCGGGCATGCATGTGAGTGATGTCCTTAGGTTAGTTAGGTTTACCTAGTTCTAAGTTTTAGGGGACTGATGACCTCAGAAGCCATTTGAACCATTTATCAAACTTGGTAGTGTTCAAAATATCGTGCACTGGAAGCATCTACGCCACATGAGCTACACGAACACCAGTTTGTTGTGGCTGCTCTAGCACTAAGGTGCTGTGGAAAAGGCTTCGAAGTGTACCAGGACCTACCTGTAAACAAACCACGAATTAATTTCGCCATGAAATGCATAAAAATTAATTACGTAACTTTACTTTCTCTCAATGATATTTAAAACTTTGACTACACCTCTTGATGTGTCAGGTGCCTACTGAATAAGGCAACTAATCGCCAATGTTTTAAAAACCTGAGCGCTGTAAACAAAACGAAGCGCCTATAAACTGCCGATATTGTCGGTGCCGACTGTTAATTGCCGTCGTAGGCGCAGTCCCTGGGATAAGTCCTCAGGCTAAGGTGCTGTGGAAAAGGCTTCGAAGTGTACCAGGACCTACCTGTAAACAAACCACGAATTAATTTCGCCATGAAATGCATAAAAATTAATTACGTAACTTTACTTTCTCTCAATGATATTTAAAACTTTGACTACACCTCTTGATGTGTCAGGTGCCTACTGAATAAGGCAACTAATCGCCAATGTTTTAAAAACCTGAGCGCTGTAAGCAAAACGAAGCGCCTATAAACTGCCGATATTGTCGGTGCCGACTGTTAATTGCCGTCGTAGGCGCAGTCCCTGGGATAAGTCCTCAGGCTGACCCGAATTCCCAGTTTGCGTCCGCGTGGGCCCGTCGTGTAGGCGGCTCAATAGGCGCCGACGCCGCTCCAGCGCTCCGAATCCACATCATTAAGCAGCCAGCAGCCAGCAGGCAACTGGACCGCGCCATTTGTATTTCAGGTCGCCCGTCTGCACAGCGGCTCCTTACTGGCGCCGATCTAATCACTCATAAAAACTGGCCGTTCCTACCACCATTTTAGAATAGCCGAGATTGCCCCAAGAGAGAGGTCTACAGCGCCAGCGGTGAGAGATTCGCCATTGTCAGCTCTCTGACTCCACTGCAATATTCCTATAACATGGGCACAATATTTGAATAAAAACAGGAAAATATCCATTGATTACATCCTGTCGTGGTTACCAAATTTAACTGCGCGTTGTATTTGACGATGATGACAGGGAGTCCCGGAACAGCGTCGGCATAGTCACAATTAATTAGTAGGAATAATTGCATTTATAAGATTTGTGTAGTAATTTTTATACCAATTCGAATCAAACGCTTCACGACATTAGAAAATGCATACATCATTATTATCACGTGATAATTATTTATGTTAATGAAGACGGTTGGAATGTGGTGGGGGTGGGGGTGCAAAGATATCTTTACGACTGGTCAAGTTGCAAACTTATATTGACGAATTTACACGTAGTACGCGCTCTTTGCAGTCTGATCAATAAAGCTGTGAAGCGCTTGTTTTGCGACAAGGGAACCACTGCGCCATTTAGAGCTATGGAAGGAAACACTGGGACCACTTGTATGATGAACCTGTCTTGATATACTTGCTGAATTTAGTGCAGGAACGCCAAAGCTGATTGGACCAAAAGCACTTGTTGGAACTGTTATGAATTGACAGTTATGACCAATACTGGATCCTCACATAAAATTTCTTTTATTTCGAGATAGAGGATGTGAAACTTGGTGTCTGATGTAACAAATATGTCTTTGGGAAAAATAGGTGTTGTCACTGAATGAGGAACTATCATCATGATCGCCATTATTCTGTGAGGAAAGCAATAGTTTTTGTATATCCGTCGGAAAAATCGATATGCTGGACATTGCTGATCAGAGTGAGAGTTAGCGGCCCAGTAGTGCATAAAGTAACAATGTTTTGTGTTTCTCACTGGACACTTGTGTTTTTCTGGCACTGAACTTTGTTTCCGTGCCTGACATTGCTTTGCGATTCTAAAGTTTGCCACGTACACCGTGATTTTTTTTCCAACATGGAGCTACAGACCTTACATAAAACTGTCTCGTAAGTAGGCAACAAGATCATGGTGAGGGAAACATAGTGTTAATACATGCGTTCTAGGGTATCGTAATTTTAAGGAAGTGATCAAAACGTTAATTTGTTGTCCACATTATTAAAGTTTAGGCATTCGACAACGGCATTATTTCTGAACTGCCTCCAGACCATTTTGCTTCAAACTAGGTTTCGTTTTCACTAAAGTCGTTTCTGTCCGAGGAGGTCTCGCAGATATTAAAAAGGAAGATGAAGATTAGGGTTTAATGTTGCGTCGACGACGAGGTCATTATAACCAGAGAACAAGATTGATTCGGACAGGAAACTGGTCGAGCCCTTTCCTGAGGAACCATTTCTTGAGTCGTCTTAATTTAACGAAAACCACCAAGGAAAACTAAATTTTTGTGGTTCGACAGGGTTCAAATGGTTCAAATGGCTCTGAGCACTATGGGACTTAATATCTTAGGTCATCAGTGGTTGTACAGGGATTTGAACATAATTCCTCGTAACTAATAGTAGTTACAGTTTCAGATGATAATAGTGTCCTTCGCAGAGTTAGGAATCATTTTATTTCTCATAAGTTCTTTCCGAACAGCTTCCTATAGGACATTTCAGAATTAATCCAATGTACAGCGAAGTGTGCGCTGTTATCGTTAAGGAGGGCTGGTTGAGATCTGGCCCATTACAGAGCTCGTTTCTGTTTCTGCCAAATATCAGGCGATCTGCTAGTGCGATTACATAGTATGTACAGTATATAACAAGACGCCTCAGAATCACAAGACGATGGAGTCAGTTGTAACAGCAATAAATAACCTAAGATAAACGCAGCGTACAGGGGTCCAATTAGGATTTGGGTTTTCATATCCGACATTTACCTCACAAAAAAGCGAAATATCTCCGAAATCATTGATCAGATGCGGTAGATCGGAGGTACAACATCACTCATTGTTGTGGCTTCGAGTTAGCCGTATCATTGTGAATATCAGGGTAGGGAAAGAGAAAATAATGCTTGTAAATTTCTTGTATCCGAGCTAAATTTTAGTATCATCAGAGACAGCAATACCATCTTCCAGAGGGGAGAAGCAAGGTAGAAATTAACGCTCGGATACCAGAGGCGCTATTGATCTGGATTGTTCCTCTGTTTCTCTCGCCATATTTTTTACAATGTATGTTATATGTGACTGAAAGTATAGATGACTAGTGTGGATCAACTTGGAGTGTAACCTAATGCTGCTGAAGAGAGACACGAAACAGGTACCGACAAATCACACTGGCCCACTCATTGATGACTGCCCTATTCCTGGTCAAATGTGGGCAATGAAAATTTTCAGCACCACCAGAGGTCCAACATTACACGCGATGTAATGCCAGAGAGCTTTCCTCCCGAGATAGAGCAATGATATTGAGGCTATGTCGTCCCGTAGACATTGCCGAAACACGAACATGATGTAGGTGAGCGAAATTACTAACGGTCGGAACAGTACTGAATGGACGTTGCATGATATACAAAGGAGGTAATACGTAGCCGTGGGTTGGCGTGTTGTAACGTAGCGGGTAAACGTGGAGCGTACCGTCTATGACGGATCGGTAAGTGGTGGCTGGCCGCCTCCTTATGAAGCGTCACCCTAAGGCACCTTGTTTAGTGCCCAGGTCTGAGAAATGTGGGCGCCGGTGGGAGGGTGCTGACACACTAATACGCCCTAACCTGAAATCATCCTGACATCATTTTAAGCGAACTAAAAGCGACACTTCTAGTGACTGATTTACAACTAAATGTATGGAGGCAGGTCCTGTGCACTGTGATCTAATTGACGTAATTACAGGTTTTGTCCGGAATTAGGTGCGTCAGAGAGAGAGAGAGAGAGAGAGAGAGGGGGGGGGGGGACATTTTGAGAACTCCAGAATGAGATTGAGATTTTCACTCTGCAGCGGAGTGTGCGCTGATACGATACTTCCTGGCAGATTAAAACTGTGTGCCGGACCGAGACTCGAACTCGGGACCTCTGCCTTTCGCGGGCAAGTGCTCTAGCAACTGAGCTACCCAAGCACGACTCACGCCCCGTCCTCACAGCTTTACTTCTGCCAGTACCTCATCTACTACCTTCCAAACTTTACAGAAGCTCTCCTGCGAACCTTGCAGAACTAGCACTCCTGAAAGAAAGGATATTGCGGAGACATGGCTTAGCCACAGCCTAGGGGATGTTTCCAGAATGAGATTTTCACTCTGCAGCGGAGTGTGCGCTGATATGAAACTTCCTGGCAGATTAAAACTGTGTGCCGGACCGAGACTCGAGCTCGGGACCTTTGCCTTTCGCGGGCAAGTGCTCTAGCAACTGAGCTACCCAAGCACGACTCACGCCCCGTCCTCACAGCTTTACTTCTGCCAGTACCTCGTCTCCTACCTTCCAAACTTCTTCCAGGAGTGCTAGTTCTGCAGCATCGCAGGAGAGCTTCTGTAAAGTTTGGAAGGTAGGAGACGAGGTACTGGCTGAAGTAAAGCTGTGAGGACGGGGCGTGAATCGTGCTTTGGTAGCTCAGTTGGTAGAGCACTTGCCCGCGAAAGGCATAGGTCCCGAGTTCGAGTCTCGGTCCGGCACACAGTTTTGATCTGCCAGGAAGTTTCATTTTGAGAACTGGTTATGAATCGTCAAGCAGTCAAATATTGTTAAATACTGGAGGTTGTTTATGAAATTTTAAGAGTTTACAGGCATGCGCTTTGGCTCTGAGCACTATGGGACTTAACTGCTGTGGCCATCAATCCCCTAGAACTTAGAACTACTTAAAACTAACTAACCTAAGGACATCACACACATCCATGCCCGAGGCAGGATTCGAACCTGCGGTCGCGCGGCTCCAGACTGTAGCGCCTAGAACCGCACGGCGACTCCGACCGCATGCGCTTTGGTAGACGTTTACTCACTATCGTTATGCTGCTGATGTGCACCTTACACATGTTCCTGTTATTTACTTCCAAAACATCTCTGTAGTGCACGGATGGACAACCGGCGGCGCGCCTATCGGGTCCGGTCCCTCATCGGTTTCAGTCCGGCCCGCAGGAGCAACTCGTTGGTTAGAGAGCGAGGCGCTCGCATTGTATTCCGCCCGACCGTTTCTTGCACTGCTCTCATTCGCTTCGTGCCTGTCATCTTCAGTGGTACAAATGTCACACGGAAGTTAAGGGGTCTCTCACACGTTCAGTATTATTGTCAGTACATCAACATAATGACCGTCTGAGAGCGAGTTTTGACGTATTATCAGTACTACAAATATTGACGAACAGTATTTATGCCGATCAAAATATTCCCAGTATTACCAATAAGTACTGAGCGTGAAGGCGATTAGTACTAGTTTGGCTTCGTGTAATACGCTCGATACAAGCAATTAAAACGGCGGAAATGAGTACACAGCATTCGTACTTCTCATTTAAAACCCAAAACTCTCCCAACACAGAATCGACTCTCTGGATAGCCTACAGATGAAGGGTATTGTAACCAACGTTCATGCCTTGCCCCTTCTCAGTACTGTAGCCCAAGTAATCGGTACTATAATTGGGAGGTTTTTTTGGATTCAGATCAAGACGTACCAACACAGCGTTTTCATTTTTGACCGGTAGGGGGTCTGTTAACAAGTCATTGCTATTGGCTCTTCGCCGAGTTCATAACGTCCGCCATGTTAGATGTACTCGATGTCACCGCGTTTCAGAGTTCTTCGCTTTCTTCACAGTGCTACTAATTTTGCTGTTTTCCTGGTGAACATAACATAAATTTACTCTCAAACCACGTGTTTTGAGGCATAATTTGTTGACTTGGCGTGTCGTGAAACGGGTACCATTCATACTGGTGCAGTACTCCGTAAACATTAACGTCACTAAGCTGCAATTTTGACTCGATCCACTGCTTTTGTGTCACGTGACGAGGCGCTCAGGGCGTCACCAAAGGTTGCCCAAGCCAGCTGTAATGCAACGTTGAAGGAAGATTCTATTCAGTCTCTCTGTGCGAACCGAGTAAATTTTGTTTTGTGTACTTTCGCTTTTTAACTTTTTTGCATTCGTTACGTGGCGGAAATGGGCAAGCTTTACACCCGCACCTAAACTGTTGTGGTAAACCGCCTGAAAACCGCACTAGGTTATCCGATGTACCAGACGAACAGTTGCTAATTCGCATGCTAGCGCCATTGCGAGAAAATCTGACGCGAATATTTGCGCAAAGGCGGTACTCGACGACAGACTAGATTGAACGGCGGATACCGGCTACGTGACAATGCGGCAGGTGCTAGTTAGCCGCGGTATTTCGCGACGGGCCCCGCTGATTGCAAAAGCCAACACGGAGCCTTGTCAACGCTCTATCTAATTGGCAACACTAAACGTCCCTCGCCACTCGTACGCAGACGGCCGCAGCGCAACGCACCGCGCCGCGGCAGCCGAGCGAACGTTGCTGGTCGAAGGCCCCTGTGATCAGATGGTTCGCCTCCTAATTAATTCTGTCCTAACAATATAATAAAAGGGCGGCGGCGCACAGATAAGCCATCTCCAGTAGCAGGTAGCTGGCGGGCCGGCCCGGCCCCATTACCCTAACAGCCGCCCCTAATGGTAACCGATACGGCGGCACCGCTTATTATTTCCTACGACAAAATTGCTCTCCTCTGCTACAACTTGGGCCAAAGGGTTGCCACTTCACCTGCATATGGTCACACAGAGATACCCTCATTAAGTGTAAAGGGCCTGTTTACCGTTGGTTGCTTGTACCGTAACGCAATATTTGCAGTACGCTCTTTCGGGGAAGCAAAGGAATGACCTGAAATGTAGGAGCTGCTTGGTATGCAGTGCATTCGTGATCCTAATACGTGACATTGTCGGAATAATAAATACACTGCTGGCAATTAAAATTACGAAATCGTGAACTTGCAACAAACATCAAATTGGCGTGCGTGAAGAGTACCACGTGAATAGATATCTATAGCGCGACCGCACAACGAATGTAGGAGAAAAATTTTCTACATACTGTATACAAGGTGTTACAAAAATGTACGGCCAAACTTTCAGGAAACATTCCTCACACTCAAAGAAAGAAAATATGTTATGTGGACATGTGTCCGGAAACGCTTACTTTCCATGTTAGAGCTCATTTTATTACTTCTCTTCAAATCACATTAATCGTGGAATGGAAACACACAGCAACAGAACGTACCAGCGTGACTTCAAACACTTTGTTACAGAAAATGTTCAAAATGTCCTCCGTTAGCGAGGATACATGCATCCACCCTCCGTCGCATGGAATCCCTGATGCGCTGATGCAGCCCTGGAGAATGGCGTATTGTATCCCAGCCGTCCACAATACGAGCACGAAGAGTCTCTACATTTGGTACCGGGGTTGCGTAGACAAGAGCTTTCAATTGCCCCCATAAATGAAAGTCAAGGGGGTTGAGGTCAGGAGAGCGTGGAGGCCATGGAATTGGTCCACCTCTACCAATCCATCGGTCACCGAATCTGTTGTTGAGAAGCGTACGAACACTTCGACTGAAATGTGCAGGAGCTCCATCGTGCATGAACCACATGTTGTGTCGTACTTGTAAAGGCACATGTTCTAGCAGCACAGGTAGAGTATCCCGTATGAAATCATGGCGGTGAATCGAGGAAGTACAGTACATACTGACGAAACTAAAATGAGCTCTAACATGGAAATTAAGCGTTTCCGGACACATGTCCACATAACATCTTTTCTTTATTCGTGTGTGAGGAATGTTTCCTGAAAGTTTGGCCGTACCTTTTTGTAACACGCTGTATAAGGAAAGATGAAGTAGCAATTTCTCATTCAGAAACTGAATTCTAATGTTGTTTATTTGTAACAAAATTGTGTTATACGTCGTATCGGAATTCGACAGCGGTCTATCGAGAGTGTGGTTTATCATTTCGCGATATTGCTACGCGCGTCGGCCCCACAGTTGTCCAATGAGTATGGAATCTACTAATGGAAATATACTTGTGTTTTAAAAGAGTCTGACTGAAAAGTGGGATATCAGCTGCGCAATCTCACGTTCCTCATCACCTCTAAAAATTTTCCCAAAACTTTTGGCGTCCGAACGTATTAGGGTTTTTTTTAATTTGCGACTCACACTCGCTCGCACCAGCTCCACTAACTGATACTCGTTCACCCCCACTAGTCCATCGCTGTTTGTCGCTCATACGTATACAGTCTCACTTGCCCGTTCTCATTCTCGTTCAGCCCAACTAATTGTCACTATTTCCCGTCTCACAGCCAGAGCCCCCTTCGTTCTCTCCTCATACTATTGTCTCCTCTCTCCGTCACTATCTCCCTCTTGCTCTCTCTTCATGTGCTTTTACACATGTGCGCCTTGCGTCAGTCGCCGTGCGGCTGTAGCCTGTCCCACATGCAAGCAGAGGCACGCAAATAGGTGCATGCCTCTTCTTCAACATGTTCGTGCAAGTGATTCCATTCACATCTGAGTCCACAATGGTCGCCTCTACTTCCGTGCGGGGCAAGCTTCAAGGCGCGCAGGTGTAAACGCACTTATACTGTCTCCTTCATTCCTTCCTGTTGCTGCTTTCTCTTCTCACTGTCACTATCTCTCTCTCTCTCTCGTTGCCATTGTCACAGAATCTTTCTCTCATTATTAATAGCTACTGCTTCCACTTTCTCCTTCTCTTTATTCCTCTTCCACTAGCATTGTCTCCTTCACTCATTTCCTGGCACTGTTCTGTCACTGTCAGCTATGTTCCACTGCCACTGTGTTCCTCCCTTTCCCTCACATTTCTGTTGTCTCCATCACTGTTTCTATACCACAACCCACTATATCTACTATTTTCCAGCATTTATTACTTTCCTGCCTCGTTCCTACTGCCACTGTCTCCTCGTTCAGAATTTAAAAAACGCAGATATGTTCGCATGCCGAACATTTTGAGAAAAGTTTTAACGGTGGTGAGAAAGGTAGAATGAGATAGCTAGTACCCCACTTCGCAGTCGAAGACCTTTAGAAGAAGAGCGTTTTCATCTTTTTTGTGCTCCAATATAAGCTTTCTCCGCTGATTCCCTTCTTTTCCCTACTACAGCAGAAATGTCATTTATATGAGCATAACTTTATGGATCAGAAAAATTTTGATGGTATAATGTGAAATTTAAGTACCCAAAAACTAATTTTGCACGTCACACCGATGTTTCTAGAACCCTTCTGATGACAACAGAGACACTTTACAGCATATTCCTCCGTGCTACGTCACGTTATAAGCTACGTTTTCGCCTCAGGCCGGATATTACGTGCTTGTTTTCCGTGTACATGTAGGGTAACTTTGAACGTCTGTATCTTGAAAACGGATAGACATCCGGAAAACTTTCAAGGTTGTTAGAGATATAAATGGTGCTTCCATAAGCCCATTAAGGTGCGCCATAGCGTACATGTAATGCAAAAAGAACCAATCGACTCCCTTCGTTTGCCTAAGCTGGAAAATGTGTGTAATATTCAAACTTGGATCCTCTACTCTAGGATAGTTACAGTAATACGATCCTTCTGCTGGGTCCACAAATGGTCCGTAGACAAAGGACTATCCGAAACACTTAACCCTACTTGTCTATCACGAGTAGAATCCGAGAAGTGAACCCCGAAAAAAACCCGTGTGTATGCGTGGCGTTTTGGAGCATATTAGGTAGCGCATGCTGTTGCTTGCCTACCTATAGGTGCGATTATAGTGCAGCCGCTACGACGACACAAGCCACACGGTTGTATCCGTGCGCCTGTCCACTGTCACTCCTCAGTGCATCTGAATTTCCAGTAGTGGCTCTGTAGAAGCGCGACAGCAGGCACACGAAAGCAGCGCGCCGCTTGACTTCTCGGCAGAGATATGCATTTTACTTCAAAGATATAATCTGACAGGCTCACGGCTACTGTCGACGGCTTATCGCTCGACAGCCGCCGCACTTTAGCCGCTCCTTATAGGTTCAGCAGGTTCATACTGAACGCCATGAAGAATCTCAGAGGCCCCGATAGATTGTCGTCTTCTCAAACTGTGCGTTCGGCAACACGATAGACGTATCCCTGTGTGGAGGCTCCGATGAGAATGACCGTTGCCAGCTGGCATTTTGCATCGTTATGTGGGCCCAGCACGTTGTACGATGGTATGGTCTGCTATTGCATACTTATCACAACCACCTCTGGTTCGCATAACCCGTAATTTGAATAGCATGTGTTAAATTTCTGACGTATTAGGGCTGGTGGCGTGCACTATCTTCGAGGTCTCCGTGACGTTATTTTTCAAGAAGTTAACACAAGAACACGGATTTATCGTGCTGAACTACTTCGATGTATAGGGTATTCGACTGTTGCCTTGGCCAGAGCGACTCCTCGGTCTCTTACCATCTGGAAACGTCTGGCCATGGGTTGGTAAGACACTAGCACACCATCATTCAGCATCCAATAGGATGAATGGACTCTGTGCTAGAGTCGAAGAAGCAGGAATGAAGTTCCCATGTCTCTGATCCAAACTGAATTCGATTCTATGCCCAGCTGGGTTAGATCCGTTTTCGCTATCAGAGATGCCAGCACTGTTTTATAACTTCCGCACTCTGTACACGCTCTAACCACTTACAAATTATTATCCTCTATTGTTCCTGCTACACTGTGTAAGCACGAAAGTAAAATTTAGTTATTTGGTGGCATTCCTGGTGTAGCAGCTTCAATGGCCAGCAGTGCGAAGTTAAACATAAAATGTTTCTTTCGAGTGCTCTCTCAATTACATTTTTCCATATAGCTCAGAAGACTTCTCCAGACGTTGAACTAGGTACTAGGTACGTGATGTTACTACTATACTGTAACGCCTGTTTCAGTTTCTATATTCATGTGATCATCGTCTAAATCGAAGCGACGAACTTCCTACACACGGTTCCATACCTGCGGAAAAAACTGCTGTTTACTGCAAGATCTCTGCACTAGAAGAGACTTCACGACGCAACCCATTACATCAAAACTCACATTGGCGCAACAAACTGTCAGTGCCCTGTGCCCCGCAAGTTATTACTTACCAGTCAGTTTACTCAGTCTTCACGATAATGGTATCAATATTTCATGTTTCCAAGGTAAATGATTCGGTCTTCTTTCGATTGCCTTGTGCTAGTGGATTCGACATGGGATTCTTTTCCGTCCACATGGAGACTGGATAAAATTCCCCGTCTGTTTGCTGCTCTGTGACCAACGAGGTGTGAAGATTAAAGATTCGTTCATTCTATTTCCATTTAAATCTACTTTTTTACTTTGCCATTTCTTAGTAGTCTATTCATCTAGTTCCCCTCTTGAGTTCTACAATTATTCTCTCTTTATTTCACTTTTAATGCCTTGTTGGTATCAGGCACAAAATTTGCACAATACCTTCAAAATGTATTTCGAGAGTGTTGATAAGTCACTCAGTCCCGCTCGTCATGGCAGCATAGTAAGTATTGTTGACATCATATTGACAGAAGTTCCTTTCGCGGCAAGTCTGCGGCTCCATTCACATTTCTAAAGTTTACTATTTAGGAACCACATTCAGCAAGACTGTCGAAACAAGGACACGAAATTTCGTTAGCGCAAAGGATGAATGTTTTATAACACTATCTCCACTCGAAGAGTTGCGGTCTTACACGTCGACGTGTTTTACAGAATAATCTGAAGTTTGGAATTCGTGAAAAGGAAAACTATCCGCAACAGTATGAGTCACGTGTTATGCCTACAGAGAAAGAAAACACCCAATTTCCATTATAGCCATTAATGACAACATTTATTACCCGTTAATGATATTGGTGACATTAGTTCCTCCATCAGCTGCAGAAAAACTTTTAAGGAAATAGCATCATCCGTAATATACTTCAGAAAACCTAAATAAAATATCTTTTTAGAAGCTGAGTTCGTCAGTTCATAAATGGAAGCGATCATCCAGTTTATTAAATTGTAATTAAATAGACAAGAACGCAGGCTTCAAAAGACAAAGAATGCAACCACGGAGCCAATTGGTGTTGCATGCTAACCATTTGAGCAGGTACGAACAACCTTTCAGTCTGACTTATTCTACCGATCCGATTTATCGTGACTGTTATGAAGCAATATCATTTACTGTAATTACTGTGACTACTTTTGTGCACCTTTAGTGAAAGGTGTTTCTGCAATATTAAGACAAGTCTGTTTGGTGTCTTTCAGTGTCAGATTTCAACTGTGTGCCAGATTGGTGTCCACCGCAGCAACCAGAGAAATATCCGTGTCACCTCCGCAATACATTTTCTGTAAAGGACGATATCACTGCAGAGCCACAAACAAACCTCAGAAGAGACTGGGGCCGTGGACAAAATCCCTGGCACATAAATCCTCCGCTACCAGGCGTGAGATGTGCTCGCATAGCTTACTCACGAGGGTGTTGGAGCCCAAATCCAGAGGTCATGTTCGGCTCCTCACCCGGTATGCAATTCCAGTGCATATTAAAGCTTTTTGTGTTTGCTACGTTGCCACATGTGTTTCCAGTTTTAATACTAACAGCAGCAAGATCGAAGACAAAGCTGGATGATAACTGAATTCCGTAACCTCAGTCGCTTACAGAATAATTCTGTTTCCCAATAGTCAAGTCCGCTCGCTATAAATATCTCTATTGCAGTGTACTTTCAATAGACAATACATAAACAAAGTGTTTTGTTATTCCAATATCTTTTTGCAAAAACTCTGGCAAAGTTTTAACTGTTTGTAACCATTCCAACGATGTTGAACAAGACCGTCCTAGCAAATTCAACACTGTCGTACGTTAAAATCTAGTCTGCATTCTGTCCTGGAACACACCCCTGTCATGCACGTCCCATACGTCTTGTCAATTTGAAAACTGAGCGTCTGATGTTGAATATACGTTTGTAAACAAAAGTACGAGAGATGTACGCGGAAACCATTTGATGTTAAGCCATAAGCCCATTGTGTGGTTACTACAAATGATTTATTGGGTAGTTCAATTTTATTACTCCATAGATAAATAGTGCTTTCACTCGCACTGATCATGAAAGTGAAGACTCCTTCGCAAACTTTAACTTTCGTGTTTAAAGCAATTCTCGCACATGTCGGCATGCGGGATGACATTGCGGAAAGAATGGATTTGTTTTGGTTCAAATGGCTCTGAGCACTATGGGACTCAACTGCTGAGGTCATTAGTCCCCTAGAACTTAGAACTAGTTAAACCTAACTAACCTAAGGACATCACAAACATCCACGCCCGAGGCAGGATTCGAACCTGCGACCGTAGCGGTCTTGCGGTTCCAGACTGCAGCGCCTTTAACCGCACGGCCACTTCGGCCGGCGGATTTGTTTTGTTTCGATTGTAGCATGTGGTTTGGAAGAAATTAATTTGGAATTGTTAAGTACTCCAGTAACGAGTGGGTTATTTGAGAATGCTGCTATAAGTACTATTTCTAACAACTGCTTCCGGACTGCATGGTCGTCTCAAACTTAGATACGTGTTGTCGTGCTACTGGCGCCAATCCTTTGGTTAAAGTTATATTGGTTGGATATGTTATGCTAGGATCTCGAAGATGGACTGCGTGATAATTAAACTCTGAGGTATTTCGTATTCGTACCTCCTTCCACTATAGTCGGAGTAAATTCGGCTTTAGTGATGGTTATCAATTTAAATTACGGCACTCAACAACGAGTTTTCAGCGAACCATCAAATATCTAAGGTGAAAATCGTAGCTACAATACTTGAATCACACTAAATGTACACTAAAAGTGATTAAAAATTTTCAAAGCTACATAAAAAGTCTCGCACCCAGCAAATAATAGCTCTGAAGTTATTACTTCTCTGCATCTAAAACGAGGAATTTTCAAATGTGGTCTTCTGAAATTGATCACTAAAATTACTACTTTTTTGCGGGTTTTCTCGGAACGAATAGACCCGTAATTGATGTCGTGGAAGACTACTGAGTGGAAGAAGTATGCATAAAATTAAACTTCAGCAAGTTATCATGCATCAAACGTGTCGAAAGTATTTGAAAATGCAAAAGGTGATTTGATGACACTCTGCTGTTAGATATTGTATACTGTTTACTATCGGTTTGTACGTTCAAAGTCGACAATAGTTTTGTAGCGGCCCATAAAGATACTGACGTAATATGCTTAAGGTGTTAAAGCACCCCATATAGACAGGCGCCACTGTTGGATTGCCGTCGCGTACAAAAGACAGCCAAGTGGGAACACTTTACAAAGCCCCATTTATCCATCCGCCACAAAATGTGACGTAATGGTTGCGCAGTGGCAGCTGCAGACAACTGCTGCGATGTGCAACATCATTTCTGGGAAATGGCAGCGTACTTATGTTAACAAGGTGTGAGGCCGACGTGGGCGTAACTCCCCTGCGGCGTTTGGCGGCCCGGGGCAGTCCGCTGGTGGAATTGCCGAGACGGCGACGCACAATCCATGTCAAGGTTGCAGTCGTGTAGGTCTTATCGCTTCGAATTGAATCCGATCAGGTTCAATTCGCGAGCAAATCGACGAGTGGGGCTTAGCATATAGGGGGCCTGTTTGTGTGGAGAGTATTGGAAGCTGGCAGGCCGCGTCTTCTCTCGTCCAGCGCCTTGGCAGTGCCTTCCGTGACTCTTCCAATGAGGAAAATTCGCTAGACCGCGGCAGTTCAGCACAGACGCTCCGTTCCTTCCTGACCTATTACGTAGTGTGATTTGTTAAATGCATTGCTCCATCGTCTGCCTATCGGGCGATCTAACAGTGACAGAAATAGTGAGAGATCGTTCTCTTGAAAATGGTAGTGCGATGCGATTTCCACATACAAGGTGTTGTGGGAGTACGTGCAGATATTATGATCTTTGGTATCTTAATATGTACCCACTTCAATGTGTTAGTTGTTTTTTCTCTGCGTCTAACAGTCCTCCTGCAAACACGTCACATAATTTACTACCTGATGTTATCTGCGTGGTCGTAACTGCACAGCTAAGAGGACTACGCCTGTCAGTATAGACTAACCGTTTTGCGTCCACGCTTGCACACTTCAACTCATGACCTGCTACCCAGGGAAAAAAAGCATTAATGGCTTGCTCATGGCAATTGTACTTCGATGTTATAAACAACCTAAAGACAACCTATTCCTAATAGCTATAATTATTAGCCTGAAAATGGAGTAAATATTTATGTAATGTTGTTCACCACTCAGTCCTCAGTCACCATTAAAAATATCTGCACTTATAACCCTAATACCACGCATAATCGCAGGAAAATTAAAATTTGTATTAAGACTTACGGTTCCATTAAGTGGAAATTGCGCTTCGAATGTATAGAGGGCATTTAACTCCAACCACATACCTTTTGATTCCTATAAGCTAATAAATTTGTATGAATAAAAAATAACTACATTATTTAATGCAAATTCCACGTCCTCCAGCGCAGTTGCATGAAATCCCGTACGCACTACTAACAATACAAAGTTATTTATTTAACATCTTTTCCTTTGCTTTTGGATCACCAGTTGCATCACACGTCACAAAATCCACTCTGAAAAACTGAAAAGTCGTCCTTCAGCTTCCGCGTCAAGAGTTATTTCCAGGTTCCATAGTGATCCGTTTCAAATAGTAGTCTTCTATTCTGTAATCTGTTACTTTTAATGACCCAGTTATCTCGCGTTTTAATTAACTTTAATTCACGCGTCCTTAAGATTCACTGGACTCAGATTCGGGAGGACGACGGTTTAAACCCGCGTCCGGCCATTCTTATTTAGGTTCTCATCGATTTCCCTAAATAGCTCCAGGTATATGCTGTGATGATTCATTTGAAAGGTCACGGCCGATTTCCTCCCCGTCCTTGGATCAATCCGAGATTCTGCTCCACTTTAATGACCTCGACGTCAACGGGACGTTAAACCCTAATCTTCCTTCCTTCCTTCCTTAAGATTAGAACTGTATGCGCTCATTTTCGTAAATCTTTGACATAGGGATTCTAACACCTTTGTCTGCTTTTTGTAAAGTAACTCTGCATTTCATATCTTTCATCTTTAATTTATATATCCAGATTTTCGTTTGTCGGTAGCTACGATTCTTGCATTCATCCCAGATGGTGTTAGTTTCTGTAGTAGTGAATGTGCTAATTGAAAATAACAGTGGTCTTCTTAACTCTCCCCCCACACTGCGTAAAATTTTTAAATGTATAATTAACGAAGGTTGTTCGTCCATTGGTTCCCCGCTGTTAAGACTTGACAATGGTGGAGTGACCTGAGATGAGCACAATAACCACCCGGTTGCTAATGTTAGTTTTACTAGTAGCCGAGTCTTATTCAATTATCCCCTAGAGTGTTCCTATGAGTCTATAAATCCGGCTGCAAAAAGCCACGGAGTCATCTAAAACCGATCTCTGTTGCTCCGAGCCGTAGTAAGGTACTAACCGTTAAATCCCGAAGAAGGATGAAATTGTGGATCGTTAAGATGTTGAAGCCACTATTCGGACACGAATCTGCGTACAGGTTGGGCCTTACTAACCACTGATTACTAGCGTTAGTAACAGTGGACACTGTGAAGAACCATTGTAGCAGTGGCGCTCGTTGTGATGCCTGCGATGAAGGCGGCGATAAGGGGTGGAAACAGCTGCATTGATGGTGTTGACTGCGACGGTGGAACCTAGAATGGGGTGTTGGTGGTTGCTACTGGTTGTAATCCAGTAATCTTCCTCTACAGAGTTATCTTAGCGTGTCATCGTACCTGAAGTATGATGAGCAGGATTAGGAGCATCTGTGCTGGCGGTAGGTCCTCAGACGTAGCACACCCCACAGAACATAAAATATTCTATAACATTTGACTACAAAACCCTTGCAAAATGGCGTATATAGGTTATAGTTGTCCATTAGGGAAGATTTTAAGAAGCTCCCGCTTTGCGTTGGTTATGTGGCGTGAGCGATCTGTGGGTTGGGCCCACTATGTTTCGACATTATATACCACTGGGAGGTTTCATTAAATCACATAGACGATATTATTCGCAGAAGTTCATAATTAGCACAGATTAGTCTAAGGAATTTATTTTCTGCGTGAATAAACTGGGTGGGAGAGTCGTGTCGAACCATTTTAGACAATTTATATCACCAGATGCGGAATTCTACAAAATTGCATCGTAATAAGGAATAAATGTAAAAAGAACGGATCTGTAACAGGCGTAAATGTATCAGTGAAAACGCAAAGACTTGATGCAGCGCTACGAGCGTGAGAGAATGCTGTAACCTACTGAGACAGCGTCCGTGTACGAGGCCAGATGTCTGCAATTCCACGCTTTTTTAAGTCACGGCACAGAACGAAAATACCTCAGTCGATGGCCACACCGATGCAAGTCGGCTTTTTCAGAATGCCTTATCTAAACGCTTTTACCTGTACTGAAGTGCTTTTAAAATAATCAGTTAAGTAGAATTGCTACACGTTTATGGAATATTTTTCAGGAAATACAGAATTTCAAGATCTTTCTTATAAGCAACAGTTGTAAAGCGCATGCTGGATGCTGGTGAAGTGTCACTGTTAAAGTGTGAACTAATATAGTTCGTGTGAAAGTGTTCTGGACATCAAAATGGAGGCAGGCAGATACGAAAAAAGCCGCCTATACTGTCGCAAACCAGCACCCAGCATTATGCTACTACCAGTAATGATGTAACTTCCCGGATCCTCCCGAAAGCATCTGAAGATGAACCTGAAAGGGTTCGAAAACCGGTTAATGCAATAAAGCATTATTATTGAAAAAAGTGACTGGTTGCAGTTGTGTATAACTTATTTATATTATTTGTGTGGTTGATATTGGCAGCGAACGACTTGACTAAACATTCGCATGTATGGTGTCTAACGATTACTTATTAAAGACTTCTTGCACAAAAGGTTCGCAAATATCTGGCGCAAATGTCCTGCTTAAAACGTCTCACTCGCTACTGAAATAGCAGACAATGGAAGAGGAAGCGCAAAAGCACAACGCAGCACGCTGTTACGTTGTACATCCTTACTCTGAAGACCGATTTCCCAGTCAGTTGACAACGCAGTATTTGAGTGTTGTATGCCTGCCAAAACAACGTTACTCTACTTCCTCCTAATGTACACGATGAAGTCTACTGTGCCACGCTGCTGATAGGACCTCCCTCAGCAGATAGCACCCAAATCTTGTGGATGCTGCTTGTAATGAGGCATACTCCGGGATAAGCGTCTCAAGCTATATTTTCACTAGGATTGGAAATTATCTAGAAGGTTACTCGGCGTTATTGGTATATTGAGCAGATTTGCATTTTTATGACCATTGAACGGGAAGAGAGACTGATAGAGCAGGTCCCTGTGTGAATTAACCTCCATCTAAAAGCCGTTTTGACGTTGACCAACAGACGATACTCAGCTGCTCTGGGATTTTAGCTCTGGTCGTCCACAACTACCAAGAAACACACGATGTCTATATGGTCGTGGAATCTGCTTCGAATTTCGCGCCAGATAGTGACATTCATGAGTCTTTCATTCAAATACTCCAGCGACAGATGGGATGATCTCTTACACAAGGACACGGTTCATTCCTTCGTCAAAACTATCTTCGCAATTATTACTCCTTTCTTTTCTAATGAACCAAACACGTGCAGTGACTTAGGTTTTCGCTTATTTTATCTTGTCTTCTCTCTCTCTCTCTCTCTCTCTCTCTCTCTCTCTCTCGCTCCATTTTTTAAAAAAATAAAATAAAAAACCCGCAGAATTAGAGTTCTACATTGCTGGCACATATTTCGTTTAAAACATGTTTTAATCCATCAGAATACGCCTAAGACATTAATGAATCATAACTAGAGCCAGTCGAGCCATATTTGCGAATAACAATTACCGAAAATATGAAAAGGAGCGATTACATAGGCCCGATCGTCGACGTACATTGGGAGACTGAAGGTTGTCGACGAAAGGACTGCTTTCGATGTATTCTGAAGTACTCGCCGAGTGTGTGGTACAAAAACCAGTTGAAGGCATCCACAGTAGATTTTCACCAAGAAGAGCACTATGATAGTCGCTGAACTGAATTCGTAGGGACTTGTAACAGAAATACTGAAATCTTTGTAGCTGAGAACATTGCTTTTAGAGAATACCCTCTGATCCCCTGCGTCGACCTAATGTCGCTACCGTAATAATTGTGAATGATTACAATAACGGCCCGCAGGCGGAAGTGTTCAGGCAGTCATTCTTTGCAAACTCCATTTGTGAATTGAATTGTTATTACTATACTCATAGAGGACTAAGAAAGTATTATTAAGTGACTTCTTTCATTTTTTGCTAGTAAAACTAACGTCTCTTTTATGGAGTATATAATATAAATATTGTGGAACAGTAATACTCTGTGGTTCAGCTTTTAACTATCATTTGTGTTAAGCGCCAGTGTACATTTCAGTGAACAGTTCAGTCGTCAGAATTTCAGCTTTCTGGAGTGTGCGTTTTATTAAAATGTTTATGTAGTGGAAGTGTGTGGCTATGCAACGGTGCATCTGTAGTGTACGTGGGTGACAAGCGCGAGAGAAAATGACATTACGTGGCACATACGAAGAAACACTGCACTATACTCTCATTTCCATTCTTTTATGTCACGAAGAGATCTCCTTAGCTGCAAAACCGATACGACTGAGAGCTTGTATTTTGAACTATACACCAGCTGTCAACAGTGGAAGTAACTGAAAAGATAGGCAACGGAATTTTCAGTTGACAGCAAAAACATATCATACAATAAATGACATCTTCTTCGAAGATGCAGGTAAAGAAAGTAAGGGTGATTACCTCACCAAGTTCATTGCCATTTTTTTCTTCCATCTAATTCTCTCTCTCTCTCTCTCTCTCTCTCTCTCACTCACTCACTCACTCACTCACACACACACACACACACACACACACACACACACACACACACACACACGACGTTGCTGCAAAAAACAACTGTAAATCATTTCTTCGGCTACCAGTTCCTAGTATCTTCAACCGTCAGTGTTGTGCTTTTCCCGTAAGACCACGAAGTTCGTAACAGTGCGTGTATCGAAAGTAAGAACACAGTGAAAATTAGAGGTTAACGTACGGTGGCCATCGTAGTCATAAGAGACGATCAGCAGCCAAGTTCAGCAGTTAGGGCCAGGAACGAATTTGTAGCCTGTTATACGGGAACATCCCGAATTATTCTGAGATTATCTATGGAATCCTCGTAAAACATTTAATTTAGATGGTCGGGCGAGAGTCTGAATTCCACCCGTAACAAACTGTACTATTACATGATTGCCGAACAATCTTTGGAATCAGCCACATCCATTTTATATCCGTGAGTATACGTAAGGAGTGATTTAAAGTGGAACAACCACACCGAAAACTAATCGTAGTAAAGGCAGATGTCAGAGAGATTGGTTGGAGAAATCTTTACGAATTCTAGTCCACACACGGCGGAGGTAGCTTCTGAAAGCCTCTTTCGACGTTACTGGGTATTGCAAGTCAGTCGGGGACCCTTAGGTATGATTGATAGAAGCAATATAAGATACAAGGCAGAGCAGCGCGTTCAGCGACAGATTCGTTTCGTAAGAGCGAAAGCGTTACGGAGTTGGTCTTCCAGCTTCAGTGGCAGACGCTACACGAGATGAGTAGTTTGCTGTTAGAAAAACAGTAAAGCGTACACTACTGGCCATTAAAATTGCTACACCAAGAAGAAATGCAGATGAACGGGTATTCATTGAACAAATATATTATACTAGAACTGACATGTGATTACATTTTCACGCAGTTTGGGTGCGTAGATCCTGAGAAATCAGTACCCAGAACAACCACCTCTGGCCGTAATAACGGCCTTGACACGCCTGGGCATTGAGTCAAACAGAGCTTGGATGGCGTGTACAGGTACAGCTGCCCATGCAGCTTCAACACGATACCACAGTTCATCAAGAGTAGTGACTGGCGTATTGTGACGAGCAGTTGCTCGGCCACCATTGACCAGACGTTTTCAATTGGTGGGAGATCTGGAGAATGTGCTGGTCAGTGCAGCAGTCGAACATTTTCTGTATCCGGAAAGGCCCGTACAGTACCTGTAACATGCGGTCCTGCATTACCCTCCTGAAATGTAGGGTTTCGCAGGGGTCGAATGAAGGATAGAGCCACGGGTCGTATCACATCTGAAATGTAACGTCCACTGTTCAAAGTGCCGTCAATGCGAACAAGAGGTGACCGAGACGTGTAACCAATGGCACTCCATACCATCACGCCGAGTGATACGCCAGTATGGCGATGACGAATACACGCTTCCAATGTGCGGTCACCGCGATGTCGCCAAACACGGATGCGACCATCATGATGCTGTTAACAGAACTTGGATTCAGCCGAAAAAATGACGTTTTGCTATTCGTGCACCCAGGTTCGTCGTCGAGTACACCATCGCAGGCGCTCCTGTCTCTGATGCAGTGTCAAGGGTAACCGCAGCCATGGTCTCCGAGCTGATAGTCCATGCTGCTGCAAATGTCGTCGAACTGTTCGTGCAGATGGTTGTCTTGCAAACGTCCCCATCTGTTGACTCAGTGATCGAAACGTGGCTGCACGATCCGTTACAGCCACGCGGATAAGATGCCTGTCATCTCGACTGCTAGTGATACGAGGCCGTTGGGATCGAGCACGGCGTTCCGTATTACCCTCCTGAACCCACCGACTCCATATTCTTCTAACAGTCATTGGATCTCGACCAACGCGAGCAACAATGTCGCGATACGATAGACCGCAATCGCGATAGGCCTCAATCCGACCTTTATCAAAATCGGAAACGCGATGGTACGCATTTCTCTTCCTTACATGAGGCATCGCAACAACGTTTCACCAGGCAAGGCCGGTCAACTGCTGTTTGTGTATGAGAAATCTGTTGGGAACTTTGCTCATGTCAGCACGTTGTAGGTGTGGCCACCGGCGCCACCCTTGTGTGAATGCTCTGAAAAGCTAATGATTTGCATATCACAGCATCTTCTTCCTGTCGGTTACATTTCGTGTCTGTAGCACGTCACCTTCGTGGTGTGGCAATTTTAATGGCCAGTAGTGTACTTCCGTAGAAGAGTCAACCAATATATTCCTTCCTACCTATTTATCGCGAAAAGGCTAGCAAGGTGAAATTAGAGAGATTCGACTTCACACGAAGACCTGATAATAAATGTTCTTCCCAGTCATCATCCGCGATTCTTCACAGGAAGGAGGGATAGTGTAACAGTGATACATAAACTACACTCCGCCACACACGGTAAGTTGGCTTTCGGAGTTTAGCTGTAGATGTAGATGCAGGTGCAGACGCAGATACGTGTCCAGTATCTCTGCCACGGCGCCAAGCACTGCTTCGAAAATGAGAGTCGAGGCTGAGAGGCCTGTTGGCGCGTTACGAGTTCGTGTAACTTGAGCTCTAGAAACAAAACAGGCTCGACCCTCGTTGATAGCGATGGGGCGAAGAAGAAGAAAAAAAAAAGAAACGCTTGTACCAACAATCAGACTGCTAAATAGCGACGTTGCATCAGAGTCGTCGCGGGGCTCAATGATGCAAGGCGCTATGTCTGTCCGAACGGACGTGACCCGGGGAGGCGCACGCCGATGATCTCACTGAGTTGCGTGTGCCGCACTGCAATCCAATACGCATTTCCCGGCCGACCAATTTGCTTTCACTTCGCTCCTGTTACGTCCGACGTCTCCCATGGCAGCCGTGACCTATTGTCTCTGCGCCGCCTAATATGTTCTGTTTGCCACCGGCGCGTCGTGCCCTGCTTCGCTAATAGCTACCGTGGGCGCCGGCCGATGTTTGCCTACGGAACGACGCAAGGAAGACAACAATAAAATGTGACAGGCCTGTCAGTATTCTCTAAGCGTACTACGTCCTTTTAGCGAGTCGCCCCAAATACAGTTGTTTTTGTCGTCTCCAGAAACGCTGACTATGTCAACACTGCACTGTACCACACACGTCCACACTGACATGCTCTTGAGCTGATTCTCTATTTCACCACCGTCAGAGCTATCTTACCGCTTCTCAAAAACATTTTTCGTCGGGTAGTACAAAACAACAACAAAAAATCTCCCCGGGAACATCACATTAACACCGTGCAACACCGCCTGTAGCTATAGTATTTGCTTCAATTCGGCGAAGGAGACAACGAACAAGTTTCTTCATGTATACAATATCAAGCTGATTCACTCATTGACGATTACACTTCATAGAACCACCAAACTGAGGAGAAGATGACTGCTACGTTTTACCCGCTATTGAAAATAGTCCCACACAGTTTCTGTGCAGTTAAAATTGGGTGATTTTTGCGGGCCAGCTGACTGGCGATGTGATTCCTGAGTGTTAGTCAAACCGGGAACGTATGCATGCTGCCGTATTAATAGGACTTATCTTGGAAGACTGGAATTTTTACAGAATTCTGGTTATAAAGATGTAGCAGAGAGAGCAACACGTGACCACAGAGAGATTTGAAATAAACATCCTGTTTCGTGTTCGCTGTAACCTGAGTGCGCCAAAGTCATTGTAAGAAAAACAAATCAAAACATGACAGAACTGGAGCCTCAACTGCGTCATCCACACCCACTTTGTACTATACGCCTTATTGAGTCCTCGGTGCACTCGACGCTCTGCGTCATTTGAAAAGTGGCAAAATCGTGACTGGTCGGAGCACTCCACAACAGCTGTATGGCCCACTGAAGACGTGTTGCTTATTGTATCTCTGTGAGCAATAGTTTTTCGCGATGTACCCCACCAGAATACGCATTGAAGGCAGTTCCTTTCGCTGAGACGGGCTTGTATTTATTGACAGCAAACCGTGCCAATAGTCTCGAGCCCTTGTCGGTTTAGGACACGCCGCGCTACATGGCTCCCTGTGGCACACAGTTTCTTGTACACACGGTAGACAGTACACGCTGATACATCAACACAGTGGATAACTTGTGGTCACGTAGCGGCCAAACGCGACAGTTCCCTTCTATCCTTCTGTGCAGTCTCCACGTCGATCCATTCCATGCAACGGACTGGCACATACAGACCACTTCACTGCCATGACTACGTCAGACACCGGCAGGCCGTCACTGAACCATTTGGCACCAGTAATATAGCGCTCCAAAACGACCGTGGACTGGCTAGTATTTTATCCAGGTTGTCACATTGAAAATTATCAGAAAAGAAGCTTCCTTTACAAGTCAGATCCGAGTGACAAACAATTCAAGCCTAAGTTATTTCTTGTTCCAGACAATAACCATTGGAATGGTACTGACCAACTGAGGACGAATTCACTGCTGTCTTAGCACAAGCACGTGCTGGGGAAGGAACCATACCGGCATTTAGCTTGCTTGCGGTTTTTTTTTTTCATCCCACCTTCTCGTTTCTTACCTCTCTGCCACCTCCTTCGGTAAATCTGGGTGAACGGACTGGTATTTTGAACCACGGTTCTCCCGAAAGCCGATACATTTCATTCACGTATTTATTGTTATTATATCAGGATTGCGCGCACATAGATACAATCGCTGCTTTTATTATTGAGTAGCGTAGTCTGACCTTTTATTTACTTTGAATGATAGCTGTTTGATTAACTTTCTATGAACACAAAATATATATTGAACGGGATCGTAATACAGGAAATAATATTTTTTATATCTGTTGTTACCATTGCGGAGACTTGTCGGAAACTACCTCAACAGCATCATAGCGACTGTGGTTAACGATTCATCATGGTTGGAGATATATGACTAGTGGAGGGATGGATTTGCTTTTGTGATGGTGACACTCTTCAAATAGTTACAAGCAATCGGAATACTACTCACAATCCAGAGTGCGACGTGTTGTAGTCCTGTGAATATCTAATCTACTGACACCACGTCTAATCCCTTAAACTATTTACGACAACTCGGGGTCTTCAGCTAACCAGCCTGCATCTGGCTGCCTCGTGACTTCTCACCTCCACGATACGTATCTGCTTTTCGCGACCAGTGTTTTCCACAATTGATTAAATTGGCTGTCTGGATATCACAGCAGTTAGTGGCCCTCTTTGGGTGTCGTGGTTTGTGCTAACAGAACGCGTCGTGTACCTGTGATTACCCGTCAGTCATCACTCACTTGCTCTCTTTCCCACGCCTACAGTTTTGAAGCCGAGTGAGACAGTTCAGTTCAGCAGTAGGACACTGCGTTAGTCGATCACGGTATGTTTGCACATGGGAGAGAGGACACTTCGGTCGGCATGTCACGAGTTAGTGCGTAATCGAGCCTGATAGTGTATACGAACAACTGACCTGAAAGCATTGACAGTGCTACACATTTTACTTATTGAAAATTGCACTTGTAAACTGTAACATCACGCGCACTTCCGATAACGAGCAAGTGCAATAATATCGTGGTTGAGAGTAGTCGTATTCGAAAGAGTGTTGGTTTAAATCCCAGTCGGGCCATTTAAACGATGGTTTTGCTGATTTCCTAAAATCGCTCTAAAGTCGAATGTGTGGATGATTCCTTTGAGAGGACACAGCCCAATCCTTTCCTTTTTGTACCGTAATCCCAGCTAATGCTCCGTTTTTACTGACCTTGTCGTCAACGGTATGTTAAACCCTAATCTTTGTACCTCCCATTTTATAGATGTGAACAAAAAAAGGCAAGTCCTTGTTGACGGTTGATTTACGCGCCATTTCTCGTTTCCATTGGCCGCGAAAGAGCAGAATCCTTCTCTTCCTCCAATCATTTGATCTGTGAATGATTTAGTACTCCCTGGCAGACGCTTCACAACGGTGCTACTGTAACTGTATTCACGACAATGTAATAAAATCCCCTACAGCACAGTAACGAAGTCAGCAGAGAGTTATTCTGTTCCGTTATTGATGACGATAAGCTTTGAGCTCATAGATTGTTGAAATAAATTGACGGATCTGAGGAGATGCCAAGGTGTCATTTGCAGAGAGAGCCTTTTTGGGCTAACATCAGATTCCACCAAACATGCCGCTATGCGTCTCACTTAGTTTGCTGTGTTTGGGGAACCCCCGTATGTTGTGGAATTATTCCCTTGCAGTTTGTTCGTGATGGTGAATAATCACGATTTGACATCTGAAGCGCGTCGCTGGCAACAAACGCGCTATCTCTGATGCAGTCACTAGTGGCGATCAACGGTAGAACTTAAGAGGACCACAAGAACGAGATGTATAGCCTGCAAGTAACACGAAACGCCTGTTCGCTGCGGTTCGATTGTAACCGGAGCCGGTGGGCAGTGTTGGCGGGTTAGTTGAGATGCGTGACACGGGGCGCGCTGCGGTCGCCGGCGGACGCTATTCTACCGAGGCGGCGCCTCCGCGGCCGGCACTGTGTGCGCGAGCAGCCATGGCGACGGACGTGCTCAGCGAGAAGCTGGAGACGCGGCTCCACATCAAGACCACGGGCGAGGACCGCATCCGCAAAGCCAAGGAGGCCGGCGAGGATGTGGCCGTGCTCACCACCGTGCTGCCCGGCGCCAAGGGCTTCTCCTGCGCCATGGGCAACGCCTGCCTGCTCGGCGACCCCAAGACCGCGGAGCCAGGTAGACGCCCAGCCAACGTACATTGGTCCTAGCTAATACACACGACCCTCCGCGGCCAAAGGCGTTTCCGTGCTTGTACGCTACAACAAGGCGTGAGCCACACGGTTCGACCCAGCGAAACATGCATTTAATGTATGACCATCAACTGAAAGGTTAAGTCACGGTTTTAAATAAAATTCTTTCTATTATTGGAGCAATTACAGATTGAAGGCACCCACACCCACCCTCAGGCGTCTACTGTCAGTTGTTTAAGAGTACACAACACAGACGTGGTGTTAACAGAAAACAGAATATTGCCAGTTCCACGCACCATAACATGTAGCACTTCAGTGAATATATCCCTCTCACCCTCTCATGGTTGGCCGGCCGCGGTGGCCGTGCGGTTCTAGGCGCTTCTGTCCGGAACCGCAGCACTGCTACGGTCGCAGGTTCGAATCCTGCCTCGGGCATGGATGTGTGTGATGTCCTTAGGTTAGTTAGGTTTAAGTAGTTCTAAGTTCTAGGGGACTGATGACCTAAGATGTTAAGTCCCATAGTGCTCAGAGCCATTTGAACCTCTCATGGTTGACTATTGTTCCTATTCATCGTACTTGACACAGCCTCGGAGGTTTGCCAAAATGAATCGGCTGTACTTCAAATATTTCGCAGACACCTAACGTTTGGTAGCTACATGGGTGTCTGAGTTCACATCCAATGGTCTAGAGTTCGATCATCAATAGCACCTAGTATTCTTTCGGTCACCTGTCTCCCCGACTTTCATCTGGAAAATTCTCCGTATGTCTGAAGAAAAAAAGTCAAGCTGTACCATACATAAAATCCCATGGTGAACTACAGGCCACCCTATAAATGACTGCAAAAACCGGATCTTAAACGGGAGAAACTTAATGACATGCCATCAACGATAGGGCCTCTAAAGGCCTGCTGAAGAAATGTGTTCAAAACAACCTCCAGGTGGATTGCTGCTTAATTTAAATTCATTCAATGGCCTTGTGTCAGTCGTTCCACGGTTTTTAACGGAGAAACAACCACGTCTCTCATCACAATTGAATTCGAATTTCTTGATATTGTGTTGCTGGTATCATTGCGTGGCCTATGAGTACAGCGGAAATAGCCCAGTCTAACATTACTGTGTTGCATGTACCGGGAAAGAGGTGGTGGGAGGCGAGTAAAAATGCTTTGCCTCTATTGAGAACTTTTAATCATATAACCTAATAGAACTACCAGGGCTCGATCCGATACAGTTACCTTTTACAGACTGGCTTTACCAATAGTAGGGCATACATCGTTTAGTGACCACATGTTCAGGAAGCCGAAACTGTGAGACAGTTGATCGGGTCTGTTGGGACGGCCCATTTGGTGAAGCACTGCCCGAAAATTTTGGTACGGCTCATGTGCTAAAGCACTGCCCCAAAACTGTTTCATTTCTAACGTGGCTTGACATCAACGACTCACCTATTTAGTTAAATATTTTATACATTAATCGTATTCTAAATTATTATTTTCTTATACATTGTTATGTTTCGTGTCTTGATTAAACAAATATGTCATAGTATGTTGTGCTTCAGTTGCATCGTTTAGATTGTGTACAAAGCACACGCTCCAAAAAGTATTGGTTAGAGCCTACATATTTACACTGTCCGAGACTGAAGGCAGAAATCTTGGACTGAACGCAAGTTAACCAACGTCTTCGAAATTATTCATCAAGAAGTCCAACTGGAAATCTTAGTTTAATATTCAGAAATCATCGAAATAAGGTGGTGACTAGATCTAGATGTTGACTTTTACATGACAGTTTTGTTGCAATGCTTACAGCTCTGTTCTCAGAAAAAACTAATGTCTGTCACTAGCAGCTACTGCTGATAGTTCATAAATATAGCTTACCACTCATATTTCCACAGGCACAGAAGAAGCGCTTTGCTGAGACTTACGTACTGACATAAGTGTGTCTGGAAAAGTTATACATCTTTGCAGAATCAAACTAATTTATTGTTCCTGTCACATAAAATTTAGCTGTCAAAATTGTCTCTGAGAGAGCCAGGATCAGCAGAATATTGCGTACAGAAAAATCTTCCCTTCTTTCGTTTCTGTATCGCCACATCTACCGCATAGCTAGGGTTTCCGCATCGTATAATCAAAGCACGACTGGAAAACTGTCCCTCTCTGTTAAAGTTCGTCGTGATTTATCCTTCCTAATACAGAGAAACTTTGGACAACTGTATTCCGTATTATCAATCTTATATGTGCGTCGCTGCACATCGGTAAACACGAATTATTGAGTGCCTAAATTTGAACCGCAATTTTGTTGCAGGGAAGTATTGATAAACTTACCATTCCCAGTATTTATAGGGTGGGTGACATTTCTCAGAATTTTTAGTTGAAGAGATTGACTGCATTGTCTTTATGTGCTAGTCTACCCTACATTATTCTTATTTCATTTTCGCAGATGAATATCTGAAGCTGAGAAATAAAAGACCGCGGAAGGTAATATTCGGGATTACAGTTACTGCTAAGTTGTATAATATTACAGACGTGACCCCTCAACTGCTCAAGTAGATATTCCACTCCGTTTATCTAATATTTTTGCCATTCATTGATAAGTGACAAGATTAGCTAGAAATACTTAGACGAGGAACAGAAGATTTTTAAGGTGGAGGGTGCTTTGTTGAGTACATCACCTATTTCAGCTGTGCGATGGATATTAACACTAGATACTGCCTCGTTTCCCCTCAAGAGGACAACTATGTCCTCGACTCTCACACTGTGAAAGGAGAACATGCATTTGTGACATCGAGATTTACTTTCCTGCCTGTAGAATGAAATAACCAGTAATCTGTTCCGTCTAGTCAGCTTTCGTCTGTTATTTCTATTGTAATGACTTTTTTCAGTTACAAGACTTAATCTGTCTTACGGACCTCCACATATCCATGTTGTACTTTAAGTGCTCTGAAGGACAGGCGTGTCGATCAGCAATGCCAATGTCTAAGTTATGGAGATTAGATCTAACGAAGATAACGTAGAACGACGTGATAGTGCCCGTCATCCCACCCATGAGGCAGATCTCATTCAGAAGGAGCTTGTTCCTTTTACAACTCAGATATTAAATGATTTATTGCCTCTACCCCCTCCCTTCCCAAATCCCCTTTTCTGATAGTAGCACGATTAATGCATCGATCGTGGCTTAAGAACAGCTGTGGTAGATCACGTTAGTGTCACCTTCGCAAACACAGTGGTTGTAGATCCTTTAAAGGCCGATGCTTACGAAACATAAAAAGTTTGATAATATTTGCCTTGGTGAAACAGAGCAACAGTAGATGGTCAAAATGTAGTACGTATTATACGGCCTCACTAGCATATAGCAATGGCTCTGTGTCTCAGAATTTAAGTGCTGGCGTACAATGCAACATTTACTACATGGCTTTAAATAATAGGACGATGTGCCGAGGCTAAATGGTCTAGATGCTCGTATTTACTGGAAAAGTAAATCATTTCTCGGTATTCTTTTTAACCACCTACGTTTCAACAAGAAGGTATGCAGGACAAGATCGCAATAGCCATTTATAAGAATGCATATACGAATATTTCACCTGTACTTTCCCCAGAAAAAAAGAAAAGCAGCAAAAAAAAAAATACTATTCATGGTGGAAACCATGTCTTAAATTCGATTTAAAGGGGGCAAAAAAATGATGACAGCGAACTTTCGTTTCATGAATCACATTCCGGGTCCTGAATTCACTGACTCAGAAAGCTTTATGCTAAAATTGCTCCCAAATGCGCATTTATGCCGTCACAACAAAATGCGATAAGACTCGAGTATCACTTTCTTATCTCATTAGGAATTCGTTACTCGTAAAGGTCGACTCGGTGATCAGATTACTCAGAAATGGCGATAAATGTGTCATTCTGAGTTAACATCACGTACGCAGAAGCAAATTTGCTCCTGCGGACTCTTACCGGGAGAATGAGCCACTGCTCGCAGATGGCAGCATTGGAAAACCAATTACTGATATATAATTTGCCACAGAGCCCTTACATTTAATTTGTTAGAAGGTGTAATAAGCATGAAATAAATAACCCGGAGGTGTCCGCGAATATCAGTTGTTTTATGAACGAGAATCAGCATCAGTAGCAATAATTTTTTATGCAGCTACATCATGAAGCGAAAGACAATTAGATTTATGCTGTAATATCGTAACTGATATGCATTCTTGTTGAAATTACCATAGTAAAAAGCAATATTATAATGTATCCTCGCCTTTGTTTTTCGATAACTGTAATGAAAAACATTTTTAATCATCTGTGCTATGCGTTATCAGCAACACGTATGATAAAATATTCGGCCCTTGCCGGGGTCACTTATTGTAGAATTGATGTCGTAATTATCATCACAATGTCGAATTTCGTTGAGATTTCAAGAAATAAAGCTTTTAAAACTCCGACACGTACTGAAGAGAATTACATTACACATTCGTATATTCCAGGGGTATCATGATTAAAATTTGACAGATGTTTGCTATGCCATATATGTTACAGAAACGCTTGGAGCCAGTTGTACCGTCGTAGTTTATTGAACTTATTTATATTTATTTTGAACAACTGAATGAACTCTATTTCTAATCAAATGATGTCCCCCCCCTCCTCTCTCTCTCTCTCTCTCTCTCTCTCTCTCTCTCTCTCTCACACACACACACACACACACACACACACACACACACCAGATGATGTCACTTGCTTCACACAAACCAGAGCTTTCGTTGGTTCTGACTCATCATCTACGCAGCAGTTCCTTCAGTCTGCTCGCGGCAGTACATTATAATCGCATTCTGGCCTATAACTTCCTGTAATATGTTTTCCAGGTATTATTTCAAACTTCTGTTTACACAATCTGTCCGTTACCATGTTGATGGATTGAAACTCGTTGCTGGTAGGTAAAGTTTACCTGATTCTGACAAGCCGATTCGATATTGTGTCAGAAGTAGTCTCAAATGCACGCGGAACAGAAGAGAGATTGCAACAGCCACAGATCAATGTTTCTGAGGCCGAGGTAACTAATGTAACTCTCAATTACGCTGAAGTCGTGGCACAAAATAATTCGTGAGTCTAACGGGAATCTTCCTTTCAATAAGTATGACACACTACAAAAGAGAAAATATTGGTAACTTACGTCTACTTTTCCAGTGACGACACATTTTCCCGTAATCATAAGACTGTGCAAGTTGAATTATACTGAACTCTATCGGAAGCTTTCCGAGCTCTTCGATGTGCCTTACCGATATTATTTGAGCGCCTATAATGTCTTATGGAAGGAACATTGAAGTATTGCCTACGTCGAGTTCGAACGACCGAAAATTAGTTCGGTTGCTGTATAAATCGGTCGTGGCTATTTTTCCAGAGTAACACCGGCATTCGCCTAGAATTCTAGAATAAATCTGTGACAACCACGACGAATCTGAGTCATGACGGGTGGAAAGTCGCTTTTGCCAAAATAAGTGGCCAACACTAAAGGAAGCGAGATCCAAATTAAGGGGAGCGGGGTGACAGATCCGTATTACCAAACAATTAGGAATATGATAAAATGAGAGCGGGAAAGAAATTTATATCATCCAAGGATGAGCATTATGTCCCTGAAGGTGTGTTATTTATGCAGCAACAAAATTGGAAATACAATTTATAAGACGGTGTATGGTTTGATGCCTTCGTGCGAATAAGGGCACAACTTTAAAGGTCGTGGGCTCTAGCCCCGATGCGTTCAAAGAGTTTGTATGAAAAATCTCAAATACCGAGTGTTCCTTTTAACTGAACACGCCTTTAACACTGCTTCTGGTCGCTAAATAACAAGCATCCACTTGTTCCAAAAACTTTATCCATGAGTTTCAGACAAGGCAGAATATCATGAATAAACTTGATACAGAGTATTGTGTGAAGAGGTAACTGCATTAACATCGGTGTTTGAAACCGATGTGACACAATACTTTGCTTCAGGTTTTATTGATATTCCGATGGATTCCATGCCCGAAATGGGTCAAAGTTTTTATAACAACGTATTCTTTTTCAACAAAATACGTGTAGGAGTGTGACCGTGTCATAGACTGAGGTGACAATAGTCATTGTATAGCGATATGCACACATACAGATGGCGGTAGTGTCACGTACACGATGTATAAAACGGCAGTGCATTGGCGTGGGTGTCATTTGTACTCAGGTGATTCACACGAAAAGGTTTGTGATGTGATTTTGGGTGCACGATGGGAATTAACAGACTTTGAACGCGGAATGGTAGTTGGAGCTAGACCCATGGGACATTCCATTTCGGAAATCGTTACGGAATTCAACATTCCACGATCCACAGTATCAAGAATGTGCCTAGAATACCACATTTCAGCCATTACCACTGACCACGCAGAATGCAACGGTCGACGGCTTTCACTTAACGACCGACAGCAACGACATTTGGGTAGAATTGTCAGTGGTAACAGACAAGCAACACTGCGTGAAATAACCGCAGAAATCAGATGGAACGTACGACAGACATATCCGTTAGGACAGTGCGGTGAAATTTGGTGTCAATTGGCTATGGCAGCAGAGGACCGACACGAGTGCCTTCGATAACAGCACGACATCGCCTGCAGCGCCTGTCCTTGGCACGTGACCACGTCGGTTGGACCCTAGACGTCTAGGAAACCGCGGCCTGGTCAGATGAGTGCAGATTTCAGTTGATAACAGTTGATGATAGGGTTCTAATGTGATCCTACAAAGCCATGGACCCAAGTTGTCAAGACGGCACTGTCCAACTTGTTGGTGGCTCCATAATGCTGTGGGCTGTGTATACATGGAATGGACTGGATCTTCCGGTTCAACTGAACCGATTATTGACTGGAAATGGTTATATTCGGCTACTTGGAGACCATTTGCAGCGATTCGTAGACTTCATGTTCCCAAACAAAGATGTCATCTCATCGGGCCACAGTTGTTCGCGACTGGTTTGAAAAACATTCCGGACAATTTGAGCGAATGATTTCGCCACCCAGATCACCCGACATGAATCTCATCTAACATTTATGGAGCATTATCGGGAGGTCAGATCGTGCAAAACAAGCCGCACTGGCAACACTTTCGCAATTATGGACGGTTATACAGGCGGCATGGCTCAATATTTGTGTAGGGGCTTCCAACGACTTGTTGAGTCCACGCCACGTCGATTTGCACCAGTACGCCGTGCAAAAAGAGGTTCGACAGTCTATTAGGAGGTATCCCATGACTTATGTCACCTCAGACCAGATGTGTAGCTGGACTGAAGAGTTTTTAGCAAACAGAACACAGCATGTTGTTCTCAATGGAGAGACGTCTACAGACGTTAAAGTAACCTCTGGAGTGCCACAGGGGAGTGTTATGGGACCATTGCTTTTCACAATATATATAAATGACCTAGTAGATAGTGTTCCATGCGGCTTTTCGCGGATGATGCTGCAGTATACAGAGAAGTTGCAGCATTAGAAAATTGCAGCGAAATGCAGGAAGACCTGCAGCGGATAGGCACTTGGTGCAGGGAGTGGCAACTGACCCTTAACATAGACAAATGTAATGTATTGCGAACACATAGAAAGAAGGACCCTTTATTGTATGATTAAAGGATAGCGGAACAAACACTGGTAGCAGTTACTTCTGTAAAATATCTGGGAGTATACGTACAGAACGATTTGAAGTGGAATAATCATATAAAATTAATTGTTGGCAAGGCGGGTGCCGGGTTGAGATTCATTGGGAGAGTTTTTAGAACATGTAGTTCATCAACAAAGGAGGTGGTTTACGAGGCACTCGTTCGGCTTATACTTGAGTATAGCTCATCAGTGTGGGATCCACACCAGGTCGGGTTGACAGAGGAGATAGAGAAGATCCAAAGAAGAGCGGCGCGTTTCGTCACGGGGTTATTTGGTAAGCGTGATAGCGTTACGGAGATGTTCAGCAAACTCAAGTGGCAGACTCGGCAAGAGAGGTGCTCTGCATCGCGGTGTAGCCTGGTGTCCAGCTTTCGAGAGGGTGCGTTTCTGGATGAGGTATTGAATATATTGCTTCTCCCTACTTATACCTCCCGAGGAGATCACGAATGTAAAATTAGAGAGATTCGAGCGCGCAAGGAGGCTTTCCGGCAGTCGTTCTTCCCGCGAACCATACGCGACTGGAACAGGAAAGGGAGGTAATGACAGTGGCACGTAAAGTGCCCTCCGCCACACACCGTTGGGTGGCTTGCGGAGTAAAAATGTAGATGTAGATAAAAAGTGTCACCCTGATGAAGGCTGCATATCATATATATAATGGGGTCTCACAGTCTTATAAGTAGAGTCTTGTTCTTTAGTGACGAGTTAATCGTATAACGGCCGCAGCTTCCTGCACGACCTTTTGTCGTAAGTTACTATTTGTTCTGTGATTGGTTTTCAGGTGAAACTGTACACCTATCTGGGTGACCAGCTTCACAGGTCTCGGAAAGGCAGAGGCATGCCTCGTCTAGTAGCCGATGTTCAAGCGAGCGTTGAGACTGACGAATGCTTTACTGGAGCCGTGGGACAGGTACTGTCACGTACTGTTTGGCGGTACGGGAGGGACACCTGGGCAGCCGAGCGTCAGAGGCGGCGTATGCAGGCACGCGCGTCCTCCTTGCGCTGTCCCCGTTACGTGCCGCACACGCACTCCAACTGCTGCACTCGCGCCGAGCTGACTCTCGGCCGGCAGAAAATTCGACGAAAGTGAATGTAAATCCCGAACTTGCGGCTCGAGGCTCATCTCAAGATCTACACGCGCCGCTGCGGAAAACCACCAAGTTCTAGAGATATTCTCGGTAGAGGCAGCACGAAACGACTTAAAGCGAAGAGTTAACGGTAGTCGAGTCGACGAACGTAGTAAACTACAGTTTTCCAAAGATTTCTGCGTAATTCCACGTCCGTCATGAAGAGTGGCAGCAGCAACAGCGCAATCTTCTATTGTTTGATGAGTACATTTTCAAATTCGCTTGGGACGAAACCAACAAATTTATTTTCTATCCTGAGGATGAACGCTTCAGACCGCTATATGAAGCCGAAAACTATGCATGAAAAATTAACAAACGACAATCTCCTGGAGTAAAATATTTAATAATGGTAATTGTATCGTTCAACCAATTTTCTCATGCCCGCAGCCATTCTACTGCTTTCGTAACTGAACGAGTAACTAATGCTGTTAAAAATCCAGGATAATTTGTATACAAGCACTTATTTCAAAGTTTTTATTTTGTGCATATTGTGTTTAATTAAATTCCAAAATATATGAGTTAGAGCCACCGTACTTTATAAACAAGATTTTTTTAGTGTTTCTAAGTTCTCTCTCAAATGGAAACCCGAAAAGAGAGAATGTACACCTGAACTGACAAAGATTAATTTTTTCATAAATATTTGTGTTTTAATGTTATACATAAACTAGTAGCAGCTGAAGACGGTTGTGACCAAGTCCGCTACATTAATCTGTTACACTGAAGCTCCTTTTTTTCAGTTTTCATCCAGGCGTTCAGCCAGCTTCGTCACGTAAGATTCGAAAGCAGCTTTATGTTCTCACTTATCAAGAGGATAGTTTGCATCGGTATACATTCAGAACAAACATGGATGCATTTATAACGTTTCGATTATTCGTCTCTGCGGGACACACACAGTAAACTACATCAAAATACCACGCGCACAGCTAAGGCGGGATTCAAACCATTGACCACTTTACTAGATTACACAGAGACCGCGTATTCCAGCAGTAATTTGTATACAACTGTCAGCCAGTTGCTTATTTCGACCAGATGCTTTATACGAACTTAACTATGACACTATTTTATCTTCCTTTCTTCCCCCCGAAATACCAGTCGTGAACAGCTCTTCATGGACATTACATAATAGCAAAATATATAATTTCATTCAGGAAGCGGCTATAATAATATTCTTCCAGTTACTTTCGTCGAGGGTAGTTGTAACAGTTACAAGGGGTTCGGAGGGGTGAGGGAGGATATTGGGGAGGAAGGGGCGGAATTGCCTCTACCATTTCTGATGTAACAACTTTTTGCGCGTGGTTTTCATTCTCGAACTCCTGCCACAAACAGCCGTTTTAGACGCCCGGTTATGCTATTACGCGCGCGGGCGCCTTCCAACGCGGCCTTCCTGTCCCAAAGCACGCCTGAAATAGCCGACAGCCCCACCTGAGTGCACGTTAAATCCGGTCGTGATAACAAGAGCGACTGCTGGCCTCAACTTAAAACGTCGCCACTAACAATGCCGCCAGGTCCTCCTGTATCAGGTGCACTGCGCTGGCTCGTCAGTAAAAATACACCCCACTTCACAATCCTCTGATACCCCCACTGCCGGCACCCCTGTAGTAGTTGTGTACCTTCACGATTCACGTGTCCACATAAGGAAGCTGTATGTTGAATTAAAATATTGTCAGCATCGTCAAACATCTTACCATACTGAGCGTAGCTAGAATTGTCGCAGCACTATGAATGCTCTAGAATCCCAGTCCATCGTTTATTCGTACCTAATTTGCCTGTTCACTAATCGCATAATGAAGCAACTTATGGAGAGCTGCATAAATAATCTCTATTAAAAATGACAGTAATGAAATCGCTGGCAACGAAGTTTAAGGGACTAACGGTTGTTAATCAGAGCTGTAGCTCTGAGATGGCTCACATTCCTGACATTCAAACAAAGCACCCAGCTTCAGGACCTTGCTAAAAATGTATCGTGTTCCTGATGAGTTGGCACACTGTCTTCCTAGTCTGGTACACGGGTCCATTCAACAAGGCAACGACCGGATCATTGCCCTACTTACGGAAAGCGAGGTAGTTTTCTTCCTGCAGTGATCTTTCACCTGAACGTTAAGTGCTACACTTGTGAAACAATTTTACACTTGCATTTATATGTCTCATTTCAACATCAGCAGGAGTTGAAGCCGAACAGTTTTCAATTGTAAATTAGTCACAATGCGCTCTTACAAGTAATACAGTTACTTTTAGCTTATAATCATAAAGTAAATCTTGATGTGGGAGCAATGTTTTTGAGATTCTTCTTTTATTCAATTTGTACATTCTCAGAATTACTTTGATTTGCAACCCTAGAATTAAAAAAAGAAAAAGCCCGCAGAATGCTGGTTGGTACAGATCTAAAAAGCAGGACTTGTATTCGATAACGCATAGTTCAAATTCCTTCACGCCATATTTATTTTCCTGCTTGCCAAATGCGGAATGGATACAATTACATTGTTATGCGTAAACCAGAAGTTGAGCACTTTTTCTTCCTAATATTATCGTGACTTTCACGGCCTCTTGACGTTTTTAGAAATAATTATTTTTGACAGTGATTCTCAGGATCTCTTGCTAGTGTCAATATTGCATGTCATCAAGCGTGATGGCGCAATGACAAGAAACTATACGTCTTGAATAATAACCATTTAGCTGGTCTTGCAATATTTATTTAACAACAGGTTTCGTAGCCTAGATGCCACATCGTAAGGTTAAATATGATGAATCACAACAAAGTTGCAACATGGACGGGACCGAATATTCCTTGTCTACGAATAAATGACGCAATTAGCGGATCGTCAGGTTCGCGGAAAGTAGGGGTACACAGTTACTCAAGCGTGCCATGTATTCAAACGGACCGCTGTAGGCCGAACATAATCGGTTAACCATTAGATATAGGGGCACAATCTACCCAGTGTGCGTGAATCCCATGCACTGCGGTCTGATGTATTTATGGCACCCCTATATCGAATGGTTAACCAGTTATGTTCGACCTACCGTCGTCCGTTTGGATTCGTGGCATCCTTGAGGAACTGTGGACCCATACTTTCCGCTGAACTGACGATCCGCTAATTGTGTCATTTATTCATAGACAAGGAATTATTCGGTCCCTTACATGTTGCAACTTTCTCATGATTCACCATATTTAACGTGACGATGTGGCTTCTAGACTACGAAACCGGTCGTTAAATAAATTATTTACAAGAGCAGCCAAGCGATTATTATTCACGATGTCTATAACTGCGATTGTCTTTCAGAAACAATATAGTGTGGATAAAAAACTATTTTAACTTTGTGGAGAAAGGTGCTACAAATCCCGTTCGGCCACCCAGTTTAGGTTATCCGAGGTTTTCATAGATCGCAAATGTCGGCATAGTTCCTCTGAAAACAAAATGGGAGATTTCCTTCACCTTTCCTTCCCAATCCGATCGTGTTCTCCGTAAGAAATCTAAAGTATTATAATTATAACCGAGTTATTTACGGTTCCTGTTAGTGCAGGTCTATAACGGTAGCACGTACTTTAACATAATTGAAATTGAATTCCATTCCATATCAGTCGACTGGCACCTGAAAAGGGGCTTTAAACAGTCAGTCTGAGCGCGCTACGCGAGTTGCGTGTTATGGCAGCAACGATTTATTGAGCACGCGAAGCTGCCGACGAATTAGGCAGTCATAGTAGCCTCGCACCTTTGGAGTTGTCCCGAGATTTATGTGAGCACTCTGGAACTAATACTAGACCTTAACAGGCCAGGAGACGAATAGTTCGGCACGGGCAGTCGGCTGGGCGTCGTATTAGGAGAGTGAGCGACTCGCAGCCTTGTTAGACGGCGTTATCGCCCACGGGCGGCTGGCGGTGACGTTGGACCGCGGCGCTGCGATGAAGTCAGCGTCTGCTCCTGCTGCCACTTCCACTTCCACCTGCAGCTGTGGCCGGCCTTGAGGGCAGCGAGTCCCACCTCCACCGCGGAGGTGACCCTTAATTGCCTTCTCAGATTCCCTCGACACGCAGGAAGTATCCAAGTCGTGGCGCAGCGCGTCACCCAGCACGGACGTTGCGCGATGATCTCGCGCTCTGCCAGCCCAAAGAGCAAAGGACCGTCTCGTGCTCGAAGTAAATAAGAGATAGTCACAGAGACGTACGGTATAGGTTCCCGCAGCACCAGAAACGTAGGTTCAGCCGCCTGTTTAGAAATGTTACCTTCCTTGACGCACACTCCGCAGTATGAGTTTCGTGTTATAAATGTACCTGCTAAGTGGAGATGCTGCTGGCGTCCATGTAGCGTTGGTGTTGTAGAACAGGAAAGGGACGGCAAAATCCAGCGATGTCTCGAATAGCACCAAGAGGACCGCTCTGAGATATGTACCAGCATCAACAGCGTAACGTGTAGTAACGCCCCGAGACTGCGCTAGGTGGTGTAGCTGTAAAGACAGTCCTCACACTCGGTAGAACGACGGTAGAAATCTCTTAGTTGCCATACAGGTTCATGTTTCCTTTGGTTTTCTTAAATCACCCGAGGAATATGACGGAACGCTTTTGAGCTTGTGCTCCGTCTCTGATGACCTCAGTGTCGACGTCACGTTAAACTCTAATCTCCGTGTTCAGACATTCTGGAGATAATTGGTACGTAATCCAGGGTAACACTGCTGGGATGCAAACAGGCTTCTGCCGGATCAGCCTCCGCCACACTAATGTTCCTCAGCGAGCCCGTTTGTGCACGCAGCTACCCGTTCGGGATGGACCCAGTAGTCCAAGCAGACTTCCCGTTGAAATCCCTTTCCTTCCGGTTATAACATAGGCATCTCTAAATTTGTAATATCCTCAATCAGTAACAACATAATTCTAGTTCTTCTGTTTGTAACAGTATAAATTTGAAAAAAAATGGTTCAAATGGCTCTGAGCACTATGGGACTTAACATCTGAGGTCATCAGTCCGCTAGTCTTAGGACTACTTAAACCTAACTAACCTAAGGACATCACACACATCCATGCCCGAGGCAGGATTCGAACCTGCGACGGTAGCAGCAGCGTGGTTCCGGACTGAAGCGCCTAGAACCGCTCGCCCACAACGGCCGGCTACAAATTTGATCTTAGTGGTTTCTTAACAGGTTATAGATCAAACACGAATCTGCTTTTAGTGGGTTGCGCGCTATATCAGTAAGACTAATAGACCTTTCCAAAGACAACAAACATGCTATGGCCCAGTAATACATGTAGTTGGTGTGAGACTTATTTGGTTAGCCCACTTGCTTGAGATAAAGATCCGAGCTCCAATAAAATCTGGCAAATGGTGTATAACAAAACATTCTGAGTTGAGTTACATGTTGCTGTGGTTCTGGGCCTTTGTGCGTTGCAGATGTAATTAATGATATTTATGGTGCAACGTGTATGCTCTTCCGTATCCCTTAGCATCCATTTAAGAGGAATATAAACTTGTTAAATAACTGTAAACAACCGCCCCAGACTCGCTGTGGTAATAGATAAATCGCGAGCCGGCCGAGGTGGCCGAGCGGTTCTAGGCGCTACTGTCTGGAACCGCGCAACAGCTACGGTCGCAGGTTCGAATCCTGCCTCGGGCATGGATGTGTGTGATGTCCTTAGGTTAGTTAGGTTTAAGTAGTTCTAAGTTCTAGGTGACTGATGACCTCAGAAGTTAAGTCCCATAGTGCTCAGAGCCATTTCAACCATTTTTGAAGAAAAATCACGTACTTTGGAACGCTAAACGGTACCTAAAGTTCACGGCTTTTGAAAGATCCGTGTGCATATGGGGGCTTTGAAATGAATTATTAACGTCGATGCCTTCATTGTATCTCGTGAGATTTGTGGAAGAGTGCTATGTTACCAATGTTCACAAGGTGGCTACTTGGCCAACTGCGTCGATGATCCGTTGTCCCAGTCAGGTAACGCATTTGGGACTGGCATCAGGAAATGCTACGCAACTGTTAGTTGTATTTGATTGCAATAAGGTTTCATTACGGTGTATATTAGTGGAAAGATCACATAACCCAGTACCCTGTCATAATGACGATGACGGGAAAACTGGATTAGATACGATGATTGGTTTTCAACACTGAACAGCGGTTTCGTTTCATTTGTGGTTTGCAAAGCCAGCTGGAGAAAACAGTCATGTACATTGTCAAGGTGAACATTAAATTACACTCCTGGAAATTGAAATAAGAACACCGTGAATTCATTGTCCCAGGAAGGGGAAACTTTATTGACACATTCCAGGGGTCAGATACATCACATGATCACACTGACAGAACCACAGGCACATAGACACAGGCAACAGAGCATGCACAATGTCGGCACTAGTACAGTGTATATCCACCTTTCGCAGCAATGCAGGCTGCTATTCTCCCATGGAGACGATCGTAGAGATGCTGGATGTAGTCCTGTGGAACGGTTTGCCATGCCATTTCCACCTGGCGCCTCAGTTGGACCAGCGTTCGTGCTGGACGTGCAGACCGCGTGAGACGACGCTTCATCCAGTCCCAAACATGCTCAATGGGGGACAGATCCGGAGATCTTGCTGGCCAGGGTAGTTGACTTACACCTTCTAGAGCACGTTGGGTGGCACGGGATACATGCGGACGTGCATTGTCCTGTTGGAACAGCAAGTTCCCTTGCCGGTCTAGGAATGGTAGAACGATGGGTTCGATGACGGTTTGGATGTACCGTGCACTATTCAGTGTCCCCTCGACGATCACCAGTGGTGTACGGCCAGCGTAGGAGATCGCTCCCCACACCATGATGCCGGATGTTGGCCCTGTGTGCCTCGGTCGTATGCAGTCCTGATTGTGGCGCTCACCTGCACGGCGCCAAACACGCATACGACCATCATTGGCACCAAGGCAGAAGCGACTCTCATCGCTGAAGACGACACGTCTCCATTCGTCCCTCCATTCACACCTGTCGCGACACCACTGGAGGCGGGCTGCACAATGTTGGGGCGTGAGCGGAAGACGGCCTAACGGTGTGCGGGACCGTAGCCCAGCTTCATGGAGACGGTTGCGAATGGTCCTCGCCGATACCCCAGGAGCAACAGTGTCCCTAATTTGCTGGGAAGTGGCGGTGCGGTCCTCTACGGCACTGTGTAGGATCCTACGGTCTTGGCGTGCATCCGTGCGTCGCTGCGGTCCGGTCCCAGGTCGACGGGCACGTGCACCTTCCGCCGACCACTGGCGACAACATCGATGTACTGTGGAGACCTCACGCCCCACGTGTTGAGCAATTCGGCGGTACGTCCACCCGGCCTCCCGCATGCCCACTATACGCCCTCACCCAAAGTCCGTCAACTGCACATACTGTTCACGTCCACGCTGTCGCGGCATGCTACCAGTGTTAAAGACTGCGATGGAGCTCCGTATGCGACGGCAAACTGGCTGACACTGACGGCGGCGGTGCACAAATGCTGCGCAGCTAGCGCCATTCGACGGCCAACACCGCGGTTCCTGGTGTGTCCGCTGTGCCGTGCGTGTGATCATTGCTTGTACAGCCCTCTCGCAGTGTCCGGAGCAAGTATGGTGGGTCTGACACACCGGTGTCAATGTGTTCTTTTTTCCATTTCCAGGAGTGTATATAGTTATGAATATCAGCCAGCTACACTGCTTTTTAAATGATTCTTATTTTATAAACCACTCACTGTGAGCCCTTTTCGGCATATTCCCATCATCAGGTGCTCTGTAAATATATAAGTAAGTGATGGTCTTTATATAATGGTCTGTAACTATCACCAGAAAAGTTATAATACATTCGTTAGGAGTTTTTACCTTACATATAATATCGTTGCTGCCTTTTTTTTAGAATTATTAATTTCTACTTAGATGTACGTTGTAGACATATGTTTAACTGTGGTCGGTTTTCATGTTTGCTGTTTTTCTCTTGACCACTAGGATGACAGTGGATTAGCGACATTACATGTTTACATAGTTACCATTATAAATAAGTGACGTGTGGATGAGCCTCAGCTGCTACGAAGAGTCAGTTGTTGGAATTCAGTGAAGTACTCTGGAAGCACTATAAGAGCTCAATGATACGCGACGCTGCGGATAACAGAGCAGACCTTTCCTGAGTTAGCAGCTGTTCACGACAGGAGTGTGGGGAGCCCCGACTGTGGTAGAGCGCGGCGCAGCGGCGCGTGGGTGCTGGCTGATGTAAATGTATGAGTGGAGCGCGCTCAGGGCTGTCATTTGCATCCAGGCTTGCCGCTTAACACCTGTTTGTCAAGTTGTACAAGCCTTGCTTGCATCCAGCCCAGCCTGCCTCTCCTAGTTACGGTCTGACAAGCTGTTCCCGGCCAGATAGCCCACTGTGGCTGCCCTAAGGCCGCATTTGTTTATTCACCAATAATTTTCGTGGGAGGGGCTCTAATTTCCAATTGCATTATTAATACTTGTTTTGAGGTCGAGACCTTCGGGAAGATAAAAGGCTGCCTAGTGATTTGTGGCGTCTAGTCACTGCAGGGATACATTCCACTTACACTCTCTATGCTACTGTACTGTACTGTTAGAGATTGTGACTGCTTTTTTATAGTGATGGTATACGATTAATATATGTTTTCCAGTGTGAAATTTTTTGGAGCGCTTCTTTCATTTTAGTGTCAGTAACATTATTCCCCACTGAATGTCTTTTAAGGGCCGAGGTACAAGACTCAGTCATTCCAAAGATGTATTTCTGTCGCTTATCGCTTCCTTCAACTCTGGTAATAATTGCAGTAAGCGAAAAATCTTAAATTGCGCCTTAATTCAAAGATTACGAGAACGTTTAGATTCTCCCATAACCGGCTAGTTAAGCCAGTTCAAAAATCGGAAGAAAAACTAGATCATACAAGCTCCAACAGGACCATACCTAGGAAAGCTCGCATTCAAACCAACCTTTGGGACGAGATTTATTAATACTATTATTACTACTATTATTATTATTATTATTATTATTATTAATGATTATATTTATTTAATATTCATTTTGTATGATTATCAGTAATAGTATCACTAGTCACATGACGGGCTATTAACTTCTTAATGTAGAATACCATTTGTCCCATTTGAAAATTGGCTAATTTCCGCTTCCTGGATAACGAGCGACTTTAAAATCATAAAAGTGCACTTCCGTCAGTGTTTCGGAGTATACGCACCAAAATTCCATCAGAAGAAGGGAGAATTAACGTGAAAACCCTAAATGTGCAGCCCCTATTGAAACTCTCCTCCGCAGATATCTGAGCTCGACAGACTGCAAACGCCCCACTATCTGAACTGTGACATAACATGAAACGTCCAGTCAATAAATAGTATGTTTCCAAATTCGATTCCAGTTGCTTGTAAAGACAATTCCTCTGATAAAACGACTGTAAATTATGCAACACTATCGACTGGTGTTTGTACATTAGGTATATACATTCTTCCTTTCGTAAGTCTGCTTGGTATATACGATGGTAAACGAGTAGAATTGTTCTCCTCCTTCCCAATGTATCTCGGAGACTTCTGGATTCTTGTCATGAGTGTAACATGGTATTCCTACTCTTATTTATGATTATTGAAATGAAAGGAGGTTGGTTTTGTCACACAGCCAGATCTTCTAGCATACCACCAATAAAGCCGCGACGCGTAATGTACCCATCTTACGGACACAGTGTCGCCCCTTTCAAATGGCTTAAAATGGCTCTAAGCACTATGGAGCTTAACATCTGAGGTCATCAGTCACCTGGACTTAGAACTACTTAAACCTAACTGACCTAAGGACATTAGACACATCCATGCCCGAGGCAGGATTCGAAACTGCGACCGTAGCAGCAGCGCGGTTCCGGACTGAAGCGCCTAAAACCGCTCGGCCACAGCGGCCTGCGTGTCGTCCCCGGTTTTGCATGTTCTTACTCCATGTAGTGATTTAAAACTTGATGATGGAGTACAATATTATGATCAGGAAAGCAACCATCACAAGTCGAGAGAGTATATCACACATCCTGTCATATAAACATAAATTATTCTGTGAGAAGTTAGCGGAGGAAATTAATTCATTGTACTAATGCCAAGGTTCCTGTTGAACATACTGCTGATTGTATTGTTGAAAAAACCGAAGATACAACTTTCTTTTATCATCGCGTTATAAATCGCGCGTTATGAGAAAAAGCCGTTTTAAAGCAACGATACTTTGAAGAGTCATGAAAAATATGTCGTTCTTGTGAAGATTTGTTATAATTAAATGTAAATGAACATTTCAACGATTAAAGCCTATAAAAGACTATAACAAACTCAGTCATTAATCACGACGCTATGGCCTAGTTGTCATGACTAGCATGCCGGCACGGTAGCTCAGTGTGCTCGGTCAGAGGTCTGGCTGCCCTCAGTAATAATAATAATATAAAAAAAGAACAGTGACGAACAAAATGAAGAAAGAAAAGAGAAGTTTAGTGGGTAGTAGCATCACGTTACAGAATAGGCAGAGGATTCGGGTCGTGCTGTGTCTCTTTTTTTCCCTTCTCGTTTTCTAAAAATTTGTGGGACTTTCTAACGAAATTAATAGAAATAGTTTCTATAATATCTGATGCTACGCAAATGTACGTACATTGTCTATCACAAGTGAGTTTGTTCGATATGGTGGAATTTCATAAGCTGATGTCCTTACTGATTGGACACGTGGGGGGGGGGGGGGGGTTTAAGAGACCAAACTGCGAGTTCATCGGTCTCATCGGATTAGGGAAGGAATTCGGCCGTGCCCTTTCGAAGGAACCATCCCGGAATTTGCCTGAAGCGATTTAGGGAAATCACGGAAAACCTAGCCAACCGTGGTGGCCGAGCGGTTATAAGCAACTCATTCCGGAACCGCGCGACCGCTACGGTCGCATGTTCGAATCCTGCCTCGGGCATGGATGTGTGTGTGATGTCCGTAGGTTAGTTAGGTTTAAGTAGTTGTAAGTTCTAGGGGACTGATGACCTCAGCTGTTAAGTCCCATAGTGCTCAGAGCCATTTGAACCATTTGAAGGGAAAACCTAAATCAGGATGGCCGGACGCGGGATTGAACCGTCGTCCTCCTGAATGTCAGACAGAACAACATGACTAGCATACAGACATAGGAGGAAAAGTGCTTCTTAGTGGAGCTATCGCTTGTCCATTTTTATGAACAAACAGTGTGGTTTGCGAGCCATATAAAGGCGACAACTGCCTCTGGAGAGAGCTGAGATCGCAAAATCACGTTAACCAGATCACCCAGTGTGTCGATGGTGCTGTGTTACGCGACGCTGGATATCCCGTCTGTGTGTACGTCGACGTTAGGTGCGACGTTTCAGCCACGACGCGCGCCAGACGGATTGCGCCACTCGGACGTGTGCTATCGCCTACAGTCGGGGCTGGCGACACGCCGTCTGCCCGCGGCCACGGCAGACGAGACGTCGCTAATGATTCAGCCGGTCGCCTGACCCGGTCCTAGCCGCATCGATTAGCGGACGCCACATTAACGTAAACGTGCGCAGGAGGCGTACCGGCTGTCCCACAACCGGCAGGTTTGCGTAACGCAGGAGCTGCCATTAGCGATTTCACGCCGGCCTAATTTATCGTCTGGTCATTCATTTACTTTACGACACTGGCCGATTCACAAATTACTCAACTAATCTCCCGAAATTACCGAGAATCAGAATGCTTAGGAGCGGAAGAACAGTTAGAGTGCTGTATAACCGTGCATTTTCTTCCAGTAGTGCAGAGAACAGAAGAGGTGAAATGTCAATTTCTTTTACATCCTTTTTCAACCCGTTAAAAAGTTCTCATTAAATATGTTTATCGTTTACACTTTGTTAGACTCATTTCGAAGCTCAACTGCATGTAAAAGGACGGCACTTTTGGTTACCGCCTTATATCTGCGCCAATAGCTTTTTTATAAAAGGGGACGGGGCTGTTAATTGTATGCGAATGACATTTCGAATCAGATCTAACGAGAAAAATATCTTTGAATATGAATTTCCTTTGGTCACTGAATACTAACTCAGATGGAGTTTAATCCAAATTTCACAAGCAATAACACTAAAACCGGTTTATGCAGGGATGTCGACGCAGGAAGACTTTGTTAGGAAACAACGTTCTTCCATACAAGACATTGCACCAGTTGTAACGAGGTCCCCTTGTAATTAGAGGCCCTCACATCGGACGCATTCCGAAGGTCGAATGCAACTTTTGACGATACTGTTTCAATAATTTATCTCACCGAAAATTCCGTCTCCGTAGCCGACATGTCAACGCGACACACTCTCTCGTGAGGGACCCTGGTTTGATTTTTGATACTACCAGGGGTGTTTCCTTGGTGAAGAACTGTATAGGAGTGCACTCAGCCTCGTGATGCCAAATGAGGAGGTACCTGATTGTGAGGTAAAACAATAGCCGGGATAGCGGTATGCTAACCCACTGCCGCTACATACTTCAGCCGATGTTGAATGACTGCGGGATTTCCTTTCCCTTTTACTGGAAAAATTAATCTCCAAGTGTCCCAACAAAAACTTACTCGCTACTGGCAGTTCATGTAAGGCTCTTTTACATGGACCCACACGTTGTGTCTCATACGTTCTAACACTTTGTCAAAGCGGCCGTGGCGCTGGCCAGCTGTTGCTTTCATGTAGCGCGCCGAATTTTTCTGTGTTATATATTCACCTGATTTTTTGCAACTCTTGTATAAACATAACGTCACAGTTCTTGCCAAAAAATGAGTTTTTTCACATGTGATATTTGTATTGAAGTTTATATTTTTTTACGGTGAGACTGTAATTCTTAGCCGGCCGGAGTGGCCGAGCGGTTCTAGGCGCTACAGTCTGGAACCGCGCGACCGCTACGGTCGCAGGTTCGAATCCTGCCTCGGGCATGGATGTGTGTGATGTCCTTAGGTTAGTTAGGTTCAAGTAGTTCTAAGTTATAGGGGACTGATGACCTCAGCAGTTAAGTCCCATACTGCTCAGAGCCATTTGAACCATTTCTAATTCTTAACTGAAGATCACGTTAGTATACGGATCATAAAGGACTTGAATTTTAGCTCAGTTAGATTAGTGTTGGGGAGGGGTTATCATTGTAACCTAGATGAAATAAACGTTCAGCATTCGGACCACGTGGTTTACAAACTTACAATGAGGGAAGAACGGTCAATAATCTTCTGTTACGGGATTCGACTTGTTTTATTTCATTAGTCGTTGGCGTGTATGTTTACACGCAGTTGTGAAATAAAAGGGATATTCACGACCCGGTTAAATATTCCGAAACGGGCGACACTCATTTCATGCTGGAAGCGATCACAGATTCGTAGGTTCATCCCATACGCATTTGTTTTTCGTAGATTTCCTAAATGACATAAGGTGAATGCTGATATGGCTCTTTTGGGAAGGCCTTGGCTAGTTTCTTTCCCCAACCCGGTCCACGCCGAACTCCCACTCCGTCTGTGATCTTGTCGTCGACGCTACGTTAAACACTAAAGTTTCCTATTTTCCATCCAGAATTGTTCATTTCTGTCATCTGCACGCGAATTAACAGGCATTAGTTCATTACCGAGTGGGTTCCTTAGGTCTAGGACAACTGCCTACAGTGTACCCTCATTGTCTGTCAGTTGGATGGCATCCAAGTCTGCTCTCCATGCATTGGTTTCAGAGAAAAGACTGATCGGCGACTCTCTACCAAATAAGTCATACTTAGGACCGCGTCATAGTGTAACCGATCGTCGCGCCCACCATTTAGACAGCGACACGAACAAGGACGCCATTGGTGCGCGGTGCGTCAGACGGATAGATTCCAGAGCCAGATGGAGTTATCCCCGCTGCGGGAACGCGGACCTAGAGCGGCTGGTGTGTGCCGGCTCGGTGGACAGCCCACGGAGGTGCCTCCTTATTGGGAACCAGCCGCGGGTGCCCGGCATACTTGAAGAGGCAAAGCTGCTCGTTGCGATGCGTGCCTTGGCGCGCCCAGCGCTTTTTGCCGATCGGTACTTTCACAGGGGGCACTGTACTTGATCGCGCCGACGCGAGCGCTCTTCTGTTCACATCCTCCCTACACGAACGTTTTCGCAAGTGGAAAATGTTCTGCTGATCATAATAAAGCCCATCACAGGTTCTTTTACCCTTCATACTGTGGACATGGAGTTGGAAATGCGTAGTGTCAGCATCATTTATCAAAGAGGCTGGCTGTTTTTATTAGTAGTCAGTCAGTCAGTCGCGTATTGCTGACAAACAGTTTCATATACTGTCATTATTTTATTGGGTCATAAATAATTTTACCTCAAGACTATTACTGTCATTATAAATATTGGAAGCAAAGGCTTCAGGTGTTTTAGACTCAACGCTGCCATTCTAAGTGTTTAGTACACTAAACTCAATCAAGACAATAATAACTTATTGTATGATGTTACCTGAAGGTGTATGATTCTGTAGTGATATAGTTTCTTTCAAAATAAAAGGTTCATTCATTAAGGTGTGTTGATATTAACAGTTCTGAAAGGAACAGGTCTCATAAAGGCATGCTCTGTTCACAACTGTGTCTAAGATAAGTTACATGAAATTCATTATATCTGCTGTTGGCCAGTTATATTGTCGTTTTACTTACCCAAAGATGCCCAAATGCCTTGCTCAGTGATAAGTCGTTAGAGGTCTTTCGCTTCTGGCTTGTTTAATATAGATAGACTGGTGATATTTTCTAGTCTTGTTAAAATTCCATCATGCAAGAAATGACAGTTTTTATTGGTGAATATCAGTGGCAGATCTCCAAATGAAGAAAACCCCATAAATATCAATTTAGAGGATTTTCAGTATTTTGCATGGGTATGGATCTACAGGGTGATTAAAGTTTCAGTTCCCATTAGTACGAGTATTACATTACCACATACACAATAAGTTAAAAAAAACATGAGAGCACATAGATTTTTGTAATGAAATAGAGGGAAAAAATCGCACAGCACACTGGTCTGGCAAATCTGAAATTTGAGGCAGCCATGCCATACACGTCGAAACAAGGATATTAGGAGGAGATCGTAAACTTTAACGGCAACTGTCGCCAAAGTCTTTACATCTGATGTAGTGAGACTGCTTTCAAATGGTTCATCTCAATAGTTGAGCATCATTTCAGACGCCAGTGCAAGTTTGTTCTGATCGAAACTCTTACTGACTTCCAACTATACGAAATCCCACCATCTATTATGCATTAGATAGAAACATCTATCATTATTATGATTTATTTTATACTGATTTAGTTTAAGTCCCTCATATGTGCAAGGAGAGTAAGTATACCATGATCACAATATGATTTACGTAAAGCAGGAGTAATGTCGTGGCAAACCAATCTACATGGTTCAAATGGTTCAAATGGCTCTGAGCACTATGGGACTCAACTGCTGAGGTCATTAGTCCCCTAGAACTTAGAACTAGTTAAACCTAACTAACCTAAGGACATCACAAACATCCATGCCCGAGGCAGGATTCGAACCTGCGACCGTAGCGGTCTTGCGGTTCCAGACTGCAGCGCCTTTAACCGCACGGCCACTTCGGCCGGCCCAATCTACATGTGTTACTATAAGTAATACTTCGTGAATATCACTCGAGTGTTTGGAACTGTCACCAGATCGAATGAAACGTAGAAATCTAAGGAACTGAGAGGATCATTGCCGTATTTTCAGTAGATTTGCCAGTATTGCGCAGGTGCTCTGGGATCTTGAGTTTAAGTCTTCACAGGGGACGCGAAACACTGGCGGAGAAGTTCCATGAACATACTCTCGAGACAGTCTGTCAAATGCTTTTATTATCCCCATCGTACATGGTAAGGTTCTAACTTACATAGAATCATACATCTAGTAAATTTTCCGGCTTGCCTTTTTTGCGAGTGGGACATGTACTCTCCCACGTGCCCTCTGTGTTGGACAGCGGAGAATGTGTCAACATGAGAGCAGGTTCCAAGAGATATAGATCGACAAGTAGAAGGGGAGACTAAGCAACGAAGTCCGTCTAGTCACAGTTCAGCACTGTCGTAGTGGCAAGTTGGAAGTCAATCCGCAATCTCGTGAAAAAAATTATATATACATATGGTCTATCAAAGCCTGCTTGTTGACGACACATACAATCACTAGTGACAGAAGTAAACTGTCAAAAGGAATGTCACAGAAGCATGTTATTTTCGAGCAAAGAAAAAGGATCTGCGACCTAATCTCACAATAGCGTAACTTCTGAAATACTAAGCAATTCCTGCCGCGCATTGCTTTTAGCGCCGCTTCGTTTTATAGTCGCTCGGGATGCGACATAATGCAGTCAGAGTTGTTTGCTTATAGTAGCGTTCACTGAAAAAAAAACGATCGTTTACGTAGGATTCTGTTCGAACGATAGGTGAAGCGGCTGCGAAGGAGCTGCAAGACCGGCTGAATCTGTGACTCATGTCGTTCATGGACGACGGCAGGCATTTGCTAAGCAGGCACGCTCCGTGTAAACAGAACTACGAGAGTCTTGCACTGTTGTGCTAGCGTGTGGCGCAACGAAACCCATTTCACTCATATCTCCCAGGCAATAATCGTTACTTCTTTAACATTCCATCAGGAGTTTTTTCTCCTTTTTCCTCTCGGTTTTTATCTTCAGGCGTTTCCTATTTTGCCGTACTGTAATCATGTAGCATGAGCTCGAAGTTATGCAATGTCAGTTTTCACTAAGGAGAATCGATTGAAAGAGCGGCCACAGATCTCAGCTACGTACTGCATTTGGCATGAAACTGGCCAAGAAACCAAATAAATCTTGTGCATCATTTTATGCGGTAGTCCCAGTTCTTGCTCACTCCCCACTTACCCTTCGTCTGTTCAGAAAAAAAACGAACTTTATTTTTTAAAATTGTTTTATTAATTTTACGAATTATTGGTTCATGTTCCTTTCAAAATACTCCCCTATTCACACACTTTTCCCAGTTGTGCTTCCATTCCTCGTAGCAGTCCTGGATAGCTTCATTTGAGATGGTCTTCAAGGCCCATGATGAATTTGCTGTGATATCATCAATAATCTCAAAACGGCGTCCTTTAACGCTGATTTTAATTTCGGAAATAAGAAATCTCAAGAAGGCAGGTCTGGCGAATAAGGAGGTTGCGAGAGGACAGTCATTTAATTTTTGGTCCAAAAATACGTATCAATCGTATCAAAGCTGAGTGTGCGGGCACATTATCGTGGTGCAAAAAATCGTGAGTTGTCTCGCCACAACTCCGGTCCATTTTTTGCCGATTTTATGATTTAATACTTGCAGAATGTGTTGATTGTACATACGGTTCACTTTGAGGGAATAATTCGAGATGTACAATTCCAGGAAAGTCGGGAAAAACAGTGAGCATCACATTGATATTGGACTGACGTGCTTTCTTGGCGCGTAGGAGTCCTTTGCCAATCATTGTCATGATTGATTTTTTTGTCTCATTGTCGAAGCCGTAAACCCAGGTTTCGTTTCCAGTTATTATCCTTTGCAAGCATGTTTCATCGTCATTGGCTAGTTCAAGGAGTTCCCAACAAACGTCCACTCGATTTTCTTTCTGTTGTCCCGTCATCAAACGAGGAACAAATTTTGCTGGAACTCGATACTTTCAATTTTTCTGTCAAAATTGCATGGTGTGACCCATTTGAGATGCTAACCTCTTCTGTAGTTTTTCTGATAGTCAATTGGCGATCTGCATGCACCTGATCGTTGATTTTGTGAACGTATGAATCATCAGTTTAAAAGGTAGACCTTCCTGGTCGAGGATCATATTCAGTTGACTGACAACGTCTTTTTAATCGTGAAAAACATGTGTAACATGGCATACGATGCAGAGCATCATCTCCGTAAGCTCGTTTCGGAAGATGAAACGTTTAAAAGTTCCCCACAGTTTCACGCAAAATTTTACATTGCATCGTTGCTCCAGGAAGTCGCACATTTAAAAAACATCAGACACGATGCACTCAAATAACAATATCACGATAAGTAAGCGAGATACCAACACTCTAAAAACTCGTGGTTACAAAGGAAGTAAAGCGCAAAGGACTGCTGCCAACCGCAATTCACTATCTCCATTGGCGCGTAATTCTAAATGTGCGGTTATTGTCTGAACAGATCTCACACAACGAGCTTAATTGGTGTCTAAGGAAACTCGGAAAATATTTTAGAAGATGTTTCAGTTTCACCACCCGCGTTATGAACCAATAAAGACGTGAAAAGCGGCTATTTTGCAGCGGCTACCTGTGGGTGCTGTGACGTGAGAGAGCAATGACGTCAGCACGCGATGCTAGCCGTATAAGTCAGCCTGCGACCGAGATGCCAACGACGGCGCGTCTCCGTGTCCAAATTGCACGCGTGTTGTGGCCAAGTTATGGTTCTGCCTCTCCATGTTCGCTGAGTTCGTTCTATCTTTTTGAAAATTATGAATAAATGTTCAGATGTGTGTGAATTCCTAAGGGACCAAACAGCTGTTGTCATCGGTCCTTAGACTCACACACTACTTAAACTAATGTAAACTAACTTATGCTAAGCACAACACACACACACACACACACACACACACACACACACACACATGCCCCGCGGCAGTTATAAATATTTTATCGGAATGAATTTTCCATCTTCAGCCCTTTAGGTATAATCCAAAACTATGTACTATGGGAATGGACAGAAGCTTACGTAAATTGCTTTTCGTAAACTGCTATGGACAAAAACCATTTCCACCTGGTACGAAGCCTTTGATCGGACACGAACTGTCTGTAAAATAACAAACAATATTAGTTGGGAACAAAAGAGAAGGCTATGGTGATTAGAGTTATTTAAAAGAAAAAGAAAATACACTTTAAAAAGTTTTCAGAAGGAATAATCTTATGCCTAATACCTCAGGGGCCATCAGTGCTGAAAGCACAAGTTGTTATATCACCGATGTTCTGACCGTTAATGTCGGCTTTGGAAATAGGTTCCAGTGGTCCCACCAAATATAAATCCATGGCAGCACTGAGTTCGAACCACGGAGCTCCAGTTGGCTATCGAACACGCTGACTGCTTAATTACGACACAGATGCTCTGAAAAAGTTGAAAAAGAACCTTTTGTCTTGAAATCTGCAACAGTAGGCGAAATGTTGCAATATTGTACATTATGGCTTGGCTACATACCCAAAAAATTACAGAAACTGATAACGGTCGCAGACGCTTGAACTCGCAAATCATTTTTTAGTCACGATGACTTTCGTTTACTCTTGCAAAAGTGGACACTACTTTTATCATATATGAAAGGTCAAAATGGAATGGCACGGCGAGAAACCAGTGACAAGACGAAACGCTCATTCGGTCTGGTACGTGTTGCCTGAAGCCCATAGGAAGAGAACATCAAGAGCTACGTTTACCCAAACAGGCAGACACGTGAGGGCAACTGATGTTATTAATGTACAGCAGCTTGCTTACTCACCATTACTCATTACAACAAAATTACTGATATGTGAATGCCGCCGCGGGTAACAGCTAGTAACACATAAAAATATCACAAAAGGAATCTATTATGCATTTTATTGACTCATATTACCTGGAAGAGCAGAGTAGATAATGCAGCGGTCTCTAATTCTGAAGCCCCGCTATAGTGCGAGCGTAGCAACGTGTGTGAGCGTCAACTAAAGGTCAAGTCAGGCGTTTACTGACACTGATGATGCATGACAAATTGCGGTTACTAAACGGGTAACAAAGTTCTACATGTCAAAATTTTCCGTCGCCTTTGCAGTGTGTCGTTCAGTATTATCAACTTACTGTGAAACAGTCTCCTGAATGTATGCATTCTGTATACCGGGTGATCAAAAAGTCAGTATAAATTTGAAAACTTAATAAACCACGGAATAATGTAGATAGAGAGGTAAAAATTGACACACATGCTTTAGAACAAAAACAAAAAACAAAGTATTGCTCTACGCGTGAAAGATCTCTTGCGCGCGTCGTTTGGTGATGATCGTGTGCTCAGCCGCCACTTTCGTCATGCTCGGCCTCCCAGGTCCCCAGACCTCAGTCCGTGCGATTATTGGCTTTGGGGTTACCTGAAGTCGCAAGTGTATCGTGCTCGACCGACATCTCTAGGGATGCTGAAAGACAACATCCGACGCCAATGCATCACCATAACTCCGGACATGCTTTACAGACCTGTTCACAACATTTTCCTCGACTACAGCTATTGTTGACGAATGATGGTGGACATATTGAGCATTTCCTGTAATGAACATCATCTTTGCTTTGTCTTACTTTGTTATGCTAATTATTGCTATTCTGATCAGATGAAGCGCCATCTGTCGGACATTTTTTGAACTTTTGTATTTTTTTGGTTCTAATAAAACCCCATGTCATTCCAAGCATGTGTGTCAATTTGTACGTCTCTATCTACATTATTCCGTGATTTTTTCAGTTTTCAAATTTATACTGACTTTTTGATCATACGGTATATCGACTCAAAGTTATCTCTGGCGTTGTGGCAGATAGCTCGTGATACACTCTAAATGCTCGACATTAATATTTACGCGTCAAAGTCAAGAACCGCAATGTGTTACAAATCTGTATCACTGAAAACTACTGTGCTGCGTAGAAGAGGCGTTCATAAGCAAGTGACGGAAATTCTGAGAGCAGTAGCTGCCAAAAGCAGCTGCGAGTGTGCACACTGAACTCAGTCCACCCCGCTATTAAGACAACACCAGGGTTTCGTTGAAAATCCCTCCTTCTGAAGGACTTTCCGATTCTTCTTGTTACTGACTGTCAATTATGCCGCTGTGAGTATTCATGCCGAAAAGTAAACATGTTTCCACGACGCCAATTTATGGCAAATTTATACAGCTTCTCTGAGCCTGATTATTTCTTGAACTTTACTCTGTTGTGTCAATGAAGAAAAACAAATTTGAATATCACTTCGTTCGTGTAAATTAGAGAGCGCCGCAAGATTCCGTTGTTGGTCCAGTATTTTTCTGATATGTAACAATTTCTTCCATTCACACAGCATATAATTTGTGAAGGAATTAATTTGTAAATGAGTAAGTGGTAGTACAAAAGATGGGGAACGCATTGGAAATGCACCCGCAGCAAATAGTGGTGGCTGAGATCAGGACAAATCCTGCGAAGAATAAAGTGCAACAAAACACATGCGTATTAATTTTCACTCAAAACTCCAGTAAAAATTAGCTTTTATTCTGATAACTAAACTGGTAATAAAGTTGTAAATATCAGAGTTTTCTGTCGACTTTGCAAAATAATGGCATTCCAAGTAAAATATCCACTTAAATCCAAAATTTTCTTATACAGTTCAGTTTTAGAGCAAGTCTGTCAAATCTCTTGGTTGGGCTGTGCTGTAAGTTTTTATTTTGACTCTGATATGGAAAATAAAATACACAAATTACAAGCTGTCTGTGGTACCAGTAGCAGAACATTTGGCCATAAAGTACAGAAAAAGACAGTCATGAAATTCTCTAAAGTGACGGCAGTTTCTGTCTTACCCAGTGGAAGGCAAAGTTTGTTCACCAAAAAAAGATAATAAATAAATAAATTAAACAAAATTCAAACAGCTGAGAAAAAATGCTGCACAAGAAGAGACATTATTAGAAATGAAGATATTACAACAAAATTAAATATTTTCAACACGAATAAAGATATTCATAAGTATCGTGAAAATTGGAGACAAAACCCCTGGAGAATGTCGGGTCACAGAATTCCCTCAGAATATCCTGACTACACGCCGAATGGGATAAGAGATATTGGAAGACCTTGGAAAAGATGGGGATGATTTTGTTTGTGAGTTCAGAATAGGCAGTAGCCTAATCCTTGAAGTTGATGATGATGATCCTATGAAATTTGTATGTAGTGACTCGTTCCATGACAATTACCTGTGACTCAAATGGTCCCCTAGAGCCTAGAAAATAGGCAAAAAGTAGGAGCCTAGAAAATAGGCAGAAATAAATAAAATAAGACTATCACATCCCTCTGAATGGCGTGGTGCCTCGCTGTGTGCTGTGTGTGCTTGGCGACGTGACGTGCAAGAAGCCCGTCCGCCGCAACGTGGCGAGACGCCTGGGTAGGAGCCAGACGAGGCGTGGGCAGCCTCGCCGCCCCGGGAATGGGGTCAGACAGGACAGGACAGGTGCCTGCCTACGCTACGCCACCAGAGAACGCCTCCGGACAGTCCGTACAGGTGCCGGCGGCTGGAAACCAGTCTCTCTCGAAGTTAAAATTTCACAGAATTTCAGATAGACCATGATCAGTGTTATCAAGTACACAACACGGTGCCGGCCGAAGTGGCCGTGCGGTTAAAGGCGCTGCAGTCTGGAACCGCAAGACCGGTACGGTCGCAGGTTCGAATCCTGCCTCGGGCATGGATGTGTGTGATGTCCTTAGGTTAGTTAGGTTTAACTAGTTCTAAGTTCTAGGGAACTAATGACCTCAGCAGTTGAGTCCCATAGTGCTCAGAGCCATTTGAACCACAACACGGTAAGAAATTTGGAGGGAGGGGGAGAGAGAGAGAGAGAGAGAGAGAGAGAGAGAGAGAGAGAGAGAGAGAGAGAGAGGGGGGGGGGGAGGGAGGGGGGAGGGGGGGATGCGAGTCTTATTAAAGAAGAGCGGTATTGAAATCCCCGATCCACAGCATTGGCAAATCATTCCCAGCCAATGCTGCAATCGCTTCTACAGTGATAACACAGAGCCTGTTCCTTAGCCCTTTCCAGTATTACCGCATTCAGGGAGCAGCACTACTCACCGCAGTTCTAAATTTTACTTCGCATTATGAGACTCTGGTACGCAGTCAGATCAGAGTTTTCTACATAGGAGAAGGCAGAATGTGACTGGAACAGTAGTTCACTCTATCGCATTTGTTTCTGCATCTTCGCATCTGGTATTCTTTAGCTTCTTGGTTCTCCTCCAGATGTTTCCGATAATCGTATTTGAGCGGTTTTCCTCGTTAAACTAGGTACTGTGTCGTTCATTTACTGCTAGCTGATAAACTGAAGCAAATTCAACACTCAAAAACGTTAGTGTAGGTCTTCAAAATTGAGTTGTAGCTTCAAAACGCGTTGGACGTAAGTAGATATGCGTAATATTGCGACTGAAGGCAAGAGTTACGAGTATACACGATGATTCAGCTGCCCATATCCATGTGTCTTACACAACCAGCAGCTCATTCAAATAGCACACGCTAGTTTTTCATATTCTCTCGTTCCCTTTGCGCAAACTGCTGATCCTACAGAAACAATGGGGCAGGACGTTTTTGTAAGAAATTTAAAACAGTTAAATTTTGTACTGGGATATGTTTTCGCTAGAGGCCATTCTTTTCGAATTATACAAGAAAAACGTACAAAAGTGATCTTCAGACGCGTTTTTCGTGAATAACTCAAAAATGGTGGCCTACAACGGAAATGTATCCCAGTACAAAATCTAACTGTATGAAATTTTCTACAATAATGTCCAGTTCATTTTTCTGTAGAACTAATAGTTTGGACGTAGCGAGTGAGAGAATATGAAAATCTTGTGCATGGTTTTTGAAGGTGTTGTGGGTTGCATAAAACCTATCGGTAGGGGCAGCTGAGTCACTCTGTGTATCCCAGTTCTTACTAAGAAATTGTGACACGAACGGAGTCGCCAACTAATGGGTTGGTCATCATTTAGAGGGTGTCTCGTTTGCTCTCACGCCATCCTGTCACCCTCCTTCCCAACAAGTTTCCCTCCTTCTAATATTGTCATTTCCAGTCACAAACTGGGTACGGGGAAAGACGCAGTGCTTTCTTTAGTAGACATAGTATTAATGGAGATGATACGCCCTTGGCTTCCTCAGTTCTTGGAACTGACTGGCGCAATCAGTTAGAGAGAGAGATCTACAGTTTCATGTGGACCTAGAAATTTTTGAGCCCAATATTACATTAGAAACAAAAACCTTCTGTCAGTGAGCCAACGATGGCATACAAAAATTAGTTAGCGCGACGAGCCACTTGCTTAATCCTGCATCGCTACTGGTGGGTCTCCAAGGCCCTGACTCGTGTGAGCGATGCGTTTTCGTCAAGTTCACAACACTTCACACGAGCAGCGTTCCTTGTGGCTTCGCCGGCCGATGTGGCCAAGCGGTTCTAGGCGCTTCAGTCTGGAACCGTGTGGCCGCTACGGTCGCAGGTTCGAATCCTGCCTCGGGCATGGATGTGTGTGATGTCCTTAGGTTAGTTAGGTTTGAGTAGTTTTAAGTCTAGGGATCTGATGACCTCAGAAGTTAAGTCCCACACTGCTCAGAGGCATTTGAACCATTTGAACCTTGTAGCTTCCTACCTTACACAGCTGTGCCATTTGCTCGTGAAGTGACGGCGGAAGTCTATTGTCTAGGAATGCTTGTAGCGTGTTTGGTTCTGCCAGACCGAGCATAGCAAGTAGGTAAGTACTTGTTGGGGCTATAGGACACAGAGTAGCAATGATGGTATCGTTTGTCTCAACACAAATAAGTTTGTAGCACACATTCAAATAGCTGAATCAGCCTATTTATTTCAGACGAGGGCTATGATGTATGTAACAGAAGATCTGTGTAACGATGCACTGCGAAATGAAATCGTTAGTTACGAATCAGGTGACGAAGGCGGAGACGTAGACGTCGAACTATATAGTGAACACGATACGGAAAGCGACGAAAGTGGGGATGACAGTGGTAGATATCAGAACAATACGAAATATTTTGTTGGTAAGTACAACCGTACTAAATGGATTAAAGACATGCCTACTCCTCGCATCAGAACAAGATCACATAATATTGTGTCACATATTCCTGGTGTGACAGGAATGGCAAAGAATAAAAGGACAGATGTAGAAATATGGCGGCTGTTTTTCACGGATGAAATAATGGATGAAGTAGTGATACGTACTAACCAGTGTATCGAATCCGCTAAGTCGAAATACTCTTCGTCTCAGACCTTCATTCATGAGAGAGATAAAGGTGAAATTGAAGCATTTCTTGGTGTGTTGTATTTGGGTGGAATCTACAAGATTGGTAGGATTAATTTAGAAGAACTCTGGGACAGAGATGGAACAGGATCGGGAATTATTCTACTCTACAATGATCCTACAGAGATTCAGGTTTCTGGCACAGTGTCTGAGATTTGACGATAAGTCACCGAGGTCCGACAGGCGAAAAGAGAATAAATTGGCTCCTATACGAAATATATTTGATTTGTTCACCAAGAAATGCATAGCACTCTATTCTCTTGGAAAATATGTCACTGTAGATGAAATGCTTGTCAAATTTCGAGCACGATGTAGTTTTTGAATGTACATTCCTTCCAAACCTGCCAAATATGGAGTAAAAGTGTTCAGTCTAGCCGATGCAAGAACGGCGTACACGTCAAATTTGGAAGTTTATTTAGGTGAGCCCAGATAGCCCGTATAAGCTGACTAATGGTGCAGCTGATGTCGTCAAAAGGTTGTGTAATCATATTTGCAAAACATCAAGGAACATAACGGTGGATAACTGGTTTACGAGTTATGAATTGGCCCTGTCACTTGTGAAAGACCATAAATTAACACTTTTGGGAACAGTAAAGAAGAACAAGATGGAAATTCCCCCAGAATTCGTGAACACAAGGGGTAGAAATGCTTTCACTAGTATCTTTAGCTTTCAGAAGACGTGCAAATTAGTGAGTTATGTAACAAAGGAAAACAGGTGCCTACTTCTGATGAGTACTATGCACCATGAAAACAAAATAGAGGCAACAACTGGGGAAGAAATTAAGCCGGAGATGATAACTTTGTATAATGCTACTAAGGGTGGGGTAGATTTACTAGATCAGATGTGTGCCACCTATGAGGTAGCAAGAACAACTAGAAGGTGGCCGTTGACCTTATTCTTTTGCTTGCTGAATGTAGGAGGCATAAATAGTCTCGCCATCTTCAGAGCTAACAACCAGGGGGAGACCACGAGGAGAGACTTTCTCAGAAGGCTGGGTCAGAGGCCAATTACTACACGGGGCTGGCAGTAAGCATATCAACCGACCTCTAAAAAGATCTGTCAGTAGACTACCGGGAGTCGAACAGCAAGACGATGGGAGTGTGAACCAGTACGGTGCCTCTGGAACCGCGTGACCGCTACGGTTGCAGGTTCGAATCCTGCCTCGGGCATGGATGTATGTGATGTCCTTAGGTTAGTTAGGTTTAAGTAGTTCTAAGTTCTAGGGGACTGATGACCTCAGATGTTAAGCCCTATAGTGCTCAGAGCCATCTGAACCATCAGTACGGTGCCTACGAGAGGACGGTGCTATGGATATGAAGATAGCAAAACGCAATATATTTGTTACAAACGCTCAAAGTTTGTGTGTCTCAAAAAACACTCAAGTTTAATTTGTAAAGACTGCAAGTAGTGGCCGGGCGTGATAAAACAACATGTGGAAACAGTACGTTCAAAATACTTTGTGGAGACTCTCCGTTTACCTACAACGTTTTCGTACATGTTTTCTACTCATCTGTTCATACCTGAGCTTGGTTTCGGTAGAGTTCATTGTTCTACTTTGTGTGCTATGACAAATGACAGTCGCGTTGTATAACCATTTTTTTCCTGTACGGCATGTAGATGTTAGAATCACTGTCCAATTTACTTACGTAGTAATAAAGGACAAAAATTTACTCAAACCCAAAGCAAAACGTGTTTGGTTACTTCATCTAGACAACATGCTTGAATGTGAAGTCCTTTTGTGCTCCCTATCCCTAGCGAATCAGACTGATACGCGATCGGGTCTGTGAGACCCCTCGTAGCGACGGTGGTACAAACGAACACAGTAGCAACGCAGGGTTAAAGGCGACGATGCACCACGTACTGGAACAGAGGGGCAGAGTGCCATTAAACGCGTAAGAGCAGGTTGGTCGGTCCGAAGCCTTGCGGCGACAGTTAGGCCCCGCGGCGGCAGTTAGCCGACATGCAATGCAAAGTAGGCGCAGCGCGGCGCGGCGCGGCGCAGCCGGCGATCCGGGCCAAGGTTGGAGCGCCTCGCGGGACCTTCTTCCCCATATTGGGAAGCCGCCGGCTTGTCCCGTCCCCGCCGCTGTGCCGCGGGAACGCGGAGCGCAGAGTGGCGCAACAAGCCCGTGCTGCCGTGTCACCTGCACGAGATTCCCAGTCCTGTCTGCTGCACGGTTTCTGCACATTCCCTGGGGACGATGTCTGGAGGCGCTGAAAGGGGCAGCGAAGGCGATGATTCGTAATACCCTGCTGTGGATGATCTAGGCAGAACCCATAGACCTAACAGGGTATTTGTCTGGCTCGAAGTGGATTAATAAAGTATTGCAAAATTACTCACACTGGGCACAAAAGTAGGCACCGTGCTAAAATCGTGTCGTCTCCGACCTTGATAAATATCTCAGTTCGACGAGGAAGTTTCTTCAGGTATGGCGTATCTCGCTGAAGCCACTCATTGATGCTTCGATCCCGTAGAGCTACGAAATTGCGAGTATGTTGATTACTACGTTTCACTTGCTGTCTCAAATAGTCTCAGATATTTTCAGTAATTTAAAAAAAAGGCTCTGAGAACTATGGGACAACATCTGAGGTCATCAATGCAGCATGCAGCATACAGCCTTTTGAGGAGTGTACATGCAGATACGGACAGTGAGTGGCTCCACCATCGCAAATTCCATCTTACATAGAATTTCCTCTCACAAACTACTCCCAAAAAACTGCAACTTACGCTTTTCGTTCCCTGTTAGGCAACGTATTGAAGCCGTTGTAATGTTAAAAATCTGAATGTAGTCCTTAAAAATGGAATTTTTGTTCCGAAGGGCGACTGCTGCCTAACATACAATAAACATGTAGTGACTGGAGATGGCTTACTTTTGTTAAATATCAGCTTAGGAATTTCAGTCATTTCACGTACACAAACAGAAACCGTCAGCTGATCATCTTAGCACCTCGTCTGCACTTTTCACGCCTGTGCCTAACATCGGCGAGTGTCGATCTGAGTGCGAGCACGTCGGCTGCTCGCCGGCTGTCCTAGAGACGCGAGCCTATTAGAAATAGAGCATGGCGTGTGGAGGCGCCGTCTTGCACTGGAGCGAGGCCACGCCGCGTCTCCGTATCTGGTTTCCGTCACTTTGCGGCTCCGTAGCGCCGCCGACGCCCGTCTTTGCCTCTGACCCTGCAGCGCACCTGTGCTCGCTGATTGCTACAGTAACATTAAGCTCGCACCGATGATGAACTTTTAATATTTGGAAACGTCAGTATGGAGGTTGTCAGACGTGTCTCATATCACGGATCTGCAGTTGGCTTCAAGTGTGTGTGTGTGTGTGTGTGTGGGAGGGGGGGGGGGAGGTGTGCGGGTGTGGGGGTAAGTGGGTGGATGAAAGAGAGAGAGATCACTTATTTTACCATCAAATCAACAGCGGTGCCTATTTTTAAGATGACAAATTCACCACGTCTTCCACACACCAACGATGCGAAATACCTAATCGTTCATTGATCCAATTGTATTAACACGTAGAAAGATGTCTGTAACAATCTAGTGCATCAAGTCCTAGTATGTTGTCATAAGCACTACAGCGTAGTGGGTTCTACAGCACAATTTCCAATTTGTAGTCGAATTTTTTGTATGAGAAACATTTGCAGGATAAATTTAATATCTTTAAAATTGTCTGCGTTTGTCAGAAATACAGTGCATCGGCAGTAGAGGCATTTAGTGTCAAGGACACTGCCACGATCATAAATCTTTATCGTTAGCGGTTGATGAATAGTGGAGGAAGCCAGAACGTAAAGGCCAAGCAGGAGTGCCCAGCCGACCATCTTCTCGCGCGACTCAAATGAAAGTGGCATTTACAGAGGTGTGTTGGCGTCAGCAGTAAAACGCGTTCTCGTGGCAGGATTGAAAACCGCTGTCGGCGCTTTCCACACGTCCTTGTGTTAGTACGCATAGGCCCACTATGCTCGGCATCTTTTCTGTCCTGGTTTCTGCACCCCCTTCCACCGACCCACCTCCCTGTCATCCATTTACTCTCCCCAGGAGAAAATGTGGAGAGGGACCATTTCCATTAACCAGTGTTGCGTTATTTCTATTTACAGAACTGAATATCTGTTACTCCACTAATCTATCTAATGAGTCGATTACTCGAACTAAAGGACGCTGGTATACTGAAATAACCCAAAATACGCTATGTGGAGAAATGTAATAAGAAACAGTGTGATTGTTCCTTTTTATTAGCCCCTTAAGTGCGCAAAACTTAATGACGAAAGTACTTTCCTGCTGCAGTACGTCTCCCCAATGCATCCAACACGTGCCCGATGGACTTCAAGTCGGGGGAATAGGCAGGCCAGTCCATTCACCGAATATCCTCTCGTTCCGAGAGCAGCTTCACTTTGCAGTTCCATGCGGTTGCGCTTTGTCATCCGTAAGAGTCTAGTCAGGGCCGGATGCACCCCTGAAAAGACGCACATGACATAGGGGGTGGACGGCTCATGGAACGAGATGATATTCGGCGAATGGACTGGCCTGCTCGTTACTACGACTTAAAATTTCATCAAGAACATGTGAGACGCCTTTGGGAGACATATTGCGGCACGTCCATACGCACCAGTGACCATCCAGCGGTTGTCAAAAGCACTGGTGGAGGAAGGATCGCCCTACGACAAGAAATGCTCACCAACCTTGTGGCCAGCATGAGAGCACATTGCAGAGCATGCTCTGCCGTTCGTGGTGATCGCACACCCTATTAACAACCATGTTCCTCCTTTTGTATTGTCCAGGGGACCATCACGAATTACGGTGACCTCAGTATAGTTATTGTCTTCGAATGTAACTGTCATTTCTGTTCGTTTTATTGCGTATTTCGTTGAGCTCGAGTGTGTCCCACATGAGTTGGCATAACTGCTGTATTACATCTGCGATATAAGGACGTGCGCTATCATGAAGCAGGAGCACCCGTTGTCGCGGTTTTCACGGACTTTTCGCCTTAATTGCACGCTTGTATACCTGCATCCGAGTCGCACAAGGTTGCGTATACGCTGCAGTAACATTCTCAACTGGAAACTTTTTGATCGGCCGTTGTAATTGTGACATTAAAATTACCGCCAGAAGAAAAGCGTTTTAATAACAGATTGTTTGTCCATTAGTACAGTTACGAACTCTTCCCAGAAAATGTGCAAGGCAGGCGATTTTGACTGATTTTTAAAAAGTTACAGTAGAGTCTTCTTGGGTGAAATTATTTAAATGCCAGCTTTTCCTTCACTGTTGTTTAAGAATATTTACGTTCAGCTCGTCGCATTTCTTCCGCATACTGTTCATTACAACGTGCAGTTGTAGTGCTGATGAGTTTCACTGCCAGTAATGTCTACGCATGAGTCACCTAACAAGTATTTGGGGCAGTCTTCCACTGCAATAGACAGGGTTAGGGGTCACATATTCCGATGAGACGTCTTCATCAAAGAAGCCGCTGGAATTGCTTGGAGCTGATGCTAGAAGCCGCACAGAATCAGGCCACAGGCAATAACGGAACGCGTACGGCAGTTAGATGTATTCGAATATGAAAGACGCCCTCTTAAAACAACATTCATTTATCAATCAGTATTTCTAAAATTTAGACATTTCCGACACCTGATTTTGCGCCTTGTGCAACAGCTGCTTTCGTTATCGCCAGAAAATAATACCAGAACTGTCTCATATGAAGCTGATCGTCCTGCGAGTGCGAACATTATTTCTTCAACCACTATAGACGCAGGAAGGTGTTACAGGGCTTTCCGTCGACGCACAGAGAAATGCACGTATGCGGTTTTCTGTAAATCCAACACTTTGCGTGAATAGGGCCCATTGAAGATGAGCACTGATACAACTTTCCATGTGTTTATGAAACTGCATCTGTGCTGTTTCAGGAAATACGAAAATTAGAAAAGCTGGTCATCTGCATTAATGTTGTAGTGATGATACGTTGTTACCTTCCACTGAAACAGTATCTAGTAACGACAAGAAAGCTACTATTGCATCACAACCAAACGTGCAGCACCCAGTTTTGTGGCTTGGAGGGCTGAATGGAAGGTCTGAGGCCTCGTTTCCTGGATATTCAATGGTGTCGCAATGATAAGTGGACAGAGCTCTGCAAACACAGTGGCCGTCTCGGCTGTTTGCGCTTTCTCCATTGCATAGCGTCAATACACAGCACTCCCTCTGTGCACAAACATAGATACGTGCCCAAGGTGCTGTTCTGTTGTCCATCACATGACTCTTCTTCAGTACTGTGCATATTAACATAAACGTTCCTTGTAGCTAAGCTGTTCTGGTACTTAGCGATATATTGCGTCATTTGTATTCCTCATCCCTATATCTTCTGAGTTAATTCGTGATTATGGTTTGATGTCTTCGTGATATCCTTATAGTGTTCACATAGAAAAATTTCCCACTTCGAAGACGTCTTATTTTCCGTCTTCAGTGTCACATTTGGTGCATTTCGTACAGCAAAAGATCCTCCACTTGTTGCAGAAGGCTTAGTGGCTAACATCTAACAGTTCTTCTCAATCTGAGCGAACATGTTCCTCATTCTGTCTTGCATCTTAGAATTTTTGCTGTTGTTTTTTTACTTAAAAAGTTGATTCTTGCACATTTGATTTGAACTTTAAATCCTGTGTGAAAAGAAGGAAAAAGACAAATCGAAATAACTATTAAGGTGAACGATGAGGCCAAAGAGACGTTAAAGACTGTTCGGTAAGTTACAGTACATGAGAAGCGACTACAACATAATTGTAAAACAATATGTAATACATTACAACAATAAAACTTAATTTTGTAGAGATCACCACTATACGTGTGAAAATTCTGAACGTTAAACGCTTCATAGTAGGCTATTTATTATCCCGATACCAGTATCGAAATTACTAGAAATTAAGAAACTTTCTGATCCTTAGAATTGGTTACTGGACGAAGATTTGAACCCGAACGCCTGCGTATTGCTACGAAATGAAGGATTCATTCTACGTAATATACACGTAGCCACCACTCTCTGATTGCGTCTTAGACGTTACAAGGCAGTACGAGGAGCGATCTACTATCGTGGGACATGAGATCAGTATGTCACCAATCCCAACAGCCGTACTGCAAGTACATGAACTCCGACGACGTCACTGCTTCTTTATTCAAGCACTCATTTGAGCTCACGATAGCCGAGCGGATCCCGTCCCTGACGTCCCTACCCCGGAAATATCCTACCCCGAGATACCGGGAATCGAACCCATGTCCTCCCCACTGAAGGCAGCTACCCAAACTATTTAACTACGGAGGCGGTCTTCTGTGTAATGTTGTTGTTGTTGTTGTGTTCTTCAGTTCTGAGACTGGTTTGATGCAGCTCTCCATGTTACCCTATCCTGTGCAAGCTGCTTCATCTCCCAGTACCTACTGCAACCTACATCCTTCTGAATCTGCTTAGTGTATTCATCTCTTGGTCTCCCTCTACGATTTTTACCCTTCACGCTGCCCTCCAATACTAAATTGGTGATCCCTTGATGCTTCAGAACATGTCCTACCAACCGATCCCTTCTTCTAGTCAAGTTATGCCACAAACTCCTCCCCAATTCTATTCAATACCTCATCATTAGTTATGTGATCTACCCATCTAATCTTCAGCATTCTTCTGTAGCACCACATTTCGAAAGCTTCTATTCTCTTCTTGTCGGCCGACCGCGGTGGCCGAGCGGTTCTAGGCGCTTCAGTCCGGAACCACCCGACTGTCACGGTTGCAGGTTCGAATCCTGCCTTGGGCTTGGATGTGTGTGAGGTCCTTAGGTTTTTTAGGTTTAAGTAGTTCTAAGTTCTAGGGGACTGATGACCTCCGATGTTAAGTCCCATAGTGCTCAGAGCCATTTGAACCATTTTTTTCTCTTCTTGTTCAAACTATTTGTCGTCCATGTTTCACTTCCGTACGTGGCTACACTCCATACAAATACTGTCAGGAACGACTTCCTGACACTTAAATCCATACTCGATGTTAGTAAATTTCTCTTCTTCAGAAAGGCTTTCCTTGCCATTGCCAGTCTACATTTTATATCCTCTCTACTTCGACCATCATCAGTTGTTTTGCTCCCCAAATTACAAAACTCCTTTACTACTTTAAGTGTCTCATTTCCTACTCTAATTCCCTCAGAATCACCCGAGTTAACTCGACTACATTCCATTATCCTCGTTTTGCTTTTGTTGATGTTCATCTTATATCCTCCTTTCAAGACACTATCCATTGCGTTCAACTGCTCTTCGAAGGCCTTTGCTGTCTCTGACAGAATTATGATGTCTGTGTAATATGTTTCTCAAAATCTTGTAATATTTTCTCGTGTTCTTTACAAGACCATAGCGTTCTCTGACTTTCGGAAATGTTTATTAACTTAGATAATCTATATTTTTAAAATAGTAGGAAAAGCGTCAAGTTCCCAAAGACCGATCCCTGATTTTTTATACCGTATGTACCTGTATTCCATATTATTCGGCGTTTGACGTAATGGAAAGGTACAGGAGTCTGGTAAATATTGCGCAAAATGTTATCAAGGTGGAATGTGGAGGACAGGCCGGGGCGATGGATAAGGTCAGGGGGCGCTGGCTGCGGCCTGATTTAGCCGTCAATTACGGCGCCAGCCCAGCCGTCTGTTCTCAGCCGCCTAATTACGCATGACGTCACGACTCTCCCTCTCGCCGGACCAGTCTGCCGATATCTACTGGAACACTGATCTGATGACAGGCGGCAGATAAATTATTCGGCCAGTCACGACACAGAAAAAATATCCTAATTTTTGAAAACTTTTCAGTAACGTGACGGTCAAAATAGTGGTAAAGTGTGTGAAAAACCCGCAAGATACCCATTACAACTACAATTTATGGTGGAAAACTGTTGTACCAAATATAGGGTAGTGTAAATTGGCACACAGCATAGCTGCCTGACGTGTAAGGGACTCGCTTGGAGTTCACATTTATTTTGAAACTAAACAGTTCGATTTTTGTTGGGGACTCCTTATTAATACTTAGAGAAACTACAAACCAATTCCATTACTTCCTTCTTAGGACAAATGTACTGTTTTTACATTTTGTCGCCTTCACTAACACCAAACTGAACACCCTACCCCCCATCACACCCATCACAAAGATAGAAATGTACTGTGTGTATGTGAGCTCGAAGTAACTGTGTGATTGTTTCATATTTTTTATACACACCAATTTATTTGGCGTTTAGCTGAGAAGGGGCTACTTTCAACTGTATTATACGAAACTGGATAGTTTTTTTACTTCAGTTGATGCTTAGTATACAAACTCGTCTTGTAGCTGAAGTGGCGCTAATTCCTGCTGTAGTATACAACATTGGATAGCTTTTTCTTAAATTTCAGTTGATACTTACTATCCAGACGGTCGTCTTGAGTCATTATGGATGCTGCAAAATCTTGCTCCGTCTAACAGAAGCTGAAATGTTGCCCTTAAGACTCGCCAAAACCAGTAGAATTCTCAACTGCTGCATTACCTCCGTAATTCATGTACGCAATGATTGGGTGCTGGGTCAACGTAGGGAAACAATTATTGAACATTCAAAGCTGATCAAGGACAAGTATTTTGGTATTATTTCTAACACTTGACGGTAATGGCCTAACTATGTAGGATGGTCAGAAAGAGTCCGGAAATTACTAAGGGTCTTGCAGGGTAGGTTGTGCTGAGAAACAGTTGTGATATAATAATTATCTTCAGAAGAAATGTGGTTTAATAAAAGGTTGTTTGTCTACTGTAGAATACAGAAACGAACTCTTCCCAGAAAATGTAAGACAGGTGACCTTGACTGAGGCTAAAAAAAGTTACAGTAAGACCTTATTCGGTGAAATTATTTAAATGTCCACTTTTCCTTCACTGTTGTTCAAGGGTTCGCCAGATACAATTAGTGTCAGTTGTTGTCATAGTGTAGATGATAGCGCACGAGGCTGTGCAGCCTTTGGCTCGGGTTCGGTCCTTACCACTGTCTCATTTCCGGTATTTGTAACACTCTCTTGTTTGGTTTTAGGAAACTAAAAGAACAACACAGCCAGTGGCAGGCCGCTTGAATTTGCGCGCGCAACGGCCTGGTTGGCTAACTTTGATGCTATTTAACTCTGAAACGGCACGACTCATAGAATTTTTTTTTTTAACAATTATTTCACAGCGCAGCCTACCCTGAAACACCCTTACAAGCCTAGCACACTGTTTCTGAGAAACCTGTATGAAGTGGAAGAGTCCATTGAGGTTATGAAATTGATGTTGTTTCTTATTATGAAGTGTGTGAAGTGCTAGATCGTACATAGACATGAACGAAACGGTGAAGTGTCTTAGTAGTACATTGATGTACGTCTTCTCAAATAACCATATGATGGACAGATAATAAACAGATGTTCTCACCTCGAAGAAACAATAAAGGGACTGAAGTTAAATCCTGGCTGGCTGTTGTTTTCAGCGACTAGGATTTGTATTCTGAGTCGCGGTCGTCCTTAGCACCCACAACCACCGAATCTAGTGTGTTGTTCCGTTCATGAGGAGCCAGAGCAAGCAGTAGTGGAAGAGGTGGTGATGTCAGCGGGAGGAGCACTCGAAGAGACAGGCGGCGGCTGGTGGCCAGTGACGTCACGTGATGGACGGCTGGTCCGCCACGCACACGGCCCGGACTGCGCAGTGCCGCTTCCGGGAAAGACGCTCTGCGCACTGCCCAGATCCACTCTCACTCTCAGCTTCTAGGATCCAAAACAGTCCACAGTGGATTGCAGGTGCTCAGCTTTCAACTGCAACAGCCGAGTTTTTCTTTGAACATTCGTGGCTTCGGTTGTACTCCATACTTTACAGCAGAGATTCCGTAATTGTCGCAGTAGGAGTTCGTCACACACGTGTTTCACTATTCAATCGGCGCTCATTTGAAAGCACTCTTTCACTGCCATCTGATTACTTATATTTTCGAATATATTAAGGTAGAATTTATTTTTTAAATATGGCGAAAATTGCCTTCTTACCGGCCTGAGGAACGTCGTTTCTTATGTTTGTATTTGGATAATTTCTTCTTCCTCGACGCTGAATACTGTGACATACATACTAAAATAAGAACTTTTACAATCTTGTACAATTTCCTTTGGGTCTCTTTGTTCAGTTTCCATTATACAGTACTTAAGTCGTAGTGCAGATTAAAACTGTGTGCCGGACCGAGACTCGAACTCGGGACCTTTACCTTTCACGGGCAAGTGCTCTACCACCTGAGCCGGCCGCGGTAACCGTGCGGTTCTGGGCGCTGCAGTCCGGTACCAAGCGACTGCTACGGTCGCAGGTTCGAATCCTGCCTGGGGCATGGATGTGTGTGATGTCCTTAGGTTAGTTAGGTTTAAGTAGTTCTAAATTCTAGGGGACTGATGACCTCAAATGTTAAGTCCCATAGTGCTCAGAGCCATTTGAACCGTTTTTCTACCACCTGAGCTACCCAAGCACGACTCACGCCCCGTCCTCACAGCTTTACTTCTGCCAGTACCTCGTGTCCTACCTTCCAAACTTTACAGAAGCTCTCCTGCGAGCCTGTGAGGACGGGGCGTGAGTCGTGCTTGGGTAGCTCAGGTGGTAGAGCACTTGCCCGCGAAAGGCAAAGGTCCCGAGTTCGAGTCTCGTTCCGGCACACAGTTTTAATCTGCCAGGAAGTTTCATATCAGCGCACACTCCGCTGCAGAGTGAAAATCTCATTCTGGATACGATGGTGGTTGGTAGTTGCGGCCAGGAGATGAAAAGTATCCGTGAGGCGAGTGCGCCGTAGGTGTGCGATGGCAGCACAGGGGCACTTGGTATGCGCAGGAGTCGAGCGGCACGGACGTTGTGCGCCGTGCAGCGGCGGGCGTGCAGTCGTTGAACCGACGCGGCCGCCGCCTCCAGCGATGACGCGATGGCATCTCTGACCGCGCGCGGCTAGGCTTAACATTCGCCGCAGCCGATGCCCCGCCTCTGATACGCTACTGATGCAAGCTCCCCCTCCCGCTCTGACCGCCATACCAACAAGCCGATGATCACAGCACAGCGTTCCGTCTTGTTGCAAACCGCCCCTTCGTCGACGTAGCCGCTGTAATGGTTCGCTAAAGATGCGAGTAGGCCGGTAAATATATGACGAGGTGTTTATAAGCTTTACTTGTGCACTCTTTACCGTTAGTAAACGTATTCATCTGTACGTGCTCGCAATGTAAGTGTGTTTGACGGCGCGGGTAGCACTCGTCCCATTTCGTGCTTAGGAAGGAAGCGATACATAAGCAAGATGAAACACTCGATTTATATTATTACAATCTGTATTTTTTTCCTCTTCCGCGAAGGAATGTGTTTGCAGGCTGAAACAATGAATGAAAATTTGTTTCAAGACTGGGATTTGAAACCGGGTCTCCTGCTCACTAGACAGACGCGCTAGCCACTACGCCACCTTAGCATAGTGGTTTTCCAGAACTGCACGGACTTAACTACACTTACCTCCTCCATCCAAATTCCCCCTCACTCTTTAGCCCACTTGCTATTCCCCCTAATCTCGAACGGCACTGCAAACGCTCTTCAACTGTGTTGGAATAGTACCTCAGCATCAAATGAAACGGAGGATTCTGCCTGGATCCCAGACATAGGTGCTTTAATCAAGTGAAACGGTATGATTCCAGAGACCTTTTGAAGTATTGGCAGGAATATCAAGTGGGCTGAGGTGTGAATGGAATTTGGTTTGAGGAGGGAGGCCTGTTAGGGTAATCCGCGCAGCTGTGCAAAGCCATTGTGCCAGGATGGCGTAGTGATTAGCGCAGCTGCCTGTTGAGGAGGAGATCCAGTTTCCAGTGGTCCATTGATCGTGTCCGGGCCAAATATCTCACGAAATAAGCGTCAAAAGAAAAAACTACAAAGAACGAAACTCGTCTAGCTTGAAGGGGGAAACCAGATGGCGCTATGGTTGGCCCGCTAGATGGCGCTGCCATAGGTCAAACGGATATCAACAGCGTTTTTTTTTAAATAGGCACCCCCATTTTTTATTGCATATTCGTGTAGTACGTAAAAAAATATGAATGTTTTAGTTGGACCACTTTTTACGCTTTGTGATAGATGGGACTGTAATAGCCACAAACGTGTAAGTACGTAGTATCGTGTAACATTCCGCCAGTGCGGACGGCATTTGCATCGCGATACATCACCCGTGTTAAAATGGACCGTTAACCAATTGCGGAAAAGTTCGATATCGTGTTGATGTATGGCTGTTGCGATCAAAATGCCCAACGGGCGTGTGCTATGTATGCTGCTCGGTATCCTGGACGACATGATCCAAGTGTCCGCACAGTTCGCCGGATAGTTAAGTTATTTAAGGGAACAGGAAGTGTTCAGCCACATGTGAAACGTCAACCACGACCTGCAACAAATGATGATGCCCAAGCAGACGGTCTCTGGAACCATACAGTTTCATTTCACTACTTGCTTTGGTTGAGACAGCGTATGAAGTAACTCATTTCTATTCAACCAGGTGCAGCGTAAGAAAAAATACACTTCTGTTTTGGCCGGCCGGTGTGGCCGAGCGGTTCTAGGCGCTTCAGTCTGCAACCGCGCGACCGCTACGGTCGCAGGTTCGAATCCTGCCTCGGGCATGGATGTGTGTGATGTCCTTAGTTAGGTTTAAGTAGTTCTAAGTTCTAGGGGACTGATGACCTCAGATATTAAGTCCCATAGTGCTCAGAGCCATTTGAATCTTTTGAGCCACTTCCGTTTTGACCTAAACATTTGAGCGTCTGTTACCGTGACCGATCCTAGTGATGGAAAAAAATCATTACCGGGATGTAGCTTTCATAGAGAGGATAGTTGGGCGAGTACATGTTGTCACTATCAGGCTGTCCTTGGTTAAAATCTAAAGCTCGCCCCAGTGTATCGTGGACCTTTTACAATCAAATCACGCATAATCGCTGCATTCAAGCGTGGCATATCTTGGTTATGCTATCCTTGCCTAGCCTCTACAGCTCTAGCAATACCATTGCTGATTCCTTTCTCCATTATCCTCAAAAGGGAGTTACTGCTTTTGTTTCAAATGTCCCCAGTCACTCCCTCACCCGCTAGCCGAAAAGCTGTGAAGGGGAAAAGCTGAGGTTCTGCTGCTTATCAGCAAAATCTGACATTCCTGCATTGATGTAATGTTTGTAAAAATGTAATGTTTCCATGTGTTGGCGCATGTAGGAACGCTTCATTTTAACAAGGATTACAGGGATTGCGACACCGGCATGTACTTGCACTGACTCAGCAACAGAATAAATTAAATCTAAACCCTAGGAAGAATACGATCATTGTTTATCCATATAGTCGATGACCATAAATCAGCTAAGCTGGGGTCTGAAAAAATAACGAGAATATTGTCGTTTAATCCAACCATTATTTTATGGTTTTCGATGTTGTTTGTGATGTTCGTACATATCTTCAGGGCTGCTGTTTACCAAGATCAGATAAGCTAAACACCTTGTATTTGGTTAGGAACCCAGACCCGCTCGTCCCCTTCACAGAAATTCTGCACTGCATTGAACAGGGTCATTCACTCACAGACAGGCGAGTATAATCTTTGTAATTTATGCCGCTTTGTGCTACTTGTTGACTAATAGGTCGCGAGGTTACACGCAAAGCAAAATCAGCCGTACCGCCATTATGAGCGAACGGGCGAACCTCATTACGAGCGTTCAAGATGCAGTTAGAGCGAGTAGAACAGCGAAGGCAAATTACAGCCGCATTAGCTGTCAGGCACCTCATAAACCAACACAGTTTACTGCGGCTATTAGGACGCACGGATTTCGCACCGCCTCCCATTACGTCACCAGGTTCCCGAGTGGTGGGACTATAATTCCAGATTGTGGCCTGAAGTCGTTAAATACGGCTTACTGCCTTTTGAGTCGTCTCTGTTGAGGCTTATTCACGAAAATTGCTAGTCAGATCACCGTAAGGACTAACCAGAATACAAATGATTAATCTATCAAAAACTGTTGCATTAAGCGAGATTTGAAGTTGGTGCCGTATGTGATAATAGTGTTACGCTCTTCGGACCGCAACCTCTACATCTAGATCTACATCCATACTCCGCAAGCCACCTTACGGTGTGTGGCGGAGCGTACCTTGAGTACCTCTATCGGTTCTCCCTTCTATTCCAGTCTCGTATTGTTCGTGGGAAGAAGGATTGTCGGTATGCCTCTGTGTTGGCTCTAATCTCTGATTTTATCCTCATGGTCTCTCCGCGAGATATACGTAGGAGGGAGCAATATACTGCAAGTAGTTACTATGGACGGCTATCATCAGTTTTTGTAATACGTTCAGGGCAATTTGACGGACACGTTTCTCGCTAACAGCGTGTACATCAAGCCTCGACACACCTAGAGACTTCTTGGTATGTAGAACGAAATTACGCAATTTCCGTAAAATATATTAGACTCAAACGAAAATACACGCCATCCCCAGTTTCATGGTTTCACTGCTATTCCGTCAGTTTCTGCATTGGACCACATGTGAACTGAAAAATTAAACACGTAATTATTTCTTGAAGCGCATTTTCTCTGCTGTTTCGGTGGTATTTGAAATTTCCTTTTGCTACGTGTAGCTGGTGTCAGCCCAAACAAATACTGCTCACAACACGTCTCATCTGACGCCTACCGTCGAAGGAATGTGTCGGTATGCTTCCCACTTCAGATTAGTCTAGTGCGACGCTGGTTTAACTATACGTGTCAACAGGAACAGAAAAGACAAGGCTTAAATGGTACTCAGCAGCGACTGAGCATTATGCATCTGCGTGGCGGTGGCAGTCAACACAGGCCAGGGAGGTTCTGTCGCTGCTGCAGTACTCGTTATTTCTTGTGTTTTACTATTCCTGTTAATACATATCGCTAAAAGAAATATCGTCTCCCTTAAAAGTGATAATATTTCCGCATAGTGAAGTGCTGAATTAATGCCTAAGACGGGCACAACAAGGTAGAAAAATGGTACACACGTACTAAGTCAGAGCTAATGGAGGTAGTGTGTGAACTTCGGTAGATGGTCGCAACTGGCAGTAGATTGAGTGCGAAGTAGTAGAAGCGCGGAGACACAGTGCTAAGAAAGCCGCAGCTCACATCCGGTTGTCAAGCTGGTGTGGACAAGAAAGGAATGAAGCCTCTATCTGGGAGCGGCGAGTATCGCAGTCTCGGCGACGGCGACACGTCTCAGCGAGCAGCACGGGAGTGGTAGCGGCGCGTTTAATAACCGGTACCAAGTCTAACGGCGCAAGTAATTGCAGGCAGCCAAAGCCGCCATTCACACCGGCCACCGCCTCCTTCAATGGACTCGCCTGTTCTGGCCGCCGCCGACTACGTGTGTGTGTGTGTGTGTGTGTGTGTGTGTGTGTGTGTGTGTGGTCTAGATCGGGCACAGAGAGAAATATCGGTGGCCTTTGTGGAACTGCTGCTCTTTCTTCCTTGGATTGGAGAATGCATTATTAAGAGCCGTATTTCGAGCCTCCTTTAGGAGCAATTTGGGCTTGCGCGAGACATGTTCGAAGCAGTGTGGATTTGACAAATCACAGAAAGGAGTTAGAGAAGGGGGGTTAGTGTTGTTTCACACGACCGCACAAACACATAGTGGTTCGTAGAGATTGGGCCTGGAAAGTAGGAAGTAGCTTACGGCTAACAAGAATTATGTGTAGAAACGTTCCAATGTGTGTGAACTAGACTGCTGAGGTCATCGGTCCCTAGACTTACACACTACTTAAACTAGCTTAAAGTAACTTATGCTAAGAGCAATATATGCACCCATGCCCGAGGGAGGACTCGAACCTTTGGCAGGAGGGGCCGCGCAATCCGGGACATGGCGCCTCAAACCACGCGGCCAGCCCACGCGGCAATTATGTGTAGACATCTAAGAAGTAGCGTGTATAACAGTGTTACAGCAGGAAAATTCTTGATTCGTAGGTGAATGTCCTTCACCGGCGATGTTTGGTTCCACTTCATGTGCGAAACTCGTGTATTTCCGTATGGAGGCGTCGTCACCAATAGTATGGTGAGCTCGTCCGCGATATGTATAGCCGCGCGGGCTTAGCCGAGCGGTCTAGGGCGCAGCAGTCATGGACTGTGCGGCTGGTCCCGGCAGAGGTTCGAGTCCTCCCTCGGGCATGTGTGTGTGTGTGTTTGCCCTTAGGATAATTTAGGTTAAGTAGTGTGTAAGCGTAGGGACTGATGACCTTAGCAGTTAAGTCCCATAAGATTTCACACACATTTTTTTTTTTTTCGCAATAATGTGTACTCATGTCTAGCTGGGAAACACAATGTTTCATTTCGCTGTCTACCACAGTTTATGGGACCTGATTCTTCACGAATCGCGAGAAGTGCAATCAGAATTTCTGTAGAACGCTTTCACTCCAACTAGATAAAGAGAGCTCCCTCAAGATCCTCAGCTAGCGTTAGACGGTCCCAGACGAGAATGCGTTCCACCAAAATCCACCGCAGTACCCGCGTGCCACTTACAGTGCGATTGTAATTATGACTTTGTGTGTCCCTTGCCGCAGTGAAGGAGGACGGGGAAAATAGAGATATCTGATTGACAAGGTCTGGTGGAAAACTTGAGCTTTTAATTGCAATAGGTTCCCCACGTAACTAAACTTTCGACACATTGCTTATGATACCAAAAGATCTGTTACAGCATTTCTATTAGTAATCACTCCGTACAGCAGATTACGAATGTATGCAAAAGAAATTCTCACTTCGTTGCCGCACGATGTTACAAAAGCACGTTTAAAACATGGACCACAGGTCTGAACAAACGCTGTCCTGCCAGGGACGCAATGCTACAACTTTCGGCCAAGCTACTATTAATGGTGGTTTTAAATTAAATCAATGTACTCCTGTATTTCTGAAACTGTTTTCAATTTTGGCGCCCGGCAGCTTCTGAACCACAGAGCAAGGTTACGAACACTTGCGACTACTGATTACCGCCCTGTAGCCCTCCACACTGAAGTCTTCAGAATATCCGAATCTTCCAGCTTGAAAAAGATTGAAGTGTTTGGTCACACCTGACAGAAGAGATTAATGCGTACAAAAGAGCTGTAAGCAGCCGTGACTTCGCTTGCGACCAGTACTGTACCATTGATGAACGATTTAGGGAATGCGTATAAGTGCCGCTCTGACGCCACGTCGGCACCAGAGGTGCAGTCCGTGCAGGGCTCACGGCGGGTTGCGCCCGGCTGCGTCTTTACGAGCGAGGCGTGCCGCGCCTACAGACAGAGCACGGGCAGAGACAGGGCACACTGCCTGGCCGCCAACTTGCGCTCTGCTCAGCGAACTGAGCAGCCGTGGGGGCTGTAAGCCCGCACTGCGACTACCCTTCTCCAATTCCTTACGAGATGTGTCTCTGGGCTAACGATATTTCACCATTACACATTCTCCTTATCATAGTCATCGGAGACGGTCCACAACCTTATTGGGGCTATGTTGGTGAGGGTATTAGGCTGGGGTTTTGTAACACGTCCTCTTATATTACTATGTTTTGTTAGAAAAATCTTTATTCAGTCGGTCGTCGAAATTTTGAAATAAAAGTTATTGTGGATGTCGCGTAATAAATTTTTCGCGTGAAGCGCTGTTGCGACACAGGCAAAGATCAATTGTGGAAACTAAGTCACTGAATATTGCAAATAATCTTGTTAAAGAATACGGCCGACTGACTACATCAAACAAGAGGGCACGTACATTCGCGGAGGAGTGGTCAAAAAAAAAAAACGTTAATACTGTGTAGGAAATGAGTCTTAAATATAGTTACGCTTGTACACACTCAAATGATTACGAACATACGAACGGGATAGAGGCACGTACATTTTGAATGTAATCATCCCCCGTGGCCTGGATAAAAAGAATTAAGTTAAATGCATTTATTCATCTTAGAACGTAAATGCGTGGACTTCGAAATTACATGAAAAGAAAGACTGCAGTTTCTGAATGTCGCGGCAAATATATTGAAATTGACGGTAGCTGCCACGAAAGGAGAAAGATGAACACATTCACGTACCTCTATTGTTGAGCAGCGCCGCCGTAAAGATCGTCACCTCCATCTAAATTCTCTGCATAAAATTAAAATACTAGTAATAATTTTCGAGTTTCAAGAGCTGGGACCCACGGTATCACAAAAGACGAAATCGCTCTGCTTCAGAATCACTTTCATTATTTAACCCAATTTTTTCAGCAAGAAATGTCACAACACGTCTTAACACTAGGACAGGATAACAACGAAAGGTAACTTATTCAAAAACTAATAAACGAAGAGCGTAAAGCTTCTTTTATTCAGCAAATGCTTTACTCATTAATCTCTGGTAGTTGAACTAGTGTCTATATATTCATTAAAAAAATTATATAATTCCTTTACAGTTTGCTGATTGTACTTTCGTAGCATTCATATGAAATTATCCAGAAAAAGCCTAAATCGGGATGACAGGATCAACATCTAAATACTGTTCTCTAATAAAAATCTTTTCTTTCCCTCTAATGACGGTCGTTACGACTGAATTAAAGTCCTCTAAAATTTATCTGGAATTGTTTATTTTCGATGAATCCTCAGTGATTATTTTCCACGATCAGTATTCCTCCCGTGTTGTCTTGCGTGTGTTCCTTCGTGGGTGATATACTTTGCTCTTTTTCTGGAGCATATTTCACTGAACCTACCAACACATGTGACTAAATCATACATGAGCGTTAGAAAATGTCCATGTATATGGTCGTATGTGACGTGACTACGTGACTATGAATGTAGGTACAAGTGCTTCAGAAAAATCTTTTGAAGTTTGTCATACTTGAACACGTCCTGTCCGTTCGAAAATTAACGAAGCGAATCGCCCCCTTGTAAAAAAAAAAAAAAAAAAAAAAAAAAAAAAAAAAAAAAAAAAAAAAAAAAAAAAAAAGATATCCGGCTTACAAAGAGAAGAAACCTCAAATGACTTAAACGCAAAGTTAGGACTGATACTTGAACAGCCGAACCCGCCGAACCCTTGCTTGGTGTTCAAAGCTTCCGGTGACAAACATTATTTAAAAAAGCTCTTCGTTAATTATTTCACGAGAGATTTACACACACAGGAAAATAATCTATGTACACGATCGGCACGAAAACGAAATAAATTTCTGTCTTTTTGATGCGTGAGAGAAGGGGGCGGGGGGGGGGGGGGGCGGGGAGAGCAAAACCGCAACAACTAACAGTTGTAAGTCCCGTCGCAAGCTGTGGAGACAAATTCCCGACACACAAAATGAACAAGCCGGCCGAGGTGGCCGAGCGGTTCTAGGCGCTACAGTCTGGAACCGCGCGACCGCTACGGTCGCAGATTCGAATCCTGCCTCGGGCATGGATGTGTGTGATGTCCTCAGGTTAGTTAGGTTTAAGTAGTTCTAAGTTCTAGGGGACTGATGACCTTAGAAGTTAATTCCCATGGTGCTCAGAGCCATTTGAACAAAATGAACAAATTCCCAGACGAACATAGATCATCTACGTGAAATAATCTGCGCATAACGGCAGGAGTATCTGAAGGAATTTCATGGCGATTACGGATATCTTCCTGTGGTGTACTACTCAGTCGATGAGAGAGAAAATTATTCGTATCATTTAGGGGAGACTGGCAGTTATATAAACTGAGCAGATGCATGAAGGCTAGTGCAGTAGCGCGAGAAAGACGTGGAAATAAACTTTACAGCAAAGGAGCGCGATGACAGAACCACTCCTAATCTTGTTTCTAAAGAACTACCGGTGAAAGCGCTAACAGCAACCAAGCCTTAAACTCTCCTGTTTAATTTTGTTGCATATCTCTGCCTGTGACACAACAAACTAATTGTATTCGTACTTCAAAAATGCACTGGTGCATAATTGCGTTAATACATTTCGCTGAATAACACTTTCCAAGCGGAACAAATTTTCTGAAAATGTTTGCGTATTTAGATTGCACAGAATGATTATGCGACAGATCAGTTTGCCTTCAGCAAGGCGCCGCAACAGAAACTAGACACCGGTTCAGAAGTCGGCAGCGTGTGCATTGCACAGCTTCCTCTGCGAGTGGCAGCCATTAATCGTGAGGCACACTTCTGGCCGCGTGATGTAAGCCTGAGGCGTGCAGGCTTCCGGCCGGACGGACACGTTCCCAGCGCCGCTAATTGCTGCGCAGAAGCCATCGCCGTGTGCTGTTGTCGTCTGGGTGCATGCGCCACTGCTATCACCAGTCCTCAAGTCTGTACCTAACCGACGCTGGATAGTCGTAGGGCGGGTAAGATACAACATCGTTATGTAATTGGCTGCCGCCTGTTGCGTCTGTTTCTCTACCGTTAAAAGGTGCTAAATAAGCAATTACTTAACTTTGACGCTCCGCTATTGGCAGAGCTACCGGTGCGACTCTGAATCGCATAAATCGCATAAATACTGCTACCAGAAGAAAAAATTCGTTCTTATTGCTTGTGTGAAAAAGTTACAATTCAAAATAGGTTTTATCGGTGGCAGATTCCTCCAGGATTCTTATTGTAGTTCGATTGTTCAGTTGATAACGAGTAATTGATGTCGACTGTTTAACAATTAGTTGTTAATGTTTCATTTGTTAGTTCATTTGGAGGAGGAAACTGGCAGCCAGACACGCGGAATAATTTGAAGAATTGCAGATTTGCTATGACTTCTGTTAACAGGTAAAACATGCTGTTAAATGAAGTTATTATGGAACCCTCTCACACTTCATAGTCACTCTGGTGGGGTAGCTAAATGTGGCTTATACTTCCCAAGGCACTTGATGTCTACGTACAACTTTGGAATACATGGAAATGTCATGGAAAAGCTCAAATACTATCTCTAAATATTAAAGAATGTAATGCTTTTAACTCGTATTAACTTTGCCAAATACAGACAAACAGGCGTCACTAATGATTCGTGTAATATATAATTCTGCTGAGAGTGTTCAGTAGGTGCGATAGTTCTTAACTTCCAAAGTAAAGTTCGTAACTGCCAAAGTAAACTTAGTGGCACGGTCGCTCTGCCGAATAGCTTCTGATTCATCTGCGTAAGGCGATTTTGGAGGGACATTTAGCCAGCGCACTTCTACCAGCGCACTACTTTTGTGGATTTTAACGTCGGAACTTCTGTTCCCAATAGGTCCCTAGCGGCCTGTTGCGAAGCCATTCGCCCAACATTTGTATTACCTGAAACCGAACATTGACTCAATTGAGACAATCAGACACGATGACGTTGAGCCAAGCTAGCTGACCTGGCAGGTGCTGTGAATGTATGACTGTGGTATTTCAGTTTTTCCAGGCTTTGAACACACTGGGAAATGAAACGACAGTCATCTCCTTTGAAAAATATCTACAGGAACTAAGCTCTCACTTGTTTCCTGTGTTTTCCAAGGCGTGCGTTACACAATAGTCGTTGTCAGTACGAGCAAATTATTGGAACTGTATTCTAACATAACCGTAAGTTGTCGGCATGAGATGTGTTCTGAAAACTAATGGCTCAACCTCTTCTTCTTAGCGCAATCTTCACTTACTTTAATGAATGGAAGTCGAGTGCACCATCTTTGATTCGTGTAAACTTCATTCTTTGTGTTTTCCTGTTTAAACTGTGTTTCTGGCGAAGATAGGGACTCAGTGCGACATTTGCCTAAACAAGTACGGAGAAACCGGTTGGCCCATGTAGCAGACCAGAGACTGTTAATTTGGCGCGCGGATTCAATCCACATCTGGCACATATCCCAATCTAGCACGCTGCATCGACTGCTATACGGGGTGGTCTTCGCAGTAGCTAGTATGACCAAAAATATGCATTTACGGCAGTAAAGTCGTCCTGCCTGTGTCCTTTCGTGATTTCAAGCAATTACGACTCTGAGGTAATGGAGAAGCCAGCGCTTCACGCGTGTAGCGAGGTGGCGAATTTACACCAGCTTCAAAGTGGGGCAGGTAAAGCAGCAGGTGAGCAGGTTCGCGCAGTAAATAACCAAGTTTAGCACAGGGGTGGCTGTGCGAATCTGCGAGACGGCGCCGACCAGCACCGAGGGCGCCCAAGGCCGGCCAGTTAGCACCCCGCCGTCCGTGCCAGGCGCGCCCGGCGCCAACCCCTGCAGCTCCGCATGCAACCACGCCCACCACCCCCGCTGTTCCACCCGCTCCGCTTTTGTTGGCGCATTGTACGAGTGTCTGCGCCAACACTATAATTCTCCGGGTGTAAGTCGGTGCCGGTAACTGAACTATTAAACGGCTTGCGACAAGAACATACTCGGAAGGACAACTTCTACAAATTTCAAATGAAACTTGTAATTATAGTATGAAAAATCAGTGTCAGTCCCACACTCCGGTAGCGCGAACTGAAAACACTGTTATCCTTGGGTAGTTGGATAGCGGTTGCCTTCCTTCCAGGTGCTAAGTAGTGTCATGTTCGAAACAAATTTGAGTTATTGAGTGCAATTAGTACTAGTGAAATTGTAAATGCACCATCAACTCTAGAGGACCACACGATTCCGACGATATGATATCACATAACTGTGGCATGGAGGGACATGGGGTACTGTGCTTTTTATAGATGAGTATGAAACAAAGACGGGAGAAGATAAAACCCGTTTTTGGAGCATAGGCTATGCCTCTAGAAAAGCATCGTGGATGTCTCGGAGATTAAAATCCTCGTATGAGGGACAGCGCAATCAGCGTTATACGCCCTCTCTCCAAGAGACAAAACACATATTCTGATGAGCCAAAAGAGTAAGACCATCTGCCTAGTATTCCGTCTTTGGAATTCAATACAAAGCGGTTCTGTGTGGCATGGTTAGAACAAGTCGTTGCTAAGTTTGCAGAGATGGATGACACCTGTACATATGTAACACAGCTGTGTTACACGCTACAGTTCGGAGCCCTCTAGCGGCAGAGGGTTGCAACTTGGGTCAGCGAAGCGAGAAAGTCGACCAAGTAATATCCCTGACATGTAATACCTCAACCGATATTGAGAGTAGAATAAAAAATTTGGTGGATTTACTTTTCACCATGCCCTCGAACTTTCTCACAACGCCATCAGGCTGCACTCAATCTCGCAGGAGCATTAGTCATAATTGTTTGGCTCATCAGTGTATGTCCCAAAATATTCTCGATAGATGGTGTGAAGTTGCACGCCGCGAAATCGCATGTTCCATTTCCGGGCAAATATTGGTGCCGAAGTTTCGGATGAAATTTACAGGATTTGAGCATGCTACTTTCGGATCATCTTACTCTTTACCATACCCTACTGCCTGTACAAAACAGCCAGCCTTTGTGGCCGAGCGGTTCTAGTCGCTTCAGTCCGGAACCGCGCCGCTGCTACGGTCGCGGGTTTGAATCCTGCCTCGGGCATGGATGTGTGTGATGTCCTTAGGTTAGTTAGGTTTAAGTAGTTCTAAGTCTAGGGGACTGATGACCTCAGATGCTAAGTCCCATAGTGCTTAGAGCCATTTGAACCATTTTTTGTACAATATGAAATTTTTTATAATGCTGTGTAAAATTTTTTCACGTATGACAAGGTGGCTCATCCCTGTTCAACTCACACATGAACGGCTATTTTCGACGGTTCGGGAAATGTTTAAGTTAACAAATTATGCGACTCGCCATGTATACAGTTTGTTTCACAATTTGTATTGCAGTACTCTAGGGGCTGTAGAGGGGACTTTCTAGATAAAGTTTTGATAAAGAACCCATGTCCAGAAATGACCCGTTTCAATATAAAGTAAATTTGAATGTCGTATCACTTCCAAAAGCACTTCATAGTACACACACACACACACACACACACACACACACACACACACACACACACACAGACTAGGAAGAGCGGGCCGCAATGAGCCCTCTGTTGTTATTATGACATCACAAACCATTTTCGTCCCACTAAATCAAGGATTGCGAGGAACAAGAACATTTCGCAACTAGAAGGGTTGACTATGGTGCTCCATGGACGCGCCGCACATTCGGCTTTGAAGAGAATTTCCTTCGTTACGTACAAGAGAATCCGACAACGAGTACTCAGAACTTTGCCCTTGCTGTAGGCTTCTGTAGAGCAAACAGATCAGTGTCTCCACTGCGTGCGTACCGTGAAGGGCGCACTTTGAAAGTGACCTGGTCTTCAAACTCATTTTTCATCTACTCAATACGTTTCCGGACGTGGACTCCTCATCAGAACTGTATCTATGAAGTCCCTTCTGCGGCTCCTAGAAGGCTGTAACAGAAATTGCGAAACATCTTGTACATTCAGATAGGGTTCAGGTTTTGAAATAGTGTTAAAGATAACTTCATTCGAGTGGCGGTTATTATTAATGACACACATCGAAGCTGCCCGCGAGATTTTTTCGTGCATTTGTGACTCATTGCATGCGGAATGATACAGACTTCATCTCGGCTTCTACCTACACTTGAAATGTAATTATATTATTTCTCGAACAGAAATATTACGAGATTAGCCTTCTTCGTATTCAGGCCCACTGCCATCCCTTACTGTTCTCAGTCTGAGTAAGAGTTTAGAAGGTCTTGGAAGAAAACTATTTCGGTCGTCCTCCCTCCTATAATGTCTGATCATACTTTCGCTGTTTCCCATCTTTTATCTTCTTGCGTATTTTTACTTTAATATCTTAAGGCTTTTAAACGTGGCGTCCGAAGGTCAGCTAGTTCCCATATCCTTGCGTGCTACGGTTAGGTAAGTGACCTCGACTCTGTAAAGGTTGCTCATCGAGGAAAGGCGGCTATCACCTTAAGCGCAGAGCAGAGCAATCGGAATGCAGGGAGCCAGAAATAGGAGTGAGTCAAGCGCGGGACGAGGTGAGGTGAGGCGCTAAATGGTGCGGCTGCAGGTGTGGGCAGAGGCCCTCCACACAGTCCGCCGCTGCCGTGGGCCCCACTCTTACGTCACACAATGAAAGCTCACTCCGCGAGGCGCGATCCTCTCGCTTCTAGCGGCCGCGCGCTCCAGCACTGCGGACACTCGCCAAAGTAGCATTCACTACCAGATGACTGAGGTTAAGCGCTGTATTCTTTCGCCGTTATCGTAGAGCCTCTTGGCTATTGGAGCATGTCGTCAGGATGCTACCGAAGGACGTGCTAAAACATCTACCTATGGTGCACAAGACAAAGATACTCTAAGTTAATGTGATATATACCGGATGTCCCTCCTAAGGCGGTCTGGCACATTTTCTCTAATGTTCTGGCAAATATTTGCAATTTTGTTTTTGGAATGTGTAGCAGGGGTCGGTGCAAACAAGTACTGCTCATCAAGCGTCATAGGCGACACCCAGTGTCAGCGGAAAGCGTCGTTTTTTTTCCCGTTACAAACAAAATGATTTTTAGACCGGAATTTCATGTGCCCACTCGATATCGCGGTCCCAAATTATTCTAGTGCGGTATTTGTTTTATCGGTCTGTATTATCCCAGAAACGACAGGACCATCTAGGCCCCCGCCGACGGCTCCTGACGTGCGGCAGCTCTACTCAGTCGCTGCTGCAGTACTGGTTATTCTTCGTGGTTTAATGTTCCTGTTAATGCTTATCTGTATAACGCAAACCGATGCTTTTCATCAACACTGGGCGTCGCATGAAAGACGTGTTGAGAGCAATATTAGCTTCGGCTGCCCTCCCCCCTCCCCCACAGATTGCAAAAACGAAATTGCAAATATCTGCCGAAACACAAGAGAAAATACGCTTACGTGTCTTAGGAGGGACACCCTGTATCCATTCGCCCATAAATAAATACATAAATTAAAATATCTTCTGTTCGTTCAACATGAACTCGCACTGCAGCTTGAGAAGTAAATGTCCATAATGCTTCCCCAAGAATCGAACAAACTTGTGACCCTTACTTCTATCCTCCTTCGAATACTTCCGATATACTCCGTTAATTCTGTATGGTATGAGACCCAAACACATGAACATTATTCTATAATGGTTCGCACGAGTGTTTTGTAAGCATTCTTCGTTGTAGACAGATGCATTTTCCAAATATTATGCTAATGAACCGAAGTGTACCACGTCATTTACCTATAACTATGCGTATGAGAATTCCATTTCATATCCCTACAACATGTTACCTTCCATTCAGAAAGCTGTTGCACTCAGCGGCTGTTGAGTTGTAAACTATACATTGCAGCGATCAGTCGTCCTTTTTAAATTTTATTGTGCAGACCTAGATTTCGGCTACAAACTAGCCATTCTCAATGCACTATTATTTTCACTCAATGCATGTAATGCCTGTTGGTCGGGCTTCATCCACAGTTCATTGAATACCATCAATGAATAGGACGACTGATCACTGCAATCTATAATTTACAAGTACATATCCCTACAAGTTATTACACCCAGATATTTTACCTCTTGAGTGATATTGTAGTCATAGGATGCTATGTTTGTTTCTTTTGTGAAATGCACAATTTTTTTTCATTTCTGAATATTAAAACAGTGGTATTATGTAAGTTTTACTGAACGACAGACAAGCACAAGCGCGCAGTTTCTTTGATATTTTATGTGTCTTCTGCTACTAAGGCAAAATTAGAAAAGTTAGTTGTTGGAAGATCAGATGTGTGTAAGACGAAACTCACGTAAATTTAAAAAAAATACCTACATACAAAATAAAGAGCAGTTGCTAATCCAAGATCAGCTGTACTTGCGGTTATACAAATGAGACTCCAATAATTAAGGACATTATTTCTACGAGCAATAGACGTGTATGGCAGGGACTAGGGGTATGTTTGTGACGACAGAAGGACATTGCAGCTACCACAAACTGAGGCATTGTTCGAGTCATCGATCAGTTGTCGGTGCGTGAGGCGTGGTCGAGGGCGTGGCCGGCGCAGGCTTTACGAGCAGGTCGCCGAGCCGCGGCTATCTGGCTCTCCCGGGATCCCGGCCACAACCTTCCTTGCACGTATTTCGTCCATTAAATCAGACCTAGCCATTCGATATCTAACTGCCGTCTTCGTGTTCGTTGTATTAAAGCAATTTGATAATGTAACTGCGGAGGAAGAAACACAAATTGAGGTTTCTCATAAATTATTTAGCAATCACCGCATTTACAGCCACATGTCAGTAGACAGTGCGGCGGAGGGGAACTTTTGTCGTTCTTTATTAACTAACGCGCTGTGGATAACGCCAGTTGCTCCGTACACACATGGTACAGTACATACCCTAAAAAGTGAAAAGTCAGTACTATGGGGTTGTTCTCTGTAGCGTGAGTGAAAAGTCATACTTCTTAGTTCATTGTCCAATCGAGCCTGTATGGAAGGCATTTCCTGAGAAATAATTATTTTACTCTGCTAGGGAGTATTCACTGCGTTGATTATAGACTGTCGAGTCACATCAGTGTCGCCTGTCAATAGCCTGAATAACCACTTTGTACAGTGCGGACTGCTGCGAGACGTGCAGGAAGAGTCAGCGAGGTTCTGGAAGGCACGGACAGGGGTGTGCGGCCGTGCCGACTCTAATGCGTAGCCAACTGCGCCAAGTTTCCCGGTTGTCGGTTGAGGATCCATGGTGCGAGCAGCCCGATCGAAGTTGTCCCACAGATTCTCGATTAGATTAGATTTAACTCATGCTGGTGCTCTTCGAACCACGCATTTAAATACGAGTTGTGTAACACCTTGCATTGTCCTGCTGATAGATGGCATCGTGTAGAGGAAGAACAAATTGTAGGAAAAGGTGGACACGTTCCCAAAGGATAGATACAGATTTGTGTTGATCCACCGTTCCCTCCAGAACGACGAGATCAGCCAGGGAATGCCACGAAAACATTCCCCAGACCAAACGATCCCTCCTCCGGTCTGAACCCTTACGACGATTGTTGCAGGGCGGTACTGCCAAAGGCCATCTGTTAGGTGGATAATAGAACTTCGTATGAAAAGGGGCAACTAAGTGGACGTCCAGTTGCTGTAAAGGCGTGCGAATTCCAGCTTCTTTTTTTTTCACATGAACTAAGCGAATGCTGCGGAGGCCAATACGGAGCAACTTTCGCTGAATAGTCTTAGTCTTTGCGGAGACACTGTTGGCAGTCTGTCAGTTCATCTGAGCGGTCAGTTGCTCAACCGTTGCATGCCTGTTCGCCCGTACACATCTCGGCAGCCTTTGGCGCACCACAGTTGCCCCGGCGCGGGTTTCGGATAGCACCATTTTGCCATGCACGGCATACTTTAACCGCGGTGGCACGTGAACGGTTTACAAGCTTATTCGTTTCGGAAACGCTTCAACCCTTGACCCGAAAGCCAATGATCATGCCCTTTGGGACGCCAGATAAATTGCTCCATTTCCACATTGCGACAACGTTTGCACTGTTCCCCGCGTTCCCCCGGCACGCTTTGTATACTCTCCACTCATAGTGCTGCCAGCTGCCGTCTGTGAGTGGTTATTGCACGTTGATGTCCAACATAGGTGGTGGTCACATTAATGTGACTGGATCGTGTGCCGCGGTCTTAGGCGGTCTTAGGCGCTGTCATGAACTGTGCGGCTGCTCCCGGCGGAGGTTCGAGTTCTCCCCCCCGGGCATGGGTGTGTGTGTGTGTGTGTGTGTGTGTGTGTGTGTGTGTGTGTGTGTGTGTGTGTGTGTGTTTGTCCTTAGGATAATTTAGTTTAAGTAGTGAGTAAGCTTAGGGACTGATGACCTTAGCAGTTAAGTCCCATAAGATTTCACACACATTTGAACATTTTTGAACTGGATCGTGTATAAAAGAGGAAATAAGGAGAGTCGTATGACAGATCGAAGTGTGTCGGACTGTGAGCACACACCCCTTAGTATCTATTTTCGACCGGAAGCAGACTTTTAAGTAGTTACCCAGCAAAATTATTTAGTGGTCACAGCTTGGACGCTTACCAACATTTCGTGGCCATATCACTTACTACCTCCTCCAACAGTGAGTCCCTTCTTCTTATGGACCTACTGGCCATCTATCGAAATTAATTTTCTTGTCTGAGATACCGGGTTATCCTGGTCCGTGTCACGTTCTCGGAACGATTTCAATTTTCTTGCTTCCGCTCTCGCTATACTCCAGTTTTCTTGGGTCAGCCGCGCAGTCATCGTTCCGAAAATGTTCATACAACGACAGTTACACACGTATGTCTCTTTCCCCCTGCGTGTTTATTCATCCGGTCTCAGATGTAGCTGGCTATCAAGAAATCCGTTCGCTCTAATATTTCATAAAATTTAATTCCGTATCTCCGATTTGACTGATCGCTAGTAAATCGTTGACGCATATAGGTCAGCTTTGTCGATAGTTGTATAGTGTCTGCACAGTGTAGACACGGCGTTGCCTTGTTAGAGATTTGCAAATGATTTAATTAGGTATGTGTATGTTGCGAAAAGTGACAATTGACTCTAAGTAACGAAAAGTGTCAGGTTTTCCACACGAGTACTCAAAGGAATCCTTTCAATTGCGGTTACACCATAAGTCGCACAAATCCAAAGTCTGTCAATTCAGTTAAATACTCAGGGACTAAAATTACGAATAATCTTAATTGAAACAATGGCATAGATATTTTTGTGGGGAAACCGAACCGAAGACTGCGTTTCATTGACAGAACACTTAGAAAATGCAACAGATCTAGTAAACAGACTGCCTACACACGCTTATTCGTCCTCTGCTGAAGTAATGCTGTGCGGTATGAGATCCTTACCAGTTAAGATTGACGGAAGACACAGGAGAAAGTTCAAAGAAGGGCATATCGTTGTGTATTATCTTGAAGTAAGGGAGAGAGTTACGGTTGAGTTGGGGGGACAGTCATTAAAACAAAGGCGTTCTTCGTAGGGGCGGCATCTTTTTACGAAAATTTCCAACTTTCTCCCCCGAATGCGGAAATATTTTGTTGAGGCTCACATACATAGGAAGAAGTGATCATCGCACTAAAATAAGAGAAATCAGAGCTCGCGCGCAACAGTTTAAGTTTTCGTTTTTCTTGCGCGCTGTTCAAGAGCGGAACGGTAGAGAAATAGTCCGAAGATAGTTAAGTGAACACATTGCCAGGCACTTAATTATGAATTACAAATTACTGGTGTAGATGTAAATGATGTTGCATTACTTAATACGCTCGGTCTAATTTCCCATCTCTGGCATGCATTGTTTCGGGAGCCTGACTCGAATCGTTGTTTGTCTACAACGTGTCCCTATTTTCAAGTTCTCTCTCTCTCGGTCGAGAGCATTCGTAAAGCCACGACCAGTTCAGTATGCCCTTACTGGTGCCAGAAAAGATGAATGTTGGTCCCCGGCTCGTCTCGGCGCCGGCTATCCTTTCACGTCACAATAACCAGTTGGCGAGGTGCGGGGATTTTCTGCCGTAAGCGGAGCGCAGCGCCCAGTTTCGTTTGGTGGGCAGCAGAGTGGCCGGCCGGAAGCCGTGACGTAAGGCGGCGTGCCGCCGCTGCGCCTTATTCGGCGAGGACAGCGCCCCGGCTGACACGCGCGCGCCTGGGGAACCCCTTGCTCACACGTCGTGGACAAACACGGGACACCACCAGCTTGTCATCTCCTTATGCACCCCGGGGTCACGCGAAGTGTTGACAGTACGTCTCATACCGCAGGGGACGTAGGTGAAACGCACACGTACGCCCACGTGTACATACAGGGACTCGTACTCAAGTTATAGTACCCCTAAAATGAAATAATCGGTTATGGAAGTCACAACGGGAAGAATGTACGGGAAAGCGTAGATATTTTGCTATGGGAGTTACGTATTTTTGACTAGATTCAACAACGTAGTTTTTAAACTTGGGATGGGAGGGGGCTGCAAAAAATCAACCAACCAGTTGCAAAGCAAGGTTTATTGGAACCGCTGACCTAGGTTTCGACAGACAGCTGTCTTCTTGAGAAGGTGTAATAGGCCTTGTTACATCAGATGCTGATGAAGTATAGTGAATGAAGCCAAAAGGCTCTTGTCATATTCGACATCCATCGTAAGAACATAAATAATCACAAGCCATGACTTAGGATTTGCAACACTATAGTAGTACAGGCGTGCAGATCAAAGGCCGGACGCGGTGGTCTAGCGATTCTAGGCGCTCAGTCCGGAACCGCGCGACTGCTACGGTCGCAGGTTCGAATCCTGCCTCGGGCATGGATGTGTGTGATGTCCTTAGGTTAGTTAGGGGACTGATGACCACAGATGTTAAGTCCCATAGTGCTCAGAGCCATTTGAACCATTTTTTGCAGATCAAATATCGGGTGTAGTGTGCAAAATGACACCAGAACGGAGTCTGCTGGTGTATAGCTACACTTCAGTACTACTTCCTGCGCTGCATAGTCTAACAGTGGCCAAATGTGCTGCGCGAGCTGTCCTCGACATCACATAACATGTTCTTCACCTTTTTTGGATAAAAGAGTACCTGAAACATTCGCAAAAACATGTCACTGCACATCTTTCATCAGCCTGTCAACTGCTACTATATAAGTACCTCGTTCAATTGAGGGAAATCATAGTTGCTCCAGTATTTAAACACACATAAAAGATTACTACTAACAAAAATATAGTTCCACCATTTTCCACAGACCATGTTGCGAAATACTGAAACGACTGTGAAATATTAGAGATGTTACGATCTATACTACGATTAACACTTCGTGATAGTGCCACGTGGTTCAGTCATAATCGTTAAGATGCATCGTAACTTGATTGCTCAGTGCAGGGCTTTCCACTTTAAAGAAACAAAGAACTAGGTCACATACAGCAGGACCAGCCGAGAGTGTGACACGATGGAGGCAACACTATACCGTTTGTTCGTAAGAGGTTGGTCTATTCGGGTGTTTTGCGGAAATCTATGAAAGAGTGGCACGTACACCTATCGGTGTAATCTCCGTATTGGTGAAAAATACAAAAAAGGGAAAAAAGATTGAGATCGTTCTAGCGCCACGTCTTGTGCTGTTAGTAGGCGTCATTTGTCGATCCGGGCGCACGCTTGCCTTGGTGGAAGTTGGCAGTATTGCACGGCTAAAAGCTGTGGAGCATATCTTTATGTACATTAAATTGTCCAGACGCGAAGTGTAAATACGTATAAGATTCCTGAAAACTCGCGCAACGACAAGCACATCCTGAACCTCCTGGCTATACGATCCTTATACATCTGCAAAACGTGCGATCCAGTTTGATGGACACCTGCATATACAGTCGTTAATATGACAAGCTTTGTAAATACATACCTCGCAGAGATGATCTGAACTCTCATCGGAACCACTGTTCTACAGTCGACTTCTATAAACATCGTCTGATTTTCTGGCATCAAATGACTACGACCGATAATGAAAGATTTCAAGCGAACAGCCAGTCCATTCACATCAGCTCAAAGGCGATAGCTTTGAATAAAATGAGTTCTCACGAGTTTTCCTATAAGAACCTTAGACTAGATTTGACACGTGGCACATAATCATCATACACCTCGTGAGTGTAGCTAAAATTACTACATCGCACTGCATTATTTCCTTTTAAGACTTGTGTGGAAGAGGCAGGGAGGGGGGAGGAAGATCCTTGAGACAGTCACAAGAAATGTAAACGCGGGCTGATACACTCTGTGGCTGCCACCATATGGACTGCAATAGCCTCGAGAGCATTATGTCTTGCTTGTACCAAATGACGTTATCAAAGTAGCTAATCTCTGGAGACTTTGGACGCAGTGTGAACGTTTGCGTTATCAAGTGGAATTCGGGAGAAAGACGCAGATAGGATGGCGTGTGTGACGTTTTCGAAGACAGTTTTGTTCAGATGCACGGAAGTCAACTGCAGACAGATGTTGCGGAAGTCCAGATATCTTAAAAGCTAGCTTCAACAACAGTGTCAGGGAATGTTTGTCATTGTCGACCGAGTGTAAGTGCTAGGCCGTGGACTCCGCAGAGATCTTGTTAGTTGTGTTGGTTATGTATTCGCTTCCACGTCGCATCCAGTGATGCCGGTGGCCGAGAATGATACGGTGGTCGCTGAACGTCGCACGCTCTGCGGGGTCTGATTGCGGAGTTAGAGTTACTTAATAAAGACAGTTGCTTTTACGCACAGACAAAGAAGAAATCAGCCGTCATTGCTGGGAAATAATACTGCACATTTTAAGAACTTTCGAGGAAAGTGTGACAATAGGGGAAACCTTTAGGACGCGGAATACACGGAACTTACTGGCGACGCCCAGTAGAATTTCTCTACAGAACTTGTTATCTAGTTATTAGGCTAAAATATACATAAAGGTGAAGGACTGTTATCTCGAACGTCAATAAAGTAATCTTAAGGAGATTTACTGCGTCTTTGACTACGTGATCTGATAAACGTAACGATATAAGACCTGACGCGGATAAACCGCTAAGTATATACAACCGTGTATTAAAGGATCGGTTCTGATAACACAAACCATTCTTTTCTAGTATCTAAATATCGATGTTTCTGTAGCGATGAATGATTAAAAGTTTGGAACAAAATTTTTTGGGAAAGAAAACCTAATTTGCTGTCAGCGCACTCCTTTTGGATTTCGTTAACCGGAGGAGTAGAAATTCATCAATATATCACATCGTCTTCTCACTAAAACTACTGTTGTGTTCCACAGACCACCGTACTGTGTGTGGCGCAGGATACGTATGATACTAAAGACGTTCGTCCACTCCCCTAATCCGTTCGCGAGTGATATGCGGGATGAAAGATTGTCGGTAGCCCCTGCACCATATTTTCCTTGTTTGTCCTGCAGTATGGGAACTCGACAATGTGACGACAATGATAATTATCCTGGGTCTACGTCACCACAGCACATCATGACGCGCACCCAGAAAACGTTGCTCCTTGCCCAGGTGATGAGTAACTTCGCCTTGAGCTCCCTTATCGGCGGATTTCCTGTGGAATACGAGGGATACGTCATATTCCACGTAATTCGCCTCCAGTCATAGGCAGTAGCTATTCTAACGGGTAGGAACGGTGTACATAAGGCAAAAGAGTAGATCGAATTCCGCAGATTTAAGAACCGAGGAAATCGCGTTGTTTTGTAGAGTACTATTTAGGCGTTTTCTGACACTTCGTGTCAGCCTTCAGGACTGGTTCAACTTTACTGCTTACCTCCTCATTTCGACCAGACTTCACTTTAATTATTTTCTCTGTCTGCACAGATACGACGTGCCTGCCTCTACCGAGTAAGGTCATCAGTATCTAGCACCGCTGGACTGTTTCTGTGTTTGCACAATTTCCCATAAACTTCTCAGGGAAATGGTCCCATTTTACGCTAAGGTCGTCCTCTCCGGTGACTTCTGCGTAGACCGAACTTTTATCCATTTTAAAGTTATCCCTAGTAGCTTAATTAAGCTTTCTCTTCGCCATTTAACTCCGGTACTTCAATCAGATACGAAGATATCAGTGGTACAAGATGGGCATCGATTACTTTGCAGTGTCATTTTCAAGAAAGCAACAACACGCGGATAGCGTTAAATAGAAGAAAACTTGTATTTAAATCCTGACATCATTTCTAAGCATTATGTACCTGCTTAAAATGAAAACAATGGACAAAATTTTCTCGACAGGACGCTTATCTTTTCTACCCATAACATAAGAGATTAAACTTGGTTTTTCTTACGTTGTGTTCATCTTCAAAGTGACTGAGAGACGAATAGGGGAAGCCAGGGTGACAGCATTCGCAGTAGATGTTACTGCTTTAGATAGCAGTGTCTCAGTGAAGAGACTGCCTTTCAGGGGCATAGTAAAAGGAGGAGTCCCCAAGAATAAGCAAGTTGCCAGTGTACGGCGACAGCTGACGTACGCCAGGTTTTCCCACTGCGTCACTCCAGCAGTTTACTCACGCAGAGGGAGAAATGTGATCGTTACGCTCCGACCTTGGAATACCGTGGCTGAAAATGGAGTTGCATGGTAGTCGTGGCAAACTTACAAAGCTCTGCTCCAGCAGACGTGCCAAGAACAGTGGCGTAAGACTAAGACGCCATCGGCAGAACTAGACTCTTCGCATCTGACTGCGTCACACTAATTTCTTGTCCTGCTTTGGTCCACGCTTTTATAATAAAGTTCCTCTTCAAGGATGGAAGACAAATTTCCTTTGAATTATTTCAGTTACAGCAATTAGTAGTACTGTTACTAAAGAGATGGCAGTTGCTATTTCAAGCGATTGACATCTTAACACGTTCCGACTTCGTAGCAAGTTATCAGTTGGTTGTAGAAACGTGTTGAACGAAGCCCGCCGGTGAACAGTTTGCTACTCGCGGATCACGTCGGTAGACGGGCGTTATGGGACCCGTTTCCAGTGTCGTCTAATAATGACTTGCTAAGAATTCTATGCCGGTTTTGATATCATTTGTGAGGCAGAGGCTGAAAAAAAAAATCATTTAGTTTACAAGACAATCGTCATGTTCTCCAAAGGCAGTGTTCCTAGCTGTAAAATTGTCATTACATTGTCTACTTTGTTGGCGATATGAGAAGTTCCATGGTCGCTGCTTGACAGGTGTCATCATAGACCTGTCTGTGACTTTGCCTAGACCATCCTGCACTCCGTATATTCAACCCGGTGCCCCGTCTTGCACTAGTATGTGAGCCGAAACAGTTTTTATTTCGCAGAAGTAGTATAAGGATGAAAATTATAACTGCATCTCTAGCTCAGCACTATAAAATTGTGTATCGTATTTTTTCAGTAGGCTGGTGAAAGATGCGACGGATGCTAACTCAGATCTGCCTACAGTTCCTATTCGGTCACTGAAGGCAATGCCTGAAAGAGTTTTGAAAATTTAAGGAAGCATTTTAGATCGCATTTTCCTGAGATAAAGATCTCGGCAAAAATCAGCTACTCATTTTACTGTCTGAAAAAGGTAGGTTCACGAAACACACGCATTGGCTTCAGCCATTGTAGGAAGTATGGGAAAATTTGTTTATTGTCTCTTCCATGTTACGATCATTAGAGATTGCTCGCTAGCTACAGGAGGATCAGAGAGGAAAACGATCATGGGCCATGAAAGGAAGAACTCTAGCATTCGCCAATAGCATTATAGGGAAACCTTGTTTCGGATGAGCAGACGTTCTCCTCGAATGTGATTGTGCAAAAGGTGTCGTGAAAATGTGGAGCTCGTTCTTTATAATATAGCGTTTTGGGCGACACAGCGTACTCCGCTTTAAAAATTAATTCGATGAATGAGATAGTTTGCTAACATGTAGGTATTTGATACTTCATCTGTCAGAACCAGTTTGCGACTGTCTGGTTGTACTTGGGGTGGGTGGGTGTGGGGGGGGGGGGGGTTGGGCTGGCTAAGACGTAAATGAGTTGGTGGCCACTTTCCCCTGGCTCTGGACTGTTGTTAACGCTCCGTTCCTCACTAGACGAGTGCGCCGGCGTGGGCGGTGCCGTGACTTGCTACTCCGCCTCCTTTTCTGGCCATTCCTGTCATTACGCTGTCACGATAACGTGAAGGATGGAAGCCGCAGCAGCCGCGATGATGTGGGTGCCCGCAAATAGTCGACCTCGCACCAGGGTCCTCTTAAGCGAGTTAGCCACCACAATCTAATCTCTGGTCCAGAGCTTTTCCCCCATCTGTCACGTACGATCGAGATACTGAATTCTGAGAAATCCTTAGCGGCCCCTTTAAGTTTACGGATCAAGGAGTTGTGTAGCACAGCATGCAGCTTACAACACGTGCCTGCCAGCAGCGGGTTATCTTTCATTGCTACCATGCAATGGCGTCCCCCCCCCCCCCCTCCTCTCTCTCTCTCTCTCTCTCTCTCTCTCTCTCTCTCTCTCTCTCTTCCGAGGGCTTAACATCTTGCTAATGACGATATCTCCAGAGAGGAGATGATCTCGCTTCTGTTTCACTCTTTCTTTTTCACAGAAAGTGTGCGGCAGTAGTCGAAGGAATGTCCCTTTTTTGATATATTAATGAACTGATGGGAAACTAGCAATCACAGTAGCTTCCTCTCTGCTGTCTGCGGCGTTTATCGTCCTGATCGCTGCTATGCTTGAGATTTTAACAAGAAATTTGCTGCGTCAAAATACGTATATCTGCGAAACATTGACGTTTTACGCTTTGGACCGCTGTTTAAATCCATTCAAACATGGTTCTGTATAACAATGACATGTAAACCCGAAGTAGAACAGAATTCAGTCCTGATAATTTAAGAGCATTTACCATAAAATGAGGAAAAACTATGTACGCGGGCGATATGGTGAGGGTTTTAACCATTGATTCATTTCACACGGAGTTTCTCGCTTGAATAGCCTTGTCTGATGATTGTGGGAGAAAACAGATTTTGCATTCTTAATTTTGTGAACTTCAGATTAGTTTTAATCCAAAAGTCCATACACCAACTTCACCGCTGGCTCCAAAAGTCCATACACCAACTTCGCTGCTTGCTATACTCCTAGGATAGTATGTCGAATGAATCTGTCACTTTCACAATGTATTAAACGGATGGTTCCTTGCGTATGTTTTGTGTAAAGTTGGTACAGAAGAGAGAAGTCGGTAGCGTAAGATTAAGAAACAAATTCTAGGGACTTGCAGCAGTTACACTTCAAGTATATTACACATTTCTTAATTTCAGCGATCGTAGAAATGTGTTCCTACAGGTGTTCGGTGATCGTTTTCATGCTGGGTTCGATGGACATCATTTCGCTAGTCTTCCTCCATCCACAATTTCAGTCTTAGCTAAATGTTTTTCCTTTCTTTCGTGATCATCAGACAGACAGCATATGACAACGGCCACCTTTCCTTGTTGCAGGCACTAAGAAGATGGAGTACAAGACACGCCAGTGGCACGAGAAGTGCTTCTGCTGCTGCGTGTGCAAGACTCCCATAGGCACCAAGAGCTTCATCCCTCGCGAGCAGGAGATCTACTGCGCCACATGCTACGAGGAGAAGTTCGCCACAAGATGTGTCAAGTGCAATAAGGTATGACTTCCTATCGCATTTTCTTCGTCCGAAATAAAATTATCACTTTAACGTAACCAATAAGGATCGTTACACACACACACACACACACACACACACACACACACACACACACGCCATATTCAAGCCACACGTAATAAGACATACAGGTGCAGTCTTTGTTTGTTATTCATGTGCATTCTTTGCCTATTATTCATCAAGAAACCGTCAATTACACAAGTAAATAACATCAATATCTTGCCAGGTTGGTGAGTGAAGTGACGGTTCATTTAACGTATAGACAGACGGAACTATACTATCTTGCAACGACAGCCATCGGCAGACATAGACATGACTGCAGGTATTACGCAGAGAATTGATACGATTTTTTGGCCTCAATCTAATCGATTCAGCAATTACCACTATTATTTAAAAAACCTGATTCAAAGACTGCCATTATCGTTAAATTTGCAATAATAGGTAACGCGTAAAAAAAAAGGTACATGTTGCCCATACGCCCAGTAAGTCATGAACAGGCTATAGTCCAGTAAAACTGTCAGAAAAAAAGCCTGTTCCTTGCAAAAGGTGGGGTAGAAGATTTTATTTTTTTAACTCGTTCATATTGTTGGAAAGGTTACAAAACCAAGTTTTGCCAACAAAATTTCTCTTGGGAAAACTTTCTGCAGTTAAAAAACTTCGAAAATTTCGGACTTTTTCAGTTTTTCTCAAAATATCTCAGTTTCATTTGCATCTATCGCTTTAACGTCTATTTTCTTTTTTAAAGAGCTCAAAATTCTCTACAAATTTGATTCTTACCATTTTTTTCTACTCCCAGTATCTAAGGCGCTACAGCGCGTCAAAAAATACCAATTTTTCAAATTTCGAGCAAAGTGGCAAATTACCTAATTTTTGAAAACTGTTATTTCAGTTTCTATTTGTGTAGTATAAACATATTACTCATCATGTTATTCATTGGAATTTACCATCTCACTCTGCTGCAGGGCCAGGACAAACAGCATCATATTCAGTAACTACGAACACATTCACGTCGGATTGCGTGAAGTTTATTTATGTTACAATATGTAATACGATTGCATGCAGGTGCCGTACATTTTCTACAGTTGATTGACGTTAATGATCAGTTATAAGAAAAAGTATGTAGGAATTGTTCTTTAGCGGACAAAAGCGTATTTATTCTTTGGCGGGCGGAAGGCGATTATCTCTGGTGATTGTTCACAGCGCGCTGACAGCGACTAGCACACAACAATAAGGGTCCTACAGTTTGGAGTCGCTTCCATTCAGTATATGTTGTGGTGCTGAAAATGAGTATGTCTGACATGAATTTGTGTTTCATTTGCGAAAAAACTGTGGTGAGTGGTGGACGCAATGTGAAAAAGAAGCCGGCCGGTGTGGCCGTGCGGTTCTAGGCGCTTCAGTCTGGAACCGCGCGACCGCTACGGTCGCAGGTTCGAATCATGCCTCGGGCATGGATGTGTGTGATGTCCTTAGGTTAGTTAGGTTTAAGTAGTTCTAAGTTCTAGGGGACTGATGACCATATATGTTAAGTCCCATAGTGTTCAGAGCCATTTGAACCATTTGTGAAAAACAAAGGACTGAGCACACTTATCGATTTAGTGCTAAACGCAGGGAGTCTGCCCACGCTCGTTTTTGAAAACGCTCAGTGAAGTGATGTTGCGTGAAGCATGCTACAAGAAGTACATTAATGAGAGAATGATAGCAGCTAGCCTTCTACATCCTCAGGAACCAACAGGCGTGCTACGTCGGTCGCAGGAAAAAGGTCAGTTCAATTTCAAAGAGAAATGCTTCTTATTTGCAAAAGGGAATTCTGATGACTTTTTAACCAAGCAGTTAAGATTGCCAATCGACAGTATTAGAACAGGCTAAACGACGTGGTGATGAATTTGGTCAACAAGTGACAGAACGGATTCAAAATGTAAATGATTTGGTTGCTGCAGATGGGCAATACCACAGATTTTGCTACAGAAAGTTCTTTCACTGTGTTTCAGCTACTGGAGAGAATCGAGGTTATCGACCTGCAACACAAGTAGGTGAAGGCATGGAGGCTATATTTGCCTACCTGGAAACCAAGACGGAAGAATGTCAGTTTTCTATGGACGATCTGTTAGAGCAAATACCCACATCATCTCGTCCTGATATTCGAACTGTCAAGGCTCGCCTTTTCCAGAAATATGGTGACTATGTGGTGATAGCTGAAACAGCTTCAAAGCCAGGCACAAGAAGATGCTGACGTTATGATTATAACATCTGCCATTTCAAGAACCAAAGATTTTGGAAGTGTTGTCATTGTAGGAGATGATGATTATCTGCTTTTGCTCATGACCGGTTTGGGGCAAGGCATTGAAAACTTATTTTTCTTAAAGCCAGGAAGAGGAAATGCAGAAGACAAGTTGGTTTTCCACTGCATCTAACAAGTTTGACAGTGAATATATTCTGTTCACTCACGTCTGTAGCGGATGTGATGCAACATCCGCTTTTTTTGATCAAGGAAAAATTAAGTGCTGCAATATTGTTGCGAAAAATGAACACCTAACCTCAGCACTTTGCACGTTCAATAAACCACATGCTACCAGTGAAGAAATAATAACAGCAGGAGAACAGGTTACTATCGCATTGTATAGTGGAGGTGTCAGCAGTTCCCACACACTAGACCATTTGCGGTACCAGCTATTTGCCAAGTCTGCCACAAAAAGCAAACTGAATCTTGCACGGTTGCCACCTACACAAGATGCTGCACAACATCATTCGTTGCGGACTTACCAACAACTCCAAAGTTGGATGGGAAACTGGAAACATCCTGAGAAATGGGGCTGGAATCACAGTGACCACGGTCTAAAATTCGTTATAATGAGCCAAGATCCAGCACCTGAAGCACTTCTTCACATTGTTTCATGCTCATGCAAGCTGAACTGTGGCGAAGCGTGCTCCTGCAGAAAAGCGGGTTTGAAATGTTCTTCAATTTGCAAGAAATGTATTGGGGTCCACTGTGAAATCGTGCCAAAATTTTTATATGAAGACAGTGAAGAAGATGTTATGGAGGATGTTGAGGAAACTGCTGACGAAATCAACGAACTTGCTGAGGCTGACTCGCTGTTTAAAGAAGAGGTCAATCTGGGATCAACCCTATGTACAGACCCTGAATCCGTAACTCAAAGTATTTCTGGTGACACTGAGGAACCTGGCCCATCAAAACGTTGGAAGTGATACTCATACCTGTGTCAAGTGCGCTGAAGTGCGATATTACAAGTATTACAAACCCAGAACTGTCAACATTTTTTAGTAAGTTACAATGCATTTTAATTGTAATAAAGCTACTTATTTTTAATGTCAACTGTGTGGCCTTTATACACGAGAATAATTACCTACCTAATTAGGTTGCCTATTGCACTAATAGTAGTTCAGTTTCCTGAGACAATTTATTGTGTGTGTGTGTGTGTGTGTGTGTGTGTGTGTGTGTGCGTCTTAATGATGCATTTTTATATTTATAGTTTTACAAATACCAGGGCTGAGGTGCCCCATAGTGAACTTCAGGTAGTGATGTAAGAATCACAATAGTTGGTTGCCCAGCAATCCTCATGTTGCATACAGAGAAATTGAGTACCTGAAAGTGAGGTGGTAAATTCCAACATATAGCATGATGTATAATGTATTTATACTACACAAACAGAAACTGAAAAAGTAGTGTTCAAAAATAGGGTATCTTGCCACTATGCTCAAAATATGAAAAATTGGTATTTTTTGACACGCTGTAGCGCCTTAGATACTGGGAGTAGAAAAAATGGTAAGAATCAAATTTGTAGAGAATTTTGTGCTCTTTAAAAAAGAAAATAGACGTTAAAGCGATAGATGCAAATGAAACTGAGATATTTTGAAAAAACTGAAAAAAGTCCGAAATTTTAGAAGTTTTTTGACTACAGAAAGTTTTCCCAAGAGAAATTTTGTTGGCAAAACTTGGTTTTGTAACCTTTCCAACAATATGAACGAGTTAAAAAAATAAAATCTTCTACCCCACCTTTTGCAAGGTATATCTGCAATTTGACTGGACTATTAGAATAAAGGTTGCAAACAGACATTTTGTAAATTGCTTTTTTTAGTCACGGCTTTGTTAATCCTTTCACATCCGGTTTTTCCATAAGTTACCCTAGCAGTTCGTATAATAATTGAAAGTTATCAGCCTGTATCTTTGTTGTATTTAATATAAATTTATTACGTTCCGGCATCTCCATAGTTGACCGCTCTTTAAAAATGAGTAATAGAAAAACCCAGCTCGCAGCTTCGTAATTGTACACGTATCCAATTTTCTTTAAATTATTCATTAAATTATTTTTCCATGTCCAAAACATTACAGTGCAATTTTTAAACAAATTGCAATGTAGGTGTACGAAAGACGAGAAAAACTGAATTCATATTAATCAGTTTCGTAACATAAAACATATATAGGCAGTGTGTGGTAGCAGAAGAGCTATATAGTTACGCCTTCATTTTTATGAAGACCTTTCCCTTACGCATATTAGTTGGGGAACTTTCTGTAGTGTTATGATATCTCAACACAACCGCCTAGCAGTGCGTTCTTTGGAGACATGTCCCGAGTCATCACCCTGCTAAAAGCTGGTGTGTTCCCCTCTCTGCCATAGATCCTAAACATTGCATCGTCTGTTCAGGGCCTACGTTAGTGCCGCTCTCATAAAGCTTTTAGTAGGCGGACTGACCATTCCATACTTCGTTACTACAGGCTGTTACATACTCTCTCCGATAAACGGTATATCACACAGGAGATCATTTCTTTCTTAGCAAAAATTTTATTTGCACCATTTGTTTATTACTTACACGTTTGGTACACCCGTAACGAGTATCAACAATTTTACGGTGTTTGTTAGTAGAAATCATTATTAGTGACTTAGACAGAATGTTTTTCCATCCATATTTTACGAATGTAACTCACTCGCACATCTTAACATAAAACTGAACAACAATTCTAAATAAAATACATTTTATTAAACGCATTTTCCAATAAATTTACACCAGTTGTTCTGTCTATGCTGAGCCTCATATGCTTAATATTCTCACAGCTACGATTCGAGCACGGCAAGATCCTGTCATAAGTCGTAGAACGTCTCACTGATCTGGACATTTAGCTCAGTTTTGGTGGCAACTGCAGTGGTGTGTCCCGTACTTCTCATAAGACACAAAAAAAACACACACACACACACACACACACACACACACACACACACACACACACACACACACACAAATCAGGAAACGTGAAACCAGGTACGCAACAGGTCATGTTCGATCAATTCAGTGTTCCACAAAATGGACGGTTAACAGTGCTCGCCGACCAACAAGGAAACGTACTTGGGCTCCATCACACTGAAACTACGAGGTGCTGGACGCAGCAACATGTACTCTGCCCAGTAGTTTTGTACATATTCTACCAATAAACCACAGCCTGTCACCTGCTACACCTACGACTGAGCCTCAATGATCGTTCCATTACACATCCGTACAAACTGCGACACTCGGCTGTTTATACGAGTTGCCCGATTCCTACAGTGATTGATTGATATTGCAACCATAGGATACTCATTCTTTCATGTCGTGAAGTGCAAAATTTTTGCGCGCGAAAAGTCTGATGTTGCTGTTACCTAATATTGCCTGCAAGGTCATTAACATACAACATGAACAGCAAGAATCCCAACACGCGTTTCTGAGGCACACTTGAAGTTAGTTCTGCATCTGTCAGTGACTCTGTATCCAAGATAACATTCTATGTCCTCCCTACCACCAAATACTCAGTCCAGTCAAATCTTGCTTGATACCCCCATATGATAGTACTCTTAATAAGAAGCGTGTGTCTGGTACTGAGTCAGATGCCTTCTACCGGTCTACCTTGACCCATGGGTTTCAGCTTATCGTGCGAAGAAAGTACGTTTTGGGTTTCACATGATCACTGTTTTCGGAATCCATGCTGGATGGAATGGAGCAGGTCATTCTTTTAGTGATTCGTCATTACATATTAACTCAGAATATGTTTTAAGATTCTACAAGAAATAGATGTAGGAGATATTGGACAGTAGTTTCATGAATCACTTCTGCTGCACTTCATGTTAACGGCTGTGACCTGTGCTTTCTTCCAATCACAAGGCACAGGCTATTGTTCGACAGATTTTTTGGGTTTTATGGTTCAAAAAAAGGGGCTGACTCAGGCGAAAAAGCAGTTGTTATCACGCGTGAACTCAAGTACCAGTCAGGACGGAAGGAAAGTCGGTAGCGATATACAGGTGCTGTGGTAATGCCTCTTCCGATTGTCTACGATCGTCAGCGCCTCGTGCGGAAAGTACGTGAATTAAATGGGGTTTGTTGGGATATTATTTCGTTAAAAAGTGCAGTATCTGTGATTTGTAGTAAGACGTTACTACATGGTGTATGGCGTTCGATAATTTTTTTTCGGAAGCTGTAGCGATTGGCGAAATAGTGGTTAGGTTAGAACGTAATAGTACAACTTAACTTTTTAATAAGATTATTACTGCAATTTAGCTGTAAGACTTTGTTATTTATTTATTGCACTATCGCGATTTCCGCTGTAGTGGCATTATAAAGTGCAATGGTGAAAACTGAAACCAGTAAAAGTATGGGTTACAAAGTGCAAGGCATAATGCGATTACATTTCACAAATACAGTTTAAGGAGCATTATTAACAAAGTGAGCAGAAATCAAATACGTCTGGATGAAATATGGCACCGAAATATCACAAAACATATGTGGACATATATACTAGTTGTTTCATCATACGACGTGAAGGCGAATTAAAAACAGGGATTACAGCAAGCAATATATACGCCAGATATATTTTAACACACTGTACTGCTAAACACAGTGATCCGGCAAGCACGAACCTTGTCGAAACATGAAATAACATTGCCTTTCGTCTATATCACTTCAGAGATTATTATTTAGGTAAGAGCTGTTGATGGAGATATGGCTCAACAGACTTGGCTGTTGATTGCATTGAAGCTGGTGTCGCCATGTTAGATACCCTGAAACATTACTAGAATACTGTTTGTGATTGCTTCTTGTTCTTAATTTCTATCGTATGCACGAAACATTTGTTTTCAATTATAAATTTTATAGTGCATCGGGAATAACAGTGTCAGAATGGTATTTTCAGACGTTTTTCTTGGTCTCAAACGCTCATTATTTAACTCAATAATACGACGCATTCACCTCGTTAATGTAGCTTTTTTTGTTATACATTTCGAATAACCAAGAAAAGAAGTGTGTGATGTGAAATGCTTGCTTTCGTAATTTAGCATTTTCTTGAATCGAAAATCACGACAGGAAACAGCGTAGCCAAAATTCATGTACGCAAAAAGAAATATCGCTTGAACGAGTCCAGTTAGAAGTAAAATGTGATTCCTTAGACTTTAGGCTATAATCAAAAGGACTAGTTCACGCGTAAGTGAGACAAACTAGCATATAATTATCAAAACATTTCCATCAGAAGCTAACGTTTGGGGCAACTGACATGGAAGACGTCTGCTTCAAGTTTGTGACGTCATGACAAGTCTCCTTATTATAGCTTCATGCCACTGCTGTATGAGATAAACTCTTACGAATTCACAATCATACCAGCATCTGTCAGAAACTCATACCATACAAACGTTCTGACTGTTTAAACATAACTATTGTCGAATAATCAAATCTTTGTCTATGCCTACACATCATGATACAAAATGCTGACCCACTCTTCACCTGTTAACATACGTAAAAGAGTGTACTCACACCTGGGGAAAAAAAGAACAAAATACACAGTGGTAATCAGTCACTTATACAGACCATGTATGTCGACATTAACATTGTGACGACACATTGTCGGCTTACATACACGTAAGTAACCAGTTTATGTAGCTATAAAGGTAACTAAACAACCTTTATAATATCTGATTTGAGAAAGGAAAAAGGGGGGGGGAGGAGATTTATTTGCACATTCCGATCTATATCACAACGTAAATATTTACATTTTGTTGAGCCGCTGTGTATCTGTTTGTCTTCTTAAAAGTAGCGTCACGACGATGTTTATCGAAAGCAATTCAGTCATTGGTTCCGCCAACTAGTGTAAACAGTCAACATATCTTGTTGCTTGCCTACATTTCGGAATCATATGTACGTGGATGCCACAGAAAACCTTCACAAAATGAGTTTTTAAAAAATTAAATGATTTGTTTTCTAAAATATTCACCTGTAATGTCAATATATTTTTGCATTCTATGAAACCAGACCTTAAAGCAAAGAGGCCGCTCATCCTGAGGCCCTTCGGGAATCAAGTTTTTATAATGTTCCATAGCTTACATACACGGATGACCTTTGGGCATCCGCACTCTCAGTTGGTAGTTTTCTGTATTGGATAATGCGTTGTTGTAATGGAAAATTATTTATTTTCACGAACTTTTTCGAAAATTTATGGTAAACGGACATTTGTGTATCAATCGACAGTAACAGTTAGACTGTCTTCTAATGCTATAGAAAAATATTCTAGCAGCCATCTTCTGGCCATCACTGCGAATTCGCCGAACTTCGTACGCTTGGGTTCTGTTCGACAGACCCATTCAGCAGATCGATCGACTTTTCAGGATCGTAACAGTACATTCAAAGTTCATCACCAATAATGATATTCCAAACTAAATATGAATTGCCGCCATAAAATTTTTCCAGAATTTTTCTGTGCCAATCAACGCTTTGTTGTTTTTGATCGGGAGTCACTTTCTGTGGAATCCGTCGACAACAAAGTTTTCTCACATCTAACTGTGATGTAATTTTTTTTGGATGATTCATACCAATGCCCATTGTCGCTCGAATAAATTTATAAGATGTCCGTCGATCTCCTTCGAGCATTGTTCGAGCAGCGTTAATATTTTCACCATTAAATTCAGTTCTTGGCGCCTTTCACGAAATTCATCACTAAGAAAATCTGATCTCTGTTGAATTCGCTGTAGGAATTACAAATTGTTGCTTTAGATGGAGCTTCTTCACCAGATGCATTTCTAAACCTACATCCACGTTGTACATCTTGCTCACTAGATGGTAGAGTTTTGTTAGGCCCGGCTCTCCCAAGCCTGTCAGTAGTTCTGATGGAATGTTGTCTACTCCCGGGGCCTTGTTTCGACTTAGGTCTTTCAGTGCTCTGTCAAACTCTTCACGCAGTATCGTATCTCCCATTTCATCTCCATCTACGTTCTCTTCCATGTCTATAATACTCTCCTCAAGAACATCGCCCTTGTATAGACCCTCTATATACTCCTTCCATCTTTCTGCTTTCCCTTCTTTGCTTAGAACTGGGTTTCCATCTGAGCTCTTGATATTCGTACAAGTGGTTCTCTTTTCTCCAAAGGTCTCTTTAATTTTCCTGTAGGCAGTATCTATCTAACCCCTGGTGATATGTGCCTCTACATTCTTAAATTTGTCCTCTAGCTATCCCTGCTTAGCCATTTTGCACATCCTGTTGATCTCATTTTTCAGACGTTTTTATTCCATTTTGCCTGCTTCATTTACTGCATTTTTGTATTGTCTCCTTTCATCAGTTAAATTCAATATCTCTTCTGTTACCCAAGGATTTTTATGAGCCCTCTTCTTTTTACCAACTTGATTCTCTGCTACCTTCACTATTTCATCCCTCAAAGCTGCCCATTCTTCTTATACTGTTTTGCTATTTGGGGAACGAAATAACTGATGGTGGTCGAAGTAGAGAGGATATAAAATGTAGACTGGCAATGGCATGGAAAGCGTTTCTGAAGAAGAGAAATTTGTTAACATCGAGTATAGATTTAAGTGTCAATAAGTCGTTTCTGAAAGTATTTGCATGGAAGTGAAACGTGGACGATAAATAGTTTAGACAAGAAGAGAATAGAAGCTTTCGAAATGTGATGCTACAGAAGAATGCTGAAGATTAGATGGGTAGATCACATAACTAATAAGGAGGTATTGAATAGAATTGGAGAGAAATTTTTGTCACGACTTGACTAGAAGAAGGGATCGATTGGTAGGGCATATTCTGAAGTATCAAGGGATCACCAATTTATTATTGGAGGGCAGCGTGGAGGGTAAAAATCGTAGAGGGAGACCAAGAGATAAATACACTAAACAGATTCAGAAGGATGTAGGTTGCAGTAGGTACTGGGAGATGAAGAAGCTTGCACAGGATAGAGTAGTGTGGAGAGCTGCATCCAACCAGTCTCAGGACTAAAGACCACAACAACAACAACAGTTAAGGTCAGAAATTATCATTTAAATCATGAGAATTAACAAATTATTGGAACAATCTGAACAAATTACGCTACGATCAAATCGCAAAACATTGGATAGTAGCTTTCGCATATAAACAAACTTAATTTGTTTTTAGAACGATGGTATTCTAAAAATGTTGAGTCTCCCTCGTATGTATGTATGTGTGTATGTAGTATACGGCCATGTGTTTTAGTCGATTTCGAACGGCTCGTGTACAAAAGTGAATGACGTTGACGAGTGCGGTGTTGTTTGCAGATTATTACAAGCGGAGGCGTGACCTACAAGAACGAGCCGTGGCATCGCGAGTGCTTCACGTGCACCAACTGCAACACGTCGCTGGCTGGCCAGCGCTTCACGTCCCGCGACGAGAAACCCTACTGCGCCGACTGCTTCGGCGAGCTGTTCGCCAAGCGCTGCACTGCCTGCTCCAAGCCCATCACAGGTACGTACTGCTGGTAGCAGGATACTGTCCTCCATATTACAACGTTTTTAACCCTGAAAGGACAACAGTTGAGTAGAAAACTTAATAGTGGGACCAAGGATCCTATCAGATGGGAGACGATCGTTCAAACCCAAGCATGAATTCTACCGAGGGATGGCTTCAGTTCTTATGTATGGATATTCATTGTGATTAACTTCCATTAGAACTGAAGCAGTGATGATGAAGCTGTGGACCCGAAATGTAGACTGGTGTTGTAAAAACGCTATTGAAAGACAGTTGACAGATTTTATTATTCAGTTTTCCATTTATTTCACTGTTTCGTCTACCATAAAAACAATTAAGTGGTGCTTGTATGAGAGATTTTAGGCGATATCTTCACTCCGCCACCTTATGTTCAGTCTGCTCCACGCACAGCTTCTTCCATTCACATCTCTTTAAAACACCAACTTCTTATAAGATGAACCGAAAACTTAAGACGTACTGTAAATTAATCGAATCTAAGATATGAAATAATTTCAACAGTTTCGTAAAGATTAACATTCTTGTCACTGAGTTGTAGTTTGTACGATTATCAGCTGAGCAGTCCTACAAACCAAATTATTATTTCTTTATAACCCATAGAGACAGACAGCAAACATAACTGAAGAAAAAGTTAAATACATTAAAGCTCGGGCCGCTAGAAGCATTACACACATTCATTAAGTCCACGTAGGTTTTATATATCTGCCCTCTTCTGGATTTTTACATATTTACATTGCAGTTACGAGGGGTCTGTGCTTTCTGTTCTAGTAACTATTACTAACTGTGCTGTGAATGAGTCTCTCCACTGCGAATGTTTTATGTTTTCCAACTTCACTACTTGTTCTTCTCAATGTAAACTGTACATTTATGGTGAACATGAAAATAGATTATAATTTAGATGGCCGTGACAGCAACACTGATGCAGCAACCATGTCAAGTTCTACCTGGCTATGTGAATGAAAACGTGGAACTTCCTCACTGTGTAAACGTATCAAATGTCATGGAGGCCTGTACTAAAACGTAATCTGCACAAATGTCAGAACACTTTTCTTTTTGATGAGCTTATGTTACGGAATTTAGAATTCATCCGAGAAAGCAGCAGTTTATTTCTAATTTCCTCTACTTGCAATTAATTTTCTAACTGAAGACCGCCCATTGTCTATTGCAACAGTTCATATAGTTTCAAAAAATATTTTTTCCTGGTAGTTGCTCCTTGTTAATGTATACCATCTCGTTCCATATCCTTTTATCCACCCATCACAATCTGTATCTTCGTAAATATTCCCCCTATGAGAGGTTTCACAAACTGGAAACTTCAGGAGACTTAGCTCGTGAAATAGTTGTACAATTAAATAAAGAGCAACATTGGAAACCTCAGTTCCCGTTTGTTATTGACACGGGCCCTGTTGCAGGCATCGGCGGCACGCGCTTCATCTCGTTCGAGGACCGCCACTGGCACAACGACTGCTTCATCTGCGCCATGTGCAAGACGTCGCTCGTTGGTCGGGGATTCATCACCGACGCCGACGACATCATCTGCCCCGACTGCGCCAAGCAGAAGCTCATGTGAGCTGACCACCCACACAACTCCTCCTCCATTCTTTATTTGCCATTTTATATTTTATCGTCAAGCTTTGTTTTTTCTTTTCTAGAGAAGACCGTTCAGCATTCGTCAGTATATATACATAAATACATAAATATATATATATGATAATATTTTGATGTTTAGTGGAGGTCTAATTTTTAGGAGAATAATTATTACTTTACGAACGTGGGAATAATGTATCACCGAAAGTGATCAAGTGCCTCATATCGCATGCTACGTGGTCTGCACGAGTGTTCGAGCCCGAGGTTGGGGACTATATCTTGCGCCTCTGGACATTTCGGTTGTAGAAACGTTCAGGTGTCGCAAGAGCAGGCCACGTTGCCTCTAACACTGGAGAGCTTCCACGTCGCACGTCGTAACCGACTCCTATATCACAGTGGATGAAAACGCGTATCAGCGGTTGTAGATTTTAAAGAGATATATACATATATATATATTTGTTTATACATATGATGTACAGCTGGTACTTTTTAACGTAGAATTGGAGATGTAAGTTTATTTTGCGACGAGAGAAGAAAAATAGATATTTTTTAAGGAGTTGAACTCTTTAAGAGACTTTAGTCAGGCACTTTTAAAACAAAAAATAACCTCAGTCCTAAACCCAGGACACGAGTGTAGATCCTTTCCACAGATACTGGGCGTGGCCTCCACACACATACACTTCACAAGTATACACGCCACACATTGGCCGCCCTAACACAGCCGCACCGCACTAACACAAGCTCACTTCTGCTTTCAAATCTAGGGTTAATAAGAGTAGATTCTTAAGAGATGGAAAACGATTAAAATCCAGGAAACCAAAAAAATTGACTATATTGTATACATAACTTTTAACAAACTAAATTACACACTCTTACACACACACACACACACACACACACACACACACACACACATTCACATAGAGCCAGAGAGGAAAGTAAGCTATTATATGTGATACATATATAAATACTATACATAAACTGTGGTCTTGGGGGAATATGCTATAGAAGTGACCTTAACAACATATTCACAGCCCGAAATTGTAAACGGTGGGACGTTTGGGCTACAGTCCATCCACTGGTTCTTTTTTTTTTTGTTTGCAAATTCATTATTTTTTTGCTGTAATTTAGATTTCTTATTGTATGCATTTATTTGTATGGATCATGTAATAGTTATGGTTATAAAGTATCCTGTGACAAAATTAATATGTGGGTGCTATGCCGTTCTTTGGTGATGGAAGTATTTTTAAGCCAGTAGAGTTATTTAACAGTAATTGTTATTAAGAAGATGGTACTGTAAATTTGCCATTAGGTCTTTTTTGCGCTTGTAATCTTGTGTTGCTTATGACTTCTAGTCAGTCAAAACACATTTTGCTGTTCATGGAATGTTCAACTCGTGTACGTGATGTTATGTTCTGTCTACTTCCTCTTCATCTCTGTCAACTACATTCTTTTCTTAATTTCATGAGGATGCCCATTGCTTATCCTCAAAAATACTTGTTTCATCGCTGCTGCATTCACGTATTTCAACTGCTTACAGTTTCAGTTTCTTGCTTTTTCAACATGGAACCAGTTTCATAACATTCGTTGTGCACTTGCAGGCTAATTTGAAGGCAGTGTATCATTAATTACATGTGACTTTCCAACGTGTTATTTTAGATTCATTCCATGTCACAGATATCGTTTTTATGTACAGCCTTACTACTACTGCATAGCACTGATAAAAACGAAACTGCTGACTTTTCATAAACATGAAGAGCAGTTTCACAATGTAACAATAGAATTTTCATGGGTCAGTCACAGATGCTTCTACTATCTGAGTTAAGTGGTGTCACTTGAACATCATACAGTAGTGGGATATTGAACAGCAGGCCTGATTTCTTTTTCTACCAGCAATTTCATACATAAATCACAGCGAAAATTAGATCACATCACATTCTAAAATTTAGTTAAAACTATTTTAAACGTTACACATAATTGTGTAAAAGCTGTTAATTTTTGATGCATAAGTGTTCTTATTGGTATCATATATATTATATATCCTGTTACATAGAAATGTGGAAATGTAATACAATTTGAATAAAGGAAATAAATACACTGGATATTTTGTTTTGTTGGGTTTATTGTATCTTTAGTGGGAAACAAACTGATTCCTAAAAAAATGTACTAACTTCTCCTGCTACGTGATAGATTGATTGCTCAGTACAATACTCTTTATTTTGAAGACAAATAACAATTATATGTGTGAAACTGAAGAACAACTCTATCGCCACAATTTTCAGTACTTCAATATTGCATTTCTGTCATTTTTGAACTATCTTGTGAACTGAAATTTAGACACATATTTAAAATGTACCCCCCAACAAAATTAAAAGAAATTGTTTGTTCAATGACTATACTGCAATTATCCATCATATGGTTCTTGAAATATCTTTAATGTACCTGCTTTGCTGGAATTCAAACTAGGCAAAACCTTCATATAAATGCACACTGGAAAACCTGCATGTCTACCTACAACTCCTTTTTTCAAAACCAACTATACGTATTTATGTAGCAGTTCAAACAGTTTTTTGCAAGTTAGTAAACAAGTAGCCATCTTGGAATTTAAATTGATTAACAAAAAGTAATTTCAGGCCCTAAACATTTTCTTGTTATAACAAATTTTACTAATTTAATTGTTCATTAAATTTAGGAATCTGTTTTTTTCAGTTTCTCTATTTGTATATAGCCTATGTTTAAATTCACCTTACAGCCTACTATGAAGTGTAAAAACTGGCAATTAGATAATGATTTCACTTGGTGTACATGTCCAAAGACATGCTATTGATATGCTAAGGAGACAAACATACTGAACAAAGTGCTCTATTTACCCATGTCTGCTTTAGCATTATACTATGACTTTAGTAAGTAATACATTTTGAATCAACTGATGTGATAACAGTGCCCAATGCTATGGTACTCACGAAATTATGAGTACAGTACTCACAGGCCACTTTACACACACTGTCTATCTTCTTCAACTGACCAATACATCTTGTTCAGTTATTACCTACAGTTAGCAATGTACATACTAATTAGTTACAAATGTAATAATTATAAAGATTTACTGTAAATGACACTAACTTTTTCACACAACAGACATGAGCCAGTGGAACACGTTGTTTTTACCTTTTGTTCTATAACTGAAAGATAGAAGGTCTCTAGATCTAGAAACCTATGCAGATCAAAAAATGGAAGGAAGATTAGTATTTAAAGTCCAACTGAAGTCAGTCATTAGAGACAGAGCACAAATTCTGACTGGCGAAGGTTAGGAAAGGAAATCAGCTGTGTCCTTTTCAAGGAAATCAGAATTCACCTTAAACAGTTTAAGGAAATCACAGAAAACCAAATGTGGATGTGTGAATGGGTGTGTGAAATGCCGACCTTCCTGGACAGTGATGTGAACTGCCACCCTCATGATGCAATTCCAGTGTCTTACACTGCACCACCTCACTCGCTCATATGTAGACCATACATATCTAGCCATTCTACAAGCTCTTAAAAGGAAATTTACAAATATCTTTTGATTCCTATCATTCAGTTGTGGGGTATTAATATATTTTGAGTTCAATTGACTGTTTTAACATTTCCTCTAGCAGAAAACATACTAAGCACAAATTGGAGGTTCATCAGCAGTGTGTGACACAATACATTTTAGCACTACAGACCAAGCCTTAGGTATTTCACGAGCTTTCAGAAACATGTAGGTGGCTTAATATTTTGGTAAGAAATTGACTTAACCTCTGTTGGTTTCTAAGATGGTTGCTTGGTCTCTTTTTTTTCCTTTTTTTTAAATTTGACATTGTCCTCCATCATTAGTGAATGATACTGTTGGACTGTTAAATCCCAACAAATAAAGAAAGAGAAAGAAACAGTATTTACCTTATGCACTGGAACTGTCATACAAACCAAACCATCTGTGACATTGTAAACAGTAAGATGTTCTCCTGCAGCCTTGCACACCAATTCTGTGCATCTCAGAATATCTATTTTTGAAAGTGTTAGCTGTGCAGCAATGTTCCTTTGGTTTTGTTGACAGTCTTTATTTGTAATGCCAAAGCTAATAACTTTTATGTAACATACTTACCAAAAAATAATCAAATCCAGTATAAATTTTCACTCTGCAGTGCAGTGTGCACCGATTTGAAACTTCCCGGCAGATTAAAACTGCATACAGAACTGGGATTCAAACTTGGTAATTTTGCCTTTCCAGGGAAGTGCTCTTCTGACTGAGCTATGCAAGCACTACTTGTGACCCACAAAGTCACAGGTTTGAATCTATGTCGGGCAGATTGTTTTAATCTACCACAAAATTTCAAATGAAGCACATATGATTGTGAAAATATGACACAATGTATTTATAACAATTAGCATAAATGCTATATGCAAATTATCACAGTTCTCCCTAAAACTGCTAACTACCTCTGAGACTGGATAAGAGTTCTGACTGCACATATTTATCAGAAATGTGAAAACATCCAAAAAATTACTGCCTTAGGTATGGATTCTTAAACACATTACAGTATCAAGTAACAGTCTGTCTCAAACAACAGATGAGGTGCCAGGAGTATTTCTCATGACTAAAAAATCAATAATGAATTCAATGACTTGCTTCCTTTAATTTTTTTGCCAACAGTTCAATCCATCCCTATGTGCTGATTATACAGCAGTGTGCTGACAAGTCCAGTGTTATGGAATATATTTGCAACAAGTTTAAGATTGGTTTGTCACAAGAGCATACATAAGTAATATGGGTTTTTTCTACTAAATATAAATTTTCTGCATAATGTAGTTAAAGTGTGATGTTCAGTTTAATACACTTATGATAAACATGATAAATAAGAGGAAAAGAATTTTATATGGTAGAACTGTAGGGTGTTCTCATATAGTAGAATTATTTATAGAACAAGTGTAGTGCACTGTGGATAAAGCCAACATCAAACTGATATTGCTATTAGGCTTTCATTTAACTTTGTTGTGTTGATTGTGAGCTTAAGACAGAAACTTTAATATTATACTTATTTGTCAAGTTTTACAAGGTTATTTGTTAAGGTGAGCTGTGGAGAATAAGTGTTGGTGCTGTGGATGAAAATCAAAATACACATAAAGAACAACAGTTACAAACAGTGTTTGATGTTGCTGAACAACAGTCATACAAAAATTTTTCAATGAACACACTGCAATTTGACTGTATTGTTGTTTATTTAATTATGATCCAATTTTTGGCCCTTTTGCCATTTTCAGGTGATTGCATTTATGTCATTAACATATATTGCTGGACATCAAGCTCAAAATTGGCCATAAATTAAGAAAAATATTGACTCCCCATGAAATACCAGATATAAAATCTCCATCGCATAAAAAGATTAGTAAATAATAGTGGGAGCATGTCGTATTTAGAAAAAAAAGTTATATTTTTTGAAAATAGCATAAAAGGTCGAAACCTGGGTCATAATTAAACAATCTACAATACAGTAAAATGGTGGGGTGTTCATTTAAAAACATTTCAGTGGTAAGTACCCAAAAGTCACATGACCTCGGAGGCAATCTTTGTTGAGAAAATTTCTGTTCCTCACTTCTGAAAGCCCAATCCATAGATATTCTTAATGAAGGGGTGTTCTGCTGTACATCCTGCTACAAGGGCCAGCAATGGTCTGAACAAATCGTACTCCACTTTCATGTCTTATTACCATGTCCAAGATGGAGACGCTCACCACATTCATCACAGAGCCGCTGTGATTAACTGTGAAGACATCCAACCTAGTTTGTATGAAATAGGCCTGCAAAGACATATTATGAGTACATCTAATTTTTCTATGGATGTGTTAAAAGATCACACACAAAGACCTTCAAGATTTTTGTCTCATGAGAACCGATCAAGTTGAAACAGACATTGTGGAATGCTTCTCGTGCAGCTCTTTCTGTGGAGCCACGTGCTTCATCAAGCAGAATTCTTCATCAGGCAAAACATGATACACAGGAGCACAAAATAATAATTTTTCGATTTCACAAGTGATATCTGCACTACATTTTTTTGTCCCTTGGGCTGTCGCTGCGTAATGACAGTTTCTGATCCAAGCACAAATGTGATAACTTTTCATTTACCCTAATATTCCATTTGTATACACGGTATCTGGATTCATTTGACTGAGTGTCATGCTGTCACAAATTTCTATCATACTACTGAACCCGCTAATGCTTTGCAGTTGCTGAGTATGTATGGGAATTGGATATACGTCGTAATCTGGAGTATCTCTGGGAATTGTGTTAGGACGCAAATTTCAGCTCCTCATTGTGACTTCGCTCACTTCAAAGGTATGGAACTCGAAATTATAATAAATGATATAGAATATGACTGAAAATACCTCATTGTTTTAGGTTTTTAAGTTTTTTAATTTTTTTGTACACAAAACAACTGCAAAACTTCAGAATGTACAACATTCTTTGGCTATTGTGTGGTAAGAGTATGAACTGGCGGCTTAACGACGAGGGGGCGATGTGCCAATAAGCCTGGACGTGGGTTTAGCCGACTTTCTCCCCCTTCATCTCTTAGGTCCACTTGGGATGTAGAAATAAATAAAAGCGACTAGTCCTGTTGATGCTCAGAACATACTATTTACCACTGCAAAATGCTGACCTACCTTCATGAAGAAAGTATAATTCGAATTCCGTGACTCTGTCTCGAACCTTTGTAATCCTGATGGGTAACGTAACTTCCAGACCATATGTTACTGAACAGTTCTGAGATCATATGCATGATCAGAGCCGCTGAATGTATTAAATATGACACGAAATGGATATTTAGGGTAATTACGTCTCTCTCTCTCTCTCTCTCTCTCTCTCTCTCTCTCTCTCTCTCTCTCTCTCTCTCTCCCTGGTTTAATTCTTTAATTCTTGCCCCGCTTTTTTAGCGTGGTGCCTGCATAGTTCAACTTCTATTTCATGAATACCGGGACGTTTGTTCTTTCCGAGTCCGTGCAACGCTTTTTAAATTTAGAAATAAGAATTTAATCTCCCTTATGTTCTTGCATCGCGCTCGTATTTTCAATTGGCCCAATTTCTTTTGAACAGAATGCGCCAATTGCAGAGAACTGCTGAGAGAAGATGACACCATTCTGTACAAATGTAGCAATGGGAAGCAGATGTTTTACTGTCATTTCGTTATTAAATTTCGTTCTGGCCGTTTACAGCTCCCTTAAAGAAAGCGAAAAGAATGGTTCTCCACCGAGATAACAATTACGGCAGTAACTAACAAGGTGCTACTGTTGTGATGGCTTTCTCGTCGTGCTAACAATGGTTAAAGCAGGAAGTTCATAATGTGAAAGGTAAGAACAGTGAAACGAACGTCAAAGAGAAAAATTAAATGTACATACTGAGAATGACGTCGTAAGGTGTGTGTAAACACTCGAGAATATGTGCGCTAGCGACTCATGAGTAACGCGGAGAGTCCTCGCCTAAGCATTCTCGCTCTAGTTGCTCGCGAGCCTGTGGACACTTTACGAGCACGCAACTGTGCTGTCCCCACTGAACCAGTGCTCCCCTATGTGATCGCCGGAAAAGCCAACAGAATATCAAGGGGGTTTAGATGAATGATTATGCGCCACACCGGAAATAAGTTGATGATAACAGAGATTCCACTCTAATGGAAGGAAAGATACGTTTCCGTAGGCCTATTTTTGAGCGAATCCAGAAGTATAGCGCTGGGAAGAGCTTTCTGCGCTGGAAGGACCTCTAATGCGGCCCTGTCGAGTTGAAGGAATATCATAACATGAAAAGGGGTTTTGTTTACATTCTTGTAACTAGCACGAGGAGCTAGGAATATTCTTAAGACGGAGTAATTGTAACCTTCAATTTTAATTACGAGGGGGTGGTTTACCAAATAAAGCTACACACAGGATTTATACACAGTGATCCGTAGTAGACACGTTTTGTACAGAAGAAATGGGGCCGATTGACAATAAGTTCGCGCTCCAAGAACATGGTAGGGAGATTACATTCTTATTTCTGAATTTCAGAAAGCTTTACACGAATTCACAATGAACAATTCTAGGTAATGATGAAGTGCCAGCGGAGCTCTAGGAATGAGCTAGCGCTTTACGCCGACGATACGGCGTATTGGTGTCACACACAGACGATAAAAGAGACCAACCAGCAAGCTCAAGAGTACTTAACCCAATTTGAACGCTACTCAGCAACTGCAAAATTAAGCCCAACGCTGCAAAAATGTAATTAACAACCTTTATTCACAACAAAGCGACATGAAATTCGAAGCGAACACGAGAAGAACCAAAGCAAAAACTATCGGGGGAGGGGACAGACAATCCTAGCAAAAGACATCGCGAAATATCTAGGGATCACATGTCGTGGAGTCAGCACGCCAGAGAAACCTCAACCAGACTAAAGAAAGGCTAAACTACTACGAATATTAAGAGGCAAAACAAATGGGGCAGAAAACACCGTCGTGTATACACTTTCAAAGCCTTTGCTTTACAATATACTGCTTCAATGTGGATGGCGAACAAAACCAACACACAAAAAATAGTGGCAACAGAAAGGAAAATACTAAGAAAAACCACAAAAATGAACTCGAGGATCAACAACGAAATGGCTTACAGAGATACAAAAATAAAGCCAATAAGGACAAGATGACTACAACAAACAGCGAAAATAATCAACAGATACCGTAAGACAACCACAACTATACCACTCGAAGAACAGTATACAGACTTTAGATATCCTAAAGCGAAATACCGATATCCGCCGAAAATTGTAAAAAATTGCATTATAACTACTTACGCACAGAAAACAGTCACGTCAAACGACTCAGACATAGACGAGGGCAAAATAACATTTTCCAGAAAATAAAACGCAAGATGATGAAAATAAAATAAGAAACAAAACAATGACAAAAGTAAGATATCCTTGCTGAGGTTTCAGGAGGCAACAACCGTCCTACCCGAAAAAAAGCGACAACTAAAGAGTAGAGATATTCAGAAAAATAATAGGAAAACCGCACTGAAAAAATGAAATGTATCCCAACAGCCTAGCGTTAGGTAAATATATGGCACCAAAGAGCAATAGGTTCTCCACGTCACCATTCGCATTTGCGGGGAAGGAATGAAACACAGAGGGAAAAAAAACGGATACCAGGCAAAAAGGTGCAGCAAAAACTGTAAAACCTCAGAAACAAAATATATATAACTCGGGAAATTCTATCAGATTTTGAAGAATATGTAATTCGTTGCACTCCTGTAGAAAGCAAGGCAGTCAGATGTCAAAATTATTATACTATCAGTCTCTTATCACATTTACAAAACATTTGCAGTAAATCAAAAAGTGAAAGACTGAAGTCAATTAGGAGAGGGTCAGTTTGGTTGTAGGACAAGCAGTGTGTGATGTAATCAAGCCTGAGAAATATCTTTAATTCTTCGGTACCAATGTATATCGGTAATTAATTTTATTTCACACATCAAAAAATTCGTATAAAACTATATCAACTAAAATTCATTATTCTATGCATAGCTATTTATATTTTAGGTGTTTAAAATAAATTTTGTTATTTTAACATAAAAATCTGTAAATTTAAAGCTACCAAGTTTTTCTATATATTTATCAGTTAATGTCATCGACAAAGATGTAATCCTCTCTACTTCAAATGTTATCTTTGTATTTTGTCTTTGTACTCCTGGCGGGAAGTTGTGGAGTAATGGAAGAAAGTAGTGTTTTGTCATGCGGTAGAAAGCAGACATTGTGTTTGGATTGACAGCGCAGGGAAGCGAATGTATGTTACATTTTGTTGCACTGAAGCTTGCAGAGTTGAAATATAAACACATATTTGAAATTGCAGGTTTTTATTTCATTTCGTGGTTTGTAATTCGTCAGACTGTAGCGTCAGATGGCCGTCGTTGCTACGTGTGTTGTGTGTTGCTGTGCCGCTCTTAAATGTAATCACGCGCCATCCAGTGATGTCGTATGCGGCAGCAGCAGTGACAGATTATTCTTGTACTTCTTTCACTGTAATGTGTACATATAATCCGTTTATCATCAGAATAAACCTGATGTAAACATTGCACTAGGTATTCTTCCGCGTTTGCTGGAACATCATTGGATTTCCGTTTCACGTGGGACTGCATCCAAGCTGTCTCGAGTACTGTCAAGTACGATAATAAGGGTACGTTTTGTGCTGTGCGTTACGCGCACATCGACTTAGCGATAATACGGGACAACAGCTTTACCGGCACATTTAACTTGGACAGCACTGGCCGGTCAGCTGCTGCAGCTAGCCTGCCGTGTCGTGGCCAGCTGCAGTTCTCACGTAAAAAGAGACGACCAGAGGAGCTATACAGCTTCGAATGTCATTTAATTTTCAAGCAGAGTGAAATAACACACTGCAAGTCTCCCACAATACGCTCCTTAGACGACTAGACGAAAAGCACAACACGTTATCGGCTTTAGCTAACGTACTACTGGAATTAAAAATAAGTATGATCAAAATTCCTGACTTAACCGCAGGGTAATTTTTTCTGCATAAGCTGTGTGTAATGTTAGTTAATATTGAAGGATTTCACCGTATAGTTAAATATTGAAGGTATTAATTACAGTCAGTCGTCTGATAATCTGAACCAACGCACGAATAACAGCATTCACATGCAATACGCTACCGACTGCGCTACGCATTCTAATAGTGACTAAAAAATGAACATTGTATACACCGCTGGGAAAACTTCAAAGCCGATTATCTCCGTAAATGTATGAAAAACATTAAGAACAGCTTGTTTCTCGGCACTTTTTAACCATTTTCCACGCACGTATTTCACCACGGAAAAGAAAGCAGCCTCAGCCATTTTCATAATGCGCATTAACAGCGCGACAGTCAGAGCACAACGCTGCAGAGGCTGTGACTGTACACGATTTTTGAAATAAAAACTACGTAGTAAAGCGTGATTAACAAAAACGTTGTTGGCTCTTAATACATTCGATTATCTTAAAGTTTCATTTAACGTAACTTAGTAATAAGATGCCTAGTACATAAGTAAGACCTGCTTCCAAGAGCGTAAGAACACCAGTGTACGTGTGTACGGCTTCTGACCAGTCACTGCGTTTTTGTTTGTTTGCATCAGGTTTATTCTTATGATGAACGGATTATAGTTACAGAGTTACCCCGTTACGAGCTCGTGCTTAACATTCAGGAACGATTCTACTTTCACGTATAATGTCTCCTTATCTGCTCATTGCTCAGATCTGATACGTATCTGTGTCTGTCTATTCTGATAAAAGTTTCCACACTTCACGGATCGCGAGAGTAATATTTCAAGCACTACCACTCGGTTTAATAAATACACGCTTATCGAAGGTCGGACAGCCCTAATTCTAGCTGCACTCGATAAGATTTTCAGAATCCTACCGCCAGTGGAGTTACTTCGTACAAACCAGACCCGCAGACGTTTTCATATCTCTACAAGAAGAAAACGAAGCCTACTTCAAGGCAATCAGCTAAGTACAAAGCTCTATTTTAGTAAGGTGAGTACAGCTTGCAATGCAATTCTACTCAGAATAATGACAATTTCACTTCCACGGACGAGCCACTGTGTAGACAGTGTTGAATCGGTATATTACAATGGGCATTCTAGAAGCAATTTAAACACTGTGGTGAAAAACGACAGAGTTGGAAGAAGTCAACAATTTAAGCACTGCAGTTAATAACGACAGCGTTGGAAGAAATAAGAGAACATACATGTCATTCGTATATTTCAATCATGCTTTTGATCATGTGCGATGGAATAAAATGATGTTTTCAATTCTTACGAAATTTGGTATCGACTAGAAGGAAAGAAAGATAATCCATTCTCTTTATGCAAATTAGACTGGAGTAGTAAGCACTTTGGGGGTGGTACTAAAGACAGAAGTCGGGAGACGTGAGAGGGAGGGGGAGTAGGGATCACGAATGGTAGACTTACGTGTTGAAGTGGAAATGAAGTGAAGGACTATCTTTATATGGGAGTTTGTCACGGGCAGAAAATCAGCGTGATATGGTTAACATGGGTCAATGGAAAAACACAAAGTAAACTATTGAAATATTTCCAAATACGATGTTCCACAAGACTCTTGGAGATCGATACAGATAGGAACGAAGATGTTCTGCAATGCGTCAACAATAAAGAATGCGTAATAACAAATGGTTCAAATGGCACTGAGCACTATGGGACTTAACTTCTGAGGTCATCAGTCCCCTAGAACGTAGAACTACTTAAACCTAACTAACATAAGGACATCACACGCATCCATGCCCGAGGCAGGATTCGAAGCTGCGACCGTAGCGGTCGCGCCGTTCCAGATTGTAGCGCCTAGAACCGCTCGGCCACCCCGGCCGGCGCGTAATAACAAACATTAATTTAAAAGATGGAATTAGTCGGCCACACATTACAAGGTGAGTTATTGAAAACTGCAGAGTTCGTAGAAGGAAAGAAATGGTGTGCAGTAGTTACTAGTATGCTGTAATGAAGAGACTAGCTGGCAGCAACAAAAGTGTTGATTTGTATAGAACCAAGCTGTAGATTGATGGCCAAATCAACAGTGACAACCACCACCTCCTGGTTAACTGTGACGGTAATCAGCTATTACTAATATATTACAGGACATTTCAAAAAGATTCGTCTTCTACATGAGTCAAAATGGTAACTTGGGGTAAATTATAACGCGCGTGAAACTTTAAGTTCACCTTGGTGCCTGTTGACAGTTGCCGGTTCATGTGGTTGTCCCTAGGGGTCTCCCAAGTGCAGCTCGCTTGCTCGCTCATACCTAGAGGATAGATCTTCTTCTTCTTCTCTCCACAATGCGGAAAACGTTGAAAGTTTCATTTTTCAACAGGACGGAGCACCGCCGCACTGGCACCTGCATCTTTTAATAACGATGGCCCGTAAGTGGCATAGGCGTCTCGCATTACACATAAAGATATCAGAACCAACTCAGCGCAGTGGGATACAAAAAATACTGGAGCCTGTGTTTTTTACGTTACTGTCTGTTTTATCATACCTTTCAGGAGAGAGAAACCCCTGACATAATCGTGATCATGTTGAGCTCACAGCTGACAATGTTAACGGTTAATCAAAACCACCACAGCTGTACTTTTCCACATTTATTGTGCTACGACCGGTTTCGTTTCTTTGAACATCTTCAGGTTTCCAAGTTGTGCTGAAGTCAAGACACAGATGGTCTGGTTGTTGTATGTAACGTTAACAACAACGTCCAAGAACACTGATCGTAAACCTCTTGCGGAAGTATGGCGAGTCGATACGGCAAGCTGCGTACAGTGAACTCACTAACTGTCTGTGACTCATAGCCAACTCGTTGTCGCCTCTAGCTTCAGATATTAACTGCATATTACCGTATTTTATGAATGTGAAGTACATCATAGCCAGTTGTCAAGACAAGAGAACGTGTTTCTTTTGGGAAAAGGCAACCATATGGCGCCCAACATGCGACCATTCCCCACAGAGTTTTGACGTTACCCATTCGGCTAGGAAGAATACCAGTAATTTTATTCACATTCAATTCCTATGCTGTGCTTCTTTTCTTTTGATAAGGATAGCGTACTCAATTTCCAGGAACGTTTTTAGCACCTTCTTCCTGTAGGTAAAAAATACTGATCATTTTAGTGTAATATTTCCTCTTCGGGGAGTCTGCAATAAAGACTGAAAAACTCATATATTGGAAATATGTTTCATCATAAAGATAAGCAAACTTCCGTCTTTCGCAACTAAAATTTATTGTTGTGTACCAGATGTGTTTCTCCTGTTCATCTTAGGAGTCTTCAGTGGTCTATAATACATACAAAATTAATTACTTATACATATTTTAGTTTGTTTAAATCTAGCTATTTCTGTTTATAACTACATGCATTTGTTTTTTTATTTACATTCATTTTGTGTCTTATTTACGCAACCATTCGTAATTCCGTATGTGCTAAATCCACATAGTACAAGTTTCTTCCAGTAAGTATTTATTTACACCTAACATATATCGTAGTATACTGCGCATGCTTGCACTGCTTAGTCACATGACACCGAGGGATAATGGGAACTGTAGAAGGTGCGTGTGTGTGTGTGTGTGTGTGTGTGTGTGTGTGTGTGTGTGTGTGTGTGTTATTATTTACGTATCTTTTAATAGTGGGCTATGAATTAATTTGAATGTTGGTCTTCTGTTGCTCTTTCGATCATTAAGAATATTTGCATTTTTATTTATGGCCTTCTGTATGAAATATATATTTTTCCTGCAGTACAAGTGTGTTATCGTTATTCCATTTCTTTTATTGTTATGGCATAGGTGCCACGTCTGTTTTTATGTCAGTATGATGGTGACTTTATTTTATTAAATGATCCTGCATATGTGGAGTGGGTATATTCACTCTTTACTGCCCTAAAACGTTCCTTGTACCAGATGTTAAAATTTCTTGCTGTCATCCCAATATCTTTAGAACTGCAGCTATTACATGTTATTTAAAAGAGTATAAAAGAACATAACGAGCATAAAAGACCATAATTATCTAACAACGTATAGCATTATACTTGATAATAAATAAAAGCTGAAATCTAGACAGTACAGAAGATACAGTAATACACAGTCAGATGGCAGTTTATTCTTTTTAAAAAAAATAATATTGCATGACTGTGGCGCAACACCATTGAAAACTTTTTATTACATGTTAATTCATATATTCCTGAACTGTTGTATTTATCCTTCTCTTCTGTCACAGTTATGTGTCTTTTTTGTATTGTGCTGTTAGTCTTGAAGACAATTTTAATTTTATGCTCTTTGGAGATGTAACTAACATTGTGTGTGAGCTGGTTGTGGTATGTCATAGTACCATTTTTTGTTGAGAGGTGTGTTACCTTGTGTGAGTGTGCATGGTGCGTTATTGTTATTTTTTGGTATATTTGAATTACTTTTACTTTTTCTATCTTCTGTCTCTAATCTCTCTTTAATGGTGTCATACTGTTTGTGCACCATGTTTCTGCTAAATTTCTTGTTTTGTCTTATATTAAGTCATATTTAGATCTTCTTTATAGTTCTGTTTGCTTAGAGGAATTCTGCATTGTCTGTATACCATATGTCTGATGGTTCGATTCCTGCAAGAAATTTTAACATCAGAAACATCAGATATGAATAACACACAAGCGGATTGAAGAGTGAATGTATCCACTCCACATACGCAAAACATTTTGTAAAAGGAAATCACCATAACACTGGGATAAAAAAAGACACGGGTACCTTGCTCTATAATGATAAAAAAAGGGGATGCTCACTTTACAAGAGGAATATTTCGTAAAAAAAGACCACAAATAAAAAGGCAAATATTCTCATTGATCAAACGAGCAACAACAGAAGACCAATAATCAAACTAATTCACAATTTACCATAAAATAAACGTTAAAAAAGTAAAAAATTACACACACACACACACACACACACACACACACACACACACACACACACTGCCCCACCACCCTGCCTCCATCCCCACCTCAACACTTTACTCCACCTCCCTCTTCTACAGCTCCCATTATCTCTCAGTCAGTCATGTGATGAAGCAGTATAAGCATGTGCAGTATACTTCAGTATGGGTTACGTTACAAAAAAATATTGACGGGAAGAAACTTGTACAGTGTGCATTTAGCACACATAGAACAACAAATACTTGCATCAGCAAGACACAAAATGAATGTAAGTAAAAAACAACGCAACCACAGAAATAGCTGGATCCAAGGAAACTGCCAAAGAATCATCACAAATTTCATACCAAAATATATATAATTAAATAAATTTGTATGTGTTGAAGATCACTGAAGAAACCTAGCAGGAATACACGAAACATATCTGGTATATAAGAATAAAAATTTCAGATACAGGAGACAGAAGTTTTCTTATAGTTATAATAAAACATAGTTGAAGTTAGCAGCCGAGGAAACTGGCTGCAGATATCACATACTGGATTTCTTTCGTGTCAGTACTTCAGTACTGTAAACACTAACTCTGGCAGTGGCAGGTTTTTTTTTTTTTTTTTTTTTAGCCAGTCAGTGTTTGTGTTATTAAGGATGCTTGGCGGCAGTAATCAGTTCCAAATAAATACAAATGTGCACTGACCCAACCGCATTTTTGTAGTTGTCTCTTCTACCTTGAGCAACTACACGAGCCTAAACGAGGCGCTGTATTCCATGGTTTGTCAATGGTTTTTTGTTCCGATATCTTATAGAAATTAGTACAGTGCTCACTTTGCTGTCGAATGCATGGAAGCACGGATGATTCCGTGGCAACAGCTCCGTACCTACAATGGATATCTTGAGCTACTGAATCTAGATTCATTGCAGCATACACAGTCTTAGGAAAGAACTCGGTGCTAAATTTGATAGTAGACGGAACGCTATACTTAACAGATAATTATTAAATCTTGTGAGCATAATTTTCGCCAGACTGGTAGAATACATCAGTGACGTGTTTATATGATTCCAATGTTTGTCAATATTTACAGTAACTTCTTAAAGAGATAAAGGTGTTTGAGTTAGTTACGTGCAATCTCACTGTGCAATAATAACAAGGAGAATCAGCAATTGGGACCACGGCTTTTGAAGTGTAAAAAAAATTCACAACTACAGGATTATGATCGTAGTGTTGCTTCAAAACTGTAGGCGTTTCCCGCCAGTCATTTGTTTGCAAAACAAGTTTGTTCAAAATTTAAGAGTGATCTTAGTGCGACGCATCTTTGTTTCCAGGTGTGATTCGTTGAAATGAACAAAAAAAGTAATAGTATTTCATCTGCCGACCAATAGTTTAGTTAATACATCAGATTGTATGTTTTGTAACTGCGTTTTGTTTCTGCCGTTAACACAACGACAAGCCGGCGATGCATCAACGCGGCGAAACGCGTATGCCACCCAAGCAGAATATAGCGCAAGGTGTAAAACAAGCTAATACGAGGTACTGCTTGCATTATTTTATAGCAAAATTTCGAAATACTACACCTGAACAGAGATAATACAAAAACATAAAATGTGAACAGTTTGTTGAAGACTCAAAACACATGCAGCACATAAAATATTGTGTTAGTTCGCACCAACTGCTCTCATGCTCATAAATTAAGTATAACTGCAGAATGTGGTGCCACACAACGTAGCACTGCACAAAACTGACGCTAATAGCATAGGCACATAGGGAACACACATGACACAGATCTGTAAGTCCGCGGTATTGGTCATAAGTTGAGAAAACCGTCCCAAAACACATGTGCTACAAAATGCCACTGTTTCCTGCGCACGTACCCCGACATCAATATGGGATATGATCACCATGCACACGTACACAGGCCGCACAACGGGTTGGCATACTCTGGATCAGGTGGTCGAGCAGCTGCTGGGGTATAGCCTCCCATTCTTGCACCAGTGCCTGTCGGAGCTCCTGAAGTGTTCTAGGGGTTTGAAGACGTGCAGCGATACGTCGACAGAGAGCATCACAGACGTGCTCGATGGGGTTTAGGTTTGGAGAACAGGCAAGCCGCTCCATTCGCCTGATATTTTCTGTTTCTAGGTACTCCTCCACGATGGTAGCTCGATGGGGCCGTGCGTTATCATCCATCAGGAGGAAGGTGGGACCCACTGCACCCCTGAAAAGGCGGACCTATTGGTGCAAAATGACGACCCGATACACCTGACCTGTTACAGTTCCTCTGTCAAAGACATGCATGGGTGTACGTGCACCAATCATAATCCCATTCCACACCATTAAACAGCGTCCCTTTCAAAGACATTAAGGGGTTGGTATCTGGTTCATGGTTCACGCCAGATGAAAACCCGGCGAGAATCACTCTACCTGGACTTGTACGTGAACATAACCTGGGACCACTGTTCCAATGACCATGTACTGTCTTCTTGACACCAGGCTTTACGGGCTGCCCTGTGACCCGGGGTCAGTGGAATCCACCTTGCAGGTCTCCAGGCGAATAACCCATGTCTGTTCAGTCGTCCTTAGACTGTGTATCTGGAGACAACTGTTCCAGTAGCTGCGGTAAGGTGCCGAGCAAGGCTACCTGCATTACTCCATGACCGCCAGCGGGCACTGGTGGTGAGATATCTTCTTGTGGTGTTGTACACTGTGGACGTCCCGTACTGTAGCGCCTGGACACGTTTCCTGTCTGCTGGAATCGTTGCCATAATCTTGATATCACACTTTGTGGCACACTTAGGGCCTATGCTACGACCGGCTGTGTTTGACCAGCCTCCAGTCGCTCTAGTACTCGACTCCTCATAACGTCATCAATATGTGTTCTTTGAGCCATTTTCAACACACAGTCACCATTAGCACGTCTGGAAACGTCTGTACAGTTACTCGCTGCACCGTACTATGACATGCACCAACACACCTCTGCGTATGCGGACTGCTGCCAGCGCCACTGTGCGACGACCGCAGGTCAACTGCACAGCATGGTCATACCCCGAGGTGATTTAAAAGTGAAAACCGCCCACCAGAGCGTTGTTTCACCATGTATCAGTATTATACTTAATTTACGAGCATGAGTGTATATTGTATCCCGAACAATATGACGCAGAGAGCAACCAATAGCCTGATACTCTGAATGAAAAATAATCGCGAAACCAAAAAAAAAAAAAAAAAAAAAAAGTTAATGTAGTGTAATGAAATATCGGGAATACATTTGTGTAGGTGACATATTTAAGTGATTAACACTGCAAAATCACGGGTTAGCCGGCCGCGGTGGTCTTGCGGTTCTAGGCGCTGCAGTCCGGAACCGCGGGACTGCTACGGTCGCAGGTTCGAATCCTGCCTCGGGCATGGATGTGTGTGATGTCCTTAGGTTAGTTAGGTTTAAGTAGTTCTAAGTTCTAGGGGACTGATGACCTAAGATGTTAAGTCCCATAGTGCTCAGAGCCATTTTTTGAATCACAGGTTAATGAAAGCGCGAGGTAAGTCATTGCAAATGTGAAATGCTGGTACATTAAGGGTGGTAGGACGTCAAACGGGCCGACTTGGAGGAGGAGAGTCACCACAGCACATTTAAATTTCTACTGTCTATACTTTTACAAATAAATTCATAAAACTTTGTCACCATGGCCAGGAAGGATTGAGGACTGACACTCATCGTAGTGGAAGTTCAAAAACGTAGCAAAATATCTTTTTTTACATGTGACATCATTTTTTCACTTATTAATGGCTGCATTTGTTGCTATAGGTACACTTTTCTTCCTATGTAAGAGAGTTTCTTGGATGAATTTTTCGTAGCGTACAAACAGTAGTTACAGGTGTATGAAACTCTAGAATTTTCAAAATCTATTAAAAAACTGTGGAAAAAATTGAGATAATTAACTATAAAACTTGATTTTTTTCTAAACATGAAGTTTAAAATGTAACAGTTCATTCATTTTTTCATATATTAAATTACTTCTAGAGGTTCGTACACCCGTAACTATGGTTTTTATGCTGTGCAAAATTCATCGAAGAATCTCTCTTACTTAGGAAGAAAAGTGTACCTATAGCAACAAATGCAGCCAGTAGTAAGTGAAAAAATGATGAAATTTCACATGTAAAAAATGTGTTTTGTTAAGTTTTTGAGCTTCCACTGCTATGAGTATGAATCCTGAATCCTTCCTGGTCATGCTGTTAAAGTTTTATGAATTTATTTGTAAAAGTATAGACAGTGGAAATTAAAATGTCCTGTGGTGTCTCTCCTGCTCCAAGTCGGCCCGTTTGACGTCCTACCCCCCTTAATAACAGGGGTAACCACCGGAACGTTGAATGCAAACGTCTATGCATTGTGTTGCACAGGTACCGGACGTCAGTTTGTGGGATGGGTTTCCATCCCTGTTGCACTTAGTCGGTCAGTAGACGGACTGTTAATGGTGGTTAACGCTGGAGTTGTCCAGTACGTGCTCAACTGGAGACAGCTCTGGTGACTGCGCAGACCAAGGCAACATGTCGACAGTCTTAGAGCATATTGAATTAGAACAACGATATGTGGGCGAGTGTTATCCTGTTCGAGAACACAGCCTGAAATGCTATTTATGGTTGGAGGTACAACAGGTCAAATCACCAGAATGACGTACGAATCTGCAGTCAGGGTGCATGGGATGACCACGAGAGTGCTTCTACATCACACGAAATCGTACGCGCGACCATAACCGCAGGTGTAGGTCCATTGTGTCTAGCACGCAGACACATTGGACGCAGGTCCTCAACTGGCCCCCTCCTAACCAACACACGGCCATCACTGGCACCGAGGCAGAACCAGCTTTCATCGGAAAGCACAACAGTCCTCCGCCCTGCCCTCCAGTGTGCTTTCGCTTGACACCACTGAAGTCGCAAATGGTGGTGGTTTGGGGTCATTGGAATGCACTCCGCAGGGTTTCTAACGCGGAGTTGTTGAAGTAACCGATTTGTAACAGTTCGCTGTATCACTGTGGTGCCGACTGCTGCTCACATGCTGCTGTTGATGCCATACGCCGAACACGATGGTCGTCCGTATCGGTAGTGCCACGTGGCCGACCGCAGACCGGTTTTCTTGCGACCGTACATCCTCGTGACCACCGCTGCCAGCAGCTACATTCTTGCCAAGTCTCTCTGCAGTATCGCGGAAGAAACACCCAGCTTCTCGTAGCCCTATTAAACTACCTCGTTGAAACTCAGTGAGATGGTGATAATGATGTGTTTGCCACCTTAAAGGCGTTCTTGACTAACATCAACTCACCACGTCCTATCTCACGACCATTACGGCGTGGTTTTAAAGCAAACCTGCTTTGTGTCATCACACCCTTAAGCGACTGGCACGAAATCTGAATAGACATCATCTTTCAGATGTAGAAACACGGCTACCGAATTTCGTTTATGTAGTACAACTCATTCTTGGGGTTGCGATTTTTTTCCGTCAGTGTATTTACAAGGAATTTCATAACAAACAGGTAACTCCGACTTAACAAAGAAATGGTTCAAATGGCTCTGAGCACTATGGGACTTAACTGCTGAGGTCATCAGTCCCCTAGAACTTAGAACTACTTAAACCTAACTAACCTAAGGACATCACACACATCCATGCCCGAGACAGGATTCGAACCTGCGATCGTAGCGGTCGCGTGGTTCCAGACTGTAGCGCTTAGAACCGCTCGGCCACTCCGGCCGGTTTCCTACTTAACACACTGAACGATAACTGTTAACAATGTACCACAGTGGTATAAGTGAAGTCTAGACAAACAGTTCTTTAAAGGACGCTAGAGGTCTATCAAGCTGGGCAAAAGCTTCAAATTGGCCTAGGAAATCCACCTAAGCTACAGCTCATGAGCGACTCGCGAGATTTTGGAATATCCTCTCGCCCTCTCACGACACCGGCTTAGTCGTACAGCTACAAATTATAAAATTAAAGTTTGCGGAAATCTTACCTCACAATGTTGTGAATTTTAACTGCGTACAATTAACAATTATATCGTTCTGTTTCTCTGAGCTTCTTACTACGAGAGGATTGTACTTGGTAGAGTTAAGTTTAGATCAAACTGGAAACGTAATTAGTTTTTGCATAATTTATTTTGAAGTCACTTGTCTTTCGTTACACTTACAGGGAGGGTTATATTACAAATGTTAACGAAAGCTGGTGGCATAACATGACGAGAGGGTATCAATATCTCAGTAATGATAGACCACAAATGTCCTATATCAAACTGTTCGTCTCGACTTCCCCTACGCCATCGTGGTACGTTGTAAAAAATTGTCATGTTTACCCCGATACCGCATATTTATCATTACTACGCAACCAGGCAAGATAAAAGGGTTAAAGTACTGCTGTACTGGCTTTATTCGAGCAGAACTTGGTTTATTTTTCTGACTCATTATCTTAGATTATGCGTAGTTGTCGGTTGTCATGAATCTCTTGAACGGACCATTTCCTTCGCCCTCCTCCTCCGACTGACCTAGCGAAGCACATCTAATGACCTCAACGTAGATAGAACGTAAAATCTTCATTTTCCACCGCTGTTTCGTATATTTCTAATTGGGGATACTGAAAGAAATGTACGCTTATTGAGGGTAGTGATGAAGTACGTTTGGGTGAAAGAAAATCCATGTTGTCTTTAACATGGCACCTCACAGTACAGGGTGTAACAAAGCGATACGGACAAACTGCGACAGATTGTAGAGGATGTCTTAAGCAACAGTTTGTGGCTAGGAACCATGACTGGAAACGTCATCCAACGACCTTACGGAGCCTCAAAAGTTACTGGGTCGAACGGCTCCCCTTCAGCAGTGAACGTGAGTTTGTACACTGACACGGCGTTGTAACAAGCACGGACAGGTTGGATGTCTAACACTCGAAATGCTCCCAGAAGCATTGTGAAAAAGGGTTGCTGGCGGTCTGTGTAAGAATCAACTCACGTTTGCTGCCGGAGGAGCGGTCCAGCGACAGACGTTCGCCTCTATAACCTCGACGTGCTGTAGTGTCCTTCATGACGCTTTCATCACTGGATAAAGCTTCCGGGCATACGATGAGTATGTTCCTCAAGACATCCTCTACGAGCTCTTGAAGTTGGTCGGCGTCGTTTTGTTAACAAATCGGTTTTGTAACAAATCGGTTACAAAATAACATTTAAAAAAGATTTATCTCGAGCGCGCACGCACGCACACACACACAAACACACACAAACGCGGCGCGCGCGCACGCGCATTCACGCACATGCTCTCAGTTTCAGTAGTTTTGTGAAATATGTTGTGTACCCCTAGGCGCCTTAAGCCTCGGAATAAACGTGAGAGAAGCTCACCTGTTTAGTGAAACATTATTAGTTAGTAAGTGCAGCCGCTAGATTGCTAGCTTTCACAACCTTGCTGCGGCATAAAGTTAACTGCAAGGCTAATAAGACGTAATTACCTCCCTTTACAAATTACATGCTTCATCTGTTACAGTCGCTGATGAATGGCTGACTCAGTAGTCAGTAAATGCACTGTCGAGTGAAATTTATGTCTACAATTTATTTCAGCTTCTTTGACGATTAAAAAAGAACAGTTAACGAGTGGTAAAAGTGCACAGGTTATCCGTTCTCTATTTAAATCAAAATTCATGATGATTTGTAACATCAGCTTGAACGGTAACCTGCAGGTACAATCCACTCAAACCTTACCGTAGCACTATGATACTCACCTCAACGAATGCCATACTGGTGACTATGAGCGTTTCCTTGTTTCACGTACGAAATCAATATCTCATTGTGAAATTATTCTGAAAACAACTTATAAGCGAAGTTCAAGAGCGAGTAACGTGTGCCTTATCTCGAAATGTTGGCTGCACCAGCTCGTCCCATCACTCGTGGCGGAATTTGCGGCCACTAGTCCTTGCACCCTCAGAAGCAGATCCGTCCAGGGACAAGAATGCTTTGATGCTGGTTACTGTTGTATGTCTTTCGTCCAGAAGCATAGGTCTGCCTCATTTTTAGGGGAGGAGATACCCCTAATACGCTAGTAAATTATCACTCCAAATGGAGAATGACTGGGTGTTGTGTGATGTCCTTAGGTTAGTTAGGTTTAAGTAGTTCTAAGTTCTAGGGGACTGATGACCATAGATGTTAAGTCCCATAGTGCTCAGAGCCATTTGAACCAAATGGAGAAGCGTCAGATCCGTATACGCTGATGCCCCGCTAAGTGAAGAATTCGGAGGTCCTTACTGGCTATTGTCAAAACCAAATGAATATGTACGAGTATGATATTTTATTATACACTTTACCCTTAGGTCATAGAAATGGTACCAATTCATCATCAGATGATATATTCAAAAAGAAAGAAAGACGGGGATAGTGAAATACTAGGAAACTAAGTTACAAATACCACTACACGCACCTGAACTCGTGACGTTATAAAACGTCAACGTACAACTGAATACACCTAGAGAGGGGCTAACAATGTGAATAAACCTGACTTCTGAAGGCTGTAGTGAACTACGTAACAGTATAAAACTGATAACTCTTCCATCACAATTATGAGATTAAAGATATTCACAATATGAGATTTACAGTGAAAGAGAGCCTTCTCACTGTGAAAACTACTTAATTACCAGTGTAGATAATTCAGGCGCGCACTACGAAGCAGGCCAGGTGTCGCAGACACATCCGAAAATAGCGAACAAGTAGCTGGCGACGCAAGTGTACAATAAACAGCCAGAATGAAACAAATGTTAAATTATGTAGGTAACGATACCACTTGTCTGACCTGCGACTGAAATACTTATATTTATAAGAAAATTACAAGATTGCCACTGTATTTCCTTAAGGCGGTAGGCCTAATCCGTGAAAATACACTCCTGGAAATTGAAATAAGAACACCGTGAATTCATTGTCCCAGGAAGGGGAAACTTTATTGACACATTCCTGGGGTCAGATACATCACATGATCACACTGACAGAACCACAGGCACATAGACACAGGCAACAGAGCATGCACAATGTCGGCACTAGTACACACACACAATGCAATGCAGGCTGCTATTCTCCCATGGAGACGATCGTAGAGATGCTGGATGTAGTCCTGTGGAACGGCTTGCCATGCCATTTCCACCTGGCGCCTCAGTTGGACCAGCGTTCGTGCTGGACGTGCAGACCGCGTGAGACGACGCTTCATCCAGTCCCAAACATGCTCAATGGGGGACAGATCCGGAGATATTGCTGGCCAGGGTAGTTGACTTACACCTTCTAGAGCACGTTGGGTTGCACGGGATACATGCGGACGGGCATTGTCCTGTTGGAATAGCAAGTTGCCTTGCCGGTCTAGGAATGGTAGAGCGATGGGTTCGATGACGGTTTGGATATACCGTGCACTATTCAGTGTCCCCTCGACGATCACCAGTGGTGTACGGCCAGTGTAGGAGATCGCTCCCCACACCATGATGCCGGGTGTTGGCCCTGTGTGCCTCGGTCGTATGCTGTCCTGATTGTGGCGCTCACCTGCACGGCGCCAAACACGCATACGACCATCATTGGCACCAAGGCAGAAGCGACTCTCATCGCTGAAGACGACACGTCTCCATTCGTCGCTCCATTCACGCCTGTCGCGACACCACTGGAGGCCGGCTGCACGATGTTGGGGTTGAGCGGAAGACGGCCTAACGGTGTGCGGGACCTTTGCCCAGCTTCATAGAGACGGTTGCAAATGGTCCTCGCCGATACCCCAGGAGCAACAGTGTCCCTAATTTGCTGGGAAGTGGCGGTGCGGTCCCCTACGGCACTGCGTAGGATCCTACGGTCTTGGCGTGCATCCGTGCGTCGCTGCGGTCCGGTCCCAGGTCGACGGGCACGTGCACCTTCCGCCGACCACTGGCGACAACATCGATGTACTGTGGAGACCTCACGCCCCACGTGTTGAGCAATTCGGCGGTACGTCCACCCGGCCTCCCGCATGCCCACTATACGCCCTCGCTCAAAGTCCGTCAACTGCACATACGGTTCACGTCCACGCTGTCGCGGCATGCTACCAGTGTTAAAGACTGCGATGGAGCTCCGTATGCCACGGCAAACTGGCTGACACTGACGGCGGCGGTGCACAAATGCTGCGCAGCTAGAGCCATTCGACGGCCAACACCGCGGTTCCTGTTGTGTCCGCTGTGCCGTGCGTGTGATCATTGCTTGTACAGCCCTCTCGCAGTGTCCGGAGCAAGTATGGTGGGTCTGACACACCGGTGTCAATGTGTTCTTTTTTCCATTTCCGGGAGTGTACGTGGTTTCACCCCACACCACCATCCAAACAGCGGAGCTTGTAACAATATTACAATGTCTCCTGTATGTGGGAATACCGCTCACCGTACTCTCGGGTTATGGGTAGGAGGTACTTACTCTTCTGAAGGACTTACAATAGACTGCAGTCCTGCTCCAAGCGACAGCGCGAGTGTAGTGCTGCAGTAATGATAGCTTACAACAACAATTAAGCCAATTTTAATAACTCATTAAATACATCTATTAAACCTTTTTTAAGCCTTCTATTAAAGTTTTCACATTTCTTTACGTATTATTCCAGAAAACGCGAAAAGATCGTAAAGTCGGGTTCTGCAGGTATTTTCCTTTATGTTCTTCCGCACTAAACATGATCGTTTGATGATTTAATGTTTCTGTTTTATTTTCAGAAGCTTAAGTCGACTACCTAGTTTAAATGTCCAAAAGGTAGTGTAAATTGTGTTTGGCTCAGAAAATTTGCACAAGGAGTCTGTTTACATATAGCTGCGTAAAGACCAATTTTTTGTAAACGTGTTTTCTTATTTTTCGGTAGTTTAATATATGTGTTCTTCCTAACTTACTATTTTAGTATGGGTAAGAAGTGCCAGACGTGTTATATAATTGTTAGTTCCTGCGTATTGTGTGATGGACATTGTACTTTCTTTCTTCCATTTTGGTTACTAAAGTGGAGTGGGAATTGCGTATGTAAATAAGGCTCTTCAGTGGTTTTGTAGGATTGTAGTACGGATAGGAAGCCTGTGGAACAGGAGGAGAAATGTGCTGCCATACCGGCTGAATCACAAAAGGCCAGCAAAAATCTGGGCAGTTTAAGGAGGAAGAGGAGCAAAAATGGGTGGGTAGTGGAATATACAATAGAAGGAAGAGGTTTGGGACTACTTCTGACAGCTTTATGATTGCGAAAAGCGGAAACTGATGAGCCCCATGGCAGATGTCGGACAGGCAAAGCGCAACATACGAGGGTTGAAACTTTAATAGTGGCAACTATTTATTTACAGCTCGTACAAAATAGATACGTGTTTCAATGTTTTACAGACCTTCAAGGTAGTCACCAGCATTGTGTATAACCCGTTGTCACCGATGTGGAAGTCGTAGGTTACTCTTAGCAGTACCAGTTGTGTTGACAGTTCGAGCGGCGCGGCCTATTGCCCGACGAATTTGTAGCTGTTCTGAAGCGAATGCAGTGAAGTGTTTCCTTCACTTTAAAAATCGAGTTGAACACACGAGGGCTTAAGTCAGGGGAGTGCAGTAGGTGGTATAGCACACAGCAGCCCCATCAGTCAAACAAATCAGTAACAGCTTGCATTGTACGTGCTTGAGTATTGTCCTGCAAAATAATGGTCAGGTCCTGCAGAAAGTGTCATCACTTCTGGCTCTATGCTGTTCATTTTTGGCACACAACCTGTGGTGTCACCGCCAGACACCACACTTGCTAGGTGGTAGCCTTTAAATCGACCGCGGTCCGGTAGTATACGTCGGACCCGCGTGTCGCCACTATCAGTGATTGCAGACCGAGCGCCGCCACACGGCAGGTCTAGAGAGACGTCCTAGCACTCGCCCCAGTTGTACAGCCGACTTTGCTAGCGATGGTTCACTGACAAATTACGCTCTCATTTGCCGAGACGATAGTTAGCATAGCCTTCAGCTACGTCATTTGCTACGACCTAGCAAGGCGCCATTATAATTTGCTATTTATCTTGTGATGCATGTACCGTCAGACCGATGTTCACCAATTATGGATTAAAGTTAAGTATTTCAGAAGCTACGTACCTTTTTTGCTAGTGTAATTACTTTACCTGTTCCAGACCTCACGCCAGCCTGCGTGAGCTTAAACGCGTGCCTTTCGGCTTCCTCTCCTAATGGCTTGGCTGTCTTGCCAAGTCACAACACAACCTACGACCAGCTTAGAGAGAGAAGTGATGAGACTTTCTGCATGATCTGACCATCATTTTGAAGGACAATGCTCAAGCACGTACAGTGCAAGCTGTTACTGATTTTGTTTGACTGATGGAGCTGCTAAGTGCTATACCACCTACTGCACTCCCCTGACTCAAGCCCTCGTGAGTTCAATCCCAGCGGGCAAGATGGCACTTTATGGTTCATATTATCGTCATAACTTTTGGCATATGGCTCCCTTGTTTTTGTTGCTTACTATATTTAAGAAAAATGTGATGGTGCGCTTCGGTGGTAGGACGGGCGAGACATCGTGGCCAGGCCTCGGAATTCGACCCCTGCCACTAACTATGCAGCGTTCCCAGGTTCGATTCCCAGTCGGTTTTGACATTTTCTCCAGCTGTGGGTTGGGTGTTGTGTTGTCCTCACCATTACCGATGCGGAAGTCACCCTATGTTGCGTCACCTGGAACAAGACTTCAAGACTTGTACCAGGCAGCCGAACTTTCCCGGCTGGGGCCTCCCGACCAGCAATGCCACACAATCGTTTTTTTTTTCTGTCACACGCATGCTTTTTAAAACGCAATGAAGGCTTTGTAAAAAGGCATCCTTTGCGAAACAACCACTTGTCAGGCGAAATGCAAACCAGTCTTAAAATTCTGCACGACTCCCCCAACGGGCTGCTGTTAAATACGCATGAGAAACTGGACATTTTCCAGAGTAAAACAAAATTATCGTCAGAAATACAAAACGGACACGTATATTTCACCAAGAACTGGTTTTTCAGTACATTTACGGAGCACTTAAGTTCTGCCGCCATCCTGGGGCTGCAGTAGACGGCGACACACTACAGTTCGCCGCTACACAGTTATAAATGGTGTATCGTTCTGTATTTAACTTCAAGACTGTTCACCTGTGTGCGGCTTCCTCCTGTGTTTAGTTTTGTGCACAAAATCAGTAAAATTTTAAGTATTTACAACAAACATATTATCACTGGCGCGGATTGGTCATAGGCCGATAACATATTCACAAGCGGTTGCTCAGTACTTTACACTACATGGCCCAAGTTGAAAACTGCTACGATAGCTGTTTCACAACGATTACGCTTTATTTTGTTATTTTATAAACATTTTAGTCACAGTATTAATACGTCCCTCCCCCTTGTTTAATTACGTCCTGGCGATTTACAATTTTTGTTATTCACAGAAAACAGTTTTATGATCATACAACTACAGACGATCTTATGTATGTTATCTTAAGTGTAAGAACTGTGACCAGTTCCCTTCCAACCCTCTAGTGATCTCTTTAATTTTAACATTTATTAAGTATTTATGAACTCTTACTGACGCTAGTTTATGAGCTGTAGTAGTTTAAAAAAAGAAACAAAAGATTTGTCAGCCAACAGAAAGTTGGCGCCAGCAGCCAGTCAGCGCGTTCTTCAAACGTATTAATTAAAAAGGAAATCTGTTATGAATTGTTTTGTAAAGTAATACCTTTTTGTAAAACACTGTAAAGTTATTTTCAAATTGACTGATGAAATTGTTTTATAGGACGTAGAGATGAAAATAGTGGTTGCACACAGAAAAAAATTTCAGCGCGTACCACGTACCCAGCGCCGCCTACCGGTTTATTCCACTTGGCGTCCAAAATTTTCCCTTGGTAACAGTTTGCACTTGTTTCGTAATCGAGAATGTTGACGTTATACAATCTATCTAGTGAACAATTTTATATGCTGAAAGGTGGCTACACTGAGCCACAGCGCCAGAGATTGCGCCAAAGAGTATTATTCAGCCGCCTCCACTGGCAGTGCCCATCGAGGACTCGTAGTAGTCTGTGCTTGTTAAGAACTCGTAGTAGAGAGTGCTTGGGGAGAACTCGTGGGAGTCAGTGCTTGCTGAGATGTGATACTGAAAAGTTCTTGTTGAGATGTGATAGTAGCGAGTCGGTGTGGAGAGATTGTAATGTCTAGAGTGCTTTTCATCAATATAAACGAAGGTAAAAAAAAATGTTTTTTTCTTTTCTCTCTCATTATTTCAGTGTCCTGAATAATGCGTCATTACAGGTTCAGTCAACAAAGCATCTGGCGTGTGTTCTTGTATTAGAGTGTAATTCTGGGCTTCTTGCGCAATTATAGTATTTCTATTTTTTTAATTACTTCAGTATAAATGATATTTAAAATTTCTTGTCTTGTTGAAGAAGAACCGTGCCAGATGTGTACGTTGAGTCACACTCCCACACACAGAACAATTACACTTGTGCTTTGGTTTCTTAGGTTTTATAGTTGCTGGGGACTTAATTAATTAATTGTGTTAACAGAAAATTTTCATTTCATTCTTTGTTGTTGTTCTATGCAGTCAGATTGCGTAATAATACTAGTCAGGGCCAACCGTTTACGAGACACAGCGTAATCGGACAGACAGCTACCAAAAACTAAAAATATTTGCATTTTATTAATAATTAAGCCCCCATGCACGTGGCGACCGCTGCTTCGGATCGTCCCTTGGAATTCTTCTGATTGTAAAAATAGTAGACAGTAGTATTGTTGTAGTAATTTGTAGTTAGTAATTGTAGTCTATTTTGCATGTGTAGATTCTTCTAATGGTATTTTCCAAAATTTAAATTTGTTGTCTTGTCTATGGGTTGACGATTTAGTGCAATTATTTCAATTGTTCGTTAATCGTGTTTGAGGGAAACATCTCGTGTGAATGGTATTGTTGGAGATGAGGAGTCATTGTGTGTAATTTTCGTACAGTGACCAGTTTTGTATGTTTTGTAAATGATTACGCGATCGATGAAAAAGGCAAAAATGATGGATAGTGAGAATGACGAAATTGTTAACATGGCGAACTCGCCAACAGAGGAAAACAGTATCATGAATAATGAAGTGCAAAACAATTTAATAAGTCGGGAAGATAGTACGGAACCATTTCAAAATTTTTCTCAATCAGAAAATTCACAGAATATGAGATTAACGATAGAAGATTCTGGAATAGTATCGAACACAGATAGCTTTACAGCTATGACGAAGGAAACTGGTTTTGCGGGAAATGTTAGGGGCGAAAGGAATTTTGAACTAGTTCATACGGAGCAGTTGATGGGTGCAATATTAAATTTGGGATCTCGGTTAGACTCACAAATGGGAACAATGGAGCAGTTAGGATCTGAATTAAAAACAGTGGGATCACAAATAGGAACAATTAAAACAGAGATAGGACCAATTAAAACAGAGATAGGAACAATTAAAACAGAGATGGGAACTTTGGGATCTGAATTAAAAAATGAAATGGGAACAATGGAAACACAGTTTAGATCTGAATTAAAAACACAGATGGGGACAATGGAAACACGGTTAGGATCTGAATTAAAAACAGTTGCAACACGTTTAGAAACAGAGATGGAAACAATGGAAACACGGTTAGGATCTGAATTAAAAACAGTGGCAACACGTTTAGAAACAGAGATGGAAACAATGGAAACACGGTTAGACTCACGAATAGGGACATGTTTCAAAAACATGAAAGATGAATTAAAGAAAGAAATCAGAGAAGAAGTACAACCGATTTTGAATGCTCACAATAATAGATTAGTTGCAGTAGAGAATAGACAAAGGGAACAGGATAGAGAACAGGAAGAAAGAGATCACATGATAGTACAGAAATTTTCAGAGTTAAATTTACAACGTGCAAAAGATAAGGAAGAAATATTTGAGAGAATCGAGCAATCCGTACCAAATGACAGATTAAATAACCTAACACAACAGTATGAACAGTTAACTACTAAATGTGTTAATACTGAAACCCGAGTCGCGACACTTACGGAAGACGTAAATAAACAGAAAGAACAAATAGGTGATTTATCGGAAAGAGTTGAGGAGATTTCAGACAAATTGACAAATCTTAGTTTAAATGGGGACAGAGATTCAGATGATACAGCACCATTGCCATTTGCAGAAACCGAAGAGTACCAGAACATAAATAAGCATGTTGAAAATCAGGGAAAATTTAATGAACGCGTTAAAAGGGAAGTTGAGGCATTACGAAGGCAAGTCAAACAAATTGAAGGCGAAATTGTAGGAAAAGACAGCAGAAGAAATTTAGAATCACGGATAGCAGAGGGCTTTGAAGAAAATAATTTCTTTCATTTACGAGAAGCAACAAGAGAGCGCCAGGCGCGTGAACTTGACAATAATCGACATTCGGACTGGGACAGACGGGGTAGGTCTTTGTCGCCACGAGGCGAAAACTTTGACTATAAACACTTTTTGACTGTTCGGAAATTTAAGATCTTCCGCAATTCTAAGAATGACATACATCCATGTTCATGGTTAGATCAATTTATGTACGCACTCCCACCAAATTGGCCACTAAGTCACAAACTGGAATTTATGTGTGGATATTTAGAAAACGAACCGGCGACGCGGATGCGCGCACTCATTAGAGATTGTAATAATCTGAATGATTTTTATCATGCATTTCTATCGGCATATTGGTCCGAAAACACGCAAGACAGAGTCAAACATAGACTGATTATGCAGCGTAATTTTAAACAGTCTGAGTTTCGCACGCCGGCAGAATATTTTGAAGACATGATTCGAAAGAATCAGTTCCTGTCCAACCCTTATAGCCCGACTGAATTAATTCGCATTTGTTTAACTAAGCTGCCACAATCCATAAGACAAATTGCTTTAGCCGGAAGATGTAAAGACGACATTGAGACTTTTAAGACTTTGTTGCAAGAACTTGAGTATGACAACGACGACGGGACTTCTTGTAACTTTTTCAGTAACAGTAATTACAATAGATTTTCAGAGAAAAGGGATAGTGATCGGAACGGGCGTTATATGGGCAACTTTGAGAATGACAGACGTAACAGACAGGACAATAGATACCAGCCTTATGACAATAACAGACGTTCTAACAGAAATTACACAGACAATTATAATAACGGTAATTCCTACCGGAATGATCAATCATACAGAAACAGTAATCGGTATCATCAAGACAGAAATTATTCATACAGTAATAGAAATTCTTACTACAGAAATAACCAGGGTAGTAGATACAACAATAATTTCAGAAGTGACAGTCGAAATTACACAAGAAGTAGTTATGCAGACAGACAGGAAAACAGAAATTTTAATAACAGACACAACCAAGAATTTGCATCTAACAGACAGGAGGGACCTAATTGGCATCCTCCACGTGACAGAACTTCAGAGAGACAAGTGCAAATAGTAGAAATTGATCCGCGAGATGACGCAAATAATCAAAAGACGCGACGCAAACAATCGACAATGACTTGCAGCTTCGGCTTCTGGCAGCAATATAGACGGTTCAGAAAGTAATGACACTACGACTTTACGCTACGTAAGCCTGGAAGACATGAGAGACGTTTTGCTAGACGAAAAGGAAAATAATGTAGACGCATTTTTACATCCTGTTATTGAAGTATGTGTGGGTAAGAATAAGTTCACTGCAGTCTTAGATTCTGGGAGCCCACTGAATGTCATTAGTGAATCAGTTTTTCGTATATGTGAAAGAACTATTGCCTGTCCTGTGTTACCTGTTTCTAAAACTACAATTCGAGGAGCGATTTCGGGAAAAAGTGTGGAAGTCAAACAACAGACCAACCTAAATTTCAATTGTCAAGGATACGAATTTTCTGCTAATTTTATTATTGTTCCATTACTCAGTACACAAATTATATTAGGTATGGAGTTTCTTAACGCACATAAGGCAATTTTGAACTTTAAAGAAGGAGGTGTGAATTTGACTGTTGCCGGAATGCCGATATGTTTGAAATTTTTCGAGTGTTTAGCAAGATCTGAATCAGATACAAAATGTTTAAGGTTTCTTACTTCTGATGTTTTCGTTGAGCATTATGACGACAGTGTGTTTATTCATGACAATGACAATAGATACAGAGACGCGATGGATGATATAACTAATAGCGAAGAATTAATTAATGAAAAGGTTAAGAAAGCTGAAGTGCCAGATGACGTTGCAAGAGAAGAGCTGCACCACATTTTGACTTCACATGCTACAGTATTTAGTCATCACACAGGAACTATACAAGGCCTACAAAATTTATTTAAAGTAAAAGAACACACACCATTTCGTGGGAAAACGTACGCTATTCCTTTGGCTTACAGAGACAAAGTTAAGAGTGAACTGCAATACATGTTAGATCAGGGCATTATTGAGCCTGCAGTCAGTCCTTATACTAGCCCGTTACACGTTGTTCTTAAAAAGGATGGGTCAATTCGTTTGGTTCTGGATTCCAGACAGATAAATAATATCATCATTCCTGAAACTGACCGCCCACAAAATTTAGATGAACTTCTTCAACATTTCCATGGAATTAAAGTTTTATCCACGATTGATATGCGCGCAAGTTTTTGGCAAATAGAACTCCACCCTGATTGTAGAAAATATACTGCCTTTTTAGCCTTTGGTAACTGTTACCAGTTTCGGAAATTACCGTTTGGACTTACTGTATCTTCAGCAGCATTCATTCGTAGTTTAAACGAAATCTTACCTGTTTATCTTCGTGACAATATTACTTCTTATGTTGACGATATTCTTATTGCTAAACGTTCTTGGAGTGAGCACAACAAAATTTTGGATTCATTATTAAGTATTTTTGCAAGAGTTGGCATTACAGAGAACTTGGAAAAATCTGAATTTGGTCGTTCTCAGGTGAAATTTCTCGGTCACATTATTTCTACAAAAGGTATTCTTCCTGATCCAGAGAAACTAGATGCTATTCAGTTCGCAATGACATTCTTTTTAAACGAAAATCGGTCGACAACTCTGTTTGGTTAGTTTGTATTCCTGATGAGTGGGTTAATAAGCTTATTTGGTATACGCATTTCAGTTATGCACACTTTGGTCCCAGAAAATGCTTTCATAAATTACGGGAAAATTGCTACTTCAGTAATATGGAAAAACGTATTCGATCTGTTCTGGCCAAATGCAAATTATGTCAAAAGGCTAAGCCGCCAACAATTTCTCACAGAGCACCGATGTTTCCTATCATTCCAGCGAAATTAAAGGACATGGCTGCAGTTGATTTGTTCGGTCCAGTGGTTCGTTCTACTAATGGTTTTGCGTACATTTTCGTAGCAGTGGAACTGACGTCAAAATATGTGTGTTTTACACCTTTACGCAAAGCAACAGCTCGTTCAGTATCTAACGCTTTCATCAAACATTTTCTTAAAGAAGTTGGTCATGTTGATAAGGTTATATCAGATAATGGATCACAGTTTCGTTCTAAAATTTGGCTTCGTACTCTACGGCGTCGTAAAATTAAACCAATTTTCAATTTACTTTTTTACCCTCAATCTAACGCTTCAGAGAGATGGATGAAGGAAATCAATAAATTGTGTCGTCTTTATTGTCATCAGAATCACAGAACGTGGGATCAGTATCTTCATATTTTTCAAAACATTCTGAATGAACTTCCTAATGATTCAACTTCTTTACCGCCTATACTGATATTAAAAAACAAAGCACCGACAAATCGCATTTCTGAAATCGTTCCTTTTCCACCTTCACGGAAACTGCGGCATTCTGAAGTTGTGAACATGGCTCTGCAAAATATTGCATCTGCGGCTGCTAGAAGAGAGAAATCAGCTAAGCGTCCTGGTCGTTCAAAAATCTTGTCAGTTGGTCAGAAGGTGTTAATTAAGTCTCACCGTTTGTCTCACAAAGGAAAAGGCTTGTGTCGCAAATTTTTTCTGCTTTATAACGGTCCATATAGAATTCGCAAAATCATTCATGATAACACTGTTGAAGTAGAAACTCTTAAATCACGACGCTCTAAGGGAATACATCATATATCTAACGTTAAAATTTTTGTGGAATGACATACTTTAGAGAAACTAACAGCTACATGTAAACACGCAGAGAGTACAAGGATACCGCGCTGTGTTTTGGCGGCGACATATACTCAAAGCAACAGTCAAGTCTGCGCGCCGCACCAGGCAGCCGTTGACCACAAACAATTGCTTCCTACGTCACGCGCCTACAGCTGATAGAGCGCTCAGTGCGAATGCACTGACAGCCGTAAACAAATACACAGTTTAAATTCTCCGATTAAATTCAGTATAAAGCTATAGTGACTTGATGAATTATGTTATTAACATTCAGTATTTTTCAGGATACGGTTCTATAAAATATTTAAGAACTTCAGGTAAATTCTGTGTGTCTCCGACGTTAAGAGGACTTGCTATCGAGAAAATTTCAGAAAGAATGTAATTTCCAAGAAGAAACTAATAAACTAAAAAGGGAACTATTAATTGAGTTCATTTTTCAGGTAACATATTTCCACTTAGGTACGTACTTTAGACGTAATTTGCTGCTCGCAATTACGTGATTCATACTTTGTGCTAATTTCATGTTCTATGAATTTACTTGTGAAGCGACGTGCTTGCGTACATTAACTGATTTTGACAATGATTGATGATTGAATAGGGTTGTTATTTGTATGTACTATGCATCGCTTGGCTGCACTGCTCTTTCGCTGATGTTATATTTTTTTATTATTTGCCTGCTGTGCTTATTTATTTAAATTATAATTGTCACCTGATTAATTGTGCTGTTGTGGTTAGGTATGTAAGTTATACTTTGTGATTTATCTGCTTGCGCCTTCATGTTTACTTATTAAGATGACATATGAACATTTATTTGCTTATGCTGATATGATGCTAATGACCTGTTTATTACGTAAGATATATGTTTACTGCTATGCATATGGATTGCATATTTATACATTTCTGTTTGTCGTCACAACTACTCTTTAATTTGGTATATAGAAATGCTGATGTAAGGTGTGCGAACATGGAGTTTAGGCCACAGCATGGTGTTAATTATAGATTGTTCGCTTGGCAGAGCCTCGTTGTAGGAATTGTGCTGCATCCACTTGTTGACATTCTGTTCTCTACTGGTATATTTACTCGCTATTGCTTGTTTTGCTTACGCTCAGTGCCTTATATTTTTAAGATAAGAAAATGAACTGCTATAATTCGACGAACGACATTAGTACAAGAAACTTCATAGAAGTCACATGAGCTGAGGTTTTATGGAAGCTGTATAAATTTATGCTAATAGGAAGGAAGCTAACGACATGACATACCAAAACTAGGTTTAGACCATTGACAGTTATTACACTGCATTTTTCGTGAGCAATTGAAATAGGAAGTGACACTTGACACAAGAAATACTCCACATGTTTGCTTCTGTTTGCCATAATTCTTGAAGTGGTGTACACACTGTGAAATATTATGATCATTCACACTCCGTAATTGTACATAATTACTGACAGTTATTTGAACTAAGTCTGTTAGAGGTCATGTATGCATTTCTTTTGTTTATAATTCATAATGAGTAGAAGATTTGGGTTAGATGGATTACACAGAGGTTGTGTGTTGACAATGTGTCTTCCGATTGTATGGGATGATGAACTGAAGTTTGCACTAGGATTTTATCTGTACTTGTTCGAGGAGACTGACTAGAGGAAAGAGTTGTTATGGAAGTGAAATGATATTGGCGATAAGGTTTATATGTGTCGACGTATTGAAGAGGTATTATTGAGGTATTGAGATTATATGAAGTTGATGATTATTGGAGTTTTTGTGGACAAAAGGTAAGGTAAATGATATTGATGATAAGATTTATATGTATCGACGTAAGAGGTATTATTGAAGTATTGAGATTATGTGATGCTGATGATTATTGGAGGTTTGGTGGATAAGATGTAAGGTAAGTGAGGAGCATATTTTTTTTTTTGTTGGTCTATATGGAACAAGGAGGATGAAGATAGCAGACTAGAACACTCAAGTAGAAGGAAGATTGTCTACACACACTTTGTTAAATCACTAAGCAGTATTTTTTTTTTTTTTTTTTGGAGAGAGGAAGTAATTGCGTATCTTGCTCACTGACAGTTGTTCAGCAACTGTACATTTTGATCTGGCTTGGCAAACATTGGTCTTGACATGATGACTATGACGTTGACTTAACTATTATTGACTGTTATACATTGCTGCCACTACTACTTGATACACATGATGAACATCAAATTTTGACAGAATTACATTTACACAGTTAACACTATTCAATTACACAGTAGTACTTAATGTGGATGAAAGATGAGTGAGTGTGTTTTGTGTGTTTTCCTTTCCTAATCCTACCCACCTATCTCCTAAATATTATTTTATTTGTTTGTAGTGGCTTGCACTGACACCCATAAATATTATAGGTTTACTGGTATTTGTGTATTTGTAATAGTTAATATGACAATTATCTGATATCATTTGTGTGTTTACTAGAATTTGTACGTTTAATGTAAAAGCATTTGAATGTGCATTCAAACTATTGTTCATGCCTGAACTGTCTGATTAGTGATGGTGGATATTATGGACTGTACCTGCACTTCTTCAACATAATGGGTGCCACTTAGAAACGTTTAATTTCTGCTGATGAACTGTGTGATTAGTGATAGTGAATATTATGGACTGTTACTTGTACTTTTCTACATGATTGGTGCCACTAGGACATGTTTAATTTCTGCTAATAAACTCTGATGAACAGTGTGATCAGTGACAGTGAATATTATGGACTGCTGTCTGCACCTGCTCGACATTACTGAGTGCCACTAATGAACTGCTTCTACTGACATAATGTCACTTGTTGGTGTCTGCACCTGTTCAACATTGCTGGGTGCCACTAATGGAACTGCTTCTGCTGAGAAATGTGACTTGTTGCTGTGTGTACCTGCTCAACTTTACTGGGTGCCACTGATGAACTGCTTCTACTGAAATAATGTCACTTGTTGCTGTGTGTACCTGCTCAACATTACTGGGTGCCACTGATGGACTGTTTTTTTTTTACTGAAATAATGTGACTTGTTGCTGTGTGTACCTGCTCAACACTACTGGGTGCCACTGATGGACTGCTTCTACTGAGATGATGTCACTTGTTGGTGTTTGCACCTGTTCAACATTGCTGGGTGCCACAGATGGAACTGCTTCTACTGAAATGAAGTCACTTGTTGGTGTCTGCACCTGTTCAACATTGCTGGGTGCCACTGATGAAACTGCTTTTACTAAAATGATGTCACTTGTTGGTGTTTACACCTGTTGACCATCGCTGGGTGCTACTACTGGAACTAATTATTGAAAGCATTTTATGTGAACATTTGTATAAACTGATTTTTTGTGTATTATGTAAACTATTATGAAAAGAATTTGTATTGCTTACTGTATTTTATATAGTAGGTTATTGAAAGGTCAGTGCAAAGCCAAAAATTTTATCTAATTATGTGATATTTAGGTATTAATATTATCTTTTATTTTTGTCTGTATTTTGTGGACGAATTTGGTGGTATTTTCACCACCAATGCTGGCAAAAATACCATCAAATTCTGGCCCGTGGAGGAGGGGCATATGAAAGGTGGCTACACTGAGCCACAGCGCCAGAGATTGCGCCAAAGAGTATTATTCAGCCGCCTCCACTGGCAGTGCCCATCGAGGACTCGTAGTAGTCTGTGCTTGTTAAGAACTCGTGGTAGAGAGTTCTTGGGGAGAACTCGTGGGAGTCAGTGCTTGCTGAGATGTGATACTGAAAAGTTCTTGTTGAGATGTGATAGTAGCGAGTCGGTGTGGAGAGATTGTAATGTCTAGAGTGCTTTTCATCAATATAAACGAAGGTAAAAAAAAATGTTTTTCTTCTTTTCTCTCTCATTATTTCAGTGTCCTGAATAATGCGTCATTACAGGTTCAGTCAACAAAGCATCTGGCGTGTGTTCTTGTATTAGAGTGTAATTCTGGGTTTCTTGCGCAATTATAGTATTTCTATTTTTTTTAATTACTTCAGTATAAATGATATTTAAAATTTCTTGTCTTGTTGAAGAAGAACCGTGCCAGATGTGTACGTTGAGTCACACTCCCACACACAGAACAATTACACTTGTGCTTTAGTTTCGTAGGTTTTATAGTTGCTGGGGACTTAATTAATTAATTGTGTTAACAGAAAATTTTCATTTCATTCTTTGTTGTTGTTCTATGCAGTCAGATTGCGTAATAATACTAGTCAGGGCCAACCGTTTACGAGACACAGCGTAATCGGACAGACAGCTACCAAAAACTAAAAATATTTGCATTTTATTAATAATTAAGCCCCCATGCAATGCCTGACACAACACTGGTAAGTTAGGGAGCCATATCCTAGTCATTGTAATATGTCTCTTATCCAAGTGAAATGTATCATATTTTCACTTCTTCTCACATCAGTTTTGTGTTGTATTTTGTAGCCTTTGAAAATGACGGGAAGTCGAAACGCGTAAGGTTGTTGGAAAAACAAAAGTCTGGTCTAGACATGGAGTCTCATGCTTCTTGACAGAGCGAAGGGGAACGATGCGAGAGACCCGCACCACGGTACTAGGCAAGGTCCTAGTGGAGGTGGTTTGCCATTGCCTTCCTCCGACCGTAATGGGGATGAATGATGGTGACGACACAACACGCAGTCATCTCGGGACAGGTGAAAATCCCTGACCCGGGACCCCATGCCCAGGAAGCGAGAACGCTACTGCGAGACCAACAGCTGCGGGCTGGTCAAGATAGAAGGAAAGTTATTTTAATAACAGGAGTGTGGCAGCCGTACTGCAAAAATGCGTGAACGGAAGTGAGTCGCTCACAGCCGCCCCAAGCAGATATCCGTCGGAGTGTATACCTGCCGACAGGCAAAATCTTGGTGTCTTGTGGCGCGCACTGACACGGGTGAATAAAAAAGCAACGACTGTGCGAATTGAACCACCGTACAGTACAGACGCGTATTTCGAGAGTATTAGAACTTCAATCTGCGGACCAAGTAGGTCGAGTTTAACGCGAGCTCCTCACAGACGCGTACGGATGTTTGTTTGGCGCTTCCCGTTCGTTTCCGCTTTCGCTGCGTCGCGTCTGCGAAATAGACGGCGCCTCTCGATCGCTGAGAAAGGTTCGTTTCGTTCCGAGTACGCGTCCACTGTTCTTCCGCGCTCACGCGATCGGAAGACGCCCTCGTCACCGAGGAGAGTACACCCTCCAGGATCGGTGTTCGAGTGGAACTGTTGTGCAGACGCAATTATCGTGACCGCCGGTTAGTGGACATTGTGATCTTATTTTATTTTTGTCACTTGTTCATTTACTCATTTGGCAGAATAAATACAATTTCTGCAAGAGTACATTACCACAACGCCACCATAGCCTAGTCCCTAACATTGTGCGTAATAGCGACAGTAAAGTCGACTCACTGCACAACTGACAAGTAAGCGGCGATATCCACACGTTTCCGCTTCAGGAGTTTCAGATGCTTGTCGGCTCTTCAGCCGAATCAAAAAAAAAATGGTTCAAATGGCTCTGAGCACTATGGGACTTAACATCTGTGGACTTCAGTCCCCTAGAACTTAGAACTACTTAAACCTAACTAACCTAAGGACATCACACACATCCACGCCCGAAGCAGGATTCGAACCTGCGACCGTAGTAGTCGCGCGGTTCCGGACTGAGCGCCTGAACCGCTAGACCACCGCGGCCGGCACAGCCGAATCAATCTGCCATCTGCACATAATACTTGCGCGGTCCACATGACCAACCATCAGGTGAGAAAAGCTAAGCCACTCTCGCCGATAACTGATTCAAACTTTTTTTCTTTATTTTAATTTCATTCCCTGTCCCCATATGGGCAGTGGAGGGCTGTCAGTGGCACAGGCGATGTGTGTAGCACGTAAAATACACCCAAGTCACTTGCACAAGATAAAAGTTGGACACAGTATTAAGCACACATGAGAGTGATGGCACTTTAATACCACTGCACGAGACGGAGCACACACACATGACAAAGGGTAAAAACTGCTGGGAGTGACCTCCTGAGTGATGTGAGGTCTGAGAGGAGGAAAGAGAGTGGAGAGGAGGGGTAGAGGGGTAGGGGGGGGGGGCTGTGAGAGGTTGAGATGAAAAAATGGGATGGGTGGCGCACCAAGGGGCAGGAGACAGGTGGGGTGGGAAAGGAAAAGCAAGTCAGGAGGGAGTGCAGAGACCTGGAGGGGGTCCACTGCAAAGGTAGTGGGTGTAGGAGGGACGGAAAACCGCTCAGGGGAAGGGAAAAGGAGGGGAGAGGGTATCCTGAGGAGTGGGGGGAGGAAAAGGTGGAGCTAGAGTTGATATGAGGGGTAGATATCAGGGAGGGGTAGGTGCTGGAAGGTGCATTGGTAAAGGAGGTGGAGGGCATTGAGGAGGAGAGAGGATGGCACATAACAATAAAGGCAGCACAATGGGCGGGGGATAGGTAGGATAGGGAACACAAGGGGGTGAGGGTGATCAAGTCTGCAGATTATGTACAAGGTTCGGAAGTGTTTGAGCAAAAGGAGAAGATGTGGGAAGGAGATGAGGTCATATAGGATCTGTATGGGGCATGGGAGGCATATACGGAAAGGGAGGAAGAGTGCATGGCGTTAGAGGGTTTGGAGGGTTTTATAGAATCTGGGTGGTGCGGAAATCCAGGCAATTCTGGCATAGTAAAGGATGGGACGGACCAAGGACTTTTATGTTTGAAGGGTGGTGGAAGGTTGTAGTCCCCCATGTCCAGCTGGACAGGAGCTTCAGGAGGTTAAGTCTATCAGTGCATTCGAGGACCATGGGGAAGAGGGAGTAATCAGAGTGGGATCACTGGAATGGAAAAGATGTCAGAGAGGTGGGAAGCAAAATGGTTAACCGTACTAAGATTGTCAGAGAAGGGGCAGTCGTCATGAAGAAGGGGGAAACATGGAGTGGGATGGCTACCAGTAAGGCGGTGGAACGCAGATAAATACTTGGAGGAGTTGACAAGGAGGGTGACGTTGAGTCATGTTCATGTCTGGCGCCAGTCCCGGCGTTTCTTTGCTGTTAAGAGGTTGCATATGTGTCGTTATAATTGCTGGTGACGGGGGAGTGTATCCCGGTCATAGGTGCAGAGGAAGGAGTGGTAGAGCCTACAGGATTTGTGGAGAAAAAGAACAGCCTGTGGAGGAGGAGTGTATCCCACTTATGGGTGCAGAGGATGCAGCAGTAGAACCCACGCGATTTGCAGAGAAGAAGGACGGCCTGTGGAGGAAGAGTGAGGTGGTGAGGGTGGATAAGTTTGGTAGGAATGTGGGAGTCAGTGACGGTCTTCTGGAGGTAGGGTGAGGCGTGACTGATGTCAGTGGGATGCTGAAAGGTAAGTTGGTGGCTTTCGACCTGGGTGGCAATGGAGTCCCAGTAGGCGTCCCAGTCGTCTCAGCAATAGTCATGAACGAACTTCTAAGGGGCATCAGGGCGAGGGGCAGTAGGTGGGCAATGGGCTGAGGAGATGGTGAGAAGGCCTGGCAGGTGGTCCCTACCAATAGGGTCTAGGATTTCCGCAGTGATACGACCAAGAAGGTTGGGGGAAGCGCGGACGACATCGGGGTTGGAGTTACTTACAGGATGGTTCAAACCGTGAACGATGGAACTTTATATGAAGCCGAAATACGAAGGCGCATGCACTAAGGTAATGCGTAAGCGCTCAATCGTTGCTGCTGTCCTCTGGCGCTAGAAGAGTTGCAGGGGCTCCAGCAGCGAATAGTGTCGAAAAACGATATATTGTTAAATATTATTACTCATAGCCGGCCGATTCAGTTGCTCTGTTTCTTCATATCCGATAAAACAGGATTCCAAGTTTTAGTTAGCAGGTATCCATTATCATGGTTAATGATATTATCTGTTAGCCTGATTTCGAGAGCTTGTTTTAAAATAAATCCCAGTAATGCGAGGCGTTTGCAACGACTTGTGTCTCACTGTACAGCAACCCATGTCCCTCGGTAAGACAATGGTTAGCCACCGCAGATTTGTAGGCTTGTAACAATACATATAGCGGTAGCGTTTAATACATCTGCCATTGACAGTACAAATAGTTTGACCAATCTATATTTTACTGCTCTCACATGGTATTTTGTGAACGACAGGCTTCCTCGAACGTAAATCGTCCTTAAAAAAGCCGAGAAGTGCTCTAATCTTAGCTGGCGGACGGAATATAAATTTGATTTCCTGTTTCTTCAAAACCCAAAGAACAGTTTTCTGAAGAAGGGCACTAAGTGCCTTAACTCGGTTAAGTAAATAAAATTTCTTCTGTGCAAGTGGTTGCTGATCATTTCTATATAAAAATATACTGCGTCCCACCCCCACCCCCTCCCCACTCCCACCGCTCTCAAGAGGCGCCAACCATCTCTCTATGATCCTTCGAATCGTAGTAGCACTGTATGTCGATAAGACTACTAGTTTTATGGGCCTTTTCTGCCAAATAAACCACTATTGCGAGCCCAGAAACTCCCAGATTTGCAGTGCTCGCATGATCACGTTTAAATTCATTTACCCGCTAGTAAACTGTCCTGAGTGTTGATGAAGAGAACTCTGCAACTGGACACAGTCCACTATTTCAAATGAAGCCGCCCGGCACTCATCTTTAACAATTTCTACGAATCGTCTGTAACAGCGTTCACTTAAGATAGCTATCATCAAATAACTGTACGTTGCAAAGTTAAAACTGTACTATTCCAAGAATCACGCTGAACAAAACTTCAGCTGTTTCGGAGAAATTAACTGAACTTATCGAACGAATAAGCACTACACAATCTTTTTTCATGCATCCCTTTGTACTGTCTTTACTTGATTTGTTTTTCAAGTAGTCAAGTCTCTTCTATCCGAATGGGTTGTTGGGTGATTGATCAAGATGTTTTACCGAGATGTGTTTGGGATTGTTTACCACAGTATGCACGATTGCTTGGTAATCCACGCAGATAAATACGCCGAATATTTTTATTTTTTATTTTTATGGTTGCATATTGATAGGAGCCGCTCTGTAATACTGAGTCTTAGAAATTGTGATTGTGTTAATTTTCTCATTCATAACAGTGTATTATAACGATAAAAATCTTAATGTAAACCTCACATGCGTAGTTCGACAATTCCCTCGATATCTGCTGTAAAATGCTATTCTTGAGCAAGTGACAACCACGTAATTCAGTAATAAACGAGATAAAATCTAACGTGCGACATTAATAAAATGTGACCGGCCTCATTATACCCGAGTCTTAATGTACTATGAGAAAATGACACATGTAAGAGTTTATAGCAATTCTGAAGCGTCTAAGCATGTTAGATTCACTTTCTTCTTCGTACCCGAATGAGTAACCTTTCTCACATGCTGTCTTCTACGGTTGCTTAATCCGTCTCCGTAGACAATGTCGCAAACACAGAACTCTGCGTTGTTGCTCGACTGGAGGGTAGACGTCAATTTTCGTCGTCAGTATTTGTCCGGAAAGTGGTCAAAAGTTGGTGACAGCTTTCAGTCCTTGATCGTCAGACTGTAGGCCTTTGTCCTGTGTTAAAACTCTAAACCTTTGTGGTGTGCCTCATGGGATGGGGACACGTGGCACTGATGAAGATCCGTCTGGCGGTTACGGAGGTTGACCTCAGATGTACCCTTGGTTCTACTCCAGTAGAATGGGATATGCGTCGGAAATATGTTTATCATCCACAACGTTATCAACTTCATCGCAGTCACTTGCTACTACTACTGCCACTATTATCATTACATTAACATGACCGTGTACTCAAAACAAGAATTTACATGTGATGCTGCACTATACATGGACTCATTACTGTCATCTACACGAGGCGGTTACAGTTAACAAATCTGACGTCTACGTCGCCCAAGCGGCGTCAACTAAAGAGGATTGCGCTAGACGAGTCCTGCGACAGTTAAACTTTTAACATTCCCATATGGCAATACATTCAGGGTGTTGCATCCTTCTTGTTTCAAGCTTTCAAATTCTTTATATCACCGAAGTAAGAAGTGTAGATCCACATACAACGAATTTTATTGTTTGACCTTTTAAAAATGGATACTTATCTCTCTAACTCTGATCGTTAAAGCTCAGAAGTAATGGGGATTGCATATTTTTGATATATGTGTTTGATACTGACTTAAGAGCTTTGAGCAACCAATAACTGCACTAAAAGTTCAATAATTGTAACACTCAAACGGTACTTACAGCGGTTATGACGAAAGTATCACGTTATCACAATAATCAGTGCATCTTGGGTTCCAAGATGCAAATAACTAACTGCATGTATTAATTAAGGTAATTGCAAAATTCGTTCTTTCAAAATCACAACTATATAACAAAAAGACATTTCACTTTTTTTGTGCATATTATTGCACTATGTCAAAATTCCTAACACACTGCCGATAAAAATGCTCAACGACAGGGTCATTTTATTAACAAACGATGGGGCAAGTAGTTTATCATCGTTGACATATAAGTGAAAATGGTGGCTCTGAGCACTATGGGACTCAACTGCTGAGGTCATTAGTCCCCTAGAACTTAGAACTAGTTAAACCTAACTAACCTAAGGACATCACACACATCCATGCCCGAGGCAGGATTCGAACCTGCGACCGTAGCGGTCTCGCGGTTCCAGACTGCAGCGCCAGAACCGCGCGGCCACTTCGGCCGGCATATAAGTGAAACACACCTGTTATAGTAAAGGATGCCCATACTGTTTCATCAATACACTATGTACTTTCTGCGCCCCACCTCTAACGGCAACACAGGGGTGTATTCTCGCTTGCCATCTTGCATCTTCTGTTGCGATTCGGCAATGGTACTCGCAGGCTCTGGAAACGAGTAAGTTTCCACTTCACAATTTCCCATGCGAGTTCAATTGGCAAGAGATCTGGTGCTCCCGCTGGCCAAAGCAGTAGTTGTACGTCACGAAAAGCACAAGGTGTCGCACCACTCGTATGTATACGTGCACTGTCCTGCTGAAAAAAGCACGTCACCTACCCGTCGACGAAATGGTAGTAGCGCAAGCACTAGTTACCTTACTCTGAAAAAACAAGAAATGTGACCGCACGTTGTAACTCCCTACCCACCACGAAGTCTGGGACGGTACCTGTGTGTCGTGGGCTAATGGACTCTGGAATAGGCAGCTCACCAGGCCTACGTTAAGCCCATCACTCACATACACACAGAACGTAGCCTCGGCATTCCACTCTCCAGTTTACTCTTTCACGACACCAGAGCAGCCTAGCTTGTCGGTCGCTTGGTGTCAGGGGTATCCTGGCCAGAGGTACACATGGTCTTATTCTTGCTGCAAACAGGCTTTGGTGGCAGAGCGGGTGCAACATGCGCCCAAATTTCTTCTCTGACTGATGTTCGGTCGACCACTACTGCTCGAACAATGCGACGATCTTGATATATGTCTTTACGACGCGGACGTTCAGAACTGGCCTACGGATTTGAAAAAAAAATGTGTGTGAAATCTTATGGGACTCAACTGCTAAGGTCATCAGTCCCTAAGCTTACACACTACATAACCTAAATTATACTAAGGACAAACACACACACCCATGCCCGAGGTAGGACTCGAACCTCCGCCGGGACCAGCCGCACAGTCCATGACTGCAGCGGCCCAGACCGCTCGGCTAATCCCGCGCGGCTACGGATTTGCGAATGCTCCACAAACCACTGCTGGAGTCAGAGACACACCACCGATACATTGTGCCAACATGAGCAGCAACCTGTCGATAAGTCCATCCAGCTTCCCGCAAGCCCACAATGTGATCCTGTTCAAATGGCTGAAGGTTTTCAACAGGAGCACGTACTCGTCGGTGGCGCATGATGTACCCTAGAACATGAGCGTCCGCAGAATTTTTTTCCAAAGGGGGCAAGAGCTTAAACTTTTCAGTTTTGACATTACTTGTTTGGTGTGTTTGAAAACGTGCCGTGCCCCAAGAACTAAAACTGATAAGATTTAAACAAAAATTATTGTATCTCAAACAACAGATTTGCATATACATCTTTTTATAATTTTAAGATGAATATGGCTGTCATCTTTTTGATCCAGCGATCTAAAATTACATTATCGTGAGGTTAAACTGATGGAACCCAAAGAGTTATGAAAGAAAGCTAAAAATTTTCACAAAAATATTTGTTCATATTTTCGTAATGTCAAATTGAACACGGACATTAAAGAGTTCAAATACCAAAAAAGTCAGAGTGCCATCCACAACTATTTGTTTGCTAACAGAACATTACCTTTGATTTTTTACAGAAAATTAGTCAGTCATGGGCAAATATACCGTTGCCATGTTTATGTTGTGCTGGAAAGAAACACGTTAGGGTGTTGGATAGGTCGCTTCCTGCGGCTCGATAAGGACGTTAGAAGGAAGAGCCAGAGAGAAAATTAGGGCAACGCCAAAACAGAGGCCCCACCAAGGAATCGGTTTAATATCCCGTGAACGGATGACAAAAAAAAAAAAAAAATTACCGCATAGGCCTATATGATGACTGCTAAGTGAATGTGGCCAGACTGTTAACTGACTGTGAATCGATGGCTCGTTGGTTAAGTTCCAGACTACGCATCTGTAGGTCACGGGTTCGATCGTCAGTCAGGTCTAGGCTTTTTATCTGATTCTTATCACGGTGGTTTGGAATACATGTATATTGACAAGATAAAGCTGAAGAATTTATAAGCTCTTTTGATTCATTTGCTTAAATTGGTATAAATAAGGTCTGAAATACGTGTAAATGTGAATTTCTGGCTGTTGTTGTTTACGGACGCTAAGAAATCGTTTTAGGTGTTTTTCCGTTTTCGTAATGTGATGAAGAACTACAATTCCAATGATCACTCTACGTAAAGAAATAAACGCTGATGACCTCGCCTCGCCGGCCGGAGTGGCCGACGGGTCCACAGCTCTTGGTCTCGCTGTCGCGTCCTCGCTTCCCGAGCACGGGGTCCCGGGTTCGATTCCCGGCGGGGTCAGAGATTTTCACCTGTCTCGAGATGACTGGGTGTTTGTGGTGTCCTCATCATTAAGGCCGGCACGGTAGCTCAGCGTGTTCGGTTAGAGGGTTTAGCTACCCTCTGTAATAAAAAAAACTGAGTGAACGGATCAACGAACAACCTGAACGAGTGTCATCGGACGTCCGCCACGAACAAAGTCAACGAACGATATAGAACAAAATGAGATTAAAAAAAAAAAAAAGATTCTAGGCGCTACAGTCTGGAACCGCGTGACCGCTTCGGTCGCAGGTTCGAATCCTGCCTCGGGCATGGACGAGTGTGATGTCATTAGGTTAGTTAGGTTTAAGTAGTTCTAGGTTCTAGGGGACTGCTGACCTCAGAAGTTAAGTCCCATAGTGCTCAGAGCCATTTGAACCATTTTGAACCTCACCTCAAAGATAAATCCATTCATCCATCCTTGTAATGATTTTCGGTAGCGGTAATTTTCCAGTTAGGTTTAAATTATTGAGTAGAAACGGGCTCCATAAAGGAGAAATGGTATAACACAAATTTAAAAAAATAGATCTCTGAGTAGTTCAGAATTGTAAGAAATGAAGATTTGAGTCGGGTCATCAGTTGTTTTAAGATCCACAATGTACTTCCACCTTCGATTAAAAGACGACACATCATATTTTACGTCTAAGGTGTCTGGCCAACTTGTTGAAAATATGCAACTGAGCAAGGGCAGCTGGGGCAATGCGATCACTGGAAATTGTTTCTTCTTCTTCATAGGAAACCGAAGGTCATCTCCTGGTTGAAGCAACCCCTACTGCAGTAAGTATTCCTTGGAACATCCACTTCCAACACGACCATATTTAGTGCCTACTAGATGGACCGAGGCAACTGGTTAGCTGGAGATGGTAGATGGGGTGGGGGTAGAGCTACTGTTGTCCTGAAATAAGTTGTTACGACTCGGCGACTTCTCAGTGGCCAGTCAACTATTCTGTTTCCCGTCCCCGTTCGGTAGACCATTTTCGCATGCCAGGAAGGCTCACATCGGTGTACACTACGCTGCACAGTACATTTTAAACACGTGGGTCTCTTAAGTTCTCGTTGCAAATACTAATTCAGACTGTAAATTCATCTTGTTTCTCGTCATTTGTTGAATGTATCTCCACACAAAAACTTTGTTTACATCTTTTTTAGTTAAAGTACTGTTTTCCTCTGTAAACACTTTTGTCATTTTGTCACCTTATATACAAATAACATCTATGTAGCTCGCACATCACATTTATCTGTGTTTGTCACATTCACTTGTCACCTGAAGATGGCCTGAGAAGCCGAAACCCGCTACGTCTCCAAATGAGAACAATTTTGCAGAACATTAGAAAGTGTTTTCCTTTTTTATATAAGTATCGTGTTCTGCCACGTGTTGTTGTTGATGCAGCTCTCCATGCTATTCTATCCTGTGCAAGCTTCTTCATCTCCCAGTACCTACTGCAACCTACATCCTTTTGAATCTGCTTAGTGTGTTCATCTCTTGGTCTCCCTCTACGATTTTTACCCTCCACGCTGCCCTCCAATACTAATTTGGTGATCCCTTGATGCCTCAGAACATGTCCTACCAACCGATCCCTTCTTCTAGTCAAGTTGTGCCACAACTTTCTCTTCTCCCCAATCCTATTCAATACCTCCTCATTAGTTATGTGATCTACCCATCTAATCATCAGCATTCTTCTGTAGCACCACATTTCGAAATCTTCTATTCTCTTCTAGTCCAAACTATTTATCGTCCATGTTTCACTTCCATACATGGCTACACTCCATACAAATACTTTCAAAAACGACTTCCTGACACTTAAATCTATACTCGATGTTAACAAATTTCTCTTCTTCAGAAACGCTTTCCTTGCCATTGCCAGTCTACATTTTATATCCTCTCTACTTCGACCATCATAAGTTATTTTGCTCCCCAAATAGCAAAACTCCTTCACTGCTTTAAGTGTCTCATTTCATAATCTAATTCCCTCAGCATCACCCGACTTAATTCGGCTACATTCCATTATCCTCGTTTTGCTTATGTTGATGTTCATCTTATATCCTCCTTTCAAGACACTGTCCATTCGGTTCAACTGCTCTTCCAAGTCCTTTGCGGTCTCTGACAGAATTACAATGTCATCGGCAAACCTCAAAGTTTTTATTTCTTCTCCGTGGATATTAATACCTACTCCGAATTTTTCTTTTGTTTCTTTCACTGCTTGCTCAATATATAGATTGAATAACATCGGGGAGAGGCTACAACCCTGTCTCACTCCCTACCCAACCACTGCTTCCCTTTCATGTCCCTGGACTCTTATAATTGCCATCTGGTTTCTGTACAAATTGTAAATAGACTTTCGCTCCCTGTATTTTTCCCCTGCCACCTTCAGAATCTGAAAGAGAGTATTCCAGTCAACATTTTCAAAAGCTTTCTCTAAGACTACAAATGCTAGAATTGTATGTTTGCCTTTCCTTAATCTAGCTTCTAGGATAAGTCGTAGGGTCAGTATTGCTTCACGTGTTCCAGTATTTCTATGGAATCCAAACTGATCTTCTCTGAGGTCGGCTTCTACTAGTTTTTCTATTCGTCTGTAAAGAATTGGGGTTAGCATTTTGCAGCTGTGACTTATTAAACTGATTGTTCGGTAATTTTCACATCTGTCAACACCTGCTTCCTTTGGGATTGGAATAATTATATTCTTCTTGAAGTCTGAGGGTATTTCACCTGTCTCATACATCTTGCCATGTACCGACGGTAAATTCAGTTAATATTATAAATACTTTCGTTACATTCTAGAACAATCATCGTTTTGACCACAAAATAAAAGGTCCAGACTTTTGTGCCTCTCTCATTACTTAGATAATTTGCATGTGTTTCTTGCAAATATCTCTCTCGACGCTCTTTGAACCAAAGGTAATCTCAACTTTCAGCCACATGTGTAGATGTACACATGGATTCTCAGTGCATTCCAGGTGTGTGTACTATGTCCCGAATTGTAAACGGGACAATATCGCCCCGTGTACACTGTTCAGTGTACCAGCATGCCTCTAGGGGTTAGTTCAAGTTTAGACAGTGCGGTCATTGTCAGTTTACTGTAAGGTGGATGTAGATGTAGATGTAGAAGGTGGATCGTCAACAGCGGAAGTGGCAAGCCGAGTCATTGACATATCCGCACGACGCCATACGAACATTCTGCGACGACTCTATCACCTTTTGAAAAGCATTCCAAAGATGGTACGAAAACACTACAACGCATGGGGTGGCATAACACGCCAACAGATTTCGATTCCAAAGATGTGCACTCTAGAAAAGTTGCCTTTATTTTGTTTTTATTCCACAATAAAATTACTATTTAGTTTCATAAGGCTCCTTGGCTCCTTCTTTGGAATCTCAGTTCCCTGAAATCCAAGCGTACACACGTTCGTGGATACACTTTTTTGATGAGTTATGTTTCGTATATGACATTCCGCGTCGCCTCTTTTAGTTCAACCCCCTCTACACCCACCGCTCCACGAAAGAAGGCTTCTTATCCTGCCCCACTTCTCCAAGGTTTGCACACCACTAAATCCGCTTTCACGCTTCTTATTGTTCCTGCCGCAGTGACTCCCGGCGCGCAGGTCGGCCACCATTTCTCATTCTGCGTTCCGGCCCCTATCCGGTGACGTCGTCCTAATTACACGCCGCCGTTATGTCACCGTACAGATTATTTCGTAATGGTGGCTACGGCGACAAGAGAAAAAATTAATTTCTGCCGACCGGTCGCGAGCAGCGTATCCCCGACTGATGCAATGCACTTATTAAATAGAAAAAACCCAAGTCGTCAAGCGACGTAATCTGCTCGGCATAAATAGGGGTGCCGGTTGTTTCTTGGTAGTCTATTAACCCGCAAAAGGCAGGTAATAATGAACCAGGGACTCTGACCAAACAGCCTGTCTGTGACGGTCATTCTTGTCCTATTGCTCACAGACTTTCGAGATTATTGCTCCTAGCGAGTGTATCTGCATATTGTTCGGTTTGCTGCTTTACTCAAGCCTGAAAAGATCTGAACAACGTCCGATGTGGAGCAATGGCATGCCTGTACCGAATCGTTTACTTACACATTAATCTGTGAGCCAAAATGACAGCTACACGCATCATAGATACAACCACAACAGTCGAACATGTTTCCTTTTTCTTCTTCTTTCTCCCCGCGTTCTCCTTCCACCTTCCCCTCCTCTTACTCGTTTTCCCCTTACTTTATGACGTCAAAAATATTTTCCTTAGGGTTTAGTGGGCACTGACACATTTGCAAGTCTCTAGAGTAAGTAAGGATTAAACAGGTCCCCGGTACGAATCCGCCCGGCGGACTTGTGTCGAGGTCCGGTGAGCCGGCCAGTCTGTGATGGTTTTTAGGCGGTTTTACACCTGCCTTGGCGAATGCGGGCTGGTTCCCCTTATTCCACCTTAGGTACATTATGTCGGCGATTGCTGCGCAAACAAGTTCTCCACGTACGCGTACACCACCATTACTCTACCACGCAAACATAGGGGTTACACTCGTGTGGTGTAAGACGTTTCCTGGGGGGAGGGGGGGGGGTCCACCGGGGTCGAACCGCACAATAACCCTGAAAGAGTGGTTCGGTGTGGGGCGGCGGAAGGATGAAGTGGACTGCGGTAGTCGTCGTGGGATTGTGGATCACTGTGGCTGCGGCGGAGACGGAGCCTCTCCGTCGTTTATAGGTCTCCAGTTAACATACAATATAATACAACACTAAGGATTAAACAGCACTGCAGTGAAAAGTAACACAAGTGTTCTGCTTCTTTAGTAGTCTGGAACGATTTCTGTCCACGTTTATGGAAGTTCAAAAGATCGGAGACCTCTACGGTTTTCGATCATAAAAAAACACACACACACAAAATTATACACTGACGGAAAAAAATCGCAGCACCAAGAAGGAGTTGTACGACATAAACGAAAGTTGGTAGACGTGTTTCTACATCTGAAAAATGGTGTCTATTCAGTTTTCGTGCCAGTCAGATAAGAGTGGCACTTGCAGCGCCACTGTGTGGATGTAAATCAGGTTTGCTTTAAAGTCACGCAGAAAAAGTCGTGAACGTAAGTTACCTTAGAGAGTAAGTGGACGTGGTGAGTTGATGTTAGTGAAGAACGCCTTTAAGGCAACCTAGACGCCATTATAAGCACCTTACTGACTTTGTATGAGATAGTGTAATATGGCTACGAGAAGCTGTGTGTTCATTCTGCGATACTGCAGAAAGACTTGGCAAAGAATGTAACCACTGTGCACAATTGCTAGCAGCGGTGATCACGAGAATGTACAGTAGCAAGAAGACCGGGCTCTGGGAGGCCACGTGGCACTACCGAGAGGGAAGACCATCGTGCTCGGCATATGACTACGGCCCATCGTACTGCATCAGCAGCAGCAACTTGAACAGCAGTTGGCACCACAATGATACAACGAACTGTTACCAGTCTGCTACTTTAAGCACAGCTCCGCGTTAGACGTCCTGTAGCATGCATTCCACTGTCTTCAAACCACCGCCATTTGCGGCTTCAGTGGTATCAAGTGGCAGCTCATTGGAGGGCAGGGTAGAGTTCTGCTGTGTTTTCTGACGACAGCTGGTTCTGCCTGGGTGCCAGTGATGATCGTGTGTTGGTTGGGAGGAGGCCAGGTGAGGGCCTGCAACGAACCCGTCTGTGTCTAGACACGCTGTACCTACACCTGGAGCGATTGTCTGTGTCGTATCACAGCAGGAGCTCTCTTGTGTTCACACCCCGCGTTCTTGTACTCAGTCTGGTGATTGTACCTGTTGTGGTGACATTCATGAACAGCATTCCACGGGGTGTTTTCCAACACGATAACGCTCACCCACATACCGCTGTTGTAATTCAACGTGGTCTACAGAATGTCGACATGTGTTGCCTTGGCCTGCTCGATCACCAGATCTATTTCCAATCTAGCACATATGGGACATCCTCAGACGACAACTCAAGAGTCATACACAAACAGCATTAAGCGTCCCTGTATCGATGGATCTAGTGCAACAGGCATGGAACTCCGTCCCACAAAGTGACATCTGCCACCTGTGCAACAGAATCCTTGTACGTTTCAGTGCTTGCATTGGACATTCTGGCGATTACATCGGTCATTAATGTACTAGGTTTCTAATTTGCAATGGCTTATCTCGCACTTACATTAACCTATGATAATGCATCGTTAATCACTCAAACATACTTTGCAAGTTACTGCAACCTTAATCACTTAAATATGTTAACTGGACAACATAACTTATTCCCGAAATTTCATTACTCTACATTAATTACATTTTGGTGTCGCGATTTTTCTAGGGTCATTGTATATGGATTCGTTACGAGTATGAAAGATATAGATTATTAAAACTTACTGATCAAACCGACGGCGATGTACCAATACAACATCAGTCACGCTTACCATTTAGTGTGAAATATCTCATTTCTGCCGACCGGAGTGGCCGAGCGGTTCTAGGCGCTACAGTCTGGAACCGCGCGACCGCTACGGTCGCAGGTTCGTATCCTGCCTCGGGCATGGATGTGTGTGATGTCCTTAGGTTAGTTAGGTTTAAGTAGTTCTAAGTTCTAGGGGACTGATGACCTCAGCAGTTAAGTCCCATAGTGCTCAGAGCCATTTTGTCTCATTGCTGCCTGTTTTTAACATTTTCATGTTTAAAGCATTTTAAATCTCTATTTCGTGGAACAAAAAATATGTGCTGTCATAAATTAGTGGATTGTACAAAACGTTCTTGAAGATAGCAGTTTACAAACATGTAAAAGGAGGCACTAGAGGGGAAGCACATAAGGATTTATTGGGTAGCATGCGGAGAAGTCAATGTTTTGTTTATCGACGTTTAGCCACCGCCATCCATCGCACTCACACGAAATGCGATTCTTGCACTATTTTATTTGTGCAGTGGTAGAATGGGAAAAAAGAATCATATTACGGGATTAGCCTGGAGTGATTTAACGATGCCGCCGGAAACCTAACCAGGACTGAAGAAATAGATTTAAATTCAGGTTTCCCAGACTGGGAGTCCAGTAGCGCAAACACTGTGCATACCACCTCCATGTGGACGAGTGACGGGCTGCTACCATCTGTCGGAGAAAAGAATCGGCCGCAACGTGATCGAGGCGACGACCCCGGTATTTACTTTTAGTGGTTTAAGGAAACCATGGACTGCCTAATTAAGGATGACCGACGAGTTTCTCCTCACGCATATTAATCGAGTACCATAAGAACTCCAATCAGAGACGTTCATATCCAATGGCTTTCCTGGTTGAAACCGAACAAGAATTTGAGCTGAGTAACTTTTATTTCTCCTGCTGTTAAGAATCAAATACTCATATTAAATATAATCCGCTGAATTTTGGGTCAATACCAACCAAATTCTCAGTTTCCCCTAACATAACGCGGTATTATTTCTCTGTGCACAACGATTGTTTGCCGCAAAAGCAGTATATTGTTCATTCAACAGCAAAATTGAAGAAAGTTAACACAAAACCAGCTGCTACACATATCAAGGAAATCATCGGCTTTACTCTGTCAAAAACGCAATAGCATATCGAACCTTTGAACGGCTTGCATATTAGCCGGCCGGGTGGCCAAGCGGTTCTAGGCGCTACAGTCTGGAATCGCGCGACCGCTACGGTCGCAGGTTCGAATCCTACGTCGGGCATGGATGTGTGTTCAAAATGGTTCAAATGGCTCTGAGCACTATGGAACTTAACATCTGTGGTCATCAGTCCCCTAGAACTTAGACCTACTTAAACCTAACTAACCTAAGGACATCACCCACATCCATGCCCGAGGCAGGATTCGAACCTGCGACTGTAGCGGTCACGCGGTTCCAGACTCAAGCGCCTAGAACTGCACGGCCACATCGGCTGGCCATGGATGTGTGTGACGTCTTTAGGTTAGTTAGGTTCAAGTAGTTTCAAGTTCTAGGGGACTGATGACCTCAGAAGTTAAGCTCCCATAGTGCTCAGAGCCATTTGAAGCATTTTGAACTGCTAGCAACTTCACTCACACGTGCCACTCGAAGCTCAAGGTGATTCCGTGAGTATCAATTGCGAGCAATATTTATTCAAATTTTTAAGTTAAACTGCATTCTATGATTTCCAAGACCACTGTGCTGTTGTGTTCCTCAATTAATAGGTCGTAACCTACTGGAACGTCTTTCGGCACGCTTTGGTGGCGAAACATTCTTCCATCGGGGAGAAGTCAGCTATACTGACTGTAACACGTATCATTTCTGAACACTTAAAATTGTTAATGTTGTCCGATATATTATTTTAAAAGTGTGATTCTGCTAATTATTTACTTTTTATTATTTTTGTTTCCTTTGTATAGCCTTCTAAACATAACGAGGGCAAGAAGAAAAGTATTCTGCCTGGTAGCGAGAGATTGTAGTTTTGAGCTACAGAAATTAGTTTTTAGAAGCAGTTGAATTTTAGGTCTGTGTAGCTTAATCAGCGCTTTTTCAGTCAGTTAGTTCCACTCGTGAGCGAGATGAAGTTGCCGTTGAGGCTCTGGATTTTAAATTCGGCAGGTAGGCGCATCAAAACCTCAATTTTTTTGCTGTAACTTTACTAAATCTCCATCTACATCTCGCTTAAGACAATTACCAGGATGATGCCTTTCAAAACAACACGTCCGATTTCCTTTCCTAATCACAGCTCTACTTAACTGGTCGTCGACTGTGTTAAACCCTAAGCTTCCTTTCTACTAACCGTGTTGTACGATGAATGATGTACTCTCGAAAACATTTACAACCGCATCGTAATAATAATGTTTCCGTGTGGTTCATCGGATTAGTGCACGTTTTTCAGTCGCATGCCACTTCGGCGACTTACTACCCCTAATAAACCCCAGTAATCTTTCGGAGGGAAGAGGAACTACTGTTTAACGTGAAACCTGAACTTAGTGTCGTCCGTAACGAATCCTCAGGTCATTGGAAGGGGAAGGCGAGGTTAAAGGTAAAATGAAAATTCCGGGGTTCTACCAGCATTCGATACCGCGATATCTCGGCTCCCAACAGGTTTTCCATTACGAGCGCTAGACTCAACATTAAGGGGACATTGTATGATCCATGCCGCCAATGTTAAATTAGCGAATTTTGTGACCCATTATCTTGGAAACTTTTTAAGACACCAACTTACAATTTTCCATAATTACTGAATGAACGTTTCTAGATACTCTTTACTGGAATTATTACTAAAATCGTATTGTGGGGCATGTTCTCTTTTTTTTTTCAAACACTCAATTTTTTGACAGAATTTTGTAAATAAATGAACATAAAAACAAAACAACTCAGGATATTTTAATTATTCTATTTCCATGTGTTGAATCTCACACTTGGCATGCTGTGAAAATTTCATGTTTCTACAATCAGTAACTTTTTAAAAAATGGGTCATTTATTGCAAAAAATTTAGTTCAGAGATATTGAGGTTTAAAACTTTTTTTTATTACAAATTCTTATACAGACATACATTTTTGCATCCTTTCTGCACTAGAATTGCCCTGGCCCATAGTCTGCGGCTTCTTCAGTGTCATACGAGCCCAGTTATTGCCTCCTCACTTTCTTTCTTGCTTCTTTTCTCATTTGCTGAGCAGCTAACTCTGCTACCCATACACGAAGCTCATCCAGTTTCCGCAGTCCATTAGCTGTGTTCTGTCAAAATCTTACCTCTAAATTCTCCAGAACCTTAAGTCTTTCATAGTTCCCATCATTAAAAGTTATTACAGCATCAGACACTGCTAACTTTAGAGCCGTAGGGCCAACAAATACATTTTTAGGCACACGGCACCACACAAGTGAAGGACTCATTCATATTCTGGGTCTTCCCATGTAAACATGTCTTTAGTAGCTCCGGATTTGCCAAATCTCTGTAAATAGGTTTGTTTGCCTCGATTACGCCAAAGAAAGAGAATGTTTATGTGTAAATTCACGCAGGGTGACAGAAAATTCAGCGTGCCCATATTTACACCAAGTGTTTGGTGGAGGTGGACACAAAGCATGACATGGCTTTTCATTGGTTGATATTCGATGAAAGAAAGTGCTCCTCACAGCTCTTTTCCTCTTCTCTAAATTGTCACAGTTATCTCTAATGGCCTTCCCGTAATATTCCTGCAAATCATCAGTTACTTTGTCCGTTAGTCTTCCAGCACTTTATTGTCTTGCCCTCAGACTGTTCTGTGTTAATCAGCTTGATTTGTTTATGCGTAATGCCAACTTCTGAGACGTAGCAGTAGGCACAAAACAAGCAATTCACAGCCTTCTAGACTGCGTAGCTCCCAAGATATGACTGCTCAAAGCGGCAGTGTATGCGTAGCAGCGAAATGTGACAGTCAAACGTCAACATTCAAAATATTATTTGAAAGTCTAACAATTGTCCGATTTTAATGTATTGTATACCAAAATGTTCAGCAAAGTCAAAAGTACATTATGAAGGAGAAAACAGAAAATGTCAATTTTCAACGAATTTCATGTACAATGTCCCCTTAAGAACCGCAATAGCTGTTGTATTGCTGCACTAAACACTGGAGGACACTACACAGAAAGATACTAACAGTGTCCACGATAGATTTGCTGGGTATTATTGGATGTCAGTTGTTTTTGATGATCGCTAGTAAAAATCTATATCTACATCTACATGGACACTCTGCAAATCATGTCTAAGTGCCTAGCAGAGGGTTCATTGAACCACCTTCACAGTTCTCTTTTATTCCAATCTCGTATAGCGCGCGGAAAGGACGAACACCTGTATCTTTCCGTACGAGCTCTAATTTCCTTTATTTTATCGTGGTGTTCGTTTCTACCTATGTAGTTCGGTGTCAACAAAATACTTTCCCATTTGGAGGAGAAAGTTGGAGACTGGAATTCCGTGAGAAGTTTCTTTTAAATGTCCAGCCCAAATGCTGTATCATTTCAGTGACACTCTCTCCCATATTTCACGATAGTACAAAACTTGCAGTCCTTCTTTGAACTCTTTCGATGTACTCCGTCAATCCTATATGGTAAGGATCCCACACCGCGCAGCAGTATTCTAAAAGAGGACGGACAAGCGTAGTGTAGGCAGTCTCCTTAGTAGATCTCTTACATTTTCTAAGTGTCCTGCTAATAAAACGCGATCTTTGGTTAGCCTTCCTCACAACGTTTTCTATGTGTTCCTTCCAATTTAAGCTGTTCGTAATTGTAATTCCTAGGTATTTAGTTGAATTTACGGCCTTTATATGTGACTGATTTATCGTGTAACCTATGTTTAACTGATTCCTTTTAGCGCTCATGTGGATGATCTCACAGTTTTCGTTATTTAGGGTCGACTGCCAATTTTCGCACCATTCAGATATCTTTTCTAAATCGTTTTGCAATTTGTTTTGAGTTTCTGATGACTTTATTAGTCGATAAACGACAGCGTCATCTGCAAAAAACCGAAGACGGCTGCCCAGATTGTCTCCCAAATCGTTTATATAGATAAGGAACAGCAAAGGGCCTATAACACTACGTTGGGGAACTCCGGAAATCACTTCTGTTCTACTCGATGCCTTTCCATCAGTTACTACGAATTGTGACCTCTCTGACAGGAAGTCACAAATCCAGTCACATAACTGAGACAATATTCCATAAGCACGCAATTTCACTATAAACCGCTTGTGTGGAACAGTGCCAAAGCCTTCTGGAAATCCAGAAATATGGACTCGGTCTGAAATCCCTTGTCAATAGCACTCAACACTTCATGCGAATAAAGAGCTAGTTGTGTTTCACAGGAACGATGTTTTCTAAACCCATGTTGACGGTGTGTCAATAGACCGTTTTCTTCGAGGTAATTCATAATGTTCGAACACAATATATGTTCCAGAATCCTGCTGCATATCGACCTTAATGATATGGGCCTGTAATTAAGTGGATTACTCCTACTACCTTTCTTGAATATTGGTGTGACCTGTGTAACTTTCCACTCTTTGGGTACGAATTTTTCGTCGAGCGAACGGTTGTATATGATTGTCAAGTATGGAACTAATGCATCAGCATACTCTGAAAGGAACCTAACTGGTATACAGTGTGGCCCAGAAGACTTGCTTTTATTGAGTGATTTACGTTGCTTCACTACTCCGAGGATATTTACCTCTATGATACTCGTGTTGGCAGCTGTTATTGATTCGAATTCTGGAACATTTACTTCGTGTTCTTTTGTGAAGGCATTTCGGAAGGCTGTATTTAGTATGCTTTGGCAGCACTGTCTTCGATATTATCTCCACTGCTGTCGCGCAGAGAAGGCATTGATTGTTTCGTACCCCTAACATACTTCACATACAACCAGAATCTCTTTGGACTTTCTGCCAGGTTTCGAGACGAAGTTTCGTTGTGGAAATTGTTACAAGCATCTCGCATTGAAGTCCGCGCTGAATTTAGAGCTGTAAAAGATCGCCAATCTTGGGGATTTTGTGTCTGTTTAAATTTAGCATGTTTGTTTCATTGTTTCTGCAACAGTGTTCTGACTTGTTTTGTGTACCAAGGAGGATCAGCTCCGTCGCTTGTTAATGTATTTGGTATAAATCTCTCAGTTGTTGCCGATACTATTTCTCTGAATTCAAGGCACATCTGGTCTACACTTATATCATTAATTTGGAATGAGTGGAGATTGTCTCTCAGGAAGGCATCAAGTGAATTTTTATCTGCTTTTTTGAATAGCTATATTTTTCGTTTATTTTTGGAGCATTTGGGGGTTACAATATTCAATCTCGCTACGACACGCCTGTGTTCACTAATCCCTGTATCCGTTTTGATGCTCATTATTAACTCAGGATTATTTGTTCCTAAGAGGTCAAGTGTGTTTTCATAACCGTTTACTGTTCGCGTGGGCTCATGAACCAACTGCTCGAAATAATTTTCAGAGAATGCGTTTAGCGCAATTTCGGATGATATTTTATGCGTACCTCCGGAATTGAACATGTATTTTCGCCAACATATCGAGGATAAATTAAAGTCACCACCAATTATAATCGTATGAGTCGGGTACGTGTTCGAAATCAAACTCAAGTTTTCTTTGAACCTTTCACAGCAACTGTATCATCTGAATTGAGAAGTCGGTAAAAGGATCCAATTATTATTTTATTCCGGTTGCCAACAATGACCTCTGCCCATACTAACTCACAGGAACTATCTACTTCAATTTCGCGACGAGATAAACTGCTTCTAACAGCCGGCCGAGCGGTTCTAGGCGCTCCAGTCCGGAACCACGCGGCTGCTACAGTCGCAGGTTCGAATCCTGCCTCGAGCGTGGATGTGCTGATGTCCTTAGGTTAGTTAGGTTTAAGTAGTTCTATGGGGACTGATGACCTCAGATGTTAAGTCCCATAGGGCTTAGAGCCATTGAACCATTTGAACTTCTACTAGCAAGAAACACGCCACCGCCAACCGTGTTTATCCTATCCTTTCGGAACACCGTTAGGTTCTTCGGAAAAATTTCGGTTGAGCTTATCTCCTGGCCAGCTTTCAGTGTCTATAACGATTTGAGCATCAGTGCTTTCTATTAGCGCTTGGAGCTCTGGTACTTTCCCAACACAGCTACGACAATTTACAAATGTTATACCGATGGTTCCTGTATCTACGTTCTTGTGTTCGGCCTGCACCCTTTGTGGCTGAAGCCCTTCTTGTGTTTTCCCGAGACCCTCTAATCTAAAAAAAATCGCCCAGTCCACGCCACGCAGCCCCTGCTACCCGCGTAGCTGCCTCCTGCGTATAGTGGAACCCGAAACCCAGCCACCTTTTGGCGCAAGTTCAGGAATCTGCAGCCTACAAGGTCGTAGAACCGTCTGAGCTTCTGATTCAGACCCTCCATTCGGCTCTGTACCAGAGGTCCGCCATCGGTCCTGATGACTATGCTGCAAATGGTCAGCTCTGCTTTCAGCTTGCAACCAAGACTGGCAGCATTTACCACTTCTGTTAGCCGCTCGAAACCGCAGAGAATCTCTTCTGATCCAAAGTGACACACATCATTGATACCGACGTGAGAAACCACCTGCAGTTGGCTGCACCCTGTGCTCTTCATGACATCCGGAAGGACCCTTTCTACATCTGGAAAGACTCCACTCGATATGCACACGGTGTGCACATTGGTTTTCTTTCCCTTCTTGGCAGCCGTGTCCCTAAGGGGCCTCATAACGCGCCTAACGTTGGAGCTCCCACTATCAATAACCCCACCCTCTGTGATTGTCTGGATCTTGCAGACTGTCTGGATCTTGCAGGACACGCGACAGCATCTGGCTCAGCGACAGCGTCAGCCACATACAGCGCCTGGAACCTGTTTGTCAGACAAACTGGGGAGGACTTACGTGCGGCCGGCTGGGAAGTCTTTCGCCGCCTGCTACGCCCTGGGGCGACCTCCCACTCGACCATAGGTGAGGGGTCAACCTCAGTGCGAGCAGTAGCTGGGTTGGCCACCGGTGAGGACCGATCGTAGGACTCGGCCGTGCTGGACGTCCGCTTGATCCCCACGGCTGGCCTACAACAGTGGTGCCCATCCACTGCAGCCTCAATCTGTGTAACCGAAGCCATCACAGCCTGAAGCTGAGAGCGAAGGGTCAGCAACTCGGCTCGCATGCTCACACAACAATCGCAGTCCGTGGCCATACTAATGAACGTGGAAAACTAAACTATGCAGATAAACGGACTATCGCCAAGTTCTATGCAACTCTCCTGTAAACCCTGACGAAAACGCAGGAGCTGTGTCTAATAAATTAGATTAACACGCAGAAATTCAGAACCCTAACTACTGAAGAACTCAGGTGAAACTAAATAATTTGCCCCTGATTAGGAACTTTTAATATGCCACAAAATCGATTTACTCTCCGACGGAAACGAAAACGCGAGAACTGTGGCTATTAGATATTAAATAAACACGCAGAAACGCAAGAAATTAAACTGTTAAAACACACAGATGACATTATAAAATTCGCTCCTGGTTACGAACTCGTAAAAGTCCCAAAATCGCTTACTTCCCTGTTGCTGCTTATGTCGCGGCCGGCTACTGCTGCCTGCCTGACTGGCTGGCTCACTAACGCCAACAAACAAACAAAGGACTATCGACTCGCGCTACGGAAATCCCTGACGAAAACGCAAGAACTGTGTCTAGATTTAAAATAAAAGCGATAGCTGATATTTCGTAGCAGTCATTTAGCATATCTTTACTGCAGATTAACGTTAGTCTTGATTTAGCGTGAAGCCAGAGCCTTTTATAACGGATGTGAAAGAGGTGCCAGAGGAAGAGGTAGAGATAATGTTTTGTGGCAGTATATTTTTATCTTTAGAGGAAGGCACATAATCAGCCCGTACTGTTGTGGAGCCGTGATCCGCAGGTCTACGAGTACATAAACGGCCGTCTCGGTGCTTACGTTCGCCATTTACCTGTGCACAGGTGATATTTGTTTGCTACATGCCGATAAAGGTCGGCTGTAAAGGGCTCGTCTACCGGAGGAGAAGTTCCAGAAGCGAGAAAATCACTGCGTGAAATGGCTAGCTACATCATCACCTTACAGAGCATGGCCGTTAGGGTGTTTTAGAGATGTGTGTTGCTGCTCCCAATCTCCTCGAGAAATCCTTCGCGTATTGAGAGGTGCTTCGCAAGAAATCCGGCACTCAGTTCCTGCAGAACTCACAGATGTCTACCTCTACATCTACATTCCGTAAGTCACCTTGCGGAGCATGGCGGAAGGCACTTTCTGTACCACAGTTACTGTTCTGTCAAAAATGGTTCAAATGGCTCTGAGCACTATGGGACTTAACATCTGAGGTCATCAATCCCCTATACTTAGAACTACTTAAACCTAACTAACCTAAGGACATCACACACACCCATGCCCGAGGCAGGATTCTAACCTGTGACCGTATTGGTCGCGGTTCTGGACTGAAGCGCTTAGAATCGCTCGGCCACACCGGCCCGCTCTTCTACATTCCTGCGTGAGCATCACATAACGGAGGTAGAACAATAAGCTGGAAACAGAGCGTGGTGTTCATGGGTGTGGCATTGCAAATGAAATAAAGACGAATTAATAAGACGCTATGCTATGTCACAGAAATCTTTAACAAGAGTTTTCAGATTTTTCTCAAGAGATGCTTGGCACTTCTGAACATGAAATGAAAGAAAAATGTTCCGTTCGAAGTTTTAGGTTACCTGGGTGTTCCAAGGTTCAATTACAGCCCAAAATTCTTCAGAAACTGGAACTATTTGCATAGTAATTTAATTGCGTACTTTTCATAATATAAATAAACATGTGAAATATGTCAGTACTATGCTAAACCATAGCCCAGTAATAAGGAAAACATCGAACTAGCTTGCTTTATCAAGGCTGATTCATGTCACGAATGGAAGTGCCCCGTTTGTGAAAATTTTTACTACTTATAGCAGAACCTAATGACCTACTTCAACAATACGTACACAATAACAAACAAACGTAGAAGGACGAAACAAATACGTATATACTATTTCATTATTTCAATGCAACACCAATACCACGAGTTCTTTTAGTAGCGGATACGTGACTCAACAACTCATCGTCCGCATTTCATTAATTATAGTAAATCATGAGTTCTGCTATAACACAGAGTCCCTAAAATTATCTTTCCTACATCACGAAACCTGATTTGCAATTATGAACGCAATCAGCTGCTCAATGATACTGCTTTTTGTGAAAAAAAAAACGAATTTTCAAGTGCTCAGTGCAACAACATCTGACGTGAGTTATTTTAAAAGCAGGTGACCTCTTCCCAGTGCCGTCCGTCCACCTCTAATCAATTTACTCTCGTTGGGACATTAAACCATATTGTTACACTTTTTCTTAATATCCTCCCAGCAACCACATACAAAACTAACTGTAACCTACTGGCACTACTTACACCAGTGCTGGTTAGTAATTGTTTGGTGATGGATAAACTTCAGTCTTAATTTCACCAAGGTTGAGACTGAGCCATACTTGCCTCATATCGATTCCCGCTGCTGTTGGAGCCTCTCCGGTTTCGTTCCCCAGTGACAGGCTTCCTGGCGTCACACTATGGGGCAATCTTGCCTCTCCTTGAAGCGATTTTAACGGCACTCATGGCTCTCAGCAGAGTTTTCCCTTGGCTATTCCGCTTGCTTACAGTGTTCGCCCGCCGGGGGTGCGTGAGGTCGTTGTGTTGTGTTTAACGACTGTCGACTGTGGACAAAGTGCCGACATCATTTATAGACTCAATGCTTCCCTCTGCTTTTGCGAATGCGGGTTGCGTCTTCTCAATCTGTCAGATCCCATATCTGGTGGCTTGGTGAATGGATGTAGTCCTGAAACCATTTCTTTTGCCTCTGGGATCCGGGGAAGATACAACTGGTAAGAGACAGCTTTGCGTATGATTAAATGTTGGATCCGATTTGCGGAAACTCCTGCTTTGCTAAACCCTGTTAACTGAGAACTGTTAGTGGGTTCATGCCTATAGCGTTGATTAGTTTTCCCTAGTGGCCGTTATTTGGCCTGCGTTTTAAAAGTGAATCAGCATCCCTGGTAAGCGGAACATGGCCCAGTTATTTTTAAGACAGTTGTAAAACAGATCACATTTTCGCCGGCCCTATTGTCTTTGTTATCTGTTTAAGTACAGAAATTTTTTTCATCAAAATCGGTACCTGTATCTCATTTTTAAACACTCAGGGACTCAGACTATGTAATATCTTTTGTGTTTAAGGCACTCATGCACTGATTCTTTTGAATGATCTGGAGTTCAAATTGTTTTAAAATATTTTCCTTTTCAATTATCTACTTGTGTTGTGGAGTAAATTGGCACGGTTTCCTTGTTCTGAGGGAACTTGCGATCTGTATTTTGTATCTGTTATATGATTTTAATGAGTATCATGTGTATGTTTTAGAGTCTGAGCTGAACCAAGCAACTGATTGATGCGTGGCCTCAACATAAGCAGGTACCGTTGTCTTGGTTGATTAAATTCCAGCTCTCTTTTAAGTGTTCTGCGAATCTTTCAATCAAAGCATTTGTTTTCTATGTTGTGGTGTTTTGATCATTTAAAAAATTTTGCTACTGAATAACTTTTGTTCCCTTAGTTAATTCAAACCTTTTTCTAAGTTACATATTTTTGGAATTTATTGTTAATTTCAATAGTAGTTATTCTACGCAAGCTTAAGGAGTTCCTTGTAACTGTCTTTAAAACTGTAAACAAATGGTTGAGATATCGGCTTTTGGTGGATTGTATTTTAAATGTAGATTTCCTTGAATGTGTCCCAATATTTCAATCTTTTTTTAAAAAAAAATCATTGTTAATAGTCTTCACTGCCCCTGGGACAATTTCTTAAACATTTGTTACATTTGAGAAAACAAAAGATAAAAATGTAACAATAAATGTATGGAATGTTTGAGTCTTGTATGCCCAGCACCTTACCTCTCCCAGATCCAGGCTCAGTACCGTTTCAGAGGCAAAACTCGTATACCTGAGATTCACCGGAGCACTCGAGTTTCTGTTAAAGGTTCCAGTTATGATATATATGTTACAGGGAGGTGATAAAGGAGTAAGGTAATCCCACCATAAATGTGATATGGACTGTTTGACGTTGGGATGTAGGATGTGGGGCGATAAGTGGAAACCGAACCACAATATGTACCGACGTTACAGTGGAAGTGGCATCGGCAAAGTAAAGTAAAAACATTCACCAGCCGCTCTTTAAGAGAAACTGAATATGTGTGCGGTCCGAAGTAGAGGAGTGTAATATCTGACTAGTACGCACATCGAAAATCAGGAGAACCTAATTCCAAGCAGAAATATCGTGCTTCTTAGGAATAATGTCAATTTTTTGCGATGAAAAATTAGCAAAACTCATTAAATCTCACTCTCATATCAGCAATAATTAATATCCATAGCGACATTTGGCATTATTCTTATTTCATTTGGTTTCTGTACCAACACTGAGTTACAATTTTTTTCTGCCAAAATTCTCAGTGCTTGACTTATCCACGTCGTAATTTTTGTGTAAAGTGTCACATCACTGAATGGGAAGAAGTGTGATGGTTAATCCTCAGCTGGATTCGGTATGATGTATGGAAGGCAGTCTTGTCCTGCTATCTGTTGTTACTCGGAGGCAACGTCTCCTTCTTATGAAAACAATGGCTGCTGAAACTATCCTACATTGAACTCTTGAGAGTTGTCAAAAATAATTCTTATCCTCTACGCTTGAAGGTGTAAGCTTATTTTAATCTCGCTGTGCAAATAGCTGTGTGTTTTGCGACTTACGCAGCGCATTTTACTATGTCACCAAGTTTTAATCTCACGAGATAAAGTAATATTCTAAATTGATTTTTGATCCACAAGAAGCTTTAATTTTTTAACGCTCCCCGTGAACTTAAAAATTCCAGGAACTGTTTCGTTCTAAGTCGAGGTGCTATGATTTCAACTAAGTTAGCGTTCTGTTTTAGTAAGAAACGTTCATTTTTAATGAAGAAATAAGAAAAGAAACTGCATTTATGTGAATTTATGAAACGGGGTATAAACTGCAAAACGCTGAGTAATCTTTGACAATGATTGTGCTGTCCATGGCTACAAAGCTGGGACCTTACGCTGACCTATTTTCGACCGAACCAACTAAAAGTGTTTAGCAGAATACGTCGTAAGTACGCAAACTTTCACCGGCGGAGAGAATCACAAACAAATTATTAGCCACGTGACCGACTCATGATCTAAATAAAACTACCAGCCTATAGATTACTGTTACAGGAAGCCCTCATCAATGTGAATGCTTGCGAGGTGTCGTTGCAGATGTGTGTGTGCAAATGCGTCCCTACACCTCACGTTGTCACACGACAACGTAGTGTTGGTAGGCAATTTTCTGACTGTGTAACAGGATGGCTGGGGAGGGGGGTCGAGTGCTCACTTCTGTTAGGTGCTTAATTTTATTTCTTACTGGTCGACGAATGGTATAAGTACCAAAGAGCACGAGTGCTGTGTATACTTCCGTAGTAACAGCAAGTAGGCTGTGACGGAACTTGAAGACAAGCGCGATGATTACGTACAAACGAGACAAGTACGTTTTTTAGCGTCTGTGGTCTCGCACACGAAAGAATTTTATCAAAAAGCGCACACATTCTTCTTTGAAAACAAAGTGTTAGTCTTCTCATGATGTTGATTTTGTTTGTAATGGATAAGAATCATACAGAATGGCATGTCGCAGGCTGAGAATACTATAAACACAAAAAAATCAGTACAGAGGGAAGATATAAAAAATGTGAAAGAGGAAGAAAATGGAAATTGCGTCTATGACCTGAGACAACTAAATCACGAGGGAACGCGCGCAGTTCATGACGGACTCTGCATGTAACTCTTACCAAAAGAGGCGTTAAGTTGTTGTGGCATGTTCTACCAGTCCATCTGATAGCTGAGAGAGTAGCGGACCGCGGAAAAATACATGAGGATAAACAGATTAGAAAAAGTAACGTGGGTTACCTAAATAGGATGAGCATAGCGGAGGACGATGTTTGCCGTCTGGCATTTGTCAGTTTGCCGCCGCCCAGACCAAGTGATGACCCACACACTTATTATTATGTTATTTATTACTGGTATTCTTTAATTATTCCGAAACATCGTCCCATTAAATTGTCGGAAAGTGGAATAACGACGCTAATTATTGTACACCAAATTATTTCTCCAGTCTGAGATATAAGGAAATGAAGCATAGTTCAATGCATCAAATGTAAGTAACCATCGACTTTTACAAAACATTTAAATTAATGAGAAAATGAAAATTTCATCCCCAATTCTGTTTTCAGTTAATGCACCCAAAGTGTTTTCAATGAGTCTTTAAAACAATGACCTTGGTGTCTGCTGTTTGATTGCGACCAAAACGTCGCTTCCCCACATGACTTCATGCATGATACTTCCATAACAATTTCGCAGAGTTTACAAACATGTTATCAACCTGCAGTGATCCATACCACGGTTAAAGGTAAACTTCAAGGTTCGCATTCTTAGAAAACTCATCATAACATACTGCAGCTAAGGACAGCCAAGGGATTCATCCCCGGGAATTCATCCCCGGGTTTCTACTGGTAAGACAGAAGTCAGATTTTGTTCTGTTGCAAATCCGGACACGGATCCGAGGCTGGATTTGTAACACACTAAATATTATCTAAATCACTGTCAAACCTTATTGCAAGTGTGTCATAGATCGTGAAAGCTGTCAGAATATCACGGAATAAAAGAGGCATTAATTAGAACCCAGTTTTGGACAACACACTGATTTGCAATGTACTTCCTAAGTCTTAGTCTTTTTTTCTGGTGCCGACATTCCTACATTGCCGGATAACGTTTCACACGGTGCCTCACTGCAGACTGCTGACGAAGGTCCGAGCTTACAGATTAGGTTTCCCACAACGTGAGTAGCTTGGAGACTTCTTATTTAATAGAATACAGAACGTTATCCTCGACGGCGCGGCCGTTTGGTGATGGCACGGCATCGGTAAGAGGGGGATACAACATGACTTAGACAAAATTTTTGATTTGCGTGATGAATGGTACCTAACTCTAAATTAAAAAAGCGTAACTTAATGTAGATGAGTAGGAAAAACAGACTCATAATGTTCGAATACAGTATTAGTAGCGTGCTGCTTGCTACAATCAAGTCGATTAAATACTAAGATGTAACTTTTCAAAACGACATGAAATGGAACGAACATGTAAGGACTGTAGTAGGTTTATTGAGAGAGTTTTAGGAAAGTATGGTTCATCTGCAAAGGAGACTTCATATAGAACACTAGTGCGGCCATTCTCGAGTACTGCCCGAGTCTTTGGAATACGAACAAGATCGGATTAAAGGAAGACGCCGAAGCAATGCAAAGGCGGGCTGCTTGATTGGTTACCAGTAGATTCGAACAACACATAAGTATTACGGAAATGCTTCGGGAATTCAAATGGTAATCACTGTAGAGAAGGCGACGTTCTCTTCGAGGACAACTATTGAGAAAATTAAGAGAAACGGTGTTTGAATCTGACTGCGGAACGATTCTCCTGCTACCAACGTACATTTCGCTTAAGGACCATGAAGATAGGATTAAAGAGATCAGGGTTCGTGATTTCTGGGTAGGAGCTTTTCCCTCTCAAGGAAATTAATTATATTCGAACTGAGAATATGTTCAAGGATTCTGCAGCAAAGCGAAGTTAAAGGTATTGGTCTGTAATTTTGCGAGTTATTTGTTTTGCCCTTTTTATATACAGGAGCCACGTGCGGTTTTTTCCGGTCACTTGGGACTCGGGACTTTGCTTTAGGAGAAAACTACACAGCCGAAATTTACAGAATTATGGAAAAGGATTTCACGTTACTGATCGGTTTCGCTGCAAGCGAAGAATGACTCTTAACAATTATGTAACAGGAAACTGGAAAACAAATCCCTACTAAATATAGGATAGCAATATAAAATACAATTCTTCTATAAAATAATGTTAATAAAAACATGAACCAGTTTAAAATTTCAAATAAAATGTACTTTTTATTTTTTATAAAATAAACTAGCCGATAACAAACCGCTTTGCTGGGGTTTCAGTTTTCTGTCATTAGTTTTATAAATGTAATAACGGATACAAAACTGCAGTGAAAGACGTTTTCGTTTCGTCTTTCTTATTCGGACAAATCTGATGTTTGGTTATGTGGCGCACACACATACTTATATTCAGCATGTCCAACATGTGAAAATGCAACGTAGAGTGGACCATGTGAGAAACGGTGTTCCTTCAAATTAACTCTGCAGTAGTGAAATGTTTGACACTGATCCTTATTGATTGTCATACTATAAGCTACTTTCACAGGAAATTTTAATCTTTAAAAAGAAAATGGCGTATGAGTTGAGAGCAACGGGATTCTTGGTATGAACACCGATTTTACTTCTTGTTTAAGTTGAAATTATTGCTTCAATGATATTGTGGAGTGGTTGTTTGACACACAATCTTGTTTCATTACATAATTTGGGTGAGTTATATTTCACAATAATTTTATTGGCGACCCAATCAGTTTCAGTGAATACAGAGGCATATCGGACGGATTTAACGAGTTTAAAAAAATCTGTTGAAAAGTTGATACTTTCTTCTTAATCCATTATTGTATCAGTCGATTTGTATATTGTTTTTACACCTGGAATCATCCCCTGTATTTGCTGCATTATTTATTGCACTACGTCATTCCTTGGTGTTAAAATTGTTTGCTCACACAATTAGTCTGTATTTGGGTAGTTCATTTCTATCGATGGATGCACTTTCTGAATAATTCTTGTGTTAAAATAAGCTTACCAGAGTATGGACCAATGTTCTAGCGATATGCTGCACTATATTGCTTCTTGTCACAATACCACGATAACTAATTTCATTGTCCACAATTACTAAGGCCGCTTAGTTTGATTGAGGTGCATTGAACAGTCTTTCGTGCTCGCCTGTTGGTTTATTATCAGCTTCTGTTGTTGTTGTTGTTGTGGTCTTCAGTCCTGAGACTGGTTTGATGCAGCTCTCCATGCTACTCTATCCTGTGCAAGCTTCTTCATCTCCCAGTACCTACTGCAAACTACATCCTTCTGAATCTGCTTAGTGTATTCATCTCTTGGTCTCCCCCTATAATTTTTACCCTCCACGCTGCCCTCCAATACTAAAGTGGTGATCCCTTGATGCCTCAGAACATGTCCTACCAACCGATCCCTTCTTCTGGTCAAGTTGTGCCACAAACTTCTCTTCTCCCCAATCCTATTCAATACTTCATCATTAGTTATGTGATCTACCCATCTAATCTTCAGCATTCTTCTGTAGCACCACATTTCAAAAGCTTCTATTCTCTTCTTGTCCAAACTATTTACCGTCCATATTTCACTTCCATACATGGCTACACTCCATACAAATACTTTCAGAAATAACTTCCTGACACTTAAATCTATACTCGATGTTAACAAATTTCTCTTCTTCAGAAACGCTTTCCTTGCCATTGCCAGTCTACATTTTATATCCTCTCTACTTCGTCCATCATCAGTTATTTTGCTCCCCAAATAGCAAAACTCCTTAACTACTTTAAGTGTCTCATTTCCTAATCTAATACCCTCAGCATCACCCGACTTAACTCGACTACATTCCATTATCCTCGTTTTGCTTTTGTTGATGTTCATCTTATATCCTCCCTTCAAGACACCATCCATTCCGTTCATCTGCTCTTCCAAGTCCTTTGCTGTCTCTGACAGAATTACAATGTCATCGGCGAACCTCAAAGTTTTTATTTCTTCTCCATGGATTTTAATACCTACTCCAAATTTTTCTTTTGTTTCCTTTACTGCTTGCTCAATATAGAGATTGAATAACATCGGGGATCTTACTCCCTTCCCAACCACTGCTTCCCTTTCATGTCCCTCAACTCTTATAACTGCCATCTGGTTTCCGTACAAATAGTAAATAGCCTTTCGCTCCCTGTATTTTACCCCTGCCACCTTTAGAATTTGAAAGAGAGTATTCCAGTCAACATTGTCAAAAGCTTTCTCTAAGTCTACAAATGCTAGAAACGTAGGTTTGCCTTTCCTTAATCTTTCTTCTAAGATAAGTCGTAAGGTCAGTATTGCCTCACGTGTTCCAACATTTGTACGGAATCCAAACTGATCTTCCCCGAGGTCGGCTTCTACTAGTTTTTCCATTCGTCTGTAAAGAATTCGTGTTAGTACTTTGCAGCTGTGGCTTATTAAAATGATGGTTCGGTAATTTTCACATCTGTCAACACCTGCTTTCTTTGGGATTGGAATTATTATATTCTTCTTGAAGTCTGAGGGTATTTCGCCTGTTTCGTACATCTTGCTCACCAGATGGTAGAGTTTTGTCAGGACTGGCTCTCCCAAGGCCGTCAGTAGTTCCAATGGAATTTTGTCTACTCCGGGGGCCTTGTTTCGACTCAGGTCCTTCAGTGCTCTGTAAAACTCTTAACGCAGTATCGTATCTCCCATTTCATCTTCATCTACATCCTCTTCCATTTCCATAATATTGTCCTCAAGTGCATCGCCCTTGTATAGACCCTCTATATACTCCTTCCACCTTTCTGCTTTCCCTTCTTTGCTTAGAACTGGGTTTCCATCTGAGCTCTTGATGTTCATACATATGGTTCTCTTATCTCCAAACGTCTCTTTAATTTTCCTGTAGGCAGTATCTATCTTACCCCTAGTGAGATAAGCCTCTACATCCTTACATGTGTCCTCTAGCCATCCCTGCTTAGCCATTTTGCACTTCCTGTCGATCTCATTTTTGAGACGTTTGTATTCCTTTTTGCCTGCTTCATTTACTGCATTTTTATATTTTCTACTTTCATCAATTAAATCCAATATTTCTTCTGTTACCCAAGGATTTCTACTAACCCTCTTCTTTTTACCTACTTGATCCTCTGCTGCCTTCACTTCTGTTATCAGCTTCAATTATTATTTTATAACTATCTGCGACCATTTTTTCGATTTGTTTTCTAAACATTTGTACCAGTCCATTAATTTTTAGAAGGAAACGTTGTAGATCCAGAATTGTATCTCGATGCAATCCAGTGATGTTCAAAGAGCTCTAATTGGCTTGATCGTTCTCGTTTCCCACAAAGTAAACTCGTAAAAACATCTGTGTTTCATCTGCAAATGGTGACAACGAGCCAATTTCATGATACGCTTATCCTTGGATTCTAAACACGGGATTAAACCCTTTCTGCTCGGTTATTGCTGATTTTCCAAACGACGTCATTTGGCAGTATGCGCTACAGCTTGTTATTTCTTTCAAAAAATCCTTTGATATCAGTGATACGCCTTTCATACATTCATAGCATTCAGGTGGGGTTAATTTTAGTGCTGGTAACGCAATTTTACCATTTGAGCAGCATATAATTGTTGTTTCTCCTTTAACTTTTTCCGCCTTATAGTATTTAGAGAACACAGTTTATCCATTCTCCCGATTGCAATTCATGGATGTTCATTATATTTTATAGTTGGATCGTAATGAAATGCCTCATTTTTAAGACAGTGACGTCCTTGCTTCCTTGCGCATTCAGCATTTGTAGATGCCTTCAACGATTGTGCCGCGACCTGATTTCCTAAGAGAAGATTATGTATTAGTTCTCTCTTCTGTTCACTACTTTTATTGTTATTTGAACTTTTTCCTGTTTTTCTATATGGTTGTTTTCTCCTCCGACCTGTCTTCCTAATATTTTCACTTTTCGCTTCTGTTAGACTATTTCTTCTTCGTTGAGAATTTTGTCGTAACACTGCTTGATGTACTTTTCTTTCTTGACCGGTTTTGTAGTTCTCGTTTTTTGTCTTTTGTCTTTTCGACACTATACGAGGTCGCGAAAAATTGCTTTTACGTTTGGGCATTTTGCTCAAATATATTTTCTCGTTATTTATTCTTACACACAGATATTAATTACTCCTTCTTTAAATGTTGGATCGGAACTGAATCGCAGTTTTCTCCAGCAGTTTTTCCTGAGACGCGCTAGGTAGATATTACACCACGCAATTTGTGATGGCAGCGCTGAGTCTTAATTACGTTAGCATTACAATTTTTGCCACCCACATCGACCGACTTCCACCCACCGCGACCAAAACATCATAGCGCACAATGTGAGACTTAAGACTACTCCCAACATAAACGCCGTAGGCCTGCAGCGAATAGTTTTGGCTATAAAGGGAAATATACGCAGAGACATCCCATATATTCATCCTTACACCAAGGTGGCATCACTGCATAAGTAAAATTGTAGTCGGTTTACAGCCATTATGGGCGTGTAATTTTTGCCATTGAGCTGTAGTGTATGCTGCACAAAATTTTTTTTTTACATGAATGTAAGCCTGTAACGTTGGCATATTTCCTTTTTATAGGTCGGAAGGTGGTAATACATATTGCCGGAACTAGTAATCCAGTAATCGTGTTAACGTAGGGATCTTGCCAAATCAATTGGTTTTCACAGGAAGATTAATGCGTAGATTTATATATCACCTCTTGCACTGAATGATCATGTCAGGAAAGACAATTGCAAATGGTTTGGACAAACAGTTAACTTACTCCTGCGCGTCCGCCTCCCGCACAACGCAAGAGTCGGACGGGTTGCATGGATAGCTGGCAATGGCTGCGAGTCAGACTACTCGGTCTCCGTTGAGAATTGTTTAATTTTTAGTGCATCCCAGTACTTTTAAACCCTAATTACACGTTATCAGAAAATTTTACTTACAAGGAACCGCTTGAGTCCGAGGTGGCAAGTGCAGTCATTAGTAACGCTCGTTTGTAAGTATTGTGTTAACAGTTATGACAGGAAAATATATTAGCTGCTAATGACTCACCATGTGCATGAGGAAGATGCATCAGGAGAACGACAGAAAATGAGTGTCCAGAAGGAGCAGAGGATCAATATTCTATGGGATGTATGTATTACACTTCACAAAATGGACATCGTCAACATTCAAGACATGTACAAAACTAACCATTAACTTGCACCGTGAATACCGAAAGAAAAATGGGACGCCACAGAGATCAGAAAAGTCCGCACCATCGAGACCGAAGGCGAACTCCTTGGGAGTTACAAATCGTGCAGGGACTTTCAGCTAGGTACCCACTCTTAAAGAATGCATGTAGAATCATACTAAGGTAACGGAGCATGAGAACTGATGGAATGTGATAGCAAGCAATCGAATGCGAAGCAGTCTGTCGTGGAACCTATTGTGAAACTGGCTATCTACTAACGCGTAGCTGTAGACAGTGTCATATTATGTTTTATAGGCACGGTAAAATTTCCAGGGTTCCTTTAATATGCATTTCCTTTAATATTCAGATTGGTCGGAGTTGAAAACATATTCCTTACTGGACGATGAGATCAGTTTGTTTATCTCATCTACAAATTTTCGGGTCGATTTCGCATCGTCTAGTTGACGCTGTGTTTGAAATTTCGTTATCTTACGTCTTCAGATTCTGTAGTACTGTTTGAAGTTAGCCGGCCGGAGTGGCCGAGCGGTTCTAGGCGCTTCAGTCTGGAACCGCGCGATCGCTACGGTCGTAGGTTCGGGCATGGATGTGTATGATGTCCTTAGGTTAGTTAGGTGTAAGTAGTTCTAAGTTGTAGGGAACTGATGACCTCAGATGTTAAGTCCCATAGTGCTCAGAACCATTTGAACCATTTGTTTGAAGTTATGCAACCATCCAGTACTTCCCTTGAAATCACTGTAATCTATTTCGCGCGCGATTTGATGTGCATGACGCAGTAGGTCACTGGCATAAACATCCTGTAAATAGTATCGAGCACATTTGAAACGCGCAAACACCTGTTTTTGTAGCAAGTGTGCCTTGTTCTCCCTTGACTACCGGTAGTTTTCCTTATGCACTGAACGGTCATATTGCTAAGGACTTATTCGAAATATGTTCATAATTATTTTTTATTATGCTGTTGATGATCTTCCATGAACATAATTATATTTAGTGTCCGCTCCTTGGACAACGATTGTCTTTTACTACCTTTCGCCGGCCGCGGTGGTCTAGCGGTTCTGGCGCTGCAGTCCGGAACCGCGGGACTGCTACGGTCGCAGGTTCGAATCCTGCCCCGGGCATGGGTGTGTGTGATGTCCTTAGGTTAGTTAGGTTTAAGTAGTTCTAAGTCCTAAGGGACTGATGACCTATGATGTTGAGTCCCATAGTGCTCAGAGCCATTTGAACCATTTTTACTACCTTTCACTGGAGACGCGATTTGTGGCTATCTGTCCAACAAGGATGATGAACTACATGGCCCAACACTTGTTCAGTATCGTTTCCACTTGTTAAGCACGTATCGTAATCATTGTAGTCTTCATGTACATTGTCCACAAAGTCGAGCGTACACGACACCACACATTCTACTGACCCATCTCGCAGCAACGATAATATTTCATCTGTTACTTCTTTCCCATTCTCTGAAATTCCTTTGTTTCCTATCTGACGAAATGTCAACTTTGGCGACCGTTGTAGAAAAAATGAAATGCTTGCTTTGTTTATCGTTGCCATTGCTCTGCTTTGTATCAACACCACTAGCACTGTAACACTTGCCGACTAAGCAGTTCAACTACGCCCCCTAGCCTCATGCTGTGCACACCGTTGGATACCTCCAGTCCCGCCGACTGTTGCCATTAGCAGCCAACATTGTGGTTGCATGGTAGACAATACGTCGGACGTCGAACGCCGGAAACATCATTGACCTTTTGCGACCTCGCACTCAAAGCGTTCCGTGTTAGTGTTAAAGTATGGTTACAAAATCGACGGAAAGAGTTGCGTGAAAGCAACAGAAAACGAAACAGCAATAGAAATGTATAACATCTATCATCATACAGGTTCTAGGCAGAGAATTTAAAATTTAGTGTGTGAGTGTTATGTCTTCGTTCATGCAGATGCGTTCACGCGCTGCTCCTGGTTACTTCCTAATCATAACATTACCACCCAGACGACTATAAAGTGTCTGCAAGGAATATTCTGTATCTTCGGACCTCGTCGTATGTTAGTACCTGATAATCCTACTTCCTTTAAATCGGGCACATTTCGTAATTTCTGCTCTGAAGAGGAGATGGCGGAGCGGGTAAACTGTAATTTAAGGGCATCTTTGATCGCTTTCCATCATAACGATCATACTCGGTACAATAGTTCGTTGTGTTGGTTAGGGTACGCTTTCAATAAGGCCACGCACGAATCTCACTGTGGTCGAAAACTAGCCTGATGTTTGTATTTAAACCTAATTCATCGCCCGAGAATTTATGGTCACCTAACGAGTTGCTTCCGAAGAAGGTGGACGCTGGTCAGATCTGCGCTTACTGGAAGCGCATCCGTAATAACGTGAAGGTAGTCCACGAAAAAATTAAAAATATTGTTATAATGCTGGAAGACGGCCGGCCTCGCTGAGAGCAGGGGATCATGCTTGTGCGAAAAACGTTGGCCCGGCAAGTTGTAGGGCAGATAAAATTTAGGGGAGGCTTTTGCCCAGGTTTGTGGGACCTGCCCGTATTTTGATTTTCGTCACCCTGGTCGCCTTAATGGTGAGAAACCCGAAAATGGAAGGATTTTTAGAAGATATACAGGGTGATTATAATTAAAGTTAAACTTTCAAACCGCTGTAGAAATAAGGCCACTGGTCAGAATGACGTCAAAATGCAACGGAATGTTATCGAAGAAGTGGGAAAACGTATGGAGTGGCCGAGCGGTTCTAGGCTTTACAGTCTGGAACCGCGCGACCCTACTGTCGCAGGTTCGAATCCTGCCTCGGGCATGGATGTGTGTGATGTCCTTAGGTTAGTTAGGTTTAAGGAGTTCTAAGTTCTACGGGACTGATGATCTCAGCAGTTAAGTCCCATAGGGCTCAGAGCCATTTGAACCATTTTGTAATTTGACGTCATTCTGCCCAGTAGTGTTATTTCTACGGCATTTTGAAAGTTTAACTTTAATTATAATCACCCTTTATATCTCAAGTTAAACCTAATGTAGGCAGAATGCACCCAATTAAGAAGTCACTTAAGTTAATGGAAGTTACCTTTTGAATTGTAGGGTGTTCTTTGCCGTCAGTGCAGTAACTGGTAATGCACCCATATGCTCAGGTGACAGTTACTTCTTTCCTAAATTTGACTTCTTGTCATCTAAAGAGTGACGTATGAAACAGTAATCATACTACCTTTTATTGTAAGTGGAGTGGTGAACTGTGAACTGTGACTAATGAGCAAGTACGAGTTTTCAGCCACGGTCCCCTCCCTGTGGGCTTGAGTTTGGCGGGGGGGGGGGGGGGGGGGAGGATGTGCCGGGTGTTGTCACAAGTTGCGGGGCGACCTGAAATCCTGCGCCTGCCTCTTCTGAACTCGCTGCAGTGCAGCGCCTCGAGCAGTATGGAATGTGGCGCTGCCCGGTTGCAGCTGCGGCTTATCGGACATGTGTGTGTGTGTGTGTGTGTGTGTGTGTGTGTGTAAGTGGCTGCATTTGCATGGCGCTCAACATTGCGGTCATCAGCGCCCGTGAGATGACTGTGTGAGGCGAATGAGGCTATAGCATGCGAAATGAAGATAGCCTAAAATACTACAGAGACCACATACGTTCCCTTGTACTCTTTGTGTACGTGAACACACGCGACTCCTCTGAACGGTAAAATGAAGCAAGCGAGGCAAACAATGACATCTGATCTGGACAGCCACTAAGAGGTAAGTCCAGAAAAGAAGATCGGTGGATCATATAAATAGCAACGGTATGAGCCAGTCGTTCTCTAACATACTAAAAGCGGCGACCTAAGAGTTTAGGTAGAAGTGAAGACAAAAAACAAAATCGTAAAACACTTGCCACATTCAGCTCATTGTCAGATAAAATTGAGGGCAGGTCCTTCGTTAAACCTGCTTGAAGCCTCTCGTCATTATATAAAATACAGTCGGTTAAGATATGACGAACCGTAACCAGCACATCACATGCACCACAAACAGGCTGTTCTTCACATCTCAGAAGGAAGCCATGAGTCAGGGGGCTGTGTCCTATCCGAAGTCGCGTTACCACTTTCGCTGCGGCATCGGTGCAGGCGCGCAACTCTCCAGTGCGGCCCGGTAACGTCCGAGTGCGGGCCGGTAACGCTCTGAAACGGCAGGTACCGCTCGGAGCCGACGCTCCTAAGCACACCTGAGCTACAGGCTGATGTCAAGACCTTGTAAGATCTGTAGGATCATGTTCTATACTGACTCAGATGTGGTCATGTTTAAAATTCTGTATGCTGCAATTCTTCTGCAGCCTCTAAATGACAATCTCCGTGGTATGCCTCGTCCTCACTACACAGAAAATCACTGTCGTCGAGTACACTAAGTAACTGTTCCTCTGTCAATGTAACACTTTTCCTGCTCCTTTTCACACTGGAAGGTCCAGGTGTCTGTTCATTAGCCGTCATTACGAACAATATACGTTCGATAACTGACCACACAAAACAAAAGTTTACACGCTTTGATGCTAGCTTAGACACTGCAACTAGACTGAGTAATCCGGTGGACGCCGTTCAAAACAGACAGTATATAAGACTATTGAAGATGTTGAAATGTCAACGACCGCCGCCGACAAGATGAAGAATACAATTAAATCTGTTGCCGCACACGCATTGCTAGATGGACCTTCTGTGTTTTGTGGTTGCAGATTGAATTTCAGCATTGATTTGAATGACACATTTTCGCATGGTAATGGCTGGTTAACAGTAGCAGTTGTACGTGGTGGGAGTGGTGTCCCAAACGTGTCTGGATTGGAAAGCTTCGTCGACAGAGACATCATAGCCTACAAAACATACCATGTTACCGAAAATGCTAATAAAGACTTCGGCAAATCAACATATATGTCCCCTTCTCCTTTTGTCCTGTATACCCGTAAGAGAGCTAAAATTAATGTAAATGAAAGTGTATTTATTTGGTGTAAAGGTAAAGGTGTTTGTGAATACATTTAATTCGTTGGAGATTGTACACTGTATTTTCATAAATAAAGTTATTGATTGAGGTGACACATTGATCTGTAGCGTAGCCCGGGCGAACGCGTTATGCAGGAAGTTTTTTTTTGGGAGGGGGGGTCAGGGGGGGGCGCAGCCCCCCCCCCCCCCCCTGCAGCGCATAGAGTTCGCCCGAGCACGTGGCTGCTCCACGCTGCTGCGCGCAAGATGGCGGCGACGCTTGGCAGCGAGCACGGCCCTTAAAAAGACTAGGGCCGTGCGGCCGAGTTTGCCTATGTTTTTTAACATGGGTGTTTTTTTTTCCTTTATTGTTATTTGAATACCTGAACAATCAGGTAGGCTGTCAGCGGCATGCTACGACGCTCTTCAGCCATAGTGTTGACAATAACAGTACAAGAATGGAGAATTTGAATTAACATAGTGACGGGCAAAAAATAGTGGTCACAGACACAAAAAAAAAAAAAAAAAAAAACACGGAGCCGTTCACACGATAACGACACTGAAAACACGTTGACACGGCGCACATAACACTGATGCATCCGACGGCACAAGTGAACGCAGAAGCGTGACGCCGGACACTAAAAACACAAAACGACGTCACACACACGAGACACTGATGGAGATGATCTACGGCGCGCGAAAGTCCACGTAGCGTGTGCGAGTCCGGGGACCTGCCAAGAGGGGAAGAAGGGTGAGGGGGGTGGAGAGGGTGGAGAGGGGAGAACAAAGATGCCAATGGCTGAGGAGTAGAGGGCAGGGGAGGGGAGGCCCAGGGGAGGAGTGGGGAAGAAAGAGAGGAGGGAGGGAGGGTGCCCAAAGGAACAGACACAGAAAGAGGGAGGGAGGATCAAAGTTGGTAGGAGGGGTAGATGGAGGGGAGGAGGACATCATCAGGGAGGGGGAGCTGGCGGAAGCCACCTTGGGAGAGGGTAAGAAGGGTGGAGAGATGGAGACCGGGTGGGACGTGGGAATACAGGTGCGGCAGCAGGCGGGGGTGGGAGAGAATGGGTGAGACAAGAGGATGAGGAGGATCGAGTTTGCAGGAGGTGTACAGGATCCATATCCTTTCGAGGAAAAGGAGGAGGTGGGGGAAGGGAATGAGATCATACACGATCCGCGTGGGGGAGGGGAGACGGATGCGATAGGCGAGGCGGAGAGCATGGCGTTCAAGGATTTGTAGTGATTTATAAAAGGTAGGGGGGCGGAGATCCAGGCCGGATGGGCGTAACAAAGGATAGGGCGGATGGATTTATAGGTGTGGAGGATGGTGAAGGGGTCCAGACCCAACGTACGGCCGGAAAGGAGCTTGAAGAGACGGAGTCGGGAGCGTGCCTTGGCTTGGATTGTCTGGAGATGGGGAGTCCAGGAGAATCCGACAGTGAGCGCGGACGTTTATAAGCGTCAGCCGCACTGGCTCGTGGCTTGTTGTGACGCTTATAAGCCTCAGCCGCAGCGAAAGTGTTAAACAGACCTCATGATTTCGAACCGGCCAGAAGGAGGTGCGCCATGGCCTCACTGTCTCTTTTATTGATCTCAACCTATTTTCCGTCACGCCCCGTCGGACACGTCACGGCAGCTGCTATTGTATGGAGTCTGCAGCCTGGAAGGGTCAACTTCGCTTTGCTGTTCCTGCAGTACGCCGTTCACTACACCGACACGTCTTGTCTGCTTGGTCGGTATCGGTGACAGTGGCAGTCACCATCACACATGTCGTTGCTGTACTAGTTACAGCTTATGGTCTAGAAACCTTGTTGCTGAAGTTTAAATTTATTGGGCGCCGCTAAACGGCGTAGCTGATGTGTCGGCGTGGCCGCTGTGCTGGTTATGGCACGTAAAGAGGAGGCGATATTATCGTGAAGCAAGTAATCTTGACTGGGTTGTAGACGCTAGACGTTACAGTGTAAGAATACATTGTGATAACTGTGAATGGTGTTATTATTTTTTTTCCATTTGGTAAATTAGACAGGTAGTGTTATCTGTGTGCCTTTCAGAAACGTTATCGAGACACGTTCGTGATAAATAGAGTATATGGCTACGTATAAATAGGATATATGGATATGTATTGTTCAGTTAGATTTTTCTATTGTAAAAGGGGTGCAATCTCAAAATCATATTTGTTGTGTCCTAGCTTGCAAACGCAAGTCATAAATTTATATTAGGGTTTTCTTTTGCTTGGAAGTAGGTGTTTGACATTATGACTTGTTATAATTGAGGGAGAAATTATTTGTAACAAAGCATTCTCAAACTCTACCTTGTTATTGATATTATTGCCTGAGAAATTATCTGAAGTATTTTCAGAATCATTAATATTATTATTTTCGATTATTCCCATTAAAGAGAGCGTTTGAACTTGAATTCCTTTATGATGATTGTTTATGTTTTTTCTGAGCCTAAATTTTCTTCATGTGTTCACTGTGTTGTTTCTTTCGCTCTGCTGTCCATTTGCATCCTGGTCTCTTCTGTGTTGTGGTGTCAAATTTATGTTTTTTGATTATGTTCCTGAATTCAGTTCTATTTTCTGCATCGTTTACTGTTATGTGTGCTTGTCTGAGGTCCTCTTCAACTTCTTTTATCCATTTTGATTTTCCCCTGCCTGAGTTGATGACTTTAACAATTCGCTTTGAAATTCTGTTTTCATTCATCCTGTGGATATGTCCATAGAACTGCATTCTTCTTTTCCTTATTGTATCCGTAATCTTGTTTGTGTATTTATATAATTCTGATGTTGGTCTCTTCTTCCAGATTCCTTGCTCTTGTATCGGGCCAAAAATTTTCCTGAGAATTTTCCTTTCTTGTTTCTCTATTTCTTTGATTTTAGTTTGCCCACCTATTTGTGTTGTTTCAGATGCATACAGTGCCTCCGGAAGTACGACAGTGTTGTAGTGCCTCAATTTTGCGTGAGTGGATATGGACTTTTTGTTATAATAGTTGCACGTGAGTTTATTTGCTTTCTGTAGTTTTTTTATTCTTTCCTCATTGGCCTTTAGGTTGATCCCTGATGGCTGGATGATTTCTCCCAGGTACTTAAAAATGTGGTACTTGTACGATTTTCCCATGGGTTGTCACAATAGGCAATTTGTCTTGTGGCACTCTTTCTATGTACTGGGTTTTCTCATATGAGATTTGCAGGCCAGTTCTTTGAGCAATTTCGTGTAACTTCTCTATGGCGTTAGTGGCTTCTTTTCTATTATTTGTGAGGATTGCAAGGTCATCCGCAAAAGCTAAACACTTCACATTGAATCTATTATCGTTTCTAATGCCAATTTGGATTCCTTTGACTTCTTTTTCCGATATCCTGATATTTTTTTCAAGAGTAATGGTGAAAGTCCGTCACCCTGTCGCACTCCAGTTTGGATCTCAAACGGTTCCGAGATATCCCCCATAAATTTAACCTTGGAGACTGTGTCAGTTAATGTTTCCCGAATGATTGCTCTTGTCTTTCTGTCAATGCTGAATTCTTCCAGCCTCTTGCAGAGCGCTACCCTGTCTATTGAGTCGTAGGCCTTTTTAAAATCTACAAAAGTAACCACTGTGTTTCGGGTGTTCCTCATCTGGAGAATCATTTTCAGATTCCAGATCTGCTCTATGCATGATCGTCCCTTGCGAAAACCAGCCTGGTAATCTCCTATTTGTGGGTCAGCTTGTTCTTCTAATCTATTTATGAGAACTTTTGATAGGATTTTATCTGTGACCGGTACGAGTGAGATACCCCTGTAATTATTTGGTTCAGTTTTGTCCCCTTTTTTGTGGAGTGGATGGATGAGTGCGCATTTCCATTCAGAAGGAATCTGTTCTGTTTCCCAAATGTTTAATATGATTTTGTGAATTTTTCCTGTTAATCTTTCATCATTTAGTTTCCATAGTTCTACAATAATTCCACCTTCTCCTGGGGCTCTATTGTTTTTCAGTGTCTTGATGATTTCTACTATTTCGTTGATGGTTGGCGGTTTAGCGTCAGGATTTGGTGTAGACGTCTCGTAGTGAATATCCTCTGTAGGTCTTACGCAGTTGAGAAGTTTGGTGAAATAGTCTGCGAGGATTTGGCAGTTATTCTTCGTGTTAGTTTCTAGTGAACCATCCCGTTTCTTGAAGAAAAGATTGGGTGGCTGGTATCCTGCAATATGTTCTTTAAACGTCTTATAAAAATTCCTGGTGTTGTTCTTCTTAAAGTCTTGTTCTATCTCATCTAGTCGCCGTTTGTCATAATTTCTTACCCTCCGAATAGTTTTCGATGTTTGTTTTCGGATTACTAGAAATTGTTGCCTTTTTTCTGATGTTTTGTGACTATTGAAGTTTTCCGGGCATTGGTCCTTTCTTCTACTGCTTGGTCACATATTATATTCCACCACCTGTGTTTTCTCCTTCTCGGGGGTTGACCCAATTTCATCGTGGATTTGAGGACGTCCACAAGTTCTGTCCAGTTTGTGGTGTTTGTCTTACTAATTTCCTGTAAGATGTTTTCCTTGTTGAGTTTTATGTATTCGGGGTCTGGTCTCAGCACTTTGTTTAGTTTCGGCTTTTTTCTATTGGGTTGTAATCTAGTCTTTATCCGTAGAAGATGGTGGTCTGAGTCAAAAAATCCTCTTCTCGTTTTCACATTCAGAATTTCTGCTGTGTTACTCTTGGAGATGGCCACATGGTCTATCTGGAATTCACCCAACATTGTGTTGGGCGACTTCCAAGTATACAGTTTCTTGTTGGGTTTTTTGAATTGTGTTGACATAATTACGAGGCCGAAATTTTCGCAAAAGCTTATCAATCTTTCCCCATTCTTGTTAGTTCTCTTGTGAGCTGTATGGTTTCCGGTGATTTTCCTGTATTTTTTCTCTTTACCTAATTGTGCGTTAAAGTCGCCTAACAAGATTATTACATGGTGTTTGGCAATTTTGTTTGTCGTCTCTTCAAGGTCATTCCAGAAGTCATCCACTTTCTGGCGGTTCTTTTTGTTATAGTTATTTGCGGGTGCGTGTGCGTTGATCAAGGTATATGCTTTGTTGGCCGATTTGACGAGCGTCGATATACGTTCTGAGGCAGACTGGAAGTCAATGACAGAGTCGCTGATAGATTTGTGGACTGCAAATGCTGTGCCATTATTGCTGTACCATTATTATTATTATCATTATTATTCTTATTGCGTGAGGGATCATTACAGTAAACTTGCTAGGAACGTTGAGATTTAAAAATTCTAGCACATAAATTGTTAGTGGGGATTTTTAAAATTATCTTAACGAAATGTTTGTTGGCCTTTAATATTCTAGTAAATGGATTTTATCTTAAATGAATTCACACCTACTTCATCCTACCCCTTGCACCCACTGAAATTGTAACAATTTCCAAAGACTGTTTTAAGGATACATAGAGGGTGGCTTAATGTGGTTCCTCCAGAGGCAACCATCGTATTGTGGAATCGTGTTATTCTTTAGTGTACTATTGATTAAATTCATATTCATATTTCCACTGAGCATACGGTATTAAACATATTGCCCCAGAAAATACATAACAGCGTGCCCAAGATTTGAGCCTTTATGAGGGTGAGGCGTGAGAAGAGAGGACTGGAGTGTGGGCAACCCATGTTAATTTCGCGCTGAATGATTAACAGTTTTGAGACTTCAGACAAACGCCCCTGAGTACACCTGCTACTAGTCAATATCCATTACACGATCTGATTTTCTGCAACTGAGTCTGAAGCGATACTTCTGTCTCTCTGGCGATGAACGACCGAGTTCGATTTGCAAAGACTTATTTCTAGTAAAAAGGGTGTGGAGCGTGGGGGAGCAGATCTTCTTCCCTGCCTCTCGTTTCGTAGTCCAAGTAAATAAAATCTATTATTTTCAGAGTTATGTTGTACCACGCTGACAACAGCGGGGTTTTTATGAATCTTGAAGATTCGTGATGTATTTCAGTATTAGTAATTTCATTTTGTATGTGGTAGCTTTTAAGAGAAAACGTTCGGAGCCTCAAGCACGTAGTTTCATTATCAGCCTCGTTGGTTGGGTCGTTGATTTGGGGGAGGGGACCGAACAGCGAGGTCATCGGTCCCGCGGGATTAGGGAAGGATGGGGAAGGAAGTTGGTCGTGTCGTTTCGAAGGAACCATCCCGGCATTTGCCTGAAGCGGTTTAGGGAAATCACGGAAAACCTAAATCAGGATGGCCGGACTCGGGTTTGAAAAGTCGTCCTCCCGAATGCGAGTCCATTGTGCTAACCACTGCGCGACCTCGCTCGGTAATAACTATGTAGTCAAGTCAGGTATTAGTGTGATGATAGCAGCAGCTGCCGACGGTTCAGTCCTCCCACCATACACAGTCTGTATGGCAAAACACCTCTACAATACTTGGACTGAAGGAGGCGTAACTGGTGCAGGTTACAATAGGAATCAATGTGGTTGGTTTGAGCTAACAATGTTTGAATCATGGTAGTTGAAATTGTCTTGCCTTATGCCCGACAATTTGAGGGACCTAATGTGATTACAGGTGACGATCTCTCGAGTCATCTGCCATATAACGTGATTAAACTGTGCCAGGAACAGGACATTAAATTCTACTCATTTGTGTCAGCCACTTGATGTAGTCTCTTTTATATACCTTTAAAACTTGCTTGAAGAAATGTGCTTGATGTTTGGAAAAGGAAGAATAGAGGAATGGTGCCAAAATCCGAATTTCATAGGTTGCTGAAAAAAATCTTTGAAAATATAGCTACCATGTCCAAATCAAATGTAATATCTGGGTTCATGAAATCAGGAATTTTTCCTTTCTGTCCGATAAAGTCATTTCACAGATTCCAGAAGCAACCGATAACAATGCACATGGTACCAGATCATCACATGTTTCTTGGAGACCAGCCTTCGAAATGCAATTGAAACAGGTTCGCTCTAATGAAAGCCACGGCAAGCAAAGCGTTTAGCATTAACTCCAGGAAAACGAATTGTTATCAGCGACTTCAATGAAAATGATAGTGACGGGATGGCAAGCAGGGAATCCCTATCCGGAACATCTAACAGTCATCTAGAAAAGCACAAGTCAAATGAAAATTAAGAAATAGAGAAGGAGAAGGATAAAGATTGGCATGAATTTAAAGAAAATGACTCCACCACAGTAAAATTTCCTACGGAAACAGAGGTTGGTAAAATTGAAAGCAGCTCTAATGACACCTATGAAATGACATTTCCGAGAAAGAAAGTTCTTGATAGTAATGTTTATTTTGTCTTCCCAGAAATTGACGATGCAACTGAGACAGAAAGAGCCCAAATTATTAAAAGAGTTTTTCCAGAACATAGAAGACGAGGTAAATTTCTTTTAAGGAACAGATGATTATGACATTACGTAAATACTTTTTACATTGATTATGATATACAAAAACTAAAAATTAATATTTTTTGTCAAATTTCGTGGATGCAAGTGTTTTTATAGCAAAAATCTCAAGTTTAATGAGCTTATGAAAAGTGTAGTCTAGGAATGGAAAAATTTTGTTGCAAAAACAGCAATATATTTTTTTTAAAACCAAAACAGTGATCGGATTCATTCCACTGGAAGTCTGAATCCGTTCCTACACACAAAATACAATGGTGATCGGATTCGCCGCAACTGAGGAGTTGAAACCGATCAACAATTAACTTAAAATAATAACTGCAATTATAAACTAAAAATAACATAATACATGAATATATCATTATAAAGTTTGTGAAATTAACAAACTGGGTTTTTATTCCGACATTACAACGGTAAATGGGCAAAGCTTAAAAAAACTGTCGTTTTTGATCGGATTCACCTCATGTAATGGACCATCTGGTAGTCACCATTCCATCAAAGAATATCGCACCGATTATTCCGTTACTGGACTTTGGACACCACACTCACCCGTTGAGGGTGAAGAGATTCCTCTGTCGCGAAATGCAGATTCTCAGTCCCCCAAATACACAGATTTTGCTTATTGACGAACCCATCCAAGTGAAAGTGGGCTTTGTCGCTAAACCAGACCATACATGCGCATACAAATTCCCATCATGCCCCGCGCCCAACCGCGCATTTTGAACGTCCTAACGCAAACCATTCAGCTGTTACGCCGATTTTGTGTCATATACTACAATAATTGTCACTCTGTATGTTTTCTTTATTGATCTTTGAGGCAGTGAATCCAAAAAAATGGCTCTGAGCACTATGGGACTTAACTGCTGAGGTCATCAGTCCCCTAGAACTTAGAACTACTTAAACCTAACTAACCTAAGGACCTCACACACATCCATGCCCGAGGCAGGATTCGAACCTGCAAACGTAGCGGTCGCGCGGCTCCAGACTGTAGCGCCTAGAACTGCTCGGTCACTCCGGCCGGCCATTGCTTGCAGCTGTTTGCCCGAATGAGAAGTGTTTAGTTGACTCTAGTAACTATCTCCTGCAGGAAACATAGTGTGTCCCTTGAAGAAGTCATGGTCGCCAGCATCCCTTGGATTTTTTGGTGTTAAGAGCCTGATTTTCCCAAGAGGAAGGCGCAGACCTTACGTCTCTCTCGCTCGGACACCTTATGTTCAAACACAACAATCAAGGATGGTCTGCGTCTGGATAAGAGATTGCAGCCATTGGAACACTTGTTAATATTACATGCATTAAATACTATTTTTTCGACCCTTATCGCTAGTCCGCCCCTTGTGGTCTCGCGGTAGCGTTCTCGCTTCCCGAGCACGGGGTCCCGGGTTCGATTCCCGGCGGGGTCAGGAATTATTCCTGCCTCGAGATGACTGGGTGTTATTGTGTCGTCTTCATCATTATCATTCATCCCCATTACGGTCGGAGGAAGGCAATGGCAAACCACCTCCACTAGGACCTTGCCTAGTAAGGCGGCGAGGTTCTCCCCTACGCTCTGTAAAAGAAGTATGGGACTCATCATCATCATCATCATCGCTAGTACAACAAAAGTGGCCTTTGCAGTGAAATAGTAGGAAGTGCTGCTGAAATGTTTCAAATACTCATATCACGTTCTCTGCGTGGCCACCTCTGGGATATATCACAGTATAAGAACAACGTCTGAACGCAAAGGTGAATGAATTATATCAATGCTTATCAAACAAGTGTTGGATACAATAAACCACAATAGAATAAATCCTCATGCTCTTAACCAGAATGGTTGGTGTATTCAATGATCCTATCCATTATAACTACTAATATAGTAAGTATCTCAGTGCAGCCATAGATCAGTACTAAGTCTACAAATGCTAGAAATGTAGGTTTGCCTATCCTTAATCTTTCGTCTAAGATAAGTCGTAAGATCAGTATTGCCTCACGTGTTCCAATATTTCTATGAAATCCAAACTGCTCTTCCCCGAGGTCGGCTTCTACCAGTTTTTCCAATCGTCTGTAAAGAGTTCGTGTTAGTATTTTGCAGCTGTGACTTATTAAACTGGTAGTTCGGTAATTTTCACATCTGTCAACAGCTGCTTTCTTTGGGATTGGAATTATTATATTCTTCTTGAAGTCTGAGGGTATTTCGTCTGTCTCGTACATCTTGCCCACCAGATGGTAGAGTTTTGTCAGGACCGGCTCTCCCTTGGCCGTCAGTAGATCTAATGGAATGTTGTCTACTACCGGGGCCTTGTTTCGACTCAGGTCTTTCAGTGCTCTTTCACTCCTTCCACCTTTCTGCTTTCCCTTCTTTGCTTAGAACTGGGTTTCCATCTGAGCTCTTGATATTCATACAAGTGGTTCTCTTTTCTCCAAGGGTCTCTTTAATTTTTCTGTAGGCAGTATCTATCTTACCCCTAGTGAGATAAACCTCTACATCCTTACATTTGTCCTCTAGCCATCCCTGCTTAGCCATTTTGCACTTCCTGTCGATCTCATTTTTGAGACGTTTGTATTCCTTTTTGCCTGCTTCATTTACTGCATTTTTATATTTTCTCCTTTCATCAATTAAATTCAATATTTCCTCTGTTACCCAAGGATATCTACTAGCCCTCGTCTTTTTACCTACTTGATCCTCTGCTGCCTTCACTACTTCATCCCTCAAAGCTACTGCGGTGTAACGACGTATTAGGTTTTCGTTTGATATATGACCATGTGCAGACTTCGTCACCTACGTCAGTTACAACCCACTTCAAAAATGATTCATATTCTTTTTAAATTGTCATAGGATGGTTCTTGAACGAAACTGTAAAACATCCGTTGAGTCGTGTGCAAAGAATTACATCACCTGGGCCAATTGGTTTTTGTAACATTTTCGAATTTAAATTTCGTTTGTTTCTCCTCAGAAATTATATCGACACACGTTATCTTGATCTAATCGATATCAGAATCACACATTAAATAAACTTTTTTACATTCAAAGTTTCGGCCAACGCTGTCTGAATCAATAATCTTGTCAAATATATTATTAATCCGTTCACATAAATCTTCATAAATAAATCTTCAAGACACGTGTTTCAACTTTAGTAGCATACGCTATTTTATTAGCTTCCTACACATACAGATGTGAACTTGAGCGTTGACAGACAGTGACTAACATCTCAATAGGATTAAGCTCATTATGATGTCATTGTTGTACAAAAAGAGTATAAAAATTCATTTTTAATTTTTAGAAACACGACGCAACAACTCGGTTCCAGGATCTTCTGTTGCTCCTTGGCTGTCGACCCGCGACGTATAGCGGCCAGCAATTTCCTCTCTGGTCGCGGCAACGAAGATGCTGTCCCCGTTCGTTGCGCCGATCTCTCCGTACATGAAACACACAAAAAAAAAATACAAACTTTTAGATAATTCACATCTTATTACAAATAATAAGAAAACACATAAACAAACTAAATTAAACTTATAGTCACCTGCAAACTGGGCTGACTTTGGTGGATGGGTGACGCTTAATTTCGTCCCACTACATACCCCACCCACAAGCTCAGTTTGTCAGGTTTTAACCGGAATTAAAACTGTTCAATATACAATATTTAACTGTTAATACATTTTCCTCACATTTTACGTAACCTCAAGTCCTTGCTATTAGATAGATTTAATCCTTTTAACACGATACCGTTGTGACTATTTGTCATTTACTCTTAATTGTGCTCTTATGGTAATTCGTAACCGAATATAGGGAGATTGCTCCTCTTCAGTTAATAGTTGCTAATAAATACTAATTTAGTACGTTCTTTAACGTTGTACATTAGGACAGAGCGTTCAAATTGTGATAGATTAGTTCCAATTTCATTTATTTACTAGAGTTATTCTTTTCAAGAATGTATATTACTAATAAGTTTCTCACAATAACTAATAGTACTATTTACTTTACATCATTCTCTTCCCTAATGCCTTATTTATGCCTGAGGTCAAGAAGAAATCAAGCAAAACTCTCTTTAGAATCTCGGCACGGCTTTCTTTACCTTCGGACACCTTGTTGGGTAATGGCCATTTATTTAGGAGAAACAAGCGAGAGAGCCCCGTTTGGTGTGTTCTATATTAACACTATTGCAAACCTCTATTAAAGGCACTCTGCTATGTTCTCGTGAGCCATATAGCTCTGGACGCCCATGGTCCCTAAAACTATTAACCATCCCCTTTGGTTCCTACTATCCGAGTAAATTTAAAATATGCAAAATTCCTTTTGACCTAAGAGCAAAATTTCTTCCATATAAATCCCCCTTCGGGTTATCTTTCTCCTTTTGAAGTACCAGTAGATTATTGTAGAACACTTGTTTAAGCTTTCTGTTCTATTCTTTAAAATAATACGTAACTATCACGAAAACTTCACATGAATAAACTATGAACGCTCTTCCGTATGTAACATATACTAAATATTAACTTATTTAGGAATGAAGAGTTTCATTTGATCAACACTATATAATCCTTTAATTACACCTGATGAAGGTTCCATAAGAAGTAATGCTTTGGGATGTACAATCTTATGTACAACATATGGACCTTCAAAGGTAAAGAAGAATTTTCTACATTCCTTATCGATCTTAGAACTTTTAGGATGAGATCGTACTAACACAAGATCTCCTACCTGAAATGAGGGTTCTACAGCCTGTTGATTATAACTTTTAATTCTCCGTTCGGCATTTTTTACAATCTGTTCGCAAACTTTTTCGTCTGGAATATCTTGTTGTATCTCATTTACTGGTGGCCAAGGTAAAGCAGCTAGTAAAGGCTCACCTATAATTCGTTTGCCTAAAATTTCTATAGGTGATAATCCCGTCGTTAGGTGAGGCAATTCATTTAATATCTTTTCGAATTCAGGCATTAGTTTGGCCCACCGAGTATGTTTATGTGCACAATAAGTTCTACGTAATCGTCCTAATTCTTTCATGACTCTTTCTACTAAATTACTTTGAGGGTGATATTTCGAAATTAAGATATGTTTGATTCCATATTGTCTTATCATGTCTTGAAATCTTTGACTAATAAAGGCACTACCGTTGTCAGACATAAGTCGTTTAGGAATGCCCCAGTTAACAAAGTAATTTCGGGTGAGGCAGCGTATAACGCTTGCTGTATTCGCTCGTTTCAAAATATACAGTTTCACATGTTTGGACCAACATTCCATTACAACAAACACATATGTTAATCCTCCTGAACTACGAGGCAGAGGGCCGAAAAAATCCAATGATAGTAGATCCCACAAACCTCGAGGAATTACAGCATATAATTTATAACGCTTGGATTTGTTATTAACTTTAACCTTTTGACAGGTTTCACAAGCCCTAGTAATACTTCTCACAATACGTGACATATTTTTGAAATAATAATACTTCATTAGATGTTTAATACATTTATGAATTCCAAAATGCCCGTAACCTTCATGAATATAAGTAATTAACTCGTCCACAACAGTTTTCGGAATGCAGATTTTCCATCTCTGGTGTTCCCTCTGTGCTTTCCAATACAACAAGTCGTTAAAATATAACCACACACCCCGGGTGTTAACTGTTTCGTCCCCATTATTAAGGTTTTGTATAATTCGTAGAATAACATTTTTCTTTCCTTTATGTAATACGGTAACCCACTAATTAGTACTTGCATTAGATGACTTTCAATTAATTTAGCACGGTTTAAATTCCATTCAAAATAATTCCTATAACCTCCCCACCGTTTAGAATATGGAGGAGGGTCTAACAACTCTAAAGTTAAGTGTTGTTGTTTTCCTCTTGACCAATAATTTTGTTTAAACTGCTTAACAAAATCATCCCAATCCCTGAATTCAGTTCTATGCAGTACTGCCCATTCCGCAGCTTCTGCTTCTAAATGTCCTATTACAAATTGAATGCGTTTTTCATTACTCCATTTAGGAGATAATGATGTTTCAAAAGCTTTTATAAAGATTATAGGGTGAAGTTCGCCTCCTGGTTTAAATACAGGAAATCGACTTGCTACATTTGAATTTGTCGTTATGTCATCCAGACATTCTGCGAGAGAAATAGTCGGATTTTGTTTAGATTGCAGAGACGGAGTTGCATCGGATTGGCTTGCCGTGATTGCTTTATTCATATTGTTGTCGTCCGAGCTAGCAAATTCGATGCGACTGTTGTCTCTGATTATGTTATTACCTCTGCTACCTGAAATGTCCTCGTTATTATCTAATTCCGATAATCGTTTAGTAATTTCCTGTATCCGCATTTCTGTATTGGATACGCGATTAGCTAATATCGATTCTTCACTGTGTTCACGATGTGAACGCTCTGTACCTTCGTCAATATTATTATCTTTGGCAGTCTCAAGATTACTGCATATCTCAGTAATTAAAAATTTCATGTTTTCGATTTCGGTATGGTCCTTTTCTACTTGATGAGTTAATGTTTCTAATTCTACATTATCTATTGAAGAAATCTCTACAGGTTTGGTAGAGACCTCTTTAATAGATTTCAATAATTCTCTGCGAACAGTTTCTGTTTGCATAGAAAATTCATCTCGTAACATATCGTTATTTTTCTGTATTTCATTTACAACTAAGATATTGACACTATCTAGTCTCTCGGATAAGTCAGTAATATCGTGTCGCATGCGAGCTTTTTCCTCGCGCGATTCCTGGATATGTTCTTCTAACCTTTTACAATTATCAGCAATCTTATTACTAAGTCCCACTAATTTTTCCTGCATTTCAACTTTAGAAGACTCTATTTTATCACTTAATTCTCAACTGGTTTCATTAAGATATTCCTGCAACCTGTCTGTTGATTTTGTTAGCTCCCCTTTAAGTCTAGCAGTAGATTCCTCGTTAGACTGTTTTAATTCCTGTTTTAGTTCCTGTTTCAATCTAGCAGTAGATTCCTCGTTAGACTGTTTTAATCTAGCCATAGATTCTTCGTTAGACTGTTTTAATCTAGCCATAGATTCTTCGTTAGACTGTTTTAATCTAGCAGTAGATTCTTCGTTAGACTGTTTTAATTCCTGTTTTAGTTCCTCTTTTAATCTAGCAGTAGATTCCTCGTTAGATTGTCTTAATTCCTGTTTCAATCTAGCAGTAGATTCCTCGTTAGCCTGTTTTAATTCCTCTTTTAATCTAGCAGTAGATTCTTCGTTAGATTGTTTCAATTTAGCGATCGCCCTAAAAAGGGATCTCATGCTCCTATCGGACATAGATTGCTCTTCGTCTGACATTTCACTTCCCGACATTATTGTAAGATATTAACTATTAACACACGCAGACTTGTAATCAACAATCCTGTAAAAGCACACTTCCTATGTACAACACTCCACTTCCAACTTGAAACAAACTCACCGGACACTAATATTGTAATTTGTAGTTCTCGATGATTAGTGTGCTGCTATGGGCTGCAGATGTAACAGCCGTCGATGCAGCCGCTGAGATGTGCGACCCCGCTTCCGCAACCGGCAGGACGCTGAGTCGAACACCGGAAACGTCGCTAGCTGCAACCACGCCCGGCACCGCCGTAGACAGGCGAAGCCCTCAGCAACACCTCTAATACCAGCCGGAGGAACGCCCCGCAGCTGACGTACTGGGCCTATTAGTTTAGGGAGAAAAAGGGTTGTCGGGTTTTGCAGCGTTCAGCTGCTGCCCAACAGACGCGCCTTCTCGTGGAACAACTGCGTGACCGTACTGCTTGGCTGCACTCCGTCAGATGCCCACACCCGCGAAGTCGCCGCTGGCTGGTGAAGGCTCCACGAAAACTCGCGTTGACTTCCGAAGGACTCTTGATGCTTTGTTTCGTACCTGTGTGCCTTAGTTGCACACAAGTCCTGTTTCTAAGGTCGCCACGGTGCGGTGGTGTAACGTTACGTATTAGGTTTTCGTTTGATATATGACCATGTGCAGACTTCGTCACCTACGTCAGTTACAACCCACTTCAAAAATGATTCATATTCTTTTTAAATTGTCATAGGATGGTTCTTGAACGAAACTGTAAAACATCCGTTGAGTCGTGTGCAAAGAATTACATCACCTGGGCCAATTGGTTTTTGTAACTTTTTCGAATTTAAATTTCGTTTGTTTCTCCTCAGAAATTATATCGACACACGTTATCTTGATCTAATCGATATCAGAATCACACATTAAATAAACTTTTTTAGATTCAAAGTTTCGGCCAACGCTGTCTGAATCAATAATCTTGTCAAATATATTATTAATCCGTTCACATAACTCTTCATAAATAAATCTTCAAGACACGTGTTTCAACTTTAGTAGCATACGCTATTTTATTAGCTTCCTACACATACAGATGTGAACTTGAGCGTTGACAGACAGTGACTAACATCTCAATAAGATTAAGCTCATTATGATGTCATTGTTGTACAAAAAGAGTATAAAAATTCATTTTTAATTTTTAGAAACACGACGCAACAACTCGGTTCCAGGATCTTCTGTTGCTCCTTGGCTGTCGACCCGCGACGTATAGCGGCCAGCAATTTCCTCTCTGGTCGCGGCAACGAAGATGCTGTCCCCGTTCGTTGCGCCGATCTCTCCGTACATGAAACACATAAAAAAAAATACAAACTTTTAGATAATTCACATCTTATTACAAATAATAAGAAAACACATAAACAAACTAAATTAAACTTATAGTCACCTGCAAACTGGGCTGACTTTGGTGGATGGGTGACGCTTAATTTCGTCCCACTACACTACCCATTCTTCTTCTACTGTATTTCTTTCCCCCATTCCTGTCAATTGTTCCTTTGTGCTCTCCCTGAAACTCTGTACAACCTCTGGTTTAGTCAGTTTATCCAGATCCCATCTCCTTAAATTCCCACCTTTTTGCAGTATCTTCAGTTTTAATCTACAGTTCATAACCAATAGATTGTGGTCAGAGTCCACATCTGCCCCTGGAAATGTCTTACAATTTAAAACCTGGTTTCTAAATCTCTGTCTTACCATTATATAATCTATCTGAAATCTGTCAGTATCTCCAGGCTTCTTCTATGTATACAACCTTCTTTTATGATTCTTGAACCAAGTGTTAGCTATGATTAAGTTGTGCTCTGTGCAAGATTCTACCAGGCGGCTTCCTCTTTCATTTCTTAGCCACAATCCATATTCACCTACTACGTTTCCTTCTCTCCCTTTTCCTACTACCGAATTCCAGTCACCCATGACTATTAAATTTTCGTCTCCCTTCACTATCTGAATAATTCCTTTTATTTCGTCATACATTTCATCAATTTCTTCATCATCTGCAGGGCTAGTTGGCATATAAACTTGTACTACTGTAGTAGGCATGGGCTTCGTGTCTATCCTGGCCACAATAATGCGTTCACTATGCTGTTTGTAGTAGCTTACCCGCACTCCTATTTTTTTATTCATTATTAAACCTACTCCTGCATTACCTCTATTTGATTTTTTATTTATATACCCTGTATTCACCTGACCAGAAGTCTTGTTCCTCCTGCCACCGAACTTCACTAATTCCCACTATAACTAACTTTAACCTATCCATTTCCCTTTTTAAATTTTCTAACCTACCTGCCCGATTAAGGGATCTGACATTCCACGCTCCGATCCGTAGAATGCCAGTTTTCTTTCTCCTGATAACGACGTCCTCTTGAGTAGTCCCCGCCCGGAGATCCGAATGGGAGACTATTTTACCTCCGGAATATTTTACCCAAGAGGACGCCATCATCATTTAACCATACAGTAAAGCTACATGCCCTCGGGAAAAATTACGGCTGTAGTTTCCCATTGCTTTCAGCCGTTTGCAGTACCAGCACAGCAAGGCCGTTTTGGTTAGTGTTACAAGGCCAGATCAGTCAATCATCCAGACTGTTGCCCCTGCAACTACTGAAAAGGCTGCTGCCCCTCTTCAGGAACCACACGTTTGTCTGGCCTCTCAACAGATACCCCTCCGTTGTGGTTGCCCCTACGGTACGGCTATCTGTATCGCTGAGGCACGCAAGCCTCCCCACCAACGGCAAGGTCCATGGTTCATGGGGAGGGGGGGGGGGGCGGCTCGTGGTTATTTAGTTCGAATTTGCAATAATCCCATGTTTTGCTTGTCAGTTATAAAAGCCTCCTCAGCCTCCAAATAATGATAATTATTTTCCACATCTAATTAAGATATAAATGCTGTGGTTATTAAATGTTAATGTAACTTTGAAATTGAATTATTTGTTAATCTAGCACTCAGCCATTATTGATACCTATGTCATTATCATTGTCTATTATTGGTCATGACGATTCTGAAGTTTTAAATAGACTTAATGTATAAAATCCCTTCTTACAAGTTATTTAGTAGTTAACAGGACCCAAACAAACTTCTTTTTATTAAATTCCTTCTTAGTAACAGCCGCTGCTGCTGCATGCTGCTGCAAATTTGTTGCATATCCATTACATGCTTTTCATTTATTGTTCTATCCAGGTGGAGAAAGCGTTCACACGATTTCACAGAGAGAGCGAGCGGTATAAGACTGGAACTCGCTTTCATATAACGGTAGTATAGGGAGCATGAGTCTTGCTGGCACCAAGAGAGATCTCGCAGGAAGGGAAAACGGAAGATGCCAATGTTCTGAGCTGCCTGTCTTCGACGTGAAGGCTGCGAGCCAATGTAGCGATTAATTAAATGCATAAAAGACGACAGAGGAAAAGCGTAGTGCCGTTATCACAGGTTGAACTCGCGAGTAAAAGCACGTGCCTGCATCTAACCGCGAAAATAGTAATAATTAACAAAGTAAGTATACGAAGGTAGGTTAGTGGTGGAAGTGGAGCCTCTTGCACTGCCATTGTTGGGAGACTCATAGGACAGTTTAGAGAGGCACAAACTGCCACTTAGCTAGCTGATGTGGAAGAGGAAGGACGTGTTTGACATTGTAGACGGAGCATAACGTATAGTGGTCCACGCAGTCATTTCGGTAGCGAAGACTGATGGGTTTTTTTTTTTTTTTTTTTTTTTAGTACACGAAGGCGCTATGTGCGCGTTAGCTGTAGTTGTATGAAGGGTCATAATCATCCAAAGAAAATTAATATATGAGACGTGTGTCCGTATATTTCACTTCATATCCAAAACCATTCACTACAGACCAATGGTGTTTATGCATGGGAGTAGCCGTAAGTCTCGAATTGTGCACCACTATGGTGTTTTGGTTGCGGCGGGTGGAAATGAGTGACAAAAATTGTAATGCTAACGTAATTAAGACGCGGCGCTGCCAACACAAACTGCGTGGTGTAATCTGTCCCCAGTCTGTCTCACTATTATTTATAATAATCGCAGGAAAAAATAACAAATTGAAACCTTCTCAAGAAAACTTAAGAACCGAGTCGACACAGTTGACTCAAATATCACGTAGACACCAAAATGTGGAAAAATCGCGCCCGTGTATTTCACTCTGTATCCAAAACTATTCACTGCAGCCCAGTGGCGTTTATGCATGGGCGTAGCCTACATCTCGCATTGTGCGCTATGGTGACGAGGAAAGATCGGGGAGGCCATCGACATCAATAACTGTGGACCATTTGGAAGCCGTTGAGGATATGGTGATGGGAAACAGATGAATCACAGTGAACGAAATCGCCAATCGTTTACGTGTCAGTCGTTGTTCAGCAGATTCCATCTTACACGAAAGGCTAAATTTTCGGAAAGTACGTGTAAGGTGGGTGCCGAAAGAATTGTCAGCGCAGCATAAGGTGCAAAGGACGGACATCTTACGTAAACATCTGCCGTGTAATCATCGCCAGGTAGATGGATTTTTACAGCAGATCGTTACTGTAGACGTAACGTAGGTGCATCATCACGAATCGGAAAGGATGGCTGCTACCATGGTTTGGAAACACCCATCACTACCAGAAGTTAAGAAATTTAAACGTCAGCCACCATCCGGTAAGATTATGCTAACACTCTTCTGGAAGATGGAAGGTGTGGTGGCCGTTCATTTCACCCCAAGAGGCGAAACTGTGAACAGTGAGAACTACTGTGACGTGTTGCGAACTAAAATGAAACCTGTAATCAGATTCAAACTTCGTGGGAAACTGCAAAAAGGTGTCGTGCTCCAGCAACATAAGCGCTTGGTGACATTATGCCAAACGGACCGCCTGAACAATGAAGGAGTTGGAATTCAAGTTGCTGGAAGACACACCATACCGTCCACACTTAGCTCCAAGCGATTTCCATTTGTTTGTACCACTGAAGGGAACGCGTGAAGGAAGAACATTTGCATCCGATGCAGAAGTTACTGATGTGGAGCAAAATTCATTACAGGTGCAACCAAAAAGCTTTTTTTCGACGGAATAAAAAAAAACTTGTGAAACGTTGAACACAGTGCGTTGAAGTGAAAGGAGATTGTGCAGAAAAACAATGTATGTTTCAGTTTTCTATAGTGAGAATAAATATTTATTTCCTCAAAATTCCCTTTACGTTCTGACTTCCTCTCGTATTATTTTTACCATGAGTGAAAAGTGCCTGACTTTCCACAGAGAATTGTTAGGTCCGGGTTTGATGTGACGGATGCAGTAGTTTCATTCATTTGGGTGACTGTAGTGGCGTGGGAATTGGGGAAGTGTATCAGATTAATCAGTGGTTCCGTAGGATACGTATTAGAAGTAGGAAGATAATGGAACAGGAGGGGAAAACTGGCCTTCAGACTGAGTCACATCAGTCTATGAAAGATCTGAATAGGTTAAGGAGACAGAAGGGCAAGGAGAGCTGGAAAGTCGCAACAGGTAACAAAAGGAACAAGCTTAGAACTTCGTCAGACAGCTCTGTGGTGAATGTAAACTGTCGGTTAGACCGTCATGACAGAGCACCTCGAGTTCCAGCTGCAAATAAGGCGAGTACACCGTTCGTTTGTTACATATTTTTACGAGCTTCAAACAGGAGCGACTTATTTTCAGTTATCTGTTTAGTTACTAATTTATTTTTGTAGTATATTGCTTGTTTGAGTGCTTACCAGGAGCGTCCTTTTATTTTAATAACAGCATAGTGTACAGTGCCACCGTTGTTATCAACCCCTGTATCGACCCTCGTATAGTACAGGCTTTTGTTTATTTTGGTTAGAACAGCTCAGTGTTGGTTAGACCGTCAGGGACAGAGCACCTCGAGTTCCTGCTGCTAATAAGCTGAGTACACCGTTCATTTGTTACAAATTTTTACGAGCTTCAAACAGGAGCGACTTCAGTTATGGGTAGGAACTGTGATTGCTGTGTACAGATGTGAGCTGAGTGGGTGACCCTTCGTTCACAGCTCCAGGCAGTGTTGGCTCCCATCATGCAGCTTGAGGCTGGTGCCAAGGGGCATCACTGTGGGGGGGGGGGGGGTGGCTCGGACGTGGAGTGGGGGGAAGTCTAGCACGTCCCACGTGCTTTCCGATCGGTCCACTGCTGTGACCGCCCCGGGTACTGCCTGCACTGAGGTTGACCCCTCACCCTGGTCAAGTGGGAGATCATTCCAAAGTCTGGCACGCAGTGAAAGACTTTCCAAGGGGCCGATCGAAGGGCCTCCCTGGTTTGTTTGACGAACTGGTTACGGGCGTTGTCAGTGGCTGACGAAGTTTCTAAGCTGGATACAGTGGTCGACCCTGTTCCAGAGGAAGCTTCTGGGCCTGCAACTTCTGGGCGTTCACAGAGGGTGGATTTTCTGGTAATTGGGAGCTCCAACGTTAGGCGCGTAATGGGGCCCTTTAAGAACATTGCTGCCAAGGAGGGGAAGGAAGCCAGTGTGTACTCCGTGTGCATACTGGGAGGAGTCATTCCGGCTATGGAAAGGGTGCTTCTGGACGGCATGACGAGTACAGGTTGCAGCCAACTGCAGGTGGTGGCCCATGTCGGTACCAATGACATGTGTCGTTTTGGATAGGAGGAGATTCTCTCTGGTTTCGAGCAGCTAGCGGAAATGTTAAAGACTGCCAGTCTTGCTTGCGAGATTAAGGCGTAGCTCACCATCTGCAGCATCGTCGGTAGAGCCGACTGTGGTCCTTTGCTGCAGAGCCGAGTGATGGGTCTGAATCAGGGGCTCAGGCGGTTCTGTGATCGTGTAGGCTGCAGATTCCTTGACTTGTACCATCGGGTGGTGGGTATCTGGGTTCCGCTTAATAGGTCAGCAGTTCACTACACACAGGAAGCGGCTACACGAGTAGCGGAGACTGTGTGGAAGGGACTGTGAGGGTTTTTAGGTTAGAGGGTCTCAGGAGTCCACAGAAAGGGCGTCCATCTAATAGGGGGCAGGTAAAACACAATAAGGTAGTCGTAGAAACGATCGGTATTGTAGTTGTAAATTGTCGTAGCTGTGTTGGGAAAGAACCAGAGCTTCAATCCCTAACAGAAAGCACTGATGCTCAAATAGTTATAGGTACAGAAAGCTGGCTAAAACCGGAAATAAGTACAGCTGAATTTTTTTCAAACGATCTAACAGTGTTCAGAAAGGACAGATTAAATACAGTTGGTGGTGGAGTATTCATTGCTGTCTGAAGTTGTTTACCTTGTAGTGAAATTGAAGTTGATAGTTCCTGGGAAACAGCATGGGTAGAGGTTATACTTGACAATCGGCCTAAACTATTAATTGGATCGTTTTACCGACTACCCGACTCAGAAGATATAGCTGCTGAACTTGAGTCTCGTTTCGAATAAGTACCCCAATCATACAGTTATGGTCGGTGGTGACTTCAATCTGCCCTCGGTATGCTGGAAAAATTATTCGTTTAAAGCCGGCGGCAGGCATAAAACGTCATCCGAACTTGCACTGAATGCTTTCTCAGAAAATTATTTTGGACAGTTAGTTCATAAGCCCACTCGAAGCGTTAATAGTTGCGAAAGCACACTTGACCTCTTAGTAACAAATAATCCTGGACAAATAGGGGGGTATCATGACGCATACAAGGATTAGCGACCACAAGGCAGTTGTTACTAGGCTGAATACCATAACACCTACAACCATCAGAAAGAAACGCAAAGTACATCTATTTAAAAAATGCTCTTTACGCCTTTTTAAGAGAGAGTCTCAACTCCTTCCGTTCTGATCACGTAAGTGTAGAAAAGTTGTGGAATGATTTCATAGAGATAGTATCGACTGCAATAGAGAGATATGTTGTTGTTGTGGTCTTCAGTCCTGAGACTGGTTTGATGCAGCTCTCCATGCTACTCTATCCTGTGCAAGCTTCTTCATCTCCCAGTAACTACTGCAACCTACATCCTTCTGAATCTGCTTAGTGTATTCATCTCTTGGTCTCCCTCTACGATTTTTACCCTCCGCGCTGCCCTGCAATACTAAATTGGTGATCCCTTGATGCCTCAGAACAAGTCCTACCAACCGATCCCTTCTTCTAGTCAAGTTGTGCCACAACTTTCTCTTCTCCCCAATCCTATTCAATACCTCCTCATTAGTTATGTGATCTACCCATCTAATCTTCAGCATTGAGAGATATATACCACATAAATTAATATATGATGGTACTGATCACCCATGGTATACAAAACAGGTCAGATCACTATTCCAGAAGCAACGAATAAAGCATGCCAAATTTAAAAGAACGCAAATCCCCAAGATTGGCAAAGTTTTACAGAAGCTCGAAAGATAGCGCGTACTTCAGTGCGAGATGCTTATAATAATTTCCACAATGAAACTCTGTCGCGGAATCAGGTAGAAAACTCAAAGAGATTCTGGTCATACACAAAGCACACCAGTGGCAAGACGCAGTCAATACCTTCACTGTGCGATAACAACGCTGAAGTCACTGATGACAGTGCCAGTAAAGCAGAGTTATTAAATACGGTTTTCCGAAACTCCCTCACCAAAGAAGACGAACTGCCAAGATGAGAAACATAGAAGTAGGTATCCTCGGTGTAGCAAAGCAGCTTAAATCACTTAATAAAGCCGAGGCCTTTGTTCTAGACTGTATACCAGTCAGGTTCCTTTCACAGTATGCTGGTACAATAGCTCCATATTTAGCAATTATATACAACCGCCAGCTCACAGAAAGATCTGCACGTAAAGACTGGAAAATTTCTCAAGTCACGCCAATATCCAAAAAGGGAAATAGGAGTAATCCGCTGAATTGCAGGCTCTTATCACTAACGATGATTTGTAGCAGGGCTTTGGAACACATACTGTGTTCGAACATTATGAAGTACCTCGAACAAAACGATTTATTGACACGGTTTCAGAAAATATCGTTCTTGTGAAACACAACTATCTCTTTACACTCATGAAATAATAAGTGCTATCAACAGGGGATGTCAAATTGATTCCATATTTTTAGATTTCCAGAAGGCTTTCGACACCGTTCCTCACAAGCGTCTTCTAACCAAACTGCGTGCCTGTGGAATATCGCCTCAGTTGTGCGATTGGATTCGTGATTTCCTGTCCGAAAGGTCACAGTTCGTATTAATACACGAAAAGTCATCGAGTAAAACAAAAGTAATATCCGGCATTCCCCAAGGAAGTGTTATAGGCCCTCTAATGTGCCTGATCTATATTAACGACATAGAAGACAATCTGAGTAGTCCTCTTAGATTGTTTGCAGATGATACTGTCATTTACCGTCTTTTAAAGTTATCAGATGACTAAAAAGAATTGTAAAATGAGTTAGATAAGATATCTGTATGGTGCGAAAAGTGGCAATTGACCCCGAATAAAGAAAAGTGTGAAATTATTCACATGAGTACTAAAAGAAATCCGCTAAATTTCGATTACGCGATAAATCACATAAATCTTATGGCTGTAAATTCAACTAAATACTTAGGGATTACAATTACAAATAACCTAAATTGGAACGATCATATAGATAATGTTGTGCGTAGAGCAAACCAAAGACTGTGATTCATTGGCAGAACACTTAGAAGGTGCAATAGGTCTACTAAAGAGACTGCTTGCACCACGCTTGTCCGCCCTATTCTGGAGTATTGCTGTGTGGTTTGAGATCCGCATCAGATGGGACTGACGGATGACATTGAAAAAGTTCAAAGAAGGGCAGCAAGTTTTGTATCATCGCGAAATAGGGGAGATAGTGCCACAGACATGATACATGAATTGGAGTGGCAGTCATTAAAGCAGAGGTGTTTTTCGTTGCGACGGGATCTTCTCATGAAATATCAATCAGCAGTTTTCTCCACCGATTGCGAAAACATTCCGTTGGCACTCACCTACGGTAAAATAAAAGAAATCGGGGCTTGCACAGAAAAATTTAAGTGCTCGATTTTCCCGCGCACCGTTCGAGGGTGGAACGGTAGAGAGACAGCTTGAAGGTGGTTCATTGAACCCTCTGCCAGGCACGTTATTGTGAATAGCAGAGTAATCACGTAGATGTAGAACGTAAAAAATAATTTTACCTGTTGCTTCAGTACTAACAGATGAGCCTCACGCCTAGGTAGGTGTAGACAGAGCACAATCAACTTTCAGTAGAAAATTGAGTTGTAGGGAAGTCAGTAAAGAGAAAGAAAGTTTTGTTATTAGGTAGTTCTCATACCAGAGGTGTAGGCCAACTTCTGCAGGATGAATCAGGGTCAGAATAACAGGTTTTTTAAACCTAGTAGTGGTCTGTGTCAGCTGACAGTGGTTTAGGTTCACTCTCTAAAGACTTTACCTAAGAAGACAACGTGGGTATTATGGGTGGGCCAGGAACAGTATTGTTAGAGATCCTGGGTACAGTTTAGAGTGTGACCTGATAAAGATTGTTTCTTCATCGAGACATGTCAGTGTGGAGTTTGTGTCTGTTCTGAGACACTATGACCGGCCTCATTCAAACTCTTCTGTCAGGAGAATTAATTTGGAGTTGGAACAGCTGCTTGGGTCGGGTGTAGAGTCACGTATTGGTGTAATTACCGTTGATTCTCTCAGTTGGTGGGATAATACTAGACGTGGCCTACAGCTCAACAGGAAATGGAAGGGTAAATTGGTTGGGTTAATAGCAGGAATTTAAGGGGAGGAGACATTGCCATGAGTGGTGAAATGCCAGGAGGTACAGGTGTTGGTACAGCACCTATTTTTAAGGATGGGTCAATTTATAAGAGAGGTCAAGACAGAAACGAACATTAAGTTTGTGAAAGAAACTAAACAGCATAATTCTGGCACATTGGATCAGCAAACAGAGCTGTTGGTTAAAAAAAAATTATCGATCAGCAGAAATTTTATTTCCACCCAGTTTCATCTCAGCCAATGTGTAACGCCAACTATCTTTAGTGCCTCAAAATATTCGAGGGCTAAGAAGTAAAATTAATGAACTACTTACCTGCTTTGATGAATTAGAATCATCCAACCCAGTTGACATAATTTTCCTCTCTGAACATCGTATGACCATTAATATAGATGTGTTACGTGTTGCAGGATTTAGGTTAGCCTCTCACTTTTGTAGGACAGAAATGGAGGAACTGCCATAAATTTAATAAAATAGGCGTTCATAAATTTTACCGAGAGCACCAGATGGAAGCATGTGCAACAGAAGTAGAATTTCATAACAAATCATTCACAATAATATGTGTATACCGAGTACCAGCAGGTAATTTTAATCTGTCTTTACAACATTTTGAAACTCTATTGGCCTATTTAATAAAAAATGAAAGAATTACCGGTTGCTGGTGATTTTAATGCAGATTTTCTTGAAAACTCTTCCAGTAGCATTGTCATTCTATTTAATTCATACTATTAGCCTCCCAATTAGAATATAAAACGGCTCAAAGATGGCCATTGATAATATCTTTATAGAAATTTCTAATGAACAAAATCATATTACAAAACTAATAATAAGTAGTCTCTCAGACCATGACATGCAGTTCCTTTTGCTAAATGTTAATATTGTTCAAGATGTAAAATCTACTACATCTACTAATCTAAGTAAATTATAATATTTCAGTATAACAGAAAGTGTTGCAAATTGGTTCAAATCCTATATCTGTGACAAAAAATGAAAAGTGTCGATAGGAAAGAAACGTGTATTAAGCTATAAGGCTTCATTGGCTTGGGAGCGAATAACATGTGGTGTCCCACAAGGTTCTGTCATAGTGACCCTACTTTTTCTTGTGTATATCAATGACCTTTCATTAATAACCTTACCAGGTGCCATATTTGTTTGGTTTGCAAATTATACAAACATTTCAAATGAACTACAGCATTTGACAGATCAGCTAATGAAATTTTCATGGACATAAATAAATGGTTCCTAGCCACTTTTCTGTCACTTAACCTTGAGAAACGTACTATATGCATTTCAGAACTTTTAACAGGCTTCCTAACAGTATATGCGTAAAATATGACGAATAAGAGATAGAAAAAGTTGACCATGTTAAATTCTTGGGAGTAAAACTTGATAATAAATTTAACTGGGAGGAACATACGACAGAGCTGCTGAAGCACCTAAACAAATCTCTATTTGCTTTGCAAATGGTGTCAGACTTAGGTGATATAAAAATAAAAAAGCTAGCGCTCTTTCCTTACTTTCATTCCATAGTGTCTTATGGGATTATTTTTTGGGATAACTTATCAAGCCAAGCTAATGTTTTTTCGAGCCCAAAATCGTGAAATACGAATTATTTGAGGTGTCAACTCAAGAACATCCTGCGGAGGGCAGTTTAAGGAACTGAGGTTTGTAACTACCGTTTCCCAATATATTTGATCCTTAGTGAAGTTTGACATTAAAAACATATCTTTTTTTCAAACTAACAGCTCAGTTCATGGAATTAATACTAGAAATAAGAATAACTTTCACAAAAATTTAAAGTCACTCACATCAGTTCAGAAAGATGTTCTCTATTCAACAGCACACATTTTCAATGACATGCCCTCAACCACAAAAAGTTTAACTAATAATAAAGTGCAGTTTGAGAAGAGTTTAAAGGATTTCTTGGTGACCAACTTCTTCGATTCCACTTGTGAAACTCTTAACAGGACCGACTGATGCTTGTATGTTATTAATAATATCACATGATGTGAATATTGTGTACAATTTTACTTCTGTATAAATTTTGTGCAGTAATGTGGTCATTGTAAATAAGTGCTGTAAAATGTTTTTTGCTTGATGATGCGTGGCTGCAACAGTCTAAAAATTATCATATGCACGTAAGTGTATTGAAAATTTAATGTTTGGTGACAAGTTTTAAGTCCTTTTCGATGCAAATATCCATGAGGTCCTTTTTTTTAACCGATTCCACATCCAAGGGGCAATCTGAATTGGAATCTGTGGAAGGTACGTTAGCATATCTGTTCTTAGTTTGTAAATATCTATTATGTACTCTCATTTCCTCACATCTTGCACGTTCCACAAAATCTCCTCACTATGGATCAACTGAAACGAAAAGTACGTCTAACCTGTTCAGAAAGAAAGGGAATGAGAAAGTTAAGTTGAAAGAACCGAATTTTATTGAGAATTTCAAAAGGAATGTTAGGCAACGATCGACTGAAACAAGGGGCCAGAACAACAGAAGATGAATGAGTGGCCTTGGAAGATGAAATAACACAGGCAGCAGAGGTTCAAATAGGAAAAAATCCAAAGCCCAGTAGAAATTCTTGGCTGCCACAGGAGACACTGATGAAAGGAGGAAACATAAAAATGCAGCAAATGAAGCAGGCAAAAGGGAACAGATGTCCAAAAAATGAGACTGGCAGAAAATACAAAATGGATGTGCAGGAATGTTTGGAGGACAAATGCAAGGCTGTAGAAGCATGCATAGCTACTGAAAACATATAAGCCGCCTCTGGTAAAATTACAGTCGCCTTTTGAGAAAAGAGAAGCAGCTGTGTTACTATAAAGAGTTCAGATAGCATGCCACTACTAAGCAAAGACAGAAAGGCTGAAAGGTGGAAGAGATATTTGCAAGATCTATACAAGGAAAATGAACATGAATGCCATAGTGGTTGACAAAGTAGATGAAGATGAGATGGGAGATATGATGCTGTGAGCAGGATCTGATAGAGAACTGAGAAACCTAGGTCGAACTAGGGCCGATGGAGTAGACGACATTCCGTCAGAGCTACTAACAGCCTTGGAAGAACTGTCTATAACAAGTCTAATCCTACTGGTGTGCAGGATGTACGAGACAGGCGAAATGCACTCAGACCTCAAGAAGAATGGAATATTCCAATTTCAAAGAAGGAATGAAAAACACATAAATATTATCTTGGCAGTCACACTTTAGTGAAATTTTAATTATCCTTCTGTGAAAAACATGTGGAGTACTTCACAAACAAAACTTACTGAATGATAAAGAAATCCGCTATTCCATAAAAGTTATTAAATGTTGTTGTAGGAACTTATGTTAAATTGACACATTCCAAATCATTTCGAAATGTCGTATTCATGATCTATGAAACAAGTATTAATATATGTATGCAGTTGCTGACGTGTGAATATTACAAAGCTGTCAGTTTAATAAGTCATGGTTGCAAAATACAGATACGAATTATTTACACAATAATGGAAGAAAGTGGTAGAAGCTAATCTCAGGGAAGATCAGTTTGGCCTCTGGAGAAATATACGAGTAGGAATGCGCAAGGCAAGGCACAGTCTCAGAAGATAGGCTAAAGAAAGGCAAATCTACTTTTATATCTTTTGTAGACTTAGTAAAAGCTTTTAACAACATTCACTGGCACATTCCTTGACACTCTGAAGGTAGTAGGGGGGAAATTCAGGAACTGGAACGTTATTTACAATTTGTACAGAAACCAAATTCAGTTGTAACGGTCGAGGGGCATGAAAGGGTAGCGATAGTTGAGAAGGGAGTTGGACAAGGTTTGTACAATGTTGTTCAGTCTGTGCATTGAGTAAGTAGTAATGGAAACAAAGGAGAAGTTTGGAAAGGAGATCACAGTTTGTGGAGAAGAAATGGAAACTGTAATTCTTTCAGAGGTGGCAATGAATTTGTAACAGCTGAACAGAATACATTGTCTCTTGTAAAGGGAGTAGAAGTAAAACATGGGTAATGGAATGTAGTCAAATAAAGTCAGGCGATTCTGAAGGAATTATATTGGAATTAAGACACTAACAATATTAGGTGCAATTTGCTGTTTGGGCAGAAATAACTGCTGTTGGCTGAAGTAGAGAGTATATTAAATACAGATTGGCTATAGCACAAAGGAATTCTGAAAACAGGCATTTGTTAATACCTAATATAAATTTAAGTGTTAAGATGTCTTTTCTGCAGGTATTTGTCTGGAGTTTAGCATTTTACTGAAGTGAGACTTCGACGATTAGCAGGTCAGACAAGAAGTAAATAGCTTTTGAAACATGATGCTTCAGAAGAATGTTGAAGATTAGATGGGTAAATCTATTAACTAAAGACGAGATCATGAATCAAACTGGAGAGAAAAGCAATTAAAAGAAGGGATAGGTTGACACAACATAACCAGAATCGTCACTATGGTAATGGAGTGAAGTGTGAAGGATAAAAATTGAAGAGGAAGACCAATGACCGAGTACAGTAAGCGGGTTCAAATGCATGTAGGCTGTAAAAGTTATGCAGAGATGAAGAGATTTGCACAGGAGAGAGTAGCATGGAGAGCAGCATCAAACCATTCTTCTGACTAAAGACGACAATACTTATAATAATATTAGTCGACTGTGAAAGCATTCAGGATAAGGTTTCATAATCACTCTCATTCTTGAACTGTAATGGCACTGTGGGGTTCGTAACTTCCTATCTCAAATAGGAATGGAGATATGGGAAAAAACGTGTTTCTCACAGCATCTGGCATATAGGCTATCTTGCATGACAGGCATGTTATGAGGGAACAGTATTGACCAGCCAAGTCATCCTGCTTCCCAGGACAGCCTACATGTCAGGAGCAAGAAACAGTTTTCCAGGCCTCAACTTGTAGGCTGCCCTGCATGACAGACGTGTTGTGTTGAAGTAATAAAGGATTCTTAAGCTCCTGATATGTAGCCTGTCCTGTATAACAGGCGAGTTGTGGGAGCAGTATCGGCCTGCATTATTGAACTATATTGCAGGGGCTACACATAACAATGAGTATGGCTCAGGACAGATTAAGGCAGATAGAAGAGAGGATGGACAGAATGAGGGGGAGGAGGAAATGGACAGAGGGGAGGAGGGGGACAAGCATGAGGCAAGTGGAAGCTGTAGTGGGGTAGTAGGCAGGTCGAAAAGGAGGAGGGGTATGCAGAAATTGATAGAGAGAGGGGAGAAGGATATGGTGAGGGAGGGGAGGAGGAGGATATGTTCAGAAAGAGGGGGGTAGACGATATGAACAGAGAGAGGTAAAGGATGAGATGAATAAACAGAGTGGGGAGGAGGAGATGAACAGACAGAAGTGGGAGGATGAGGTGGGCAGACACAGGAAGGAAGATGTGAACAGATAGAGGGGCAGTGGAGGTGTGTTAATTAAATGTGTCTGATGCATATGCAGCGAAGTAATGGGGAAAAGACCACTTTGTAGGTCCGCAGTTCGTGGTCGTGCAGTAGCGGTCTCGCTTCCCGCGCCCGGGTTCCCGGGTTCGATTCCCGGCGGGGTCAGGGATTTTCTCTGCCTCGTGATGAGTGGGTGTTGTGTGATGTCCTTAGGTCAGTTAGGTTTAAGTAGTTCTAAGTTCTAAGTCCCATAGTGCTCAGAGCCATTTTTTGAACCACTTTGTATATCCTTCTGGTCAACGGCTAGATGAGCTCACACTGTGAAAGATAATGAATCCAAAGGAGCCACAATGACTAAATAAAAATATTAATACGTTATTACTTTGGTAGAGAGAAATACATAGCAGCAGAATTGTGGCTGACAAACAAAAGCTAAACAAAGCCAAAGCAAGTGTAAGGAGAGCTGTCTGTGTAGAATTCAATGTATTCGAAAGCAGGATCTCACCTTTTAATTTATAAACGTTTCTGGTCACATCTTGTTTACAGTTTTCCAGAGGAATGAAGCCATATTAGTGATAGATCGGGTTATGGATAACTCAGAATCAAATGAGTGCCAGCCAAAGTTCAACAGAAGTGCTTCACCATCTTCAACACAAGAAAGGATCACCCACAGGGATCAGCTGCAGTAATTCGACTTTCAGAAGCAATAAGCAAACAAACCTTGATAGTTATTTAATGCACGTTGAGCAAGAGCTGGAATTTAATTTTTTGAGGCCGATAAACAGATACAGTTATGACAGACACATTTGTGGTGTTCACCACAAAATAAAATAAAAGCTTTCGATCTATGTACATGTTTCATTTATAGCTTGCAGTTGGGCAATATATTCCAAGCAGAAGCTGCATGGTGCTATTTAGTTCTTGGTGAAGGAAGGGGGTAAGCTGTCCCATAACTGAATATAGCTGTAGAACTTATGGGGAGGTGACAAAGAGCAGTACGAACAGGAACAGAATAAACTAGCATTAAAGATAAACAGTCCAGTGGGTGTCTATTTTGAAGGCAAATATCAATTGTCAGCGGGAGGTCTAGTTGATTTGAGTGAACAGGTGCGTCACACTCTACAAGCTAGCTGGGCAACGAAACTGCGGTCGAAATGGAGTACAGAAGATGGTGGAAAGCATGGACGTACCGGAAAGTACACAATTTAAAGGGAAAAATAATTTAAGTCGGCAGTGATCAAGTCAACAGCGAACCGTTTGAAGGAAATATTATTATTTAACGTCCCTACGTTGTCGAAGTCATTACAAACGAAGCGCAAGTTCGTATTGGTGAAAGAAATAGATTGTGTTCTTCAAAGCAATCACCAAGCAAGTTGTATACGTAACAATGGAAAGTCTAAATATGGGTGGTCGGATGGTGGTATGAACCAATGCCATCCCGAATGCGAGTCCACTGGGCTAACCATTGCGCCACCTAGGTCGATCGAAACCACTAAGGACAGATTTTTTTATGTCTCGAAATGTGATGAGAGATGAGCATATATTTACGACCCAGAAACGAAGAATCAGTTCACGGAATGGCGTCACACCCCTTCTGTAAATCATGAAAAGGGTCATAGTTAATCTAAGGAAACCACCAGTCTGATGTGACCCATAGAATGAGCAAAATGGCCGAAATTTAGTATGTCTAAAACGCACACCACAACAAGATTTATTGCTATTCTGGCTTCGCATACGTTAGCTGCGCCAACTCACAACCAAACTTTCACATTCCAACCTAATACAGACCACGGGCTGCGCTAGAAATAAATCTGTCACCACAACCAATGCTAAAAAAATATGGAATCGAAATAAATATTGGCAGTACTCCGTACTACCTGTTTTTTGTGCGTACATGAGGTCACACGACATCACATTATTACGTCACGGGACAGAGCCACATCCAGCATTGGTAGACTCAGTCAGTTCCTTAATAAGAAAAAAAAACACTTTTGAACAGGCCCTGAAGGCCAAACGGTACCGACCAGCCGACGTGTCATCCTCAGCCCTTACGCATCACTGGATGCAGATACAGAGGGGTATGTTGTGAGCACACAGCTCTCCCAGCTGTTATCAGTTTTCAGTTTTCGTGATTAGTGCCGCTACTTCTCAATTCAGTAGCTCCTCAATTGGCCTCACAAGAACTGAGTGTACCTCGCTTGCCAACAGCGTTCGGCAGACCCAGACGATAACCCATCCAAGTGCTAGCCAAGCCCGACAGTGCTTAATTTCGGTGATCTGACGAGAACCGGCGGTACCACTACGGCAAGGTCGTTGGCCCCTTAGTAATTCAGCAGCTAGTAATGAGAACAAAACTGCGGAGCAACGGAATGTTTTCTCTTGATTTTAAGGAATGCAGCCATGGCGAATGTATATCGAGACATTTCAGAAGCTTAGAGAAGCGATTAGAAAGACGAGAGTGCACAATAATGTGAATGCGATACAAGTTCTCAATGAGAATATGCCGGTCTGAGTGGCCGAGCGGTTCTAGGCGCTACAGTCTGGAACCGCGCGACCGCTACGGTCGCAGGTTCGAATCCTGCCTCGGGCATGGATGCAACCAGACGCCCAGACGCCCAGAATATGCAACCAGACGCCCATCTTGCCATAAGACAGGTAACTGGGAAACTGTGACGGTCTTCCAGCGTACAGGCCGGCTGTGGGTGACCTCCGAAATCCGACCGCTTGGTCCGGTGAAAAATATCCCTGGGGTAGCAGTTTGATGACTGACTAGGTGAACGTAGCAGTGTAGAAATGGACACGACAATACATGCCGTATATCTTATTTATCAAATGCGGATTCTACAGTTGGATCCAATGATTGCTCATAAGCACTCCTTTTAATTGAGACCAGGCTAATTTGTCATTCTTTGGAAAATACTTATTTCGTTCGACTACAAGGGAGATTTGAGCAATATGCATCAGTTTAACTGGAAGTAGTGGCTACTTTCACATTACTGTCGGTATAACCCTTGAAAATATAACTAATAGAAGCTCATGTTCGTCTACTACGTAATCAGAATCATTATGTAGAATCACACCCAGATATCAATACGAAGAAAACGAATTGAATGTTCAGTAAGGTGGCGAGGATTATGTTCGTTTAAAAGGTAGCCGAAACCACTTGTAAATGCATGGCAGAAAGCTTAAGAGTTGAAACTGCTCTTGACTGTGCCCTTTTAGAAAATGCCATTGAAACGGCTAGTTCAGACCACGACTAGACGGTGCTCAAATAGCTCTGAGCACTATGGGACTTAACATCTATGGTCATCAGTCCCCTAGAACTTAGAACTACTTAAACCTAACTAACCTAAGGACAGCACACAACACCCAGCCATCACGAGGCAGAGAAAATCCCTGACCCCGCCGGGAATCGAACCCGGGAACCCGGGCGTGGGTATCGAGAACGCTACCGCACGACCACGACTAGACGGTGCCTAGCGGCAACTGTAGGTTGCTGATAAACGCATCCTGTACAAAGCGCACACTATATATGACATCAGCCAGCTGTCGACACAAAAAACTTTGGCGAGGTGCAAATTTGAAACGCTCTTGTACCCCGTGAATTGCTGTGTATTTTTTATACCGGCATCCGGTCTGCCATTTAGAGGACGCTACACACGCGTCAGCACAATGAGTAGAGTAATAAGCCAGACGCGCAACACACACACGCTCCTGTACATACCTATAATCAAAGGGCGGCCATAAAAAAAAAAGTCAGATGCTGGCGATCTCAATCTTTATCAGTCAGCCGTAATGTCAACTGCCTCATGAACGCAGGAAAAATATCATTGCAGTGATTAAAATTACAGCAATTTACATGGCTGCAAGTAACCTAATTATTGAAGTATAATATCCCTAAAAGCTACACCAGGTTTCTATCCCAAGAGCCGTCAGGCGCATTTTCTCTGGTGCTTCGCCAGATATTTACAATTTCGTTTTTGGTTTGTATAGCTGCAATCGGCTCAAACAATTAATGCTCGTCACGTCTTCCATGCAATGCCCGATGTCAACAGAAAGCATCTGTTTGGCTCCCATTACAAAACAAAATTATTTTTAATGTGGAATTTTATGTGCACATTTGATACAGGGCCCTGAAACTAATCTAGTCCGATATTTGTTTGATCGATATGTGTTAACAGGGACAGTACAACACGGAGAATAAAGAGCAACCCATCAGCGACTGAGCAGCGCTGCATGCTTGGCAGTAGCAGTCAATGTGGGTCAGGGCGGTGCCGGAGTACTGGTTATTCAACGAGTTTTGCTCTCACTGTTTATACATGTCCATAGATCAAGTTTTGGACTAGACTAACCAGGGACCGCTCTATCGAATGGGCACGAAAAATTTCACTTTAAAAATAATTTTGTCCTTGACGGGAAACAGACACTTTCCGTCGTCACTGTGTGACGCATGAATGACGTGAAGATTAGTAATTGTTTAGGCTGACTCCAGCTGCACAACCCAAAAACGAAATTATAAATATCTGCTGAAACACCAGAGAAGACGTGCCTCATGACTCTTAGGAGAGACACCCTGCGCACTGAACAACAAACGTAATCATGATCTGATCTTCTGATCTAGGAGGAGGTATGGGTAGGAGGGCAACTCGTTAGTTTCAGGGTATGGCAGGAGGAAACAAAGCACAATTCTTGAAAGTAGAAAGTAAAGCTGTCCACAACCGTAACTTTGCTTTCAACATCAGAGCTTGGTACTATAGGAGATGCTGTGCCCTCGGCTTTCTCCGACCCTTGAACTGGCTTACTCATGCAGTTATGAGAGTGTTTACAGTTAATCTTTGGTTTCGAACCACGGTGCGACTTGGCGTTTTTCTCATTAACAAACATTGCCAGAGATGAAAGGAATGTTAGTGACAGTTGTGACAGTTCCAAATCCCAGGATTGGCCATGGCTAGGACCCCAGGTCTCCTGATCCGTAATCTCTCACTTAACTTGAGAACCATCGAGCCAGTATCCCATAATTTCGTACAAAATTAAAATCTCCCTCTAAATATATGGGAGAAATCCTAACACCATATAATATTTAAAGATGCTCTTAACTAGTACAATAGATTACATGCCCGCAGATATTTCTGGTGCTGCCATCTTTTAGACAAATAAAATAGAATGAAGTATAATGTTGCGTACCGGGAGCAGACCGCCTTAAGCATTGTATTCAGATATCTGCCTGTTCATTTTCCACTGACTGACATGGCCTTTTCATGGCTTTGGAATGGAAAAAGAACGACTGGCTTGTAAACGGGATACAGCAGCTGAATGGTTCGTAAAGCTTCCAGCGTCGAGGAGTCCTGGCGCGTGGTCACATCTGATCTTCTCCTTCGCCGCCAGAGTAGCGTCAAATGTGAGACCAAATATGGTTCACTCGCTTAGCAGAGCAAAGACGGGAAAAATCACAGAGCAGCTATGGCCCTTCCTTTTGGTGGATCCGTCTGTGTCTACTACCATAAAAATTAAAATTATCGTTTTCTAAATCGAAAAGCCTCTTTCTGGCTACTGCCTACTTTTATATGTGTTCCAAACAGATTTCGAATTTTACAGTAAGATTTATTTAGTGGATTCAACATGGAATAATACAGTTCACGCCATAATTTGCACGTGAACAACTTATTACCTGAAACTTTCTGGCAGATTAAAACGGTGTGCCCGACCGAGACTCGAACTCGGGGCCTTTGCCTTTCGCGGGCAACTGCTCTACCATCTTCTTTTTTTTTTGTATTCGGTGAGTAAAAAATCGTATTTTATGGAGGTGGTGTTATTCAGCTTTAATGAATGTTAATAACTATATTATGCAATACACAGCTCTAACAGCATTTATTAGAAACGATAGATTTCGGTCTAGGATAATACCAGCTTCGGGTCCAAAAACCATCTCAGCCATGCATTTGCGTAAGTGAAATAACAGTACTGCGGCAGACCGGACGGTCACCTATCCAAGTGCTAGCCAAGCCGGACCGTGCTTCACGGTGATCTAACGGGAACAAGTGTTACCACTGCGGCAAGGCCATTTTGTTTCAATAAAGATCACTCTGTTAAAAGGAACATGTAGATCATTTTATCGTATATTATGTTTATTACATATTGAGTGGTGAGAGAAGCGTGAGGTTCATTATCAGCTGTCAAATGTGCACACCGGCTGCACCCGGCACATCCCAACTGCGTGGGGGGTCAAGGAAGACTGCCTGAAGATAATTGGCAAAGGTTTTCCGATAGTGTGACCATCTATGAACCTCATTGTGGGCTTGCTGCAAGAAATACCAAAAGTCAAGTCGCGACTTGGCAGCATCCCCATAGAGGTACGCGATCGTCCAACATTTGATCCAGATGATCGACTGTGATTTAGTCGCCGGAAAGTAGTCACTCTCCGGATGTAAGAAGGAAGCAGGGGTAATATGTTGCAGGGTCACACGGAGGTAGCAAGCCACCATCTGTCTTCCTAGGCGCCAGACGTCCTCCACCGCGATACAAGTTAAACGGTGATGGTCGTCATCCACTTGGTGACATTTCGGTCATAGTGGAGTGTCCACTACTCCAATTGCATGGAGCCGTTGGTTGGTGTTGAACTTGCCACAGGCGACAGAGAACTACAGTGCCCGAACGAAGGTAGCAAGGAATTTTTGGTGCACATGTCTCCAAATCTTCGGCCAATGCAACCTGGGGTGTTTGAGTTCAATGACATTACGACTTATCCGTCGTAGCAGCCAAACATAAAAATCTTTCGCGCATGGCGGTCTCGTGCGCGGAAGCTTGTCTCTGGTATAACTAAGTTCCACGATAAATGTTGAAACATGCGCAAAATGTGGCGTAATGTTGCCCACCGCCACCGGAGGTGTGAGGGGCGCTGGAACCAGGAGATCGAGTAGGCGGGATGTAAAGGAATCACGTCCGCTACGCCATTGCTTGTACATCGTGGCTAGAAGGAGCGCCGTCGCTCGGCAGTGAACATTCGTAAGTCCGAGTCCCCCCTTGTCCGTAGGGAGAGTGAGCGTTTCGTATCGCACCTTGAGGGGCGATCCAATCATCACAAAATAGCCTAGTGCTGATTGAAGTCGACGTCCGAGCGTGAGTGGTAGGGGCAGGATCTGCGAAATATGCACCATTCGAGAAACCACATAAGTGTTCAGATACTCGACTCGCTGCAAAGGATCAAGGCGCCGTAGGAGATGTTGTCGGACCATGGTACGTGTTGTCTGTAAAATACGTCGGTAGTTAACTGCCGCAGTTTGTTTTACAGATGAGGTAAAGTCTATGCCGAGATAGCGGAATCGTTGCACATAAGGAAACGGACTGATTTCTTCCGGCGTAAGGCCCCTTCCAACCGGCATTGCCGCCGATTTGTTCATGTTCACAGCACTACCCGCCGTCACACTGTGGCCCAACAACAGTTCAAGAACCGTCTTCACCTCTTCCTCAGAACGAACGAGCAGCAGGAGGTCGTCCGCATAGGCACGACATTTGAAGGTGTAGCCCCGTAGTTCCATCCCAGAATGAGAATTGGTGAGCCTCCCAATTAATGGTTCCAACGCTATCGCGAACAGCAGCATCGAAAGAGGGCAGCCCTGGCGAATGGAGCGTCGAATTTGAATGGGCCCTGCTATACGCCCATTAACCTGTACCAAGGATTGGGCGCCCCCATAAAACCTTCTAATGAGACGAGTAAAACGGTCTGGAAAACCCATTTGTTCCAGTACAGCACACAGATAGTTGTGGCGCACCTTATCAAAAGCACTGTCAAAATCAACCGCCACCATCGCCGCTTTAAGCCGGCACTCCTCCGCCAGCGCTATCACATCACGGCATTCGCCAGTAGCTGTTTGCACATTCACCGATCTACCCGGTGTCGTCTGTTCTGGAGAGAGAACGCTACGAATTAACATACGACATCGGGACGCTAGCAACCGTGCAAAGATCTTATAGTCGGCATTAAGCAGGGTGATGGGGCGATAATGTGTGACCGTAATTCCTGGCTTCGGTTTATGTACTGGCACCTGGAGGCCTTCCATAAAAGCCGGTGGAATAGGCGCATCGGAATTTAACATCTCGTTGTACATTTCCGTCCATCGCGGTGCCATTTCTTTGCGAAATTCTCGATAGAATTCAGCAGGAAGCCCATCAATGCCTGGGGACCGATTCAACGCACCTTGTGCGATCGCATCATGTACTTCCTCACAGCTAATAGCTTCCAGTAAGGTTCCCGCGGCTTCCACCGTCAGTGTACGGGAGACGGACGTGGCTATACGGTCGAGGTCATCGACAGAGGCTGCTCCTTCCCGATAGATGTGTTGGTAATGGTCGACGAATGCAGAGACAATGTCCGCTTGACGCGTCACTCTTCGGTCTTCGCGGATAATTAATTCCCGTACCAAAACTCGTCGTCGGTGCTTTCGTTCATTCACGACGTGGTGCATGGAAGGAATCTCGTGCCTTATCGTATCGTGACATCTGGCGCGCACCACGGTTCCCTGAAGATGTTTCCGAGCTAAAGCCACTAGTTTAGCTTTTATCCTTTTGCGTTCAATCCAGATGTCCTGTCCCGGCGGACCATCATCCAGGTCGCGCAGTGCTGCAAAATAAAAGTCGGTGGTACGGCGGCGCCATTCTGCCATCTCCCTGCTATACGAGATGAACGTGCGGCGAAGCGCCGGTTTAGCACAAGTCAGCCACCAATCAAGCATCGTCGTATACCTTCCAACCCTTCGCTCGCACATCGTCCATGTCTCAAGGATCCGTTGACGGCATTCAGGATCATGTAGATGTTGAATGTTTAGTTTCCACGGGGCCTTACTGTTCCACACCTCTCTACGGGGAAGAAGCACCGTACAGACGTAAGCGCTGTGATCGGAAAATGCCAATGGCCAGCGTTCCGCGTCCTGGACATCATTTGCATGAGCCCGTGAGATATAAATGCGATCTAATCTGCTCGCCGAATGACTTGTCACATAGGTGTATCCCTGTGCAGCTCCATGTCGTAATTCCCACGTGTCACTGAGTACAAGATCGTTGACAACGATTCGCAACTCCTGGCTGATGTTTGCTAGCGGCCATTGGTCTTTCTGGCTGAGAACACAGTTGAAATCTCCACCAACTATTACACATTCATAACGTCCATGGAATAGTGGAGCAATGTCTTCTGCATAAAATCGCGCCCTTTCCCGCCGCCGATTGTTTCCCGACGGTGCATAAAGATTGATGATGCGTGTCCCAAACGTCGTGAAAGCCATTCCCCTGGCCGACGGAAGATAACACACGTTTTCCACTGGGAAGCCATCTCGCACGTAAACTGCCACCCCACTCCCATTGTGATCTCCATGTGACGAATAGGCTCGGTAGCCTGCGATGTATGGGAGTGCAGCTATGTGGACTTCCTGCAGCAAAGCAATATCCACATCAGATGCCCAAATCGTTTCCTTCAGTAGGTGTATTTTGGCCGGTGAACGCACGTCATTGATATTTAATGTCGCAATACGGTTCGCATGGCGTTGAATCCCACTCTGTCGAGGCGCAACAACATCTCCCTGCATCGGCGCTGGGGGCTGAGTTAGAAGACGTTCTCTCGCCCCTCTCCCTTCACCGTCAGCAATTATTAGGCCGTCTTCGTGAGTGCCGGCTGCCTCTGTATGACGTCCGGCGCCTCCTCAATATCGTCATACCACATCTTTGCAGGCAGTGATATATTCGTGTCCATAGCCACAGCATCTGCGTCTGGAGAGCCAACTGGCTGTGATTTCTCTTCATCATCACCACGTCCCGGTACCATCAATGTGACAGACCGCTGTGGGTCTGATCGAACAGTTCCCAGTGCCTCATCCTGTTTCGTAGAGGCTGTTGTGTCGTCTTGGTCCAGAGGCACATCGTCGTCGGGGCAAGGGGAGTCATCCCGAGGAGATGTCCTTTTCGGGGAACGTTGTTTGCGTGATCTTCCGTCCGTGTCCTCAGATTGTAGGGAATCACGGCTGTCCGACAGAAAAGCATCCGTAGGAACGGGAAGTGTTTCGAGTCCTATCGTTGAACTTGGCGGGAGTTCGGGCGAAACTAATGTTGTCGTCTCAGAGTGCGTTCCAGATGGAACAGCATCCGTAGTGGCTGGAACTGCTTCTTGTACTATCGGTGTGCTTGGTGGGAGTTCGGTCTGAACTGATGTTGTCGCCGTAGATTGTATGCTCGATGGAGCAGCATCCTCTGTCATCCCGACGTCTGCGACAAGGTTTTGGAGAGTGCCATCTTGATCTTCCACCGGGGCTGTGTCCTTCCGGTCATCAGCGGACGCAGTGAGGGCTTTGGCATAGCTGATCGGTAGTACTGTCATCGCCGGCGACGGCTCCCGCACATCTGAAGGCAGTTGCGTAATCCGCCGTTGCATACAGTTCGACCTGAGGTGTCCCTCCTGGCCACAGCCAGAACATGTACGTGGTTGACCATCGTAAATCACCACCGCCCGACAACCACCAATTGTCAGATAGGACGGTACATGCTTCTGAAGATCAATAGTGATCTGTCGCACTCCGTTAAGAACGGGGTACGTGGCGAATTGTGTCCCGCGTTCTGCCGTGTGACCATGTACCGTGCCGTATGGCTTAAAAGCCTCGATAACTTCTTCAGCCGGGAGCTCAAATGGCAGCTCAAAAACACGCATTGTCCGTACACCAAGACCAGCATGGTCTACAGTGACCGTACCGACATTCCCGTCACTATGGCAAAATCGGAGACCTGCTTTTGTCGCCTGTAGCATTCTCTCACACGCCGCGTCATTTACCATCTTAACATACACCGTGGGACTAATGATGGACAGTTGAATTCCGACAATATCGTTTGGCGGTATCTTGACTTCCTCTCGAATGAATCGTTCCACTGCTAAAGCCTTTGGTCGTTCGTAATCTTTGCAGAAATTGAATAGTAGTGTAGTTTTCCTGTACTTGTTCGCCATGATCGTTGTTACTAGCCCGCGCGCAGACTAAGTCCACAAGTTAACAAACACTCGCACACACCGCACAGGCGGAAGTATCGGACCTCCGCTTCGCACGGCCGCTAGCACCGAACTTACCATCTGAGCTACCGAAGCACGACTCACGCCCGGTACTCACAGCTTTACTTCTGCCAGTACCTCGTCTCCTACCTTCCAAACTTTACAGAAGCTCTCCTGCGAAACTTGCAATATCCTTTCTTTCAGGAGTGCTAGTTCTGCAAGTTTCGCAGGAGAGCTTCTGTAAAGTTTGGAAGGTATGAGACGAGGTACTGGCAGAAGTACAGCTGTGAGTAGCGGGCGTGAGTCGTGCTTCGGTAGCTCAGATGGTAGAGCAGTTGCCCGCGAAAGGCAATGGTCCCGAGTTCGAGTCTCGGTCGGGCACACAGTTTTAATGTGCCAGAAAGTTTCATATCAGCGCACACTCCGCTGCAGAGTGAAAGTCTCATTCTGGGAACTTATTACCTACTGTTATTCGTTTTTCCGGCCGAAATCTATGATTCCTCTCATCTGGCCTCACATCTTTTTGGTTGCTGTTTCCATATTTCGTTAGCTAACTGCTGAGGAACACAGTTACCGATAAGACACGAACTGCAGATTTTTCTTAGGAGAACTCTCTGTGATTTCCGTCGCAACACTGTTTGTTCACAAGCTGTCTTTTTGCTTAATTGTGTACATAAGTGTTGCCCACTTAACGACCCTTTCAGGTCTCTCTCTCTCTCTCTCTCTCTCTCTCTCTCTCTCTCTCAAGTGGGGTAGCCGCCAGGGCAGGGTACGAAGAACTTTGAATATGCATCGAATATGGAATAGCAGGAAGCGAGTAATATGTTCTAGGTGTTCAGAGATAGAATTTTTGGTTGAAAGGTTATTTGGAGGCAATCAGTTAATAATCAAAATGTTTCGGTTTCGGCCCGACAAAATAATAACTACAACCAATAATTTATTTACGTAACAATGTATCGCATAGAAAAAGAAAAAAGTATTATTCCAAATTATGTCGAGTAAATATACGTAAAAGTTGAGACGCATATAGAACATGCACAGGGTGATTAGAAACAGTTTGAAGAGCGTATAAGGGTGTTGTGGAGTAGCTTATGGTGAGAAATGAATCGCTAAGAAAAAAAATCGATACGCTGCGACGTTTCCGAGTTAATCAGCACTGAAGCTAGGCAGTCAGGCCGTGGCGCGCGCAAATTCAAGCAGCCCATCAGAGACGGTGTCGTCAAACGCGTCCTTCGTTTGGTTCCCTAAAACCGAAACAGAGAGCGGTACAAAAACTGGAAACGGGACGATAGTAAGGATCAGTCCAGAGCCAAAGGCTGAGTAGTCTCGTCCGCTGTCATCTGCGCTATGAGAGCAACTGACTCTAAAATATATCCAGCGGTCCGCTTGAATTTGTGTGCGCAACGGCCTGATTGCCTAGCTTCAGTGCTGATTAACTTGGAACTGACGCAGGCATCAAATATTTTTCTTAACAGTTATTTCTCAGTACGTGACCCTGGAATACCCTTATAAACTTTCCAGACTGCTTCTCTCCACCCTGTATATAAATACAGATTACATGAAGAAATAGGTACTTCAATTTAGAACACGAAAATTTATTACTTACTGTGGAAAAAGGCCGCACTAACAAACTTTTTATTACTGTATAAAATTTTATCGTAATATCATAGTCAGGAACATAGAAATTTCTAATTTCAGTCAAATTTAAAACCAATCCAGTCTTTTTCCTTCTCCCAAGCATTTAAGTGTAAATTGCAGAGTAGTCACATAGACGTACATATCAACAACTAAGGCGGATATCTGTTCAAGTCCTGTGGCCAGGGACTCATATCAGGCAGCCACAGTTCCAGTTCGGGTGGGTCGGCCGTGGTGGCCGTGCGGTTCTAGGCGCTGCAGTCCGGAACCGCGGGACTGCTACGGTCGCAGGTTCGAATCCTGCCTCGGGCGTGGATGTGTGTGATGTCCTTAGGTTAGTTAGGTTTAAGTAGTTCTAAGTTCTAGGGGACTGATGACCTAAGATGTTAAGTCCCTTGCCGGCCGGAGTGGCCGAGCGGTTAAAGGCGCTACAGTCTGGAACCGCACGACCGCTACGGTCGCAGGTTCGAATCCTGTCTCGGGCATGGATGTGTGTGATGTCCTTAGGTTAGTTAGGTTTAAGTAGTTCTACGTTCTAGGGGACTTATGACCACAGTAGTTGAGTCCCATAGTGCTCAGAACCATTTGAACCATTTGTTAAGTCCCATAGTGCTCAGAGCCATTTGAACCATTTGAACCAGTTCGGGCGGGAGGCAGCGGCCTTAATCCAACCACGATCGAACTGAGGTCTCCCCCCCCCCCCCCCCTCATAAGGACAATACATCTGCGTAGGTCAGGAGGCATTATACCGGTTAACAGTGGAAGCCAATAAACTGGAGTAGATCTGATTGCTCCAGACATTATGCGCATTGTCACATTCAGCTGGGTGTCAACAAGCCTTGTATGATGACTGTTCATCCAAACAGGTGCACAATATTCAGCACTTGAGAACATCAAGCCCTGAGCTGAAGATCTCAGGGTGGTTGCTGAATATCCCCAGGTAGTTCCACATAGCTTATGGAGGATGTTTCGAGTCCTCAATTTTTGAGCTAAGTGAAGAAGGTGTTGTTTGAAGCATAGTGTACGATCCAGGATGACACCAAGATATTTTGGGTTCCAATTATGACAAATAATTCTGCCTCTGAAACTTACTTTCAGTTTTACGTTCGCCAACCGATTATTTAAATGGAAGTAATACACTTCTGTTTTACTCACACTGGATTGGAACACTTCTGTTTTACTCACATTATGTTGGAGTCTCCAGATTTTGAAATAATTGTCTAATACAGACAGATCATTGGTTAGAATCTCTCCTGTTGTCTTCATTTTCTGGTGTTGTACAGCTATAGCCAGGTCATCGGCATAGCAGAATTTTCTGGATGAAGTAGATCATATAGATCTAGGTTGAACAGTAATGCAGAGAGAACTGATCCTTGGGGCAATCCGTTGTTTAGCTTCCTCTCCTTACTCACGTTGCTTCCAGGGATTACCTGGAACTTCCGATCGCTTAGCATGCTGTTAACCAGTCGAACCATTGTTCTGCAGGGTATGATGTGAAGAAATTTGTAGATAAGACCTTTCCTCTACACAGTGTCGAAGGTGACAGTTAGATCAATAAACGCCACAGATGTTTTCTGCTTAATTTGATATCCTGACTCTATGAAGGATGTGGAGAAGAATACTTGGTCGCAGCAACTAAGCCCTGGTCTGAAGCCTGCCTGGTCAACTGGAACATTCTCTAAGATACTGCGGAATATGTACCTGAGTGCTGCAGATTTCATCAGATTTTTAAGAATAACGGGAATCTGAAACTGAAAGAAGAGCCAGCCAAGGAGATTCAATATGCCAAAACTGTTCTCATGAGAGACAGACATTTTCGGAGCCTCATACTGAGAAAAAGAGGAAGAAATATATGCTAATTACACATACCTAGGCATCTTGGTTTTGTCGATTACACTGTAGTTCTTGTCTTCAATGCAGATAAGAAAATAATAATGAAATCACAGAATGATACTTTCCTATTTAGCATAGTCGCGGATAACGACTGTAGAAACAGCAAAATGAATAAACAAAAGAATAAAAACTAGACATAGTCATTGTGGTAAGGCAAATAGGGGTTTTCAAAATTAAGTTTCCGATGTGCCTGAACACAGAACTTTACAACCAGTGAGTTTTCCCAGTTTTCACTTAAGACAGTAAGATATGGAATTTCAACACGGTAACTATTCAATAAATGAAGGCTGCTTGGCGTGAAATGGAGAAATGGATGTTGTGAATTGTAGTGGAAACAGAAACATACAAACATATCAGTGAAGAAATTGGAGTGGAAGTCGTAACCAAGATTGTAATCAATTGGAGTCCGTAATGCATGGAGAAGTTTGAAGATGATATTGATTCAGCGGCATGTATGAAATGGCTGAAGATTATCATACAGAAAAAGATCCATTTAACATTACACAAGTTCTTTCATTGCCTCAGATGCTGACATGTTGCTACTATGGAAACGGCAGTACTTTCTCCTCTTTTCTCTCTCAGTCCATACTTCTCCTCCTGGATTCGCGGGGATTCCCTTATACAGAGAAGATAATTACAACATTCAGGGCTATCAGTTAAAACTGTATCTTCGCAGAGATCGATTCTCTATCTTCTTCCATTATAAAGTTGCATTTGAAATCAGTCTTATTCGATTCGCTATCTCTTTCAACATCACACATACATCTATTACATCCACTTTTGTACTCTGCCATGTAGCTTAAATTATGCGGCGGAGGGTATATAGTGTATCAACATCGTTTCTCTCTCCCTCTCTCACCCCCCTCCGCACTTCGTAGTTTATTCACAGATACTGCGCAGAACAAAATGTCCCTAAGCTCCCGAGTAAGTCATAATTCATCTAATTATAGCATCATGGCAAACTATGTGTGTAAGGATGTAATACATATTCTAAGAAAAAAAACGCACCACAAAGGAATTATCCGAATGGTATGCAAATCGGTAGACGTGATTTACACGTGCAGACAAACAAATGATACAGTTTTTAAAAAATTGGATGATTTGTTCAAGAGAGAGAACTTCACAAACTGAGCAAGTCAATAACGAGCTGGTAGACCCGTGGCCCTTACGCAGGTAGTTATTCGGATTATCATTGGTTGACAGAGTTGTTAGACGTCCTCCTGAGGGATATCATGCCAAATTCTGTCCTTTTGGCGTGTTAAACCGTCAACATTCCTAGCTGTTTGGTGGCCATTGCCCATAATGTTCCAAACTTTTCCATTGGGGAAAGATTCGGCAACCTTGCTAGTCAAGGAACGGTTTGCCGAGTACGAAGACAAGCGGTAGCCACTGTGCCCGAATACGGGAAGGCATGATATTTCTGAAATGTAAGCCCCGTATGCCTTGCCATAAAGGGCAACAAATACGTCCCGACAACCAGGAGTGATGCGGATGCAATTTCTTTTCATAGCAGGACCCCTTTGGTTGTCCTCTGCGACACCCTTAGAGCGCAGCGGTACATCGACGATATTTGCCGCTCCTTTTTGTTGCCATTCATGTCAAACCATCCTGGGATTACTTTTCAGCAACATAATGCACCCCCGCACATCGTGAGAATTTGTATTGCTGGTCTTCGTGCTTGCCAAACACCACCCCGGCCAGCAAGATCGTCGGATCTCTCCTCTATTGACAAAGTTTAGAGCATTATGGGCCCTTTAACGAGCTAGAGATTTTGACCTAACGCGACAATTGGACAGGATTTCGTACGATATCCCTCAGGAGGACACCCAGTAACTCTGCTGATCAGTGCCAAGCCGAATAACTACATGGACAAATCATCATTGACTTGCTCAAATTGTGAAGTTCTTTCTGTTGAATAAACCACTCATTTTTTCTGAAAAGCCGGACGGTGTGGCCGAGCGGTTCGAGGCGCTTCAGTCTGGAATCCTGCCTCGGGCATGGATGTGTGTGATGTCCTTAGGTTAGTTAGGTTTAAGTAGTTCTAAGTTCTAGGGGACTGATGGATGACCTCAGATGTTAAGTCCCATAGTGCTCAAAGCCATTTGAACCATTTTTTTCTGAAACTGTGTCATTTGTTTATCTGGAAGAGTGCATCACATCTACCGATTTCTGTCCCATTTTGATAATTCTTTTGTGGTACGTCGTTTACTGTCGTACAGTATACTTTTCTTAACTTGTCTTAGGATGTCCAATCCCACAAATTTAAGAGGAAGCCTTACTTGTGACAACTCACTCTGACTCAACAAACTCGCGACGAATAGTTTGTTCTTGTACAAATCTTCTCTGTGTATTCAAGTTCGAAAGCGTATCGATAGAATGTACAGTAATTTAAATTTGGTCGGGCTGTAGTTTTGTATGCACCTCGTCCGTAAATGAACCGTCATCCTTCAAGATTTTTCACATGGCATGTGCCATCTTCGGCATTATATTTTATTTTCTGCATACAGTATATCGCTCCAGATGGACACTCTTCGATTATATGGAACTTTACATTGCTCCGTTTTTTTCTTTCAAGCGGTTCACAAGCAGAATTTGGTCTTATTACTGCCGAAGCGCAATTTTGCAAAATTCCACACTCAGTCCCTCCGGACCAGCGTATTATAGAGCTTGGCGTGCGCGATCTACTCTGATAGAGAATTTTCGATTGCCACTTTTACATTTCTAATTTACCCTTCATCCATGTCTCTTGAGCGGCACTGTGATTTTAGTGATACGTCGATTAGTTCGGCCAACAGTACATGATGCCGCGTCATGACAAATAGCCAGTGTCACGGCTGGCTAACACACGCGGGAACTGCGGAAGTAAGGTTTTTTTGGGGTGACGGTCGCGCGGAGGCCGGAAAGTCATTAGCCATTGGTGGTAATGGGCCGTAGGAGCCATGGTTCTTCCGGCTGTGGCGTATATAAGCAAGCGTGGGCGTACCGGAAGCACAGTCTGATTTGGACTCCCACCTGTCAGCCGCCAAACGTCCCAGCACCATGAGCAACTGCTGCCTGCCACTGACGTTCGCCGCTGTCATCGCACTGGTGAGATACACCCCCTACGAACCAACACGTAAAGATTGGGCAACAGAACCCCGGAATCCAAGGACGGAAGATTAGAGTTTAACGTGCCGTTGCTAACGACGTCATTAGAGACGGAGCACAAGCTCGGATTACGAAAGGATGGGGAAGGGAATCGGCCGTGGACTTTCAAAGTATCTATCCCGGCATTTGCCTTCTGTGATTTAGGGCAACCACGTAAAATCTAAATCTGGATGACCATATTGGGATTTGAACCGTGTCCTCTCGCTAACTCTCTTGGCCAGAACCCTAGAGTGGCCGTCCTGCGGTATTTGGAGTTACGGAGGATGACGTGAGATCTAAGTATTGTGTTCTGTATTCCAGCTCGAAGTGTGTGTATGCATGAGCGCGCACATGTTTGTGTGTGTATGTATGTAAGTGTGTGTGTGTTTGTGTGTGTGTGTGTGTGAGAGAGAGAGAGAGAGAGAGAAAGAAAGAGAGTTTGTATTTGTGTATTTCGGATCGTGTCCATCAGGAATGTTCACCTGCGAATGGAAGTCACTTCCTCCAACCTCTTTTGGGTAGGAACGATTACAAATATGACTGGTCCCCGAGGACCCACTTATATCTTACATATAGAAAATGTAAAATAAAATGGACCAAACTTGGACACTTGGAATCTCAAACCAAAACAACGAAAACTCGAAATATGTCTGCAATGCTTAGTCTTTGCTTTGCTGTTAGAAGGGAGATGGGGGCTAGTTGTTACAATTTTTTCAATAATTTTTGTACAAAAAGATTTTCGAATTATTTTAATGCGAGATACTTTATAATGTAGCACCATTATTATAGATGCACAGCATTTTTCCTTTATGCTCAGTTATGAATATCACTGAATTATAAGGAACCCCTTGAGAGAGAGGTCGCAAAAGGCAGTGATGTTTACGCCATTCGACGCTCCACACGTCTGCCATGCAACCCCAAGATTGGCTGCTAATGGCAACACGGGGGGACTGGAGGTCTCCAATGGTGAGCTCAGCATGAGGCTACGGAACGTAGTTGAGCTGCTTGGTCAACCAGTAACTCACAACAGTTCTACATTGCTAGTGGTGTTGATAAAAAACAGAGCGATTGCAACGATAAATAAAGCAAACATCGTATTATTTCTACAACAGTTGCCGAAATTGACATTTCGTGAGAAAGGAACCGAAGCAATTTCGCAGAATGCGAAAGAAGTGACAGATGAAATATTAGCGTCTCCGCTAGATGAGCCAGTCGAATGTGTGGTGTCCTATACGCTCGATTGTGCGGCAAATGTACGTGAGGAGTACAATAATGACGATACGAGCTCAATAAGTGAAAGTGATACTGAAACAGGTGTCGAGCCATGCAGTTCATCATTTTTAATCAGACAAGGAGCCACAAACCCCTCTCCAGTGAAACGTAGTAAATGACAATCGTTGTCCAAGGAGCGAGTGCTAAACATAATTACGAACATGGAAGATCATCCGCAGCGTAGTAAAAAAGCAATTACGAACAGATGTCGTCAAGTCCGCACCAACATGACCATGTAGTGCATAAGAAAAGGAAGGGATATTCGAGGGAGGACAAGGCGTAATTGTCACAAAATAATGTGTTTGGGCGTTTCAAGGATGCGCGGTTCAATTTAGAGGATGTGCATCATACTGATTTATGTTATGCAAATCAAATCGCGCGCGGCACATATTACAGTAATTTCAAGGTTGCGTAACTTCGGACAATACTACAGAATTGGATAAAGAAAGGTAACGAAATTTCAAACAAAGCGTTAACTTGACGATGCACAGCAAACTGCGAAATCGCCCCGAAAATTTGTATATGAGGTAAATAAACTCACCCCATCATTCAGCAAGGAATTTAACTCCCACCAATCGGGATTTGAAGTGGAAATGCATATTAAAGGAACTCTGGAAATTACAGGTACTAAGGGGGTTGTACCAAGATTAACTAACGTCAATGTCTTAATGCATTCGTACACAATTATGCCGACGATTAATTTGAATTGTAAATTGCTGGAATTTACTGTGCTGGGAGAAGTTGGAGGTGGTCTGTCCCCTAATAGTCTTTCTCGTGTGCACGATCGTGCATGGGCAGTAAGGAATATATACGTCACAGCAAGCAAGAGTGGAAAATGAGGGTAAGAGAACTACAACTACGGTAGGAGCACTGCTTTTTGGCAGTAGCTTGTCAAAATAATTTCCTTTCGCTTGATTCCTGGTCTGCGTATAAAAATCATTCCTCCTGAAAATTGTGTGACATTGCAATTCGTGCCACCTGGAACCACTGCACAAATCCAGACTCTGTATATTTGTTTTTTTTCCGTGTCTATAAAACATACTGTGGCAGTATCTGCAGCTACGTCTTCAAGGACAGCCAGTTTCACGATAAGAGCCGCGAAAAATTGTTTCGCATTCGTTTGCATGCCATCACATTCCATCAGTCCTCATCATTCCGTTGCATCAGTATGATTCTATATGTGTTCCTTAAGAGTGGATACCCAGCTGACCGTCCTGCTCAGTTTCTATCTCCCAAGGAGTTCGCCTTCTGTCCTGTTGGAGTGTACCTTTGTGATTACTGTGGCGCGCCATTTTTCATTCGGCGTTCATGGTTCAAGTTAATGGTTCGTTTTGAAAATTTCTTCAAAGTCGACGACGTCCATTTTGTGAAGTGCAATGCGAACATCCCATAGAAGGTTGATCTCTGCAACCCCCTCCCCCCCCCCCCACCCCATCCCCGCCGGACACTCATTTTCTGTCGCCTTCCTGATGAACATGATGAGTCATTAGCATCTAATATTTTTTTCAAATTAACCTTAATAAAGACTGAGCTTGCGAATTCCCACTCAAGGGCTCGCTTGTTACGTTTTTTCCGGGCATGCACACTGTAAAAACAAATGACTTCACAATGGGGCTTGTTGCTACATTGTGTGGAGAAATTGTTACACATATTAACCACTGATCAAAAAATTTAGTTCTGTTTTATTTGTTGTATTTCTCTTACATATAATTTGTTATCAGTATTATAGAAAAGTTTGTTTTCTTTTTAAAAATTACTGGTAAGCTGATATTACTTCTTTCGACACTTCGCTAAATGTTTCTTTTAGCGTTGTGCCTCAATTTGTCTCCTGTTTGTTTTTATCTCATACTGCCTGCATAAGGAAAATATATAACAAGAAACTGTACTCGACACCACGTGATTGTTGCACTGTAATAATTACCCCAAACGAAATTGTATCAAATTGCCCCATACGTTGCCATCTTACATTCGGTTAAAGGTAAGCATCAATTTTCAATTTTAGGGAAATTTTAAACATTTTATCCCTCACCTGAAGTTAAGACTTCCACAAGATACAGCATTTTTACTGATACACAAAAAGGCTACGTTACTATAAAAAAAAATACACAGAAGAAAAAATTACAAACAGAGAAACGACATGACCTCTCGCAGTCTCTCATACTGACAGCCCGGCCACCAGCAATCAGCAGGAGAACTATAGGGTGCTACCACGTACTGGAAGGAAACACTCCTGCTACCAGTGGCTCTGAGTACTATGGGACTTAACTACTGTGGTCATCAGTCCCCTAGAACTTAGAACTACTTAAACCTAACTAACCTAAGGACATCACACACATCCATGCCCGAGGCAGGATTCGAACCTGCGACCGTAGCGGTCACGCGGTTCCAGACTGTAGCGCCTATAACCGCACGGCCACTCCGGCCGGCCTGCTACCAGTGATTAGTTCAAGATTCCGACGTAACAAGTTGATCCATATAACAACTGCAGCCTCACCTAAAATGCCGCTTTACCTTCTGGCAGTGGCCAACTGACAGAAATTAATCGCACTGTCTTCATTCACAGAAAGTAGTCCAAATGTTATTGCCTCCCTTCCACACACGCAAGTTTCCACGAGGCCCTTGTAAAGTGTCTCTGCATATGGAATGTCCGTTGCATAAACCAACTGGATCAGTTGTTTCCGCAGGTAGGAATCCAAACGAATCAGCTATGGAAAAGTTCGTTCCCTACCTATCAGTCAGTCATGGCAAACACCAACTGGTGCATCTTGAACAACATTGTTAAAATATTCTAGCGACACTTCATACATAAACTGCGCGATTCTTTCTATTGCATGAGGACGTTATCTGAAGTAGTCGACTTCACTGTTACATCACATTAAAGGTTTAATCAGTGATAGCCAGAAGCGATGTATTTTAGAATATATTTTACTCGACTTCTTCTCTGTTGCGTTGTGACAAAAGCGCTACAAAATATGCCAACTATTTTTGATACATCTTGTATACGAAAATAACGATAATTAGTATATACATGGTGTATATATATGTATAAACACGGCCACCTAATCGTGTCTGAGCGGCGTCTGTTCTTTCGGACATGTCCAACTCAAATAACAGTAATATCTAAGCCTTGAAGGCATTTCGTTATATCTTCAATGTGGATGCACCCTATGTCCGATGTCTTCCGGGAATCATGAGAAATGCTGCGAGCGATGAAGAAAATGGAAAGGGGAGCGCTACGGCAGCAGTTGAGCGACTAGATGGGAATTCGGGTCAGGCGTGGAGCGCGCTCGAAGAGCCGAAGCTGTTACAGCGACTGCTCGCGTGAAGCGGAAAATCTGGGTTCGAGTCCCAGTCCTACACAAATATTCACCTGTCGCCACTGAATTACTTCAGTACTCTCACGCGGCTGACGTCGCTATTTCTTCGTCACACATTTGTTAGGAGGTATTTTCTGAAGGAAGTGTAGCCTTGTACGAAAATGAAACACCGACGATAAACAGTTCAGAGAAGAAGAGAAAGAACCGTTTGAAATGTGGTGCTACAGGAGAATGCTGAAGATTGGATAGGTTGATTGGATAACTAATGATTAATGAGGAGGCGCCGTATCGAACTGAGAAGAGAAATTTAAATGGACTAAAATAAAAGGATCGGTTGAAAGGATACATTCTGATGCATCAAGGAATAACCATTACGGTACTGGTCGAAAGTATTGGGTGGGAGGGGGGAAGGGGGAAATGATAAGGGGAATCAAGACTTGATAACTGTAAGCAGATGTAAATGGATGTGTGTGGCAATAGCTAAGTAGAGATGAAGAAGCTTGTGCGGGACAGATTAGAATGGAGAGCTGCGACAAACTAGTCTTCGGACTGAAGATCACAACGACAAAAGCAACAACGCTATACGGAAGGAGGGCAGAGGGGAGTCTGTGAATAGACCCATTGTTAAATTAAGCACCACATGCCTGTGATAAGCAAACAGCAGAACGAGAGTGTGGTTTTGCCCTCAGATGCTGCTGAGCCCAGCTGCGGCGCGGCCAGAGGCCAGCAGCAGCCAACAGCCGTCAGCAGAGCCCGGCGCTGATTTCGCCGGCGGCTTCATGGTGGCCATGGGGTCCGGCAAGGAAGGCGCCGAGAAGAGCTTCTCCGCCATGGCGGGCGGCGCAGAAGGAGCCATCAGTGCCATGCAGCAGGGAGCCGAAGCGGGCATAGACGCCGCCTCCCAGGCGTCCAAGGCGGCCGTCGACGCATTCGCGGCCGGTGGGAAGGCGGCCGTCGGCGTCGGAAAGGCTATGTTCGAGGGAGGCGTCGGCGCCGCCGCGGAAGGCGCCAACGCCATGGCGTCGGCGGCTGAAGCAGCGTCAGGCCGCCGATGAGGGTCTGGTGGGTCAGCTCAATCCCAGTTTCGCGCGCTAGCCTTGCACTGCTGCAGATACTGTCCTAGTGAAACCACATGTATAGGCCCGACCGAACAATAAGGTGCGTGGCAACAGCCGCTCCAAAATGGCCCAGAAATAGTCGGTGTTTCCAGTAGTCAAGCATTCCCTATAGATGTACAAAGTGTGTATCAACATTGTCTTTATCCTTGCAAGTTGTGAGCATACCATGTTCACAATAGCATTTATTCTTTATTTTATTTATTTATCTGGTACATACTACTGTTTATAATTCTGTGGAATAATAATTATTACGTAACAGCAACTCATCGAGCGAAATACACTGATAACAAAACGTTCTAATGTTAGAGTCTAAGTGCAGATCAATATCGACACACACACACACACACACACAGAGAGAGAGAGAGAGAGAGAGAGAGAGAGAGAGAGAGAGAGAGACCAATTACTGCCCAGCTAGCAGACAGTTAGGAATGCTTTCACGTTTATGAACGCAATTAAATTTCGTATAGGGTAGGATATTTTGTCAAAACATGATTTTTATTGAAGTTCTTCGCCTAATAAATAGGACGCAGCAGAGAAATGTGCTTAAGCTTTCTTACTGTTGCGGTCAGCTGTGCAAGGTATTTCTCAACATACCGTATGTCCCTATGTGCATACATGCACCTACTCATTTTATAACCACACAGTGACATTTATCTGCGCTCTATTCACCGAACGTTTCAGGGTCATAACCAGTGGTCAACACCAGCACCTGTACAGATCTAGGACTCAGGTATCCTCCTCCTCCCCCCCCCCCCCCCACTCCCACAAATAGTTCTGGCCACCACGATCCGTTATCCGGACATGAAATGAAGCCACACGACTCACTCCTGCTTTGTGTACATTCAGTTTGGCGGTCAGTATAAGATCCGATAACGCCACAGTTACATGACACACCTAATCGTCATGGTGACAGAAGCTTCATTTCTCCAATGACCTCTGCCTCATATTAAATCACTCACCAGTGAAGCACTCACACTGTTAGTTTTAGGACAACTGTCTAGCCTTTCAGCGATGTAACGTGCAGCGACTCATACACTATAATGATCTAACAGCTTTTGAGGGCCTGCTAAAACAAAAGTACAATGTCTTGTAAATACATCTGGTACCGACAAAAATGATTCTGTTGCACGTGCTCACACACCGAATGGCGGCTTAACGAGTACTGATACGCATACAAGTTGCTTCGTCTCACCTTCTAGCTTTATAAATAAAGGTCTCAAACGTTTGTTAATCCCACCCATATGGTGATAGATAGGTACTGACTCGGTCAAACATAAAAATAACACTCATGGGATGTGTCCTTTAAAACCGTGTTGTTTGGAAAAACATGAAACGTCAACACGGAAGTATGTTTTGGGATGCAACTCCGAATGTAAGTATCAATTAAATTTATAGCACTCCAATGCACTGATCAGATTTCAGTCTTGTAACTGCGAATTTTATTGTCCTCAGTGATCATCTATATACCAGTATGTCTGTAACATTTGTATATGTAAATTTTCACGTTTTGAGATACTTACATTTTTCCAAATTGATGATGACGACACGTACCCTCTACTGTTGTCAACCAGTACATTCTTTCATATTTAGTATACTCACTGCATTGTTATGTACTGGTACATTCTTTCATACTTAGTGAAATTACGTAATTGGGTCTCAAACGGAAAAAAAATGACAAAAATTGCTTCAGCATCTAAGTACAAGCAACTACGCAGAAATAATTGCATTAAAACTATTTCGCTGTGTTACAGGTCTGCTGTTTGCTGCTACTGCTGCTGCTGCAGCTGCATCGAAAGATGACACCTGACAAGACTGTAAATTTGTCTGATGTCACCTGTTATTATTAAAAACTTAAATCCAACCAGTTAGACGAATTTAATTTTTATTTCTTAAGTTTTCTGTTAACAACCACTATTAAGTACAGTACACATACACTGCCGACTCGCGTTAACGTGACCACCTGTCAAAAGAATGAAGAAAACACTTTTGTAGAGTGAACTGTAGCGAGACGTGCATGAAGAGAGACAATGAGATTCTGGAAGGTATCGACAGGGATGTGGAGCCAGCTGCGCCACGTGCCTTGGTTGCAGATCCATGTCCCGAAGAGTCCGATCGAGGTAGTCCCACAGATTCTCTATCGCTTTAAAATCCAGCGAGTTTGGTCGCCAGGGGAATACGGTAAATTCAACCTGGTGCTCTTCGAAAAACACACGCACACTGCGAGTTACATTATACGTTGCATTGTCCTGCTCGTCGATGCCATCGTGCCGAGAGTAAACAAACTGCTTCTAGACGTGGACTTGTTCCCAATGAGAGAGGCATATTTGTGTTGATCCACTGTGCGTTCCATAATGATGAGATCACTCAGGGAATGCCACAAAAACATACCGCAGATAATAATGCTCTTTCCTCTGGCCTGGACCCTTTGCTTTCAGACATTTCGCGTCGTACACGCCAACAGCCATCTGTCCAATGGAGCAAATACGTGATTCATTGAAAAAAAAACCTGTCGCCACTCTGTGGACATCCAGTTGCGGTACTTCTGTGCAAATTCCAGCCTTCGTCGCCGATGAACGGCAGTAAGCATGGGTGCATCAGCCAGGCCTGCAGCGGACGCCCACACACAGCAGCTTTTACGGAACCTTCGTTGAGAAGACACTGTTGGTAGCCGCTTGGTTCATCTGGGCGGTCAGTTGCTCAAATAGCTGCACGTCTATTCGCTCGTACACATCTTCGCAGCCATCGTTTACCCCTGTCACCTATGACTCGTGGGGCACCACAGTTGCCTCGGCGCCAGTTTTGGATAGCCATGCACAAGATACTTTAGCCATGGTGGCACACGAACAGTTTAAAAACTAAAGCCGTTTCAGAAGTTCTTCCACATGTGATGAAAAAGTCAATTATCACGTCCTTTTAGACGTCTTATCAATCGCTCCATTTCCACATTACGATGACTGCACTGTTTTCCGTGTCCCCCCCACACGCTTTATACAGGGTGTTACAAAAAGGTACGGCCAAACTTTCAGGAAACATTCCTCACACACAAAGAAACAAAACATGTTATGTGGACATGTGTCCGGAAACGCTTACTTTCCACGTTAGAGCTCATTTTATTACTTCTCTTCAAATCACATTAATCATGGAATGGAAACACACAGCAACAGAATGTACCAGCGGGACTTAAAACACTTTGTTACAGGAAATGTTCAAAATGTCCTCCGTTAGCGAGGATACGTGCATCCTCCCTCCGTCTCATGGAATCCCTGATGCGCTGATGCAGCCCTGGACAATGGCGTATTGTATCACAGCCGTCCACAATACGAGCACGAAGGGTCTCTACATTTGGTACCGGGCTTGCGTAGACAAGAGCTTTCAAATGCCCCCATAAATGAAAGTCAAGGGGGTTGAGGTCAGGAGAGCGTGGAGGCCATGGAATTGGTCCGCCTCTGCCAATCCATCGGTGACCGAATCTGTTGTTGAGAAGAGTACGAACACTTCGACTGAAATGTGCAGGAGCTCCATCGTGCATGAACCACATGTTGTGTCGTACTTGTAAAGGCACATGTTCTAGCAGCGCAGGTAGAGTATCCCGTATGAAATCATGATAACGTGCTCCATTGAGCGTAGGTGGAAGAACATGGGGCCCAATCAAGACATCACCAACAATGCCTGCCCAAACGTTCACAGAAAATCGGTGTTGATGACGTGATTGCACAATTGCGTGCGGATTCTCGTCAGCCCACACATATTGATTGTGAAAATTTACAATTTGATCACATTGGAATGAAGCCTCATCCGTAAAGAGAACATTTGCACTGAAATCAGGATTGACACATTGTTGGATGAACCATTCGCAGAAGTGTACCCGTGGAGGCCAATCAGCTGCTGATAGTGCCTGCACACGCTGTACATGGTACGGAAACAACTGGTTCTCCCGTAGCACTCTCCATACAGTGACGTGGTCAACGTTACCTTGTACAGCAGCAACTTCTCTGACGCTGACATTATGGTTATCGTCAACTGCACGAAGAATTACCTCGTCCATTGCAGGTGTGCTCGTCGTTCTAGGTCTTCCCCAGTCGCGAGTCATAGGCTGGAATATTTCGTGCTCCCTAAGACGCCGATCAATTGCTTCGAACGTCTTCCTGCCGGGACACCCTCGTTCTGGAAATCTGTCTCGATACAAACGTACCGCGCCACGGCTATTGCCCCGTGCTAATCCATACATCAAATGGGCATCTGCCAACTCCGCGTTTGTAAACATTGCACTGACTGCAAAACCACGTTCGTGATGAACACTAACCTGTTGATGCTACATACTGATGTGCTTGATTCTAGTACTGTAGAACAATGAGTCGCACGTCAACACAAGCACCGAAGTCAACATTACCTTCCTTCAATTGGGCCAACTGGCGGTGAATCGAGGAAGTACAGTACATACTGACGAAACTAAAATGAGCTCTAACATGGAAATTAAGCGTTTCCGGACACATGTCCACATAACATCTTTTCTTTATTTGTGTGTGAGGAATGTTTCCTGAAAGTTTGGCCGTACCTTTTTGTAACACCCTGTATACCCTAGTAGTGATAGTGCTGACACATGCCGTTTGTGCCATGAATAACTTCGAAGTTATTACTGTTGACAAAAGATGGCAGCACCGTAGAAAACGTGAATTGTTCGTTTGTTGTACTATGAGTTATCGCCATCAGATAGCTTCATGTCATAAATTAAATGCTTTCTACATCTATGATTCGCAATATTCTAAAATGTCTGCAGAATGCGTCTGGAATGCAAGTTAATTTTCACAGTGACACATATTTGCCTAATTAGTGCTTAAAATTGTAGACTATGTACTCCAGAGCTAGTTCTCTGTGCCTAGTAACACATTTTAGAACGCAAGACTAAGGTTGGTTGGTTGGTTTTGGGGGAAGAGACCAAACAGCGAGGTCATCGGTCTCATCGGAGTAGGGAAGGACAGGGAAGGAAGTCGGCCGTGCCCTTTCAGAAGAACCATCCCGGCATTTGCCTGGAGCGATTTAGGGAAATCACACGCAAGACTAAGGAATCGATCTAAAACTAACCAGACCAGACTTAAAACTACAAAAAAACATGTTAGCTAAAATATTACGCCATGCAGGCAAACGCTCAAACAAACTGACTGTCTGGATGTAACTAATCAGGCCTACTCTTGATGTAAGTAACAATGTATCCTCAAAGTAAATATTTCCGCATTTAAATTATTGTCAAGCTCCATTTTAAGAGGGACAAAGATAATGCACCAAGTTATACACTAGAAAAAATAAAATCGCTGATACTGATTGACAATCATTGCTATTATTATAAATGACACAGGCATACTGGAGGCAGTGTGCAATCAGAACTGTGGTGACAAGGTTCTCTAAAAGCTTTATATTTCGTGTGTTATTTTCTACTCCCGTGATGTCACCATATTCTAAGAAATGTTTGCAAAATACTATGGTAACACGAAAAGTGGGATATTTAAGCTGATTATCTAGGATCTAGCTGAGATTCGGTACAAGACAAAACGCTGTAAGACTCAAATCAATTACTTTACCACATCTGCAATCTCGCAATATCCTAAAATGCAATGGAAAACGTAATGTTTACGTTGGAGCAGTATCTGAATACGTTATATGTGCATTCAAACTTCGCAGCTCCATTTTAGGAAACTATGGTTCAAGAAAATAACACTTGTGATCAACTACACCAGCACACAAGTACGTACAACGCAATTGTCCTATTAGGGAAGAAAGGAATAAGGTGATCGATTATAGAAGGGAATAAGGTACTTTATTACAGTATGTAACTTAAAGACCGGACTGCTTATAAACACACACTCACGAGAGAGCCGAACAAAATACAGTACCATAGAGAGATATGACATTTCCAAAGGCAGAGACTGTAGCTCAGAAATAAATAAAATTACGTACAAGTTATGGTGAGATGTTTCACAATTTATACAGTTCCATTGCATTTAATTCTTTCCCATGCCTTTTTTTCATCTCTTGTCCAAAAAAATGTTAAAATACGCCCATTTTATACACCAGGTCTCAACGTATCAGTATCGGAACACAAAATTACGGGATTTTTTGGTATAACATAATGCGGCCCTTCAAGAGAGCCTCCATCCAAAAATTAGGATCATCCATTACAATTAGCCTTCTGTTTACATATTCTGGCAGTCCAATCAGTGAGACACAATTTTTTTACCATTACGTTTGTTCAAAGTGTTATAAAAAGTACTTGAGAATGCTGCAGTAGGTTAATGCATCACACCTAGACGGCCGGAGATGGAACGGTGGCGTTCTGCCTGTAGTGAATGGTAAGGCAAAACCTCATCCTGGCGTACTGGTACAACAACTCGAGATTCCACGTTATAACCAATAGCGTAGCAACATAGCCATACAGCAGGCTGAGAAGCATGGCATCCGATGTCACTCACAGGCAGGCAGAACCACTGAGGGAATTTCAAGATAATTATCGTGTGGTCACTGTAGTAATAGATACATGACAGATTGTAAGGCTCAAGATACAGATGGAAGCGTCTGTCAGCAACATACGTTTATAAAATGATAGCCACACCGGCTGTAGTTTTCTGAACGAGTTCGGTGGCAGTGTACTTTAACATTGTCTTGATATATAACTGATCTCTGCATTCTCATGTTTGCTGTCTTGGAGAGAACGATCCGCTATGCTTTCTACTATCTATTTTAGGCTCTCTTTCCAGGTTATCCTAATGCCCACAGATTTTCAAGACAATCATCTAAAAGAGATATGTGGATTACTGTAAGCAGGAGAGGATGGATTTCTTGCATAGCAGTGGATAGTTGGGTGACATGGAAAAAAGGTACTGGAAGAAAGGCACATATTATCGTGTACCTACCTTGAATAATAATTGCTCTCTACTTGTTTTGAGCTGCTTTTGGGCTATATGTCCTCCATTCTAGATCTAAGTTCAGGTATCTGATATAATGAATTAATTTCGCTCTACAAGTTAGTAACATGCAAGGCATACAAATTCCTATTGTAACACACAATAATTTTAGCTGATTACCACAATAATATGACTATGAGACCGCATACTGATACAAACAATAGTTGTAAAAATTACATATGGTAAATATGTACTTCAGAATTTCAGTGTACGTGGATGGGCCACCCGGAGTGGCCGAGCGGTTCTAGGCGCTACAGTCTGGAACCGCGCGACCGCTACGGTCGCAGGTTCGAATCCTGCCTCGGGCATGAATATGTGTGATGTCCTTAGGTTAGTTAGGTTTAAGTAGTTCTAAGTTCTAGGGGACTGATGACCTCAGTCCCATAGTTCTCAGAGCCATTTGAACCATTTTTTTGTACGTGGATGTGATGTCATGAAACTGCTGGTTCGCAGAGTGTTCATAATAGAGTGCTTCATAAGAAAGATACAAGTCCTCGTGTAAATATCTTGAATAATAACGGCTCTCTACTTGTTTTGAGCTGCTTTCAGGCAATATGTATTCCATTCCAGCCCAGAGTTCAGGTATTTGGCACAACAACTTAATTTCGCTCTACAATTTAGCAATACGCAGACCATCTTGTCCACCATTGTAATTCAATCTAATTTAACCTGATATCCACAAAAAATTGTATACTTATTTTAGATTCAAACACCTAGCAGCTAGTACGAAATATCGACATGTAACATTTGATTTTACTTAGTTAACAATCCGATTACGTGTTGGGTTCGTATCTCCGTCACAGAACTTCACATCATGCGCTTCATCTTTAAATGCATGCACACTTTGTTACTTCAGAAAGGAGGTATATCAGACATCTTTCGTGGTTAGTTAACAGGAACGAAAGAGTCGTGATAGGAGTTCCGGTTTATTACAAAAACTATCCTCTTTTATTTTCAAGTTTAGATTTGGTTACTGATATTGGCGATATTCGGTAATTCATGACTCTTCATGGTTAGCCAGCAATATGATATTATTAGATTAGATTAATACTTGTTCCATAGATCATGAATATGACATTTCCTAATGATGTGGAATGTGTCATTTTAGTGAAAGATTTCTTTACATACCATGATTCAATTTCTTTACAACAATTTTTTACTCTCTCTCTCTCTCTCTCTCTCTCTCTCTCTCTCTCTCTCTCTCTCTCACACACACACACACACACACACACACACACACACACACACACACACACACACACATTCTTTTTTTATTTGTATTTGTTTGTTGTGCCCGACTATCGGTGAGGCAGGAAAATATCCGTGAATTAGTTTCTTAGTTTTGAGTCCACTTACTAAAGAAATATAAAAACAATTATGAGAGGTACTGATTTACGATGCTTAGTTTGCAGTCAGTTCTGAGTATTATTAGTAACTACACTCCAGTCCCTAAACCTAGTTACAGAATTGCGAATCAGACGTATTACGTATTCCAGGCCGTAGCAGCCATAATCTTTGAGACGCCAGCGGTGGTCACTTCCCGCTGTAGGATCACATCAGTTTGTCTTCTTCCTGCTGGTACTGTTACTGAGATTTGGCAACAAGGCAATGTATGTTTGGCAACTATGTGATCGACGAGTTACTTCCTGGTGTGCACGGAATGAAGCCTCTAAGTTCACTTGATTTTACCTGTCATTTCCATTGAATAATCTGAGTTATTATAGCTTGAGGTGTAACGAAAGATTGTAAATTTACGGTTTTCAGCCCAGGAAAGTTGTTGCACGTGGAAATCGCAACTAATATCGTCCTTTAAATAGCGGTTTACGAGTTCTAGCCACTACTGGCCTCGTAATAGGTAACAAAGACACATACCTCTTCCCGAGCTCTGTAGTAACGTGCAGCACTGCGAAAAAGCGTCTGTTCGCGGTTTCAGTCTCTCTGACTGTAACGTTTCTATCCCTTCTGGGAAAGAGCTACAAGCAGTCAGATCAAACATCAATAAGGAAATCGTAAGGAAATACTTTCGGCTCATAGTGCAATGGTGAATAACTTTCAATGCTGCATAACAGGTAACGCCTCTTTCCACTGCTTACAAGCAAATTTTGGGTTTCTAGGAATACATAACGTTATTTATGAAATGCCACATTTGCGTACCTGTTGAGTATGACACAGCATACCAATTAAACACAGACCCAATCGAAATCTAAGTGAGTAGTATTTTACTAATTCGTGTTCATAGAGGCACGCTTGTGTACAGTTACTCAGTTTTATTAAAACAGACTTTCATCGTAAGGTTATCGTTGGTAGTTTTATTTCATTTCTTATAATACAGTGCACAATTTTCGTAAGGTTTGTTTTAGTGTTGTTAAAACAATAGTAAACGGGAGAGAGAAATTAATCATCAACGATATATGCGAATTTGTAACAACAACTGCACATATAATAATTTTTTCTTTTGATTTTCGATAAATTAGTGTAAGCAATGTTTTGATTTCATTTCTTTTTCTTTTCATGCCATTATGTTAAGGAAACTATAAACAACTTTCGATGTGAATATTAATGTTTATGTCAAATTTCAAGCAATGTTATAACAGAATTGAAATGTAAGAAACGTTGAAACTGTTGTAAGATGTTAAAATTGTAATCGTGCGCCTGGTCCATACGTAGGCAATGTATTAGGATATGTGGAATGTAAAACCTTTGGTGAATACCCTGTCTGTAGGGGAGCAGGAAAAGGTGGAGGCAGGCGAGCGCAGGAAAATGCACACGGGCGCTGCACGGCATAACGGGCTCAGCAGAGGTAGTCGGAGTTGGGCATCGGTCTGAGAAACACGCTCTGGATCGAGGAGGCTCTCCTGGAAAACATGATTTCATTGGGCCTCGGATGTGCTGTTTCCGACGACTATACATTATGGCTATATTCCATAGGCACTAAATGGAAAAGGATTGCGATGCTAAGAAGAAGCAAAGTGCCGATACATCAAGAGCCATAGCTGTGATTGTACATGTGCTGTGCGCCTCGCCATCTCGCCGCCCGCCAACCGCCGCATCGACACGAACAGGTTGAAACATTTAGTACTGTATTCGTGTGGACCAGTGTTAATTTTGATCCTGACTGTTCAATAACAACTTAACTTTTACCAGAATTGTCCTATCAATTAATTATCCTTATCACTAACCTAGACAGGGTCCTTTCCACATGTTGTGCAGTCCGAGTGTCCCGAAATGAAGATTTAAAGTTTATGTTAATAAGAATTACCTGCAGACCTATCTATGCTAGAAAGATGTTTAAGGAGCTTTATTGTTAATGAAAATATAAGCAAAGAACAAAGGTCTGACAAAGTTTCAGGGTCCCCCCCCCTTCCACTCTTTTCTTTTCTATTCATTTAAAGTCTGAAGTGTACTGAACTGATTTGACCAGCAAAGTTAAAGTCAATATAAAACCTAAATTTATCAGTGTTTTACCCTTATTAAAATTGACATTGTTTGTGTGTTTCAAAAGTGCTATTTCTAGGGTAACCTACGCCAGATTTCAGTCAGATTTATAGACAAAACGCTGTTTGTAGTAATCATTATAGTGTAATGTTGTGTATTTATAGCTTGTCCAAATTAGTACAGAAAGGGAAAATATTAGTTCAGTAGATTTTTCTGGTTCTAAAATTTACCATATAATGCAGTATTACTACGTGTTGTTATGCTTGTACGTACATCCACTTGTACAAGGAAAAAACTCACTTAATGCCTAATTAGGCTGGCAACCGTATTATTAACAATTGGTAGCATCTGCTGTGTATGTTTCTTGCCCGTCCTAACGTGTAGTTGCACTTTAGACTTGCTTGACGTATCATTGTTGTTACTGAGTGGGCGTAAGTCTGATTTTGCCTCCATTCAGGTACACGCGGTCAACATATTTACTAAAATCCTTTCCTATAAGGTGAAGCTCGTCAACTTATCATAGTACAGGCTTTAAAGAGCTAACGCACGCCAGAGCGGAGACGTTACAAATTCTCTGATGTTATCTATAACAGTCTGACAATGCACATGCAGTTTATTGATTACATGCATGTAGAAAACTTGTCCTGAGTTAAAGCTGTCAAACAAGGTTTGAAGAAGAATAAAATGCCACTACCACATGACGGCTAAAGTAGAAAATACTTTTCTGACATATTTTGACACGATGCGCTCTCCCCATTCATAATACAAAAGTTTCGAGATGCATCTGCTGCCTGGCCATCTATTAAACCTGAAGAGAACCAAAGGTCGCAAAAGTTAGCCATTTTTCACACATGCGACTATTTTCGGTTTCATAATACAAAAGTTTCGAGATGCATCTGCTGCCTGGCTGTCTATTAAACCTGAAGAGAACCAAAGGTCGCAGAAGTTAGCCCTTTTTCACACATGCACTATTTTCGGTTGAGAAGTGAAGGGAATTATGTTCAACGTTCCATTACATTGATAACTTCAGCAGACAGCAGGATTGCGTTTTAAAAAACATAACAGTGAATGTTCTCGAACTCGCGACGTCTTATTTACGGCGCGCGATGCTTACCGTTATGCTACTAGGTGACACGCAGCTACAGCACCTACAGAAGTCAACAAAATTTCCTGCAGAAGTTCCGCATTCCACAGTGCTGTGGGATAATGCATATGGCCGGATCTAGACTTCTGAGAGACAGACAGTTACAGCTTTTCTTTTGCACTGCACGACGTTTTCAACAAACAGATAGCGCAATAGAGTAGCTCAAGTGGAAAGCAATACTTCCTATTTAAATTTCTGCATCCTACACTGTTGGCAGTTGTGTGTAGGTGGCAGTTACGTGATTTTGTTTCGCTGATTACAAAATAGAGTCGAATGTATGCACTTGGTAGCTGAGACAGCTAGTTGATGGTGATTTTGTCAACCAAGTAAATGAATGTACTGAACATGCTGCAAACCACTACAGGGAGCCTGTGTGTCAGAATTCTCATCCAGTGAGGCGCATCGGCGTTATGATAGAAAAATAAGTAAGAGTGAAGAGGATTTGGTGGTCTGTTGGATTGATGCGAGGTTCATATACTTATGGTCTGGGTTCGATTCCAACTTCTGCCAATGATTTTTGATAGGGAGAGACAGATTCTGTTTTCTTCTGACTACGCCAAGTGAAGAAGGTATAATGGCATTTTGGACTGAAATTCATATTAAACATGATATTCCTTCTCTACCAAACAGACATTAGGTTGAACTACAATAAAGTCAGGAGTGGCGACATGTAGAAACCCTATCACCAGTAACCTTTCTTATACTAGTTATTTATTTCTAGTGACGAAACAAACGCTATGTAGGCTCAGAGGACACTTATTCAATTTTTTATTTGAGCTTTTGTATGTCAATAAAATTGGTTCTGAACTGGGAATCCAACTCAGACTGCCCTTAATTCGGAATCTGATCCCTTAGTGACAATACAGCTCGACTACAATTTGTTTGTTCAAAACTGCAGATTCCTCAACATCTCCACATATTGCGCGTGAATGGGTTCGAATCCTAGCCCGACACTAAAGTTTTTATTATGTATTATCAAGCTCTAGCATAAGAACACTTATCTGCCGATGGATAATAATTTTGATTTTTAATGTATTTTCATTCGTTGTCAACACTAACGATATCTGGCGTTTTTGACTCCCAGTGAGACGCAGAACTATTTGCGAGATCACTGTAAAATCAAGGATGTTATTCCGAGCTGCTGGTGGAAAAAAATTCGTTAGCTGACGTCTCTTTGTGTGTGCCAACAACGATATGTGTGGGGTTCGATTCCCAGTCAGCACTGAACTTTTCGTCATATTATTTCTAGTTCAAACATGCCCAAATGTCGCTTCTGGTGTAACAAACCCATACTTAAAGTTCGTTTATTCTAGAATATAACAACGACAGGTGCCGGGTTGGATTCCTGGGGAGGAAAAAATTAATGTTTCGTCTCGTCATTTCAGTTAAAACATGTAGCTACTGCCGAGAAAATCCGATATGTCACAGTTGATTGTGCTTTGATAACAATCTGATTAGATTCTGGGTTCGAGTCCATGCCCAACACAACATTTCCAGTAAGTTTCTTGTAAAGAAGCAATATTTAACATCTCTCGTAGTTCGTTAACAGGGAGAACAGATGCTGGGTAGGAATTCGCGTCCGTTAAAAATATTTGTGCTATGTAATTTAAAGTTGATATTTGCTAATTGATAATGTCTAAACTCGAAGTATGTCACTCTCTGTATGCCTAATCAGGAATGATTGTTAGTTTCCGTCAGTCATGAAATCTTTGCTTAGTCTGCATGACCTGGGTTTGAATCCATACGCAGCACGAGACGGTTCGTCGTGTCATTTGAAGTTAATACATATTCTCAACTAGCTGCTCGTGAATAACTTTACTTTGTGTTAAATAATAAGTACGGCATGTTACTTTGAAGAGGAAATCATGAATACGACGAACTTACTACGTGCATTACCTATCTGACGTAATAATGAGAGTGGTAACATTTCAGGTATGTCATTTACTGTAATAAATGTGAGCTTACAAGCCTTCAGGTCAGTTTTATTTGTGGTAAGGTGTGCCCTGATATTTGTAATGTCGTGGTATTGCTTTACATCTTGAGTTATTGCGATACAGAGTAGTGTTTTCTAGTGGTGACTTGTTGGAACCATTTTCAATAGTCAAACGACTGTACCAAGGAGCGATTAGAGGACCTCCTAGACAGCTGCGTTATGCGGGTTGCATGCGAATCAGGCGAAATGCAATTCAGGTCGTTCGGATACTCTTGAGCATGACTGTACATTCTCAGAAATTTCTTCCTCAAATTAAGGGCTATGTTTGATACTAGTAGACTTCTCTTGGCCAAGAATGTCTTTTTGCCAGTGCTAGGCTGCTTTTGATGTCCTTGCTCCGTCCGTCCTTGATTATTTTGCTACCTAGGTAGTAGAATTCCTTAACTTCATCTACTTCGTGACCGTCAACACTTATATTAAAGTTCTCACTCTTTTTACTACTTCTCATTAGTTTCGTTTTCTTCGAGTTACTCTCAGTTCATATTCTGTACTCATTAGACAGTCCATTCCATTCAGAAGATCATGTAATTCTTCTTCACTTTCACTCAGGATAGCAATGTCATCAGCGAACCGAATCATTGATACCCTTTCACCTTGAATTTTAATTCCACTACTGAACCTTTCTTTTATTTGTGTTATTGGTTCTGCGATATACAGGTGGAACATTAAGGCGAAAGACTACATCCCTGTCTTACACCCTTTTTAATTAAAGCACTTCGTTCTTGGTCTTCCACGCTTACTGTTCCATCTTGGCTCTTGTACGTAATGTATATGACCCATCGTTCCCTATAGCTTACCTATATTTTTCTCAGAATTTTGAACATCTTGCACACTTTTTCCGGATCGACAGATCCTATGAACGTGTCTTGATTTTCCTTTAGTCTTGCTTCCATTATCAATCGCGACGTCAGAATTGCCTCTCTCGCGCCTTTACCTTTCCTAAAGCCGAACTGACGCTCGTATAACATATCTTCAATTTTTGTTTCCGTTCTTCTGTATGTTATTCTCGTCAATGAGTTGGATGCACGAGCTGTTAAACTGACTGTGTGATAATTCTCGAACTTTTCAGCTCTTGCAGTCTTCAGAATTGTGTGAATGATATTTTTCCGAAAGTCAGATGGTATGTCACCAGACGCAAACATTTTATACATCAACGTGTATAGTAGTTTTGTTGCCACTTCCCCCAAGGATTATAGAAATTCTGATGGATTGCTGTCTATCCGTTCTACCTTATTTGATAATAAGTCTTTGAATGCCCTTTTAAATTCTGATTCTAATACTATCTCTTCTAAATCGTCTCCTGTTGCTTCTTCCACCACATCAGACAAATCTTCCCCCTCAAAGAAGCCCTCAGTGTACTCTTCCCACTCTCCTCTGCATTTAACAGTGGAACTGCCTTTGCACTCTTAATGTTATCACCCTTGTTTTTAATTTCACCGAAGGTTGTTTTGACTTTTCTGTATGCTGAATCAGTCCATCCTACAATAATTTCTTTATCGATTTCTTCAAGTATTTCAGGCAACCATTTCGCTTTGGTTTCGATGCACTTCCTGTTTATTCATTCCTAAGCTACTCGTGTTTCTGTATTCCTGACTTTCCCTGAATGTTTTTGTACTTCCTTCTGTCATCGATCAACTGAGGTATTTCTTCTATTAATCCCGGTTTCTTCACAGTTACCTTCTTTGTAACTATGTTCTTTTTTTCAACTTCTGTGAGCGCCCTTTTTAGAGATGTCAAATGGTTCAAATTGCTCTGAGCACTATGGAACTTAACATCTGAAGTCATCAGTCCCCTAGAACGTAGAACTACTTAAACCTAACTAATCTAAGGACATCACACCCATCCATGCCCGAGACAGGATTCGAACATGCGACCATAGCGGTCGCGCGGTTTCAGACTGAAGCACCTAGAACCGCTCGGCCACACTGGGCGGCTTACAGAAATCCATTCCTCGTCAGCTGTACTGCCTAATGAGCTATTCCTTATTGCTGTATCTATAGCCTTAGAGAGCTTCAAACATACTTTGTCATTTCTTAGTACTTCTGTATCCGACTTCTTTGCGTATTGATTCCTTCTGACTAATCTCTTAAACTTCAGACTACTCTTTGTCACTACTACATTGTGAGCTGAGTCTGTATCTACTCCAATCCAGCATCTGATTTCGGAATCTCTTCCTGACCATGATATAATCTAACTGAAATCTTCCCATATCACCTGGCCTTTTCCAAGTATCTCTTGTGATTCTTGAACAGAGTATTCGCTGTCACTATCTGAAATTCAATACAGAACTCAGTTAGTCTTTCTCCTCTCTCATTCCTTGTCCCACCATGACTTTAGATTTTCATCTCCCTTTACGTACTGTATTTCCCTTTCAATATCCTCATATACTTCCTCTATCTCTTCATCTTCAGCTTGCGACGTCGGCAGGTATACTTGAACTATTGTTGTCAGTGATGGTTTGCAGTTGATTCTGATAGCAACAACGCTATCACTAAACTGTTCACAGTAACAACTCTCGGCCCCATCTTCCTGTTCATAACGAATCTTACTCCCGTTATACCACTTTCTGCTGCTGTTGATATCACCCTATACTCCTTGTCTTCTTTCCATTTTCCTTCACTGACTCCTACTACATCTAGATTGAGGCTTTGCATATCCCATTTCAGATTTTCTAGCTTCCCTATCACGTTCAACCTTCTGACATTCCACACCCCGACTCGTAGAGCGTTTTCCTTTAGCTGGTTATTCAAACTTTTTCTCATGGTAACCTCTCTCTTGGCGGTCCTTCCTGGAGATCTGAAAAGAGGATATTCCGGAATCTTTTGCCAATGGAGAGATCATAATGACACTTTTTCAATTACAGGTCACATGTCCCGTGGATACACATTATTGGGCTTTAATGCAATGGTTTCCATTGCCTTCTACATCCTCATGACGTTGATCATTGCTGATTCTTCAACCTTCCGAAGCAGTTGTAACGTCGCGAGTGAAACTGCAATAGCATTTTATTGCAGTAAACTACCTTGCAGTACCGGGTTCTAACTTTGGAGTAGGTGGCGGTGACAGCTGCTTGTATCTCGGCGTGATTCACTCGCACCTGTCGGTAGCACGAACGTGGGAAGCGCTGCTTGTATTAGTTCCAGCGACAGAATATTTAGACCCTTAAGAATCTAAGTAAACTATACTAAATCTTATTCGATTTCGAAAAACTTTATATTTAGCCTTTTGTTATAAAAAAAAAGCTGGTTGCAAAATCTCGGCTTTCTGGCTTGAACACTTTAAAAGTTAGAGAAAATTGCCAAAAAAAATACCAGAAACCGATACTAGTAAGATTAAAGTCAGTTCGGATGCATAACAGTTTGTCCTTTGCTATCAGTTGGAATCATTACTGAAGTTTACAAAATGTTAGGTCAGTATATTTGAATTTATACTTAAATAACGTTCACTATTTTTCGTTTTCGAAATAGAGAATTCAGTAAGAATTAATATTCATTTAATAGCTATTTGTTTTGTTGTGTAAATGAGAGTGTGTATGCGGGACATACGTAAAGATTCACTATTATCTCCTGTTAAACATTATGTAACTTGGTCATGGGAAAGTATGCAACAAGCTGTTGCAACGAAAGCTGTAATTCCCCTTACTTGCTGATAACGTATGTCCAAGTGAGCTTGTTTTTGTAAGAAGGCAGCCACAATAATTATTTGTAGAGTAATGTTTTTCTAAAGTTATTTCAAGATTAGTTTTCGTTTGGTTTGGTTTGGTGGAACATTTTATTAATATTTGCAGCATAAAATGACGTAAATGCACCTGTGAATGTTAATTGGAGTAAAACAGTTTAGGCACGAATATGATCTTGAAAGATTGATCTGATTGGCTGTTCGTTTGATCAACCAATCACAGTGAAGTCTAGACTACGACGGGGTGGAGATCCCTCCTGAACAGCATGTTACAGTGAATCCCAGATATGCTCGATAACGCTCATGTCTGGGGAGTTTTATGGACAGCGGAAGTGCTTAAGCTCAAAACACTGTTCCTGGAGTCACTCTATAGCAATTCTGGACGTGTGGGGTGACGCAGTTTCCTGCTGGAACTGCCCAAGTTCGTCGGAATTTGTAATGGACATGGATGGATTCAGGCGATCAGACACGGTGATTACGTACATGCCACCTATCAGAGTCGTATCTAGACGTATCAGGCGTCTCATATCACTCCAACTGCACACGCCCCACACCATTACAGAGCCTTCATAACCTTGAACAGTCCCCTGCTGATATGTAGGGCCCATGGATTCATGAGGTTGTCTCCATACCAGTACACGTCCATCCGCTCGATACCATTTGAAACGAGACTCGTCCGACCAGGCAACAGGTTTCCAATCGTCAAAAGCCCAAAGTTAATGTCGACGGGTCCAGACGAGCTTTGTGCCGTGCAGTCATCAAGGGTACACGATTGGGCCTTCGGTTCCGAAAGCCCATATCGATGATCTTTCGTTGAATGGTTCGCACACTTCTTGATGAGCCAGCATTGAAGTCTGCAGCAGTTTGCGTGTGTCACGTTGAACGACTCTCTTCAGTCGTCGCTGGTCGCGTTCCTGCAGAATCTTTTTCCAGCCACAGAGATGTCGGAGGTTTGATGTTTTACCGGATTCCTGATATTCATGGTACACTCGTGAAATGGTCGTGTGAGAAAATCCCCACTTCATCGCTACCACGGAAATGCTGTGTGCTACCGATCGTGCGCCGACTATAACACCACGTTCAAACTTACTTAAATCTTGATAACCTGCCTGCTCGTAGCGGCAGTAACCGAGCCAACAACTGCGCCAGACACTTATTGTCTTATACAGGCGTTGCCGACCGCAGCACCGTATTCTACCTATTTACGTATCACTGTATTTGTATTCGCATGCCTGCACCAAATTCTTTGCCGCTTCAGTGTATATATGAAGCACAAGCTCACAACTATAAAACGAAAACCACAACCTGACAAGTTCTGTAACGCCAATTCGTATTCTGTAGATATTTGTAATAATATTGAGATATAGTTCACTTGTATGAAGTTCCAACCTAGCGAATAACATCGTTATCGTCATATTTACTTTTTCTGTGATTCCCATATGTCTACTTATTTCTGAAATTTATGTTAAAATCGCATGTAGACATACATCCACATCATGTGGAGATGTTATATTTATCTTTTTGATATTGCTTTTTATTTTTCCTTATCAATTTTTTTGCAGCTGACATGCTATTTCATTGTAACAGTTTTTTCTGTAATTATATATCTCAAAGAATGTTGTGAAATTCAATATATCAAGTAGCATAAGGTATGGAAATGAATGTGTGGCATTGTTAGGCGGGAGACCACATCCGGGGAAGTTCGGCCGCCGAGTGCAAGTCCATTTTCTTTCAACGCCACATTGGGTGACTTGGATGGCGGTGATGAGGATGAAATGATGATGACAACACAACACCCCGTCCACGAGCGGAGAAAAACTCCAACCCCGCCGGGAATCGAACTCGGGCCCGCTGCATGGGAGGCAGCACGTAACCACTCAGCTAAGCAGGCGGACAAGTACAAGGTGTATTTCTTCTTCGTTGATTTCTTGTATTAACGGTGCTTACTCTGAACGTGCATATACTAGGCCTACATGTCGATCAGTTATCTGCTGTTTTAATGGGTCACCTCCTCTTCTGTGTTAAAACACTGATTGCATTTCTGTATGTACATAAATATGAAGATTTTATATTTACTATGTGATTTCTCATGTCAGTAATTGATATGAGATGTGAATAATATTAAAACCACCTGTATGCAAATGATGCCTTCGTACTTTTCTGTAGTTGTTTTTGCTTTATTTTGGTTGATACAGATACCGAGAAAATGGTACAATACCGAAATCGTTTGTAATAAAACGTTATTAATACAGCTCTGTGTCATGCATTTCAAAAAATAAATTACTGTAGTTGGAAGTCGCCTGCGAAAAACGTTCGACTGACTGTAAGATGTTGCATGTTTCGAACATTCTTTTTAATCGCAGAGGTTGAAAATACCACTCCAGTTGTAAATTTCTTTATTTTCACACGGTCGGTTTCGGACTGTTATAAGCCCATCCTCATGTGTCGTACTGGAAATAGCAAAAGACGGCAGATAATTTTCACAAGCCGCAACACACACAAAAAACAAAACAATTTTTTTCCCTAAAAACTTTTAAAAAAACATTTCGAAACCAACGGTATGGCTAGGGGCTGTGAAACCTATGTCAACGCGCCGCAAGTGGCACCAGACACTACTACGGACGACTGCCTGGGTAGGAAATATATACAAATGATATCACGACACTTACGCTGTGCTGTGGTCCCCGAGCGCCGTGTATACCAGGCGCGGTATGCAGCCTATGATCGCAGAACAGGGAGTAGCCGATGCGAACGAGGAGGCAAATTGGCAAACCAGAGTGGCAAAAGTGCTGCCATCTATTGACGGAGAGAAGAACGCGGGGCCACTAGCCCAGCTGTTCACAATTTTGATTTAGTGGTTTACATTTAACATGAAGAATTAATATTCCATTTAATTCATTATATTTTGTTAAATTCTTCTCGATATGTGTTTGGCTTGTACATCGCGAAATACGTTTACCCAGATATACACGTTCTGAAATTTCTTAGAAGACTAAAACTATGTGGCGGACCGCGATGCGAACCTGGAGCCATCTCTCTGGTGTCTGCATAATTCTGTCCTCTCCACCATCCGCCATACTGCAGCTAGGCAAAAACATTTCCATGAATCTGTACTTGATAAAGAACAGTTTACTTATTACTGGTTGTGAATGTACTGTAAAGGCGCTGAAGGAGGCAACCATCAGATCAGCAGCACGTCCACGTAGGCAGAATAATCCCGTACTTCACACAAGCTACGAATTTTACAATCTCTCTTATGATTTTGTTACAGTAAATGCTAACAGTTTTTTTCCTTAAACCTTTCATGTGCCTTGTATGTCTTCTGTGTAATTTATATCACGCAAGAAATTGCTAGCATTTGAAATGTTGTTCCAGAAATCTGCTGTCTGTCGCATTGTAATGATCAAATGGCTCCAAGCACTATGGGACTTAACATCTGAGGTCATCAGTCCCCTAGACTTAGAACTTCTTAAACCAAACTAACTTAAGGACATCACACACATCCATGCCCGAGGCAGGATTCGAACCTGCGACCGTAGCAGCAGCGCGGTTCCAGACTGAAGCGCCTAGAACCGCTCGGCCACAGCGGCTGGCTTATTGTAATGATTTTTGGTGTCTAAATAGATAATATGCAGTACCCATAGATGTAATTAATCATCCTTAAACGGAGAAATACACTGGCATATTTGTAGTATGCGTGGCTATGACACTGAATGACAACAAAATGGCTCTGAGCACCATGGGTTCAAATGGTTCAAATGGCTCTGAGCACTATGGGACTCAACTTCTGAGGTCATCAGTCCCCTAGAACTTAGAACTACTTAAACCTAACTAACCTAAGGACACCGCACACATCCATGCCCGAGGCAGGATTCGAACCTACGACCGTAGCGGTCGCGCGGTTCCAGACTGTAGCGCCTGGAACCGCTCGGCCACCCCGGCGGCGAATGACAACAGAAATGCTGGTAAGCAGTTCTTTGTTTCTAATCGTAAGTACTGAAAATGTATTCTAGATTGAAATGTTGGTACCTTTGCACATTTTAACATCACTTTATTCTTAATGTGTGCTTGCTTAGTTCAACTCTAATAATTCTCAGCAGCAATGGTAAATGCGAGCAAACAATGCCAACTTTGTTGAAGAGGCTTCTATATCCTTTACAACAGCTGAATTTACGAATTACTCGAGCTTAAAGTTTTCGCTAACACAGTACCTAATTTATCGATTGCTCCTGCATCCCATGTTGCGTTTTGCATGACAGCAGAATGCAGAAATGAAATAAAACAGAATCCAGTGTCTGATCCGCTTATCGATGAGTGAATCGCACCAGAATTTTGAAATGACAGAGCAGAAATGTCACCATTCTTTGCACTCGTTTTGTAATAGTATTTAGTATTAGATTACATCACGACAGCAGGCTCGAGTCTCGACTCACCTCCCTGTTGTGGTACAGCAAACGGATCCAGTAGGGGTTCACAGGAAGAAATATAAACGCTGCTGGAAGCCCAGATCAATTTACCGACCACAGACGAAAGTAGAGAAGCAATTACTCGCTTTTATGAAACTTGTCGCATTCCGTTGGGAAAGCTATTTCACCTGACAAATATTTATGTTACCCTTTCTTACTGCGAAAAGTGAGACACAGATTTAATTATTTTCGCATGCATAGTGATTTGAAATGACTTCCAATCCGACGTTCCTGAAATTAACAATCAAACGACGCCTCCCAACGACATTCCGTATATGAGTTCCTTCAGTTGTTATACAACTTTCGGCTGCTACACTCACTAATACAAGAGTACGTTTGAAAACAACATGACAGAAAAATATTCCTCACAGGAAAATATTAGTTTTCCGACATACGTGAACTGAATGAGTCACAAATGAAAATGTGCGTGCCAAAGGATAGAGCGTAAGGTATGAAAGACGAGCAGTTTCCATCAGACCTCTGTCACATCTGTACAATGTCTTTGGGACGCTTCACTTAATTACAAAACACCATATTACAGTGATACGCTCAGAGTTAGCATACACTTCGTTCTTAAGGGTCCTTCCGTCTTTTCGCCCAATTTTTTTCCTCCGTTTATTTCCTTCCCTCTTTTGTATATAAAACTTTTATCCATTCTGAACACTGCGACTGTCTTGTTAAAGCCTTTTGTATATAAGTCTATTATGAATTACATTTTTATGCCGTAAATATAATTTTTGTATTTGGTTATGTTGAATTTCATGAATGCTAGCAACGCTTGAGATTCCAAACTGAAGCAACAGCCAGTGATGTATGTATGTATGTATGTATTGAACTGGGGACCTAGAAACGACGGAGAGGCTTCGTCCCCGCCGTAGCCCTCAGTGGTACACAACCCCACAACAGCAGTCCACTCATCCCACTGCAGCCCCACACCGAACCCGGGGTTGTTGTGCGGTTCGGCCCCCAGTGGACTCATTCCAGACCAGTGTTACCCCAATGTTTGCGTGGTAGAGTAATTATGGTGTACGCGTACGTGGAGACAGTGTTTGCGCAGCAATCGCCGACATAGTGTAACTGATGCGGAATGAGGGGAACCAACCCGCATTCGCCGAGCCAGATAGAAAACCGCCTTAAAACCATCCACAGGCTGGCCGGCACACCGGACCTGGACATTGATACGCCGGCGGATTCGTGCCGGGGGTCGGAACGCCTTCCCGCTCGGGGAGCAGTGCGTTAGACCGCACGGCTAGCCGGGCGGGCCAACAGCCAGTGATACCAATTTACACTGCTCTCTCCAGTGTCTCCAGCCTTCGCTAGAAAATTAGCTTCATGTTAAAACTATGTGAAGAAGATCCATCAAAGACTCCTCCACGAATAAAGTTTAAATCTCAAGGCGAACATAGTCAAATATATCTCAAGAAATGGGAAGAAATGTTTTCGTGGGTTAAGCCAAGACCAAACACGGGCCGAGCATTTTGCACTTTGTGTAGGAAGCATTTCAGTGTTTCGCACGGTAGACAAACTGATCTGAAGGTATATGCACAAAAAAAATGGTTCAAATGGCTCTGAGCACTATGGGACTTAACAGCTGAGGACATCAGTCCCCTATACTTCGAATTACATAAAACTAACTAACCTAAAGACATCACACACGTCCATGCCCGAAGCAGGATTCGAACCTGCGACCGTAGCAGCAGCGCGGTTCCGCATTGAAGCGCCTAGACCCGCTCGGCCACAACGGCCGGCAACATGCACAATACAAGGGACAAGAAACTACGGGAAACTGCAACTCTGGAAGTTGTGTACTTCCGTAATGTCAATATTTTGTGCACTGTATCAAACATATGGAAAGGCTACGTAATTTTGTGTGTTTTATATATATGTGTCTATTTGAAAATATTGTTATAAACAAATAACAAGTCGCCACCCCTCTTTTGATTTACAAAATCTAGCAATTTAATAACAGTAAATCAACACTAACGCAAGGAAAACGGAATCCCAATTCCTTACAGTAGACTGTTGATGCTAGAAAAATAAGCTTTACATTACAGATTACTGTCGTGGTAAAATTCGATAATCTACATGAAAAAAAGCTTACTTCAACAGTCAATAGTTTCCGTTGAATATTTTGATCCAGGCTGACAAAACAAATTACATTCGAATCGATTAGCAATAATTATAAAGAGTAATCGTAGCGTATACCCTGCACGGGTGTTCATAATGAGTAATTCGTATCAGACGCGGCAACATGAGCGGATTTGTGGCAAGAGTTTCTGGCATCTATCGTGTTAACCATGAAACTGAATTCGAAACGGTGATTTTTGAACGGGTTATGCTGCCATGAGAATCATATTTTTAGTATAGATCTTTTTGGCTGAAAGCGTTGATAGTCCCTCCATAAGCCGCGCAAACTTAAACATAACTCATTTGGCGATCCTCCATAGATAAAAATAGATCTTGGGACTTTTTGTATACGAGCTCGATCAGTTATGGCTTTCCGTCACAACGTGTCAAATGCGCATCGTGTTGCGCACAGTAAGAATACTTTTTTCACCTTTTCACTGCTCAGATACAGCTCGAAAAACAAGAGTGTGTTCCAAGCATTGAGGAGAACACTGATGAGAACACTGAGTCCTACGCGGAAAGGGGAGAGGCGACATCGGATGGATAAAGTGCAGATCTTCAAGTACTCAGAAAACCATAACATCTTATGGACTGAATGAATACATATTCTGTGAGAATAGTTCACATCAAGTAGTTCCTAAATACCACTTTCTCCCCGTGCGGTTCTGGGCGCTGCAGTCTGGAACCGCGAGACCGCTACGGCCGCAGGTTCGAATCCTGCCTCGGGCATGGATGCGTGTGATGTCCTTAGGTTAGTTAGGTTTAACTAGTTCTAAGTTCTAGGGGACTAATGACCTCAGAAGTTGAGTCCCATAGTGCTCAGAGCCATTTGAACCACTTTCTCCTCTTAGCAAAACACTCCGCATTGGCAGCATAAACTACATTGGGTATTTTTGTTGTCAAGCAGCTGAATTCAGATTTAAGTTGGAGTGAGCAACTTCTTCCGAAAGCGGTGCGAATGAAGTCTTACTGACTCTCACTTTTTCGTTGGAAAAACTATTGCATCTTAAAAAAACACGTAATTCATATTATATTTTACAGTGAAACGTGGCACACAGTGGGTTCAATGGATGTGGTAATTGTGTGGGCTTAATTGAGTTAAAGTTTCAGGAATGACGAGATGTATGGCTGGTCCTTTTAGTATCATATTTCAAGCACCGGCGACTAACGACATGACAGGTTGTGCACAATCGCTTGTTTCAAACTACTTCAGTGTTACGTCCACAATAGCAAATGTATTATGATGCGAGGGCGGTGCCAATTAAGCCCAAGGACGAAACTTTGCATAATACATAGCTTTTTTTCTAAATGTATAGTTTATCGATAACACAAATACCTCACAAACCTTTTCACTGCAAATATTATGAAGTACAGGTAACAATTCACATTCAACGCAGAGCAGCACTTCAGTAGCAGACATCAT